>NC_064614.1:272942347-273567347 GCF_023898315.1 Schistocerca nitens | reverse complement strand
CGCCTCATTTTAGGTAGCCCCTCAGACTCAGCTCTACCATCCCTTCAGCTTTGCGCATGTCATTGTTCCAATGTAAGTCGGAAATGAGTAGGGGTTGGAGGAAACTATATCTACCACCTTCAGCAGCCTGTGTAGAAACAGGCGGAGCTGAATTACTGTGACAGAACTGTGTTTTGACCATTCGACAGAAACAAAGCCTGCTCCTGCAACGCGAAATACACTCCTGGAAATGGAAAAAAGAACACATTGACACCGGTGTGTCAGACCCACCATACTTGCTCCCGACACTGCGAGATAGCTGTACAAGCAATGATCACACGCACGGCACAGCGGACACACCAGGAACCGCGGTGTTGGCCGTCGAATGGCGCTAGCTGCGCAGCATTTGTGCACCGCCGCCGTCAGTGTCAGCCAGTTTGCCGTGGCATACGGAGCTCCATCGCAGTCTTTAACACTGGTAGCATGCCGCGACAGCGTGGACGTGAACCGTATGTGCAGTTGAAGGACTTTGAGCGAGGGCGTATAGTGGGCATGTGGGAGGCCGGGTGGACGTACCGCCGAATTGCTCAACACGTGGGGCGTGAGGTCTCCACAGTACATCGATGTTGTCGCCAGTGGTCGGCGGAAGGTGCACGTGCCCGTCGACCTGGGACCGGACCGCAGCGACGCACGGATGCACGCCAAGACCGTAGGATCCTACGCAGTGCCGTAGGGGACCGCACCGCCACTTCCCAGCAAATTAGGGACACTGTTGCTCCTGGGGTATCGGCGAGGACCATTCGCAACCGTCTCCATGAAGCTGGACTACGGTCCCGCACACCGTTAGGCCGTCTTCCGCTCACGCCCCAACATCGTGCAGCCCGCCTCCAGTGGTGTCGCGACAGGCGTGAATGGAGGGACGAATGGAGACGTGTCGTCTTCAGCGATGAGAGTCGCTTCTGCCTTGGTGCCAATGATGGTCGTATGCGTGTTTGGCGCCGTGCAGGTGAGCGCCACAATCAGGACTGCATACGACCGAGGCACACAGGGCCAACACCCGGCGTCATGGTGAGGGGAGCGATCTCCTACACTGGCCGTACACCACTGGTGATCGTCGAGGGGACACTGAATAGTGCACGGTACATCCAAACCGTCATCGAACCCATCGTTCTACCATTCCTAGACCGGCAAGGGAACTTGCTGTTCCAACAGGACAATGCACGTCCGCATGTATCCCGTGCCACCCAACGTGCTCTAGAAGGTGTAAGTCAACTACCCTGGCCAGCAAGATCTCCGGATCTGTCCCCCATTGAGCATGTTTGGGACTGGATGAAGCGTCGTCTCACGCGGTCTGCACGTCCAGCACGAACGCTGGTCCAACTGAGGCGCCAGGTGGAAATGGCATGACAAGCCGTTCCACAGGACTACATCCAGCATCTCTACGATCGTCTCCATGGGAGAATAGCAGCCTGCATTGCTGCGAAAGGTGGATATACACTGTACTAGTGCCGACATTGTGCATGCTCTGTTGCCTGTGTCTATGTGCCTGTGGTTCTGTCAGTGTGATCATGTGATGTATCTGACCCCAGGAATGTGTCAATAAAGTTTCCCCTTCCTGGGACAATGAATTCACGGTGTTCTTATTTCAATTTCCAGGAGTGTAGTATAAAAGACAGTATGGGTGAGAGGTTCCATGCCCTCTTTTGTATGTCTCCTCTCATTTTTATCAATTTTATTAATGTTCTATGTCATTGCACGGTAGTAACAGACCGAAAAGGTTATTGTAATGAGAGTATTTGTACTGAGGGCTCAAAAAATACTTTTCACTTGATTCCTAAACATATTGTTTTACTTCTGTGTGTGGCCTGGGCAATTGGGAGCTGCACTTCCCTGAATTCTGAGGGGTTCGTACAATAGGCTTAAGCGCCTGGCGGAACGACTGACGTCGGTCGAGTTTCGCCTATTGTATGCAGGGCGAAACGACCTGCGAGACGTCTGAGTGTCGCCGCAATTTATATGTTTACCGTTCCAGCGTATCCGGAACGAAGATCCCTGGCACCGACTGACTGCGTTGTCCTCATGATTCTGAGAATACTTGTGGATTGTGCTCTGCTGGTTGCAACGTCCGCTTGTACCTTGTCAATGTCTGTTCTCAATTGATTGTGACCTGTTATTAAGTTTCCTATCACTTCTCGAGATTCTTTTGCCTCGTCTTCAATATGACTTAGGTGTAACTGGATTTTTTTGTTTTGTTCTTTAATCGCACGCATTTGTCTCGTGGTTTGTGCATTCTGAATTTGAATTTGGTTCGCTATGTCTTTATTTTGCCTTTTCATGGTTTCCGTAATTTGTTGTAATAATTCTGCCAGATTGGTGGGTCCTATTGCGTTTTCTTCCGACGTCCTACGCTCTGTGTTTTCGCTCAAGTGTTGGTTCGCAACCGATTGCATTGAACTGTGCTGTGACACGTTTCTGCTCGCATTCCTTGTACTCTGTGGTGAGGGAGCTCTAATTACTTGTACTATGGGTTCTACGTATTCAAGACGCAAGTTAGAATCCTCATCGACTGTCTCTCTACTTTCCTGCTCCTCTGTCGTATGCTGACTTACGTTTTCTATGCCTTGACGTACATTATCCTCGTTATGGTGCGTTATATGTCCTATTTCTCACGATACTGCATCGTCTGTTGTACTGTCCTCTATTCTCTGTCCATTTTCATGCTGGGTCTCTACCTCAATTCGGTCAAGGTCTCGATCTGCCATTGCTAATCTTTCCGAATCCCTTATTTTCTGTTTTAAAAGCAATTCACGCGCCCTACTTCGAGTCAACATGCGCTCATACGATCTCACGCGTTTCATAAACTTTTTGTTCACACGACTTGACACTTATTATACCCAAGACTGACAATCCATTCAATTACTTGTTGGGTGAGAACCAACTTGTCAACGATGTATCCGCCACCTGTGCACTTGCATTGAGGAGAAAACGTAATTCTAACAATTTTTAAAATTCATAACTTAATTATGCTATTGTCTCTGCTAGAATGTCTCACTTTTTATTGAATACTTTCTTACCATCTATCGCTGCAGCTACTGTTTTCGACTATGTATGCCTTTCAAAAAAAAATTTTTTTTATTACGAAAATTTTTGACAGATATTTTTCTGACCTAGTTAGGCATGTGGTCGACCTTCAATCATGGTATTTTACCATCCTGGCAGGGTCGCCATTCTCTAACATTCTGCGTGGTGTCTGTTGTTCTATATCGTGTTTCCCTACCACTTACGCGCAACGACGCTCTGAGCGTGATTTTTAGGGAATTGATTAGTTTGAACCTGGGACCTGTTGCTGGTAAGTAGACGTCAGACCACACATGACATGTAGAGTTCAGAAGAGTTCAGTGAGACTAGCGATGATATAACCAAATACTTAATGATTTCAGCGTCAGCTCCACTGCACTCCCTGTAAAAGAATCTTAATACTAACTAAATTTAGTGGAAGGGGTTCAAAGCTTTCCTATTTTTAGTTAGCTGGTAAAATAACGTCGAAAAAGCAGTTAAGTTTACCATTGGAAATTTTATTCTACTCACAAAACATTGTTTATAAATTGCACTATTGATAAAAGGAAATGTTTTAATACAGGATGGTAAAAACCAACTGCATTCAACAAAAATGTGAACGAATATTCCCTGAATGGGTTTCCAAGTTCTACAATGGATCGAAGGATGACCTATGCCATATGACATCTATAATCTAGGTTTAAATTAAGTTTCACAAAAGAGAAAACTATCAAAATGGTCTACAGTGACCCTCAATTATCTTTAATTACTTATCTAACTTGTCGTAAATTACAGTGGCTGATGTGGCTTCTCAATAACTATATAACAGAAAAATCATCGCGTTTCAGATTTTTACTTCAAGTGGCAAATGTGAACACCATGAGCTTTAATTGACGATCGACACTAGTATTACGCAAAAAGGGGGTGTAACAGATGAGACTTCTGCAGTTCTGAGTGAAGCTTTATGCACTGTTATGCGGCATCGCATGCGTTCATTACCTTGTCGGTGTTCGTCAGGGGGCAGCGGGCAGCACAGCTCCGCTCACCTCGCCGTCTCGGAAGCAACTCCCGTCCTAACTTCTCCTTACTACAATTTACCGAAGTTGGTTTAAAAAAACTATCTGGCTGTGTTTTCATCTGACTAATCAGGGTCTCAATATTAACCTTAAGCTCCGCCTACAAAAATTCTGTCCATCCAATGAGAAACGTTATACTTTTCGTGGTGGGGCAATGTTTTTAAAGTTTGCAACGTAACAGAGACGCGAAAAAGTCTCACGCTAAAACTTGCAGCTGGTGTGGTCCTTCTAGTGTTATCGTAAGATCTATACTGTTCTTCTGGAGGGCTCTAGCTTTTGACATGGGCTGGGGGGTGGTCCTAGCGGTTAGCTGGCGACGTGGGTGTCCGTCCCTTATCGTAGGGCCTTCAGCTTAACACGGTTCTGCTCTCGGCTTCTGTTCTCGTTTCTCCCCTCGGAACTGCGTCTGTCTCACGGTGGGAAGGTATGACATGCATTTAGGCATTTTTATGTTATTCTGTGGTATTCCATTTGCTCACTCGTTACTCGTATTACTTTGGTTAATTTAATGTCACGATTTATTCTGAGCTATGTGACATACTACTGGATTGGCTTATCATGTCAGGGTTTTCATGGAAAGTGTTGGATTTGCTTGACACCTTACAAGGATCCACCATAATTTCCTTCCATTACCGTTGTGCTCATAATTAATTAGCTGGTAGATAAGGAGAGGGTCGAGTGCATGTCTCGTCCTCATGCGAAATTCGTCTGAATTAAAGAGGTACAAACTTTCTCCACCCTGGCACCTCACCGAGCGAGGTGGCCAGTGGTAAGACACTGGACTCGCATTCGGGAGGACGACGGTTCAATCCCGCGTCCGGCCATCCTGATTTAGGTTTTCCGTGATTTCCCTAAATCACTCCAGGCAAATGCCGGGATGGTTCCTCTGAAAGGGCACGGCCGACTTCCTTCCCCATCCTTCCCTACTCCGATGAGACCGATGACCACGCTGTCTGGTCTCCTTCCCCAAACCAACCAACCAACCTGGCACCTCGCATGGGAACTGGGGGAAGGGCGTGGATTGTGCTACTGTATTGTGATGCTTCTCCATACTACAAGCAGGTACTATAGAGCCACATCCCTCAGGGTCCATTTACGTCTATCACCTCCACATTCTATTCCATCCACCAGAGAAAAATTGTGAACTATAAAAGCTCCACCAACTTCATCCAACAGAGAACTCGATAAGATTTTTACCGCATCTCTATCACATATATCGAAAACAAATACCGCATGCATGTCGGCATCGAGGATATGTGACGATCCTGTTAAATATACAGGTATTGATCCACTGCACAGACCAGATTAAAGTTTCATCACCTGTACTGTAGGAGGATGACCGTATCCCACAGACTATACTGTAAGCTGCAAAATGGTTGAAATGGCTCTGAGCACTATGGGACTTAACATCTGTGGTCATCAGTCCCATAGAACTTAGAACTACTTAAACCTAACTAACCTAAGGACACCACACACATCCATGCCCGAGGAAGTGTGGTCATCAGTCCCCTAGAACTTAGAACTACTTAAACCTAACTAACCTAAGGACACCACACACATCCATGCCCGAGGAAGGATTCGAACCTGCGACCGTAGCGGTCACGCGGTTCCAGACTGAAGCGCCTAGAACCGCACGGCCACACCGGCCGGCGTTGTAAGCTGCCATAGATGCTCCCTGTGACCCTGTGTCAGCAGCAAACTATTTTGTACAGATCGAGAAACATACATACATATTGCACTGACAGTTAAACCCTTTAGAAGGTGACTACAGATCATGAATGGAATGAAGTGCGGTGTAGTAGCTACTGGTTGAGGTCTCCCGTGCGTGTGTCTACCGTGAGGGCACCACCACGATTGTCAAAACCACCCATTGTCCTAATTATAGATGAAGTTACTAAATGCCACCGATCACGGACCGCGTATCGGTCTGCTTTGATCTCTCGGCCCCAAACAAAGCATCAAGTGGCGGCATTCTGTTGATCGGGATGTTCCAGGCTCGCTTCCAGTCTCTGTCTTTCTCAAGAGGCCACTTCCTGTTTCTCTGAGTGAACCAACGTCCCGAAACATGCGAAAGGAGGTTTTCATCCCTCCTCAGAATACAATGTTCCTATTGGCTAATGCTGGAGACAAAATGAGAGCTGACGCAATTTCGATATCAAAAATAGAGTGAAATAGGCCGTTTGCACTACCCTATCAAAATAATTGTTTAACAATTTATAGGAGTCAAATAGATCGCTTAAAACACTCGTCTCCACCTTACGACGAAATGATGGTATGGCATTTATTGGTCGGGATATCCCCTTCAGGGTTCGGCCGCCGTATAAGCAAGTCTTTTTAGTTGACGTCACTTCGGCGAGTTGCGTGTCAATGATGATGAAAGTACACAACACACAGTCCCCTGCCGGGAATCGAACCCAGGCCCCCTTGCGTGGTAGGCGGTAACGCTACCGGGAATCGAACCCAGGCCCCCTCGCGTGGTAGGCGGAAACGCTACCGCTGCGCTACACCTTACGATGATCCTTCTTCGTAATAAAACATATTTTCAACGTCTGAGTACCACACACACAAACATTACACAAGTCAAGTAATGATATTTCCACCACAAGTAGATCGAGGCGCCAAATATATCCGCGGTCTTGGAAGCACCAGCGTTTGAGAGCACAAACAACCTCCTTCACCATAACGTTCCATTAAACATATCAAAAAAATCCTGCCGATCACACAAACTAGCGATCGCGATGCGCGCGCCGCTCGCAGTCTACAGGGTATCCCCCGACCGCACCGGCTGGGGGAGACAGCCACACCCGCGTAGGCCATGCCTGCACGTATCAACCGTATGCGTGCACGCTGTACAACTATTGGAAACGTGATTGGGTTTCTAAAAGTACTATAGAATTCCTAAATTTGTTTTCTCCGCTACATTCGGAAGGGGGAGGAAGATTCTACTGCGTGATAGAATAGAGACAACAGCAAATACCACTGCAAGACAGAGTCCACTGCGATGTATTGAGAAACACTAAACACGACGATCCAATCCACAGCAATAAATTGTTCATGGCTAGATGTCAGAGATCGCTATCAATCGGAAATTTGACGTCACGAGTGGGTTTTTAAAGCACTATATAATCCCTAAAGCCGTCGGCATACGGACCGTGCTGTCGAACGTTAACGTTGAGCGTGCCAAGTTCAACGTGCTGCTGAACGTTCAGGAACGATGCGAGTTGTGCATACGGTAAGTGGGCCCCAACGTGGTATATGCGATCGCAACGCACTCCAGCGGCAGTTGAGGAATGTTTCTAGTTCATAAATCACACTGTTTACTCAATGGGCGCGCGTAAAATTCCCTCTTTGGCTCTATTAAAACGCACATTTCCTCCATCTTCCACGAAAAGGAAAGTACCATGTCCAATCAATAAGGACACAGGCTTATAAAAGTTCCATTACAAACAGTGCGGTACAAATTTGGAATCCTTCTCTGCATAAGATAAACATTATTTCATCATTCCCACATTTTAGTAAAACCCCAAGGTTAGTCTTACTTGATCAATGTTCCTACCCAGTAGCAGAATCTTTGCAACATGTGAATTACGAAGGGTAAAAGAAAAAGGAGCAAAATATCTTTATACAAGTAGCGCAAGCTGTCCTGTTGTGGATTAAACAAATCGAACAAAGTCACCCCTCAAAAAAGTTGAACTTATGTTTACATAACATCAGATATTATAGTATATATTTATATTAAACTAATAATAAAGTATCAGAACCTAGTAAAAACGCGAAAGTTAGGGAAAAAAATGGTAGTATTAAGACGAGAACCACTGCCCAACTACTAACGCAATACTGGACAGTGACGCTATTCATTACGCTAAATCAATATCAGATCTTTTGTATGTAATCATATTATGTTAGCCCTTACTGAAAACCGTAGTCGTAGATATGTTACTAATTGAAATTTAATTATAACAAATTGTACCAAGAACAATACGTTTTGGGTGGATCTTCAGTGTGTCGCTGCCTTCAAATAGCCTACTCTCATAATACGCAAGTTACAATAATTCTTTTGCCACGAATATGATGTTTCTCATGATTTTATTAGAACGAATCACACAGTTAACAACGCGTTTTCCAGTGATTCTCAATTTACTGGTGCTCAAAAAAAATGGTTCAAATGGTTCTGAGCACTATGGGACTCAACTGCTGTGGTCATTAGTCCCCTAGAACTTAGAACTACTTAAACCTAACTAACCTAAGGACATCACACACATCCATGCCCGAGGCAGGATTCGAACCTGCGACCGTAGCAGTCGCACGGATCCGGACTGCGCGCCTGGTACCGCGAGACCACCGCGGCCGGCTGCTGGTGCTCAGAAACGGCATATATACATATAGGCTTGAAATGAATGGCAATATGGCGCCTCACAACTCTGTACTGATGGGAGACGGCGTGCGTGTGACGTAGGTGGCGTTGTGCCATCTCATTGGTCAACGCTGAGACGCACGCTCATAATGTCTGACATGCCAGATATTGCTCTGCACGTTCGGAAAGACTCCCGAGCGTGCTATTCCACGCTATGACGTCAGAAACACGGCACGCTCAACGTTCGGATGCACGGTCCGTGTGCAGTCGGCTTAAGCTGCATCTCTCCACTACATTCGGAAGGAGGAGGAGGAGAAATGTTCTACTGCGTGATAGAATAGAGATAACAGCAAACAGTACGATCCAGTCTGTAGCAGTAGTTGCCATGGGTAGATGTCGGAGATCGTTGAAACACTCTCACATCTCGTGCGCTCAGATCCCGAGGTCCACACGCACCATGTCGCAGTACAGCGCCAACGCTCAGAGGTCAGTTTAAACTATTGGCGCGATAGCAGCCGCGGTTGTGGACGCACGTGTATGCCAGAGTATTCCATCCCCGGCCATGGAGGGCATCGGGAGATGACTGGAGTGGTAGGGATTCGGATGTTATCAATACGTCCAGCGAAAAACACCATTTTGAATCTTCTCTCACGCAACACACACGTCCGCTTCTGTCGCACTCACCCAGCACAATGGCCACATCGCCAGCACTCGCTGCCGGGGGCAAGATCATGCAGTTCGGCGCATTCCTTGTACCTGTCACAGGCTGAGCTAGTCCGTTACTTCCTGTCGCCAACTCCTGATGACCGCCCTTGCAGACAGCCACGGTGCACTGCAAAACAAACCGCTGCAGCTTTGACGTATAAAGTACTTCTTACCAATTCCACCCCGACATAGAGCCCCTTCCCAGTTTACAAAATCCACTTTACTCAATCCGAGTCAGCGATGTTGTTGACCATAAACCTCGAATTTCCCACAGGAAATGTAGATTTCTCCCTTTAATGCAAATCATTTTCGAAGACAGAAGAAATCGAGGCATACACGCTTTTTCACACCGCTAGAGGTATCATTTCTTGTTGTGAAAATCCTGTAACAGTATGCCATAGGCTACATTTCCTCTAAGCATTCTCTCATCAGTTAGGAAAAAATCTTTTCGTATGTGTTACATCATGTATCACAGGACTAGACCATCAAAGTCACTTTCGGCCCATGATGGAGTGCTAAGATCTACCACTGTTACCAGGACGCGTCCTCACTTTCTAACTTTATTATAAGGTAACCAATTGCATCGCCACAAAGGAAGTCTCTTAAGGTAACAGCACAGAGAAGTTGTAAAGATCAGGTTTATCTTACTTCGTTATAACATCTGAATTTATTACAATGGTTGTCTCTCCCAGTGTAGGTGGGAGATTGAAATATCGTTAAAAGATGTCGCCACAACGAAAAAACCTCACGTCAAGAGTTATATCCGTGGTGTGCTAGCCATCGCTTCCACCTGCCAGGCGACACGACACTGATATAAAGATGACAGGCTAATTAATTGATCATGAGAGTCACTTTGCATAGCGGGTAATTTTTCCTTTTCAGTAGTCGCATTACACTCACCAGGTAATTCAAATAGGAATCCATGGAGGGAAGACGATGATATTTTCGAAGAACACTATTGAGAACCGACATTTACAGCTGACCACAGAAAGATTTACCGCCGGCAACATACATTTCGCGTCAGGACTGCGCTATTAAAAACACGATCACAACGACTACGATACTGTCACCCTGCATAAAAAGCTGTCTTGGTTCTAAAGGCACGCACAGGAGTCGCTGATAGTGTTACACATTCTGGTAGAAATGCCGTCTGCGATTTGAAATCAGTTCTCTCCATTCAACCACATACTTGCCTTGGATCATATGGAGACGTCTTTTAATGATACAGCAACTGGTAATTCATATTCATGCCACTCTCATATCTCGAAACGAGTCACTTTTTCAGAACCTGTGCGCTACATTAACTCAAACGTGGTTTTAGACAGTCCGTCTGCATCTTGTAGCCGGCCGTTGTGGCCGAGCGGTTCTAGGCGCTTCAGTCCGGAACCGCGCTGCTGCTACGGTCGCAGGTTCGAATCCTGCCTCGGGCATGGATGTGTGTGATGTCCTTAGGTTAATTAGGTTTAAGTAGTTCTAGGGGACTGATGACCTCAGCTGTTAAGTCCCATAGTTAGAGGTCTGCGCGGATAAGAAAAGTGCAATCCGCATCCGCACCGCATCCGCAAGGTCCTAATCCGCAACCGCATATATTTAAGTTTTGAATGAGTAATTAATAGTAACAGACAGTAGTACTTAAAATTATGGTATGTAATGACATAGTTATTGTTAGGGTGCCATTTCTGCGACAACTTAACTACTTTTGACTTCTTAAATCACAGGAAATGCTCTATACCTACTCTAAAACAGACCATTCCAAACACGAAAGCATTGGCGCTCCGGAACACACACAGTAGCGGCTCGGATCTCGTGAGATTGGAAACGCTATTTAAAAAAATCAAATTCAATGTAATAGTATTAAATGATGAAAATACGTGTATAGAAACAATTATATTTCGCTGCTCTTGTGCCAAGGCAGCTGAAAATGACGAAGGTTTTAAACTGTTACTAGCACATTGCATCATTTACCGACAGTTTTTTTGTACTCACTGCTTGGATGTGTCAAATTTTGAAGCCATTCATGTCAGCTGATGATTATATTAAAGCTTACGCGTTCAGTCCTCGTCATTTCCAGGTGAAAATATTTACAGTATTAGGCCTAACTGCAAAACGCTGGCGCACCTGTGGAAAAGTTAAACTGCCAGCAATGATTGACGTTGTCTGGAAGAAATAACTCGTCTTCCGAAGAGTGACAACAAAATCAGTGGTTATAGAAATTAGGAGTCCATTTAGCTTTAGCTAAAAATACGATTGAAATCTCGAACCTCACCTTGTGGCTGATTTATCGAATTAAGACCTAGCGATAAATGAAATGTCTGTCTCATTTTCAACTAAACAAAGTTTTTCACACTTTAAAGCATCCTCAACATTGGTCTAAATTACTAAGAAAAAATTTGCAGTAGATTTAGCTGTTAATACTTTCAATGTTAAAAAATAATTTTTTTCAAAGTTTAATAGAACTGCAATCGATTTCAAGATGTCTATATAAAAACCACTGTCCCATAACTTCAAATGTTAGGCACTGTTCCCTGTTAAGCAATACCGAGGTACAGTTAAAATGTTCAATTTTGTTACGAAATTCAGCCCTTATCTTTACTAATTGGCTGGTAAATTAAAAGACACATTATTATTTAGGATGATTTGAATATTTTGTAAGTTTTCAATGTGATCAGAATAGTCTTTCACGGGCTATCGCAGTCACAGCTTGTTGGTGGTCGTGAGCCGTAGTTTAAAGTCCCACTTGTAATTAATTACAAGACCCGCCGTGCCACCGCTCCGGCCGGGCTGTTTCACTGTTCACAAAGAGCGACAATGCTCGGCGGCTGCAAATGTTACTGTAGTGCACGCTAAAATTTAGGTAGGCACTTATGAGATCATCTTTACCTAGTTTAATAATATTGACGTGTTAGCTGTTGAATGTTCTTGTTGCGAAGAGTAAAAACTTTTGTTGGGAATAGTAAAAATACTAACAATATGTCGAGGAAATTCTTTATTATAAATATTACAGTAAAAACTCACAGGCTTCAGATTAAATATTTTCATCTTCTGCTTGCTTCTGATTCAAATTCTGTAAAAGAAAGAATCAGATGAAAAAAAATTGTAAATAATTCAGATAAGCCCAAAAAATACAGTGAAGTAAGAGAAGCTGTACAAATATCTTTTTACTTTGGAAGATTACTCTGCAGGAACATGATGTCATCAATCGTCTGTGGCTTCAAAGACGTGCGTCGGTCCTGCATTATTTGTCCCGCAGTAGAGAAGCTTCTCTCAGATGCCGCGCTGGACGCTGGAATGCAGTGCACGAAGTATGTGAGTTTGGAAAGACGCGGGTAGACGTTTTCATGTCCATGCCACCAAGCTATCAGGTCGATGCCTTCCGAAAATGGACTTTATCATTCGTATATCTGAGAATTTCATCTGACGCAAAGTCAAGATCTCTCGTCGATTCATCTTCTGAGGAATCTTCAAATTCATTAAAAGGTACGTCAAACTTCTGTTATTTTATGCAGAAGTTCCGGATGTTGTTTCCTCCTTATCTTTTAACTGTGGACAATTTCTCGCAACATAATTTTTCGCTTCCTTTACAACTTCATCTTTTTCGGCACTGCTAAGAAATTTTAGGTTTTTATATTTTGGATTCAAAAACGTTGCAAGATTATGGGTTACTGTTATGTCCCATTTGCTGATTAAAACATATTTGGCTGTACTCTTTAAATCTATCAGAAAAGGGCCGTCGCCATCATTTTTTTCAAGGAAGGAGAGAAGTTTTAACTTCCACAACACACATAAATAAAGCGTAGGGGTTTTGGAGGCTTCGAGATCACAAGAAGCTATTTTAAATGGTGTCAGATAGGTTATTATATCTTCCAACATCCTCTTGTCTATAGAATCAATCAAATTATCTTGATTTTTCTCTGACAAAATTAACAGCACTTCAAACCATTGTGAATTAATAGACTTAAACATATCCAATTTACTGTTCCTTCGTATGTCTATATCTCCTTCCAATGACTTCTGAAGGCGATTCTGAAGACCAGATCTTTTAAAGAAAGTTGTGATAACTCGACAGGAATTTATTAGTCGCTGCACGTTACTCTTCTCATCATTCGCGTCTCCTCGAGTCGTGTGCTCCAGCACAGTATTAAGAATGTGTGCTGAGCACGACAGCCTCTTGTATTGGCGAAGTGCTGCCACAATATTTGGACCTCTATCCGTAACGAACACGATGTTATTCACAGCACTGAATAAATCGAACGACCGTAGTATCTTAATTAATTCAAGTTTAATGTTTTCTCCTGTTTTTTTTTTATCTCACTCTCAAAATTTCTGGTGCACAACACTCGATCCTCAAGTCTCACTTCTTCATAACTAACATAATGTGCAGTCACTCCCATACAGTTTATTTTACGAATCAGTCCATAAATCGACAGTTAGTGCTCCACCTATATCTCTGAATGTATTCTTCACTTCTGCGGAGACAGTTTCACGCAGACGATCGGCCGTTTCATTCAAATTTCTGGATATGGTGGTTGGATGAGGTAGCAGTTCCTTAGCACTCACTGCACCGTACTTGGCCCCCCACATCAATAAGAAACTGTGCCGTCTCGAGAAACCCAGTTCCACACGCAACTTCGAATGGTAAAATGTCTTTGCTGACAAAATTGATAAGTTTTTCTGTCGCGGCTGTCTTCAAATTTGGCGGAACTTCAGGAACTTTCACGTCTCTCTTGGTATTTAAATAAGTAGTTATGCTACTTTGTCCAGCCTCACACGAGTGTTTTAGCAAATTTGAAGTTCCACTTTTGTGTCCAGATCTTATCGTTGCCATCAAATACGTATCCGAATTTTTTCCAAATTGGCGATTTAAATTCGTTTTCCTTCACTAATGTAAAATAACCTTTTTTCACATTACACGAAATTGTATCCAACGATATGGTGTTCATTCGAAGAATGAACTTTCACTGATATTTGCTACGATGCACGTTGTCACTCTGTCACTACAAAGCGCTAACTGAAGGCAGCGGAAAATTGCAACGGGCACCTGTCTGGTAGACAGAGGGCAGGTTTGCCACCCAGAGAGCACTTCACAGGCCACACAAAAGACACGGTCGCGGAAACGGATTAAGCGCAGGTCTCTTGGGTACAGCTACGTCGGTCGTAGCCAGGGTCTGAGGACAAGAGACATCCGCTCTACCCGGGCCCTGCAAGATTCCAAGAATGTCAACAGACTTGAAGTTTTCAACTAACATTGCAACATATGTACTGGGCAGATACCTTGCTCATTATCCGCAGATGACCCGCGGATATCCGCGCCGGTCGCGATTTTATGCGCCAAGTAACAAATACAGCGGATATCCGCATCCGCGCAGACCTCTACCCATAGTGCTCAAGAGCCATTTTTTGCATCTTGTAACTGCTCCTCAATCTCTGCCCTGCCCTCCTTGCAGCTTCGTCCATGTGATCGCCAAATGTTTCTACAATTTCTTGCTCGCATGGAAGCGGACAATGAATGGCCACGGAATATTCTATTGATAGATGAAGCCCGTTTCCGTCTCCAAGCACACGTCAATGCACAGAATTGCGCACTATGGGCAACGGAAAAAACTCTCGCTCAACAAACTGTACTCTTAATTTTGCAAAGGTAAATGTTTGGTGCGGTTTGTGACATGGTTTATCGTAGGGCAACATTTTTTCTAGGCGATAGGTGCTGCAGGTCCCGTTACTTGTACCTTTCACTGGTAAACGTTAAGAGACTTCCGCGCACCAACATCATTCCGACCATTCAACAGCGTGGATGTGTGGGTAGGACCAGTTTTACGCAAGGTGGCGCACCTCCTCATATTGCACACATTGCACAGCCAGTGAAGCACCTGTTGCAGAGGCATTTTGAAAATGGTAGAAAACACAGGTTGTTATTTCTATGCAGCCTGGCCGTCCAGATCACCTGATCTTACTCCGTGTGACTTTTGGCTGTGGGGTTATCTGGGGTGAAGTTATCTGGGAAATGATGTGTTTAGGCCCCGATTACAAACATAACCGAACAGAAGGCATGCACTGCGCAGCGCGTGCTGAACGCGACCCGCAGAGGCACTCCGATCTGTTGTGGAAGACGCTGTTTCTCGATTTCAGGTTGTGGCGGAAAATGTGGACAGCATACTGAACATATCTTGCACCACTCTCGCGACAGTTAAAAACCGATATCATTATTGCTTTTTATGCGGTTTTTCACCCAGAACAATTAAAAACCGATTTTTCCTATCCATTGCGATACGACCTTTCCTAGTGGATGGGCTTACCTAACAGTGACGCAACTGTTGAATGCCAAACTTGTGCGGGCATGCACAATGCATGTTTCGGTTAGTTCAATGTGCAACTCACTCTATAGCCACCGTAGTGCAAAACATCTGTCGTTTGTAGTCGAACCCATTTACGTTATGAGGCTAACAGCGCCATCTAGTGAGAAAATTCTCAATACATTTTGTATATTCATATCGTTTTCCCATTTCGATAATATTCCGTTCAAATTTGTGGTCATTTTGAGCAGTGGTTCTTTTCTTACAGCGTTCTAAAACGGGAACTTTAATTATAATGACGCTGTACATGAGAGTCTGGTAGCCCCCATCTACGAGGAGAGAGCTATGGCAACCTACGAGGCGACATATGCCTGTAAGCTGCCACTGACAGACTCTAAAAATGCGACGTGCGTTCAGTAAGTAATGCAACACATTTTTCTTTCTGAAAGCAGGTTGGTTTTATTCAGGATTCCAAAACACCATATTTTTCCCCACTCTTTAGTCCACAAACCCTATTTTTCAACATAATCGTAGAATGCGATGGCCTTACGCCACGGTGCAGCGAGGTCCTGTTAGTCTGCATGATTCTACTCTACAGGTCGACGTCGGAACCATTGTGCTGCTGCATCAATAACCTGCCCATTATCCTCGCACAGCTTCTCGCGGGGTGCTTCCTTCATTGAGCCAAACAGATGGAAGTCGGAAGGTGCTAGATCCAGGTTGTAGGGTGGATGAGGAAGAACGGTCCAATGAAATTTTCTAGGCTCCTCTCGGGTGTGCAGTCCTGTGTGAAACCTTGCGTTGTCATGGAGGAGAAGAAGTTCACTTGCATTTTTGTGGCGACGAACAAGCTGAATGATGGCTCTGAGCACTATGGGACTTAACTTCTGAGGTCATCAGTCCCCTAGAACTTAGAACCTAACTAATCTAAGGACCTCACACACATCCATGCCCGAGGCAGGATTCGAACCTGCGACCGTAGAGGTCGCGCGGTTCCAGACTGTAGCGCCTAGAACCGTTCGGCCACAGCGGCCCGCGAACAAGCTGAAGAAAGCACACAAAACTGCGGAAACAGTTCAGACAAGAAATATCAACCAACTCAAGAAAACTCCAGTCACAACACAATACATTTCCACATAACCGAGAAAAACACACACAAATTGTACCCAAGATTAGCGAACCATACAGACACGCTGTTAAACAGTACGGAAACACAGCTGTTGGAAAAAAGGATTAAAATACAATGTAAATCCAGAAACAGATGAAGATTACATAGAAGAAGAAAGTGTTTTGACAAGGGAAGATAGGAATGAAAACAGCAGTGTCAACATTGGACTAACTAGAAAACTATTAAAAAGAAATCCATAATATAATAACCAGTATAAAAACACAACAAGACAAAAACAACGAAAACACAGAATCAGCAATACTCAGAAAACTGAGGAGAAAACTTCAAAACGAAAATGTTGTCATTTCAAAAGCAGACATGGGGAACACAGTAGTACTGACAGACAAAGAGCAATACATTGAAAAAACACAAGAATTCATCTCACAAAATAACATTACAAAATTAAAATCAGACCCAACAAATAGATTGCAGACAAAAGTAAAAAACACTCTGAAAAATATAGACATCGTACCGAATAACACGGAGAAAAGAAAGTTGACCCAGATTAATCCCACTGCACCCGTTCTCCAAAGCTAACCAAAGACTCACAAGCCGAATCTTCCTGTGAGACCAACACTGCATTCAAGAAAATTCTCCACTTACAAGCTTGCAGGATATACGTTAAAATTACTGTCTGAAAATTTCAAAGTACAAGAAGAAAGAACCACTAAAAACACTAGACAACTAATACAACAAATAAAAGATAAAAAAAATCCCAGACACAGCAACACTCCTCTCATTTGATATAGAAAGCATGCATTCCAACATACGAGTACCAGAAACAATAGAAATCATGGATAAGAACCCGAGAACTTATAGTCAACTACCTAATAAACAGATTAAGGAAATATGCACATTAATAAAGCTCCTACCAGAACAAAATTACTTCCAATTCAATAACGAATTTTATTTACAAGAATATGTATTACCAATGGAGTTCCCAGTTTCAGGAGCCTTAGCAAATAGTTTTGTAAACCAGATTGAACAGATGATTTTCATAAAAATGGTAGCAAAAGAATACAATATATTATATTGGTTCAGGTTTATGGACGACTTCCTTTGCTTAATATATGAACCATAAACAAAAATTGAAAAAGTACATACTGACATCAACAAGGTATGTAAAAAGATAAAATTCGCAATTGAAAGAGTACAGAATAACTAAATTAATTTTCTGGATACAACATTAAAAAAACAAATCAGTAAGCATATGTTTGAAATTTACCGTAAACCCCAAACAACGGATAGATCCCACTGATGATGCCTTAGAGCAAGAAAAAGGCGAAACGAGTCTGGGAAAAATAAGTTAAGTAGCAGCAAGAAAAGGCAGTTTTATTTACAAAACAATTAAAGCTGAAGCCTTTTCTTCAGTCTCCTTACGGTAACACAGTACAGTCCAGAGTGGATCGTTCCACCCTAAAGGGAATACATCAAACAAAATAACCCCTTCAGAGTACCTGAAGATGGTCGCCATACGCCATAACTTTACCGGCTGATGATGCTGTTTTGAACATTTTCTTTAGAGGAGAGGTAGTGTGGTGCCAATCGGTGGATAGCCGTTTTCTTTGTGGATCGAAGTGATGAACCAATACTGCACTGTCTTTGACGATATTCGACAAAAAATGGTCACGATCAACCTCGTAATGCGTAAGCAACTCTGCGTATATGGTCCTTTGTTAAAGTTTATGGTTTTCTGTTAGGCGGCGAGGAGCCCAGCGGGCGGATACCGTTGAATACCCCAACTGGTGGACGAATGTGTCGGGACTGTCAAGAGAGACGTCCAGATGTGCAGCGAGGTGTTTGATTGTGATCCGTCAGTCACTTCGAATGAGAGCGTCCACACTTTCCATGACTGCAGGCGTCACAGCTATGTGGAACCGTCCGACACGTGGGAGATCCGACAGGTCTGAGGTTTGTGTCAACTCTGCGAGTGCCTATGCATATGTACGGTGCTCCACAGACGTCACTTTGAAGGCTACGTATATCACTGCCACTTCATAAAATTCTAGGCGCTAAAGTGGAAATATTCTGCGATGTCCCACAACAAATCCCGCATTTTTTAACCGAAACTGGCCTAGAAAAAAAAGTGTGGCACTATTTATTGAACACCCCTCGTATTATCAGGAGGCCTTCTAGCTTCGACGAGTCCAATTTTGGTGACCTGGCGACTTCTGACCAGTGGGCCTCCTGCATCTACATCTACATGGATATTCTGCAAATCACATTTAAGTTGGCAGAGGGTTCATCGAACCACCTTCACAATTCTCTATTATTCCAAACTTGTATAGCGCGTGGAAAGAATGAACACCTATATCTTTCCTTACGAGCTCTGATTTCCCTTATTTTATCGTGGTGATCGTTCCGCCCTATGGAGGTCAGTGTCAACAAAACATTTTCGCATTCGGAGGAGAAAGTTGGTGATTGGGATTTCGTGAGAAGATTCCGTCGCAACGAAAAACGCCTTTCTTTTAATGATTTCCAGCACAAATTGTGTATCATTTCTGTGACACACTCTCCCATATTCAGCGATAAAACGTGTTGCCTTTCTTTGAACTTTTTCGATGTACTCCGTCAGTACTACCTGGTAAGGATCCCACACCGCGCAGCAGTATTCTAAAAGAAAACGGACAAGCGTAGTGTAGGCAGTCTCCTTAGTAGGTCTGTTACATTTTCTAAGTGTCCTGCCAATAAAACGCAGTCTTTGGTTAGCCTTCCCCACAACATTTTCTGTGTGTTCTTTCCAATTTGCCGGCCGAAGTGGCCGTGCGGTTAAAGGCGCTGCAGTCTGGAACCGCAAGACCGCTACGGTCGCAGGTTCGAATCCTGCCTCGGGCATGGATGTTTGTGATGTCCTTAGGTTAGTTAGGTTTAACTAGTTCTAAGTTCTAGGGGACTAATGACCTCAGCAGTTGAGTCCCATAGTGCTCAGAGCCATTTGAGCCATTTTTTTTCTTTCCAATTTAAGTTGTTCGCTATTGTAATGCCTAGGTATTTAGTTGAATTTACGGCTTTTATATTAGACTGATTTGTCGTGTAACCGAAGTTTAAGGAGTTCCTTTTAGCACTCATGTGGATGACCTCACACTTTTCGTTATTTAGGATCAACTGCCACTTTTCGCACCATTCAGTTTTTTTTTTTTTTTCTAAATCGTTTTGCAGTTTGTTTTGATCTTCTGATGACTTTGTTAGTCGATAAACGACAGCGTCATATGCAAACAACCGAAGTGGCTGCAGCTCAGATTATCTCCCAAATCGTTTATATACACTCCTGGAAATTGAAATAAGAACACCGTGAATTCATTGTCCCAGGAAGGGGAAACTTTATTGACACATTCCTGGGGTCAGATACATCACATGATCACACTGACAGAACCACAGGCACATAGACACAGGCAACAGAGCATGCACAATGTCGGCACTAGTACAGTGTATATCCACCTTTCGCAGCAATGCAGGCTGCTATTCTCCCATGGAGACGATCGTAGAGATGCTGGATGTAGTCCTGTGAAACGGCTTGCCATGCCATTTCCACCTGGCGCCTCAGTTGGACCAGCGTTCGTGCTTGACGTGCAGACCGCGTGAGACGACGCTTCATCCAGTCCCAAACATGCTCAATGGGGGACAGATCCGGAAATCTTGCTGGCCAGGGTAGTTGACTTACACCTTCTAGAGCACGTTGGGTGGCACGGGATACATGCGGACGTGCATTGTCCTGTTGGAACAGCAAGTTCCCTTGCCGGTCTAGGAATGGTAGAACGATGGGTTCGATGACGGTTTGGATGTACCGTGCACTATTCAGTGTCCCCTCGACGATCACCAGTGGTGTACGGCCAGTGTAGGAGATCGCTCCCCACACCATGATGCCGGGTGTTGGCCCTGTGTGCCTCGGTCGTATGCAGTCCTGATTGTGGCGCTCACCTGCACGGCGCCAAACACGCATACGACCATCATTGGCACCAAGGCAGAAGCGACTCTCATCGCTGAAGACGACACGTCTCCATTCGTCCCTCCATTCACGCCTGTCGCGACACCACTGGAGGCGGGCTGCACGATGTTGGGGCGTGAGCGGAAGACGGCCTAACGGTGTGCGGGACCGTAGCCCAGCTTCATGGAGACGGTTGCGAATGGTCCTCGCCGATACCCCAGGAGCAACAGTGTCCCTAATTTGCTGGGAAGTGGCGGTGCGGTCCCCTACGGCACTGCGTAGGATCCTACGGTCTTGGCGTGCATCCGTGCGTCGCTGCGGTCCGGTCCCAGGTCGACGGGCACGTGCACCTTCCGCCGACCACTGGCGACAACATCGATGTACTGTGGAGACCTCACGCCCCACGTGTTGAGCAATTCGGCGGTACGTCCACCCGGCCTCCCGCATGCCCACTATACGCCCTCGCTCAAAGTCCGTCAACTGCACATACGGTTCACGTCCACGCTGTCGCGGCATGCTACCAGTGTTAAAGACTGCGATGGAGCTCCGTATGCCACGGCAAACTGGCTGACACTGACGGCGGCGGTGCACAAATGCTGCGCAGCTAGCGCCATTCGACGGCCAATACCGCGGTTCCTGGTGTGTCCGCTGTGCCGTGCGTGTGATCATTGCTTGTACAGCCCTCTCGCAGTGTCCGGAGCAAGTATGGTGGGTCTGACACACCGGTGTCAATGTGTTCTTTTTTCCATTTCCAGGAGTGTAGATAACGAACAGCAAAGGGCCTAAACACTACCTTGGGGAACGCCTGAAATCACTTCTGTTTTACTCGATCACTTTCAGTCAATTACTACGAACTGTGACCTCTCTGAGAGGAAATCGCAAATTCAGTCACATAACTGAGACGATATTCCATAAGCACGCAATTTCACTACGAGCCGCTTGTATGGTACAGTGTCAAAAGCCTTCCGGAAATCTAGAAATACGAAAACGATCTGAAATCCCTTGTCAATAGGTCAATCATCAGACGCAGCTGGTCTCCTACACAGGCGGCCTGCAGTTCGGGCCCAGGGCAGTGCAGCTCTCCATTCGTCTTGCCTGGGAGGGCAAACATCGACGGTGCTCGCTGGTGTTTGCGTATGCAGGCATTGCAGCTGAAAGCCTCCTCCCCCCGCGTTGCGTCATCGGCGCCATTCCAAGAACCGTTCTGGGCAGCCAGGTTGTCTCCCGCCCGCACTGATAGCTGCCTTTTAGTTGTTGCCAGCGATACTCTTCCGTCTGGGCGGCGATTTGTCGCGGTACAGCCTCCTGACGGTGCTCCTCTGCCGCCGCAAACATCCTGCGTCCTGATAGGCGTAGGTATGCCCGAGTACCTCAGTATCGTGTAAACCATTCGGTAATAAAATGTGTGATTGATAATAATGCTTCCATGAACAGATATCGATCAACATCCCGACAACATCCCACCACCTGATCGCAACCTTGCCGTTAATCGATGATTTAATAATGAAGACTTTATTCCAAATTATTCGCTAAATGCGACTTTAATGGCGTCAGCTGCAATAGGTATAGATGCGTTATCCAGTTGTGACATAAGAAAATCTGTGCCAGATCGGGACGCGAATCCGGATTTTCCGCTTATCGCAAGCGGTCACCGTACATCAATTCGTTAAAACGGAACCCTTATGGAGATCTTTGTTGTCCATCTGTCTGTCTGTCCAACTGCTAAGATGCCTTTTTCTCAAGAAGAATTAGACGTAGCACGTTGAAATTTATGTCCCGTTGTAAAGTCTACGGTACCCTTGCGGTGTAACAAATTTAAGCTTCTAAATCACTGCACCCAAAAGATGCGGCTATTTATGTCACAAATTTTAAATTTCGCCATCAAACTCATAAAAAACTATACGATATTTCCCGCTGACCTAGAAACATGAAATTTGGCAAGCAGCAAGGTTTCACAATACAAGTAACGGAAAAATATCCATAAATTGTTAATTCGTAATTATGTCAAACGAAAAATATACTTTTGTCATTTTTTACCCGTCTGTCAGTTTCTCAGTCTGCTAAGATCTTTTTTTCTCACGGAGTAGCAGACTTACAAAATTTAAATTCATGTCATATACTAAGGTCTGTACTCCCTTGGCAGAGTAACAGAAATTAGCTTCTGCGTCGATGCCATTAAAAATACGGCAATTTACGTTACATGTTTTCATACTCGCAAACTCACTCATTAAAACCTATAGGGTACTTCCTATGACCTAGAATCATGAAATTTGGCAAGAAGCAAGGTTTCACAGTACAAGTAAACGAAAAAACTCCGGAAATTGTTAATCTGTAATTATATCACGCAAAGAAAATTTTTTGTCAGTTGTTATCCGAATGTCTGTTCGTCTGTTAAGACCCATTTTCCCGAGGAACGAGTTGACGCATGAAGATCAAATCTATGTCACATAGTAAGATCTATGGTCCTACAAGGGATATAAAAAAAATGGCTCTGAGCACTATGCGACTTAACTTCTGAGGTCATTAGTCGCCTAGAACTTAGAACTAATTAAACCTAACTAACCTAAGGACATCACACACATCCATGCCCGAGGCAGGATTCGAACCTGCGACCGTAGCGGTCACGCGGTTCCAGACTGAAGCGCCTTTAACCGCACGGCCACACCGGCCGGCACAAGGGATATAAAATTTAAACTTCTGAGTCAATGTAATTAAAATAAAAGACTATTTATGACAAATAATTTGACACTCGCAAAGTCATTCATCAAACATATAGGGTGCATTCCGTTGACATAGAACCACGAAATTTTGCAAGAAGCAAGTTTTCACAGTACTACTAAAGGGGAAAAAATCCGAAAATTATTAAATCGTAATTATATCACATAAAAATATATTTTTGCCATTATAACTTACATTAATTATCTTCTGTCAAAAGCACAGAAGAAAATTATTACTAGATGCAAACCTAAAATGTAAGCTGTAATCATGTTGCAGTAGGAAAATAAACTACATTTTATTAGATCTACCGAGCGAGGTGGCGCGGTGGTTAGCACACTGGAGTCCCCTTCTGGAGGACGATGGTTCAACCCGCCTCCGGCAATCTAGATATACGGGGTGATCAAAAATTCAGTATAAATTTGAAAACTGAATAAATCACGGAATAATGTAGATAGAGAGGTACAAATTGACACACATGCTTGGAATGGCATGGAGTTTTATTAGAACCAAAAAATTACAAAAGTTCAAAAAATGTCCAACAGATGGTGCTTCATCTGATCAGAATAGTAATAATTAGCATTACAAAGCAAGACAAAGCAAAGATGATGTACTTTACAGGAAATGCTCAATATGTCCACCATCATTCCTCAACAATAGCTGCAGTCGAGGACTAATGTTGTGAACAGCACTGTAAAGCATGTCCGGAGTTATGGTGAGGCATTGGCGTCGGATGTTGCCTTTCAGCGTCCCTAGAGATGTCGGTCGATCACGATACACTTGCGACTTCAGGTAACCCCAAAGCCAATAATCGCACGGACTGAGGTCTGGGGACTTGGGAGGCCAAGCATGACGAAAGTGGCAGCTGAGCATACGATCATCACCAAACGACGCGCGCAAGAGATCTTTCACGCGTCTAGCAATATGGGGTGGAGCGCCATCCTGCATAAATATCGTATGTTCCAGCAGGTGTTTATCAGCCAGGTTGGGGATGATGCGATTCTGTAACATATCGGCGTACCTCTCATCCGTCACTGTAGCAGTTACAAAACCAGAATCACGCATTTCCTCGAAGAAAAAAGGCCCGATAACGGCAGATGTGGTAAATCCAACCCATACCGTGACTTTCTCGTCGTGCAATGGAGTTTCCACAACAGTTCTAGGATTTTCGGTAGCCCAAATTCTGCAGTTGTGGGCGTTGACAGACCCTCGGGGCGTGAAATGAGCTTCGTCGGTCCACAACATGTTACTCAACCAATCGTCATCTTCCGCCATCTTTTGAAACACCCACACCGCAAATGCCCTCCGCTTCACTAAATCCCCAGGTAACAGTTCATGATGCCGATGGATTTTGTACGGATGGCATCGGAGTGTACGCCTGAGTGCCAACCAAACAGTAGTGTATGGAATGCCGGTGCGACAGGCGACTGCACGAGCGCTGACTTCCCCGTGCATAGACGAACCCGCTACAGTCTCCATTTCTTCCTGAACTGTCTCAGCAGCATTACGCCTCGTGCTCGGTCGGCCACTACGGGGTCTATCGTCTAAACAACCCGTGGCTTCGAACTTCTAAACCATTCTCGCCACAGCTGCATTTGGCAACGGACCTTTACCCGTTCGAATCCCCTTCCTATGGCGATAGGATCGTAACGCTGAATTAGCACATTCCCCATTCTGATAACACAGCTTCACTAAAAGCGCCTTTTCATGTAACGTCAACATGCTGCGACTGCTGGCGCATGTGATTCTCTCTCTAATTACAGCTCCTTTTATACACGATTGTCATGGGCAGTCACTGACGTTTTGCTGTCCAGCGTCATCTGTCGGACATTTTGTGAACTTTTTTTTTGTTCTAATAAAACTCCATGTCATTCCAAGCAAGTGTGTCAATTTTTACCTCTCTGTCTACATTATTCCGTGGCTTATTAAGTTTTCAAATTTATACTGACTTTTTGATCACACGGTATGTATTCCATTATTTCCCTGTATCGCCCCAGGCCAGTGTCAGGATGGTTGCTTTGAAAGAACTCGGCGGATTTCCTTCCCCATCCTTGACACAATCCGAGCTTGTGCTCCGTCTCCGTCGACGTTGCGTTAAACGCAATCTTCCGCCCTTTCCTCTCTATCTACATATGTATGCTGAAGTCACCTCTTCGCTTCTTTTTGTGTGTCCGGGCTAGTCTCAGGTTTTGATATGGTATTGGAATTACTGGAACCACTGTCTTGCCAGTATCGATATCGATAACAAGCAAAAATCGCCGAGATTCTCGGTTACCTGGATGGATGAAGTATCGTTGTAGTAATTAAGTTTGCGCGGAACCCTGAGAGCACGAATCCTACTTGCACTTGGCCATATTTTTTTCTCTTAATTATTAAAGCCGGGCCTCCTTCCTTGCCTTGTGCCCGTCCTTCCGCTCGCCAGACGTTTCTTCTCGGCCTGTCTTCGACGCCGTTTTCTTAATTTGTGTTGAACTTAAAGTACTGGTAGTGCGGTAAATAAAACGTATCTGTTTTTCGTTTCTCGGCCTTTTCCAGATGACCGTCACTGCGCGGAAACAGCCTTGGCTCAGCGACAGCTTCAAATTTCCTCTCCGCGGAGAATTATTTACCAGTTTATTCCAGAATGAGTTCGTTACTCATCCGGTACATCTGTTTCCCGAGGTTTTTTTGACGAAATTAGCTTCTCTTAAATCTGAGCACGCCATTCGCCGAAAGCTCCGCACCTCCATTTGTACTGCTCCGGATGACGAAAATATATCGCAGAACAATAGTAATCAATTTAATCGCGTATTTTGGTTGATGGAAAAGTTTGCACAATTAAAATAAGAAGAGAAAAAAAATACAGACGACTTCTTTTGTCGTGAGGACAAAGTTTTTCCCTAAAAAAGCTACAAAACGAAATTAAAAACCTTCTGATCTGACTATTTCATAGGTAATGTCTATTCCCTTTCCAGACACCATAAAAAATCGATATATAAGGAGAAATAAATCGACAGAGAATGAGACTTTCACTCTGCAGCGGAGTGTGCGCTGATATGAAACTTCCTGGCACATTAAAACTGTGTGCCCGACCGAGACTCGAACTCGGGACCATTGCCTTTCGCGGGCAAGTGCTCTACCATCTGAGCTACCGAAGCACGACTCACGCCCGGTCTCACACCTTCACTTCTGCCAGTATCTCGTCTCCTACCTTCCAAACTTTACAGAAACTCTCCCGGCGAACCTTGCAGAACTAGCACTCCTGAAAGAAAGAATATAGCGGAGACATGGCTTAGCCACAGCCTGGGGGATGTTTCCAGAATGAGATTTTCACTCTGCAGCGGAGTGTGCGATGATATGAAACTTCCTGGCAGATTAAAACTGTGTGCTGGACCGAGACTCGAACTCGGGACCTTTGCCTTTCGTGCTTCGGTAGCGCAGATGGTAGAGCACTTGCCCGCGAAAGGCAAAGGTCCCGAGTTCGAGTCTCGGTCGGGCACACAGTTTTAATCTGTCAGGAAGTTTCAAATCGACAGAGGTTTACTATTTAGGTCTGGTGTTTCGATCTAATGGTTACTAAGTTTAATATAATATAATTTTTAAAAAGTTGGCAAAGTGTTTCTTAAAACTTTTGTCTTCATCAGATTGTGGTGCTGAAGGCCAAGATATAGCTGGAAATCTTCTCTGCTTTTCTTTTCTTCGGGCAGGAAGTAATGTACCGATCCGCCTTTTACCCAGTTTGCAGCATTCCTTTTAATATATGAGTAGGGCACATAACTGGCATTCAAAAAATCTGCAGTCATGATATTGTTGGGTGATGACCGCTTTATCCCGGCTAACATTTGCGTGATGAGTTGGCAGATTTCCTTCACTGTGGTGCACACAAATCCATGTTCTTCGCTATCTATGAAGCCACACTAATCACTTGTTGGCGACGGTGGATGGCGTGAAATTTCGGCTTCGTTGCGATCTTCCTGTTTATTGCCTTGTACCATGAAGCTTTCGCGTTTGTTGGCGAGTTAAAGGCATTGATATTTTGCCAAATTACTTTCCGGTCATAATGAGGGTATTTTTCTTCAATCACATTTCTGATTTTAGCTTCCATTAGTTTTTCTTATACTCTATGTGATCAAAGGTATCCGGTCACCCCCAAAAATATACGTTTTTCATATTAGGTACATTGTGCTGCCACCTACTTCCAGGTACTCCGTATTAGAAAGTTGCTGAGAAAGCAGAGAATTTTTCACAGTCGTTTTAAAAGTAGTCACTGCCTCGATGACAAACAGAAATTATGCGAAATGAAAGCAGCTGTCAAAAGGTCAAAGAGAGATTCTTTTAACGAATTTGAAAGCAATATTTTATCTGCAGATTCTAAAAGTTATCCCAAAAAATTTTGGTCGTACGTAAAATCTATGAACGCTGCAAATAATTCAGTGCCTTCTCTTCCTGACAGTACGGGTAATGTAACGGATGATGATAAATGATAAATAGAAGGCCGACATTCTAAACCTAGCTTCCAAAAACTCGTTTACGGTAGAGAACTGCAGCACCATTCCCCCTTTCAATTATGGAACAAACGCAAGGATGGCTGACATAGTATTTAGTGTATCTGGGATTGTAAAACAGTTAAGATCCTTAGACGCCTGGAAGGCATCTGGCCTAGACGGTATTCCCGTAAGATGACTGTGCTACAAATATAGCAACATTCTTATCCATCATCTATCAGAGATCATTGGAACAGCGGAAAGTTCCACGGGACTGGAAGAAGGCCCAGATCATAGCAATCTATAAAAAGGGTAGAAAATCGGATGCACATAATTACAGGCCAATTTCACTGACATCGATTTGTTGTAGAATCATGGAACATATTTTGTGTTCAGACATAATGACCTTTCTAGACTCTGAGTAGCTCATCTGCAGAAACCAGAACGGTTTTAGGAAACAGCGGTCATGCGAGACACAGCTGGCCCTCTTTGTGCATGATATACAACAGGCTCTAGATACCGGCTCCCAGGTTGATGCCATATTCCTCGACTTTCGAAAGACATTCGACTCAGTTGCGCAATGCCGCTTGCTCCAAAAGGAGCTCGCTTACGGTCTATCCTATGACATATGCGGTTGGATAGAAAGTTTTCTAACGGACAGAGAGCAGTATGTCTTCCTGAATGGGGAGACTTCAGCAGAAACAAGCGTAACATCAGGTGTGTCCCAGGGCAGCGTAATAGGTCCGCTGCTTTTTACGATTTACGTAAAAGATCTGTTTGATGGTATTGACAGCGGTATTAGACTGTTTGTCGATGATGCTGTAGTCTACAGGAAAGTAGTATCACATGAAAGTTGTGAACAAATCAATGAGGATTTGCAGAAAATAAATGCGTGGTGCAATGACTGGCAGTTATCTCTCAATATCAGTAAGTGTAACCTCATGCGTATAACAAAGCAAAAATCCCCATTAATGTAAGAGTACAAAATAAATGCCCAGTCTTTGGAAACGGTAACATCAGTCAAGTACCTCGGTGTGACTATTCGAAACGATCTCATATGGAGCGATCAGATTACACAAGTAACGTGTAAGGCAAACTCTAGATTGCGGTTTATTGGTAGACTCCTGAAGCTATGCAATCCTTCAACAAAGAAAATTGCTTACAATAGTTTAGTTCGTCCAGTCTTAAGAGTATTGTTCGTCTGTATGGGACCCTTGCCAGTTGGGTCTGATTCAAGAGATTGAGAAGGTCCAAAGAAGAGCGGCACGATTCGTGACTGGTACATTTAGCCATCACGAGAGCATTACAAATCTCATAGAAAGTTTGAAGTGAGACACACTTACAGATAGACGATGCGCTAAACGGAAGGGGCTGCTCACTAAATTCCAAAGTCCGACCTTCGCCGAGGATGCAGAACATATATTATTACCACCTGCGCATTGTCGTGCAAAATGATGGGTGGGTTGCGCAGAAAGTGTCGCTGCTTCTTTCGCAAAGTTGGTCGTAGGTGATGTTCCAAAAATGAACAGTAATACTGTGCATTGACGGTCTGCCGCGGAGGAACAACAGGTGCGTCAGAGCTCCAGTATGGTGAAAGTTATGGTGTTTCTCGTGTACTACTGTGATGGTGTTATCCTAACGCTATACGTTCCTCCATGGTAGACCGTCAATGCACAGTATTACTTTTCATTTTTGGAGCATCACCTGCGACCAGCTTTTCGAAAGAAGCAGCGACACTTTCTGCGCAACCCACCCATCATTTTGCACGAAAGGCGCAGGCGCCTACAGCGCAACCTGTGGCTGCTCTGTTCGATCGATAAGACTGGGAAGTACTGTATCATCCACCATACTCCCCGGACTTAATGTCCTTGTGATTTTGATTTGATTCCGAAGATGAAGGAACCACTTCGTGGCATTCGCTTCAGAACTGTCCCAGAGATTCGACAGACAGTAGACCACTCCATTCGCACCATCAACAGAACAGGCTCTGCTAACGGTATACTACGCCATCCACATCGCTGGCAACGGGTCCTACACAATGCTGGTGCCTACGTTGAAGGACGGTAACAGGTGCAAACATGTAACTCTTTTGTATCGGTTGTGAATAAATAGTTGCCATTATTTAAGTTCCAACCCTCGTATATTGACATTATTAAAATTTGTAACAGCTGGCATTTATGAACATGAACGGAGCAGCTAGCAGACAACCTCGTTTCGTATAATAAAAGCCCGCATCTCGTGGTCGTGCGGTAGCGTTCTCGCTTCCCACGCCCGGGTTCCCGGGTTCGATTCCCGGCGGGGTCAGGGATTTTCTCTGCCTCGTGATGGCTGGGTGTTGTGTGCTGTCCTTAGGTTAGTTAGGTTTAAGTAGTTCTAAGTTCTAGGGGACTGATGACCATAGATGTTAAGTCCCATAGTGCTCAGAGCCATTTGAACCATTTTCGTATAATAAAATGTCCAGTGCTTGCTGTAATGACATAAAACTGGCAAAGTGACATTTTGTTACGTGATCGAAAATATGGAAAAAAAACTGTTTTGATTGACTTCTAGTTGATCATTTGATATTCTGTCGGGCAGTCTTTCGTTGCTATAATAAATCTGCAGGTTCTCTAACATATACAGGGTGAGTCACCTAACATTACCGCTGGATATATTTCGTAAACCACATCATATACTGACGAATCGATTCCACAGACCGAACGTGAGAAGAGGGGCTAGTGTAACTGGTTAATACAAACCATAAAAAAAATGCACGGAAGTATGTTTTTAACACAAACCTACGTTTTTTTTAAATGGAACCCCGTTAGTTTTGTTAGCACATCTGAACATATAAACTAATACGTAATCAGTGCCGTTTGTTGCATTGTAAAATGTTAATTACATACGGAGATATTGTAACCTAAAGTTGACGCTTGAGTACCACTTCTCCGCTGTTCGATCGTGTGTATCGGAGAGCACCGAATTACGTAGGGATCCAAAGGGAACGGTGATGGACCTTAGGTACAGAAGAGACTGGAACAGCACATTACGTCCACATGCTAACACCTTTTTATTGGTCTTTTCCACTGACGCACATGTACTTTACCATGAGTGCTGAGGTAAACGTACATACGTGGTTTCCGTTTTCAATTACGAAGTGGAATAGAGTGTGTCCCACTGGAAACGCGTCGACGTATGTGGTATCAGCATGATGGTGCACTTGCACATTCCGCAATTAACACTAGGCTGACCCTTGACAGGATGTTCGACGGGCGTTTCATAGGACCTGGAGGACGCATAAATTGGCCAGCCCGTTCTCCTGATCTTACACCTTTGGACTTCTTTCTGTGGGGTACGTTAAAAGAGAATGTGTACCGTGATGTGCCTACAACCCCTGAGGATATGAAACAACGTATTGTGGCGACATTACACCAGATGTACTGCGGCGTGTACGACATTCATTACGCCAGAGATTGCAATTGTGTGCAGCAAATGATGGCCACCACATTGAACATCTATTGGCCTGACATGTCGGGACACACTCTATTCCACTCCGTAATTGAAAACGGAAACCACGTGTGTACGTGTACCTCAGCCCTCATGGTAATGTACATGTGCGTCAGTGAAAAAGACCAATAAAAAGGTGTTAGCATGTGGACTTAACGTGCTGTTCCAGTCTCTTCTGTACCTAAGGTCCATCACCGTTCCCTTTGGATCCCTACGTAATTCGGTGCTCTCCGATACACACGATCGAACAGCGGAGGAGTGGTACTCAAGCGTCAACTTTAGGTTACAATAACTCCGGATGTAATTAACATTTTACAATGCAACAAACGGCACTGATTACGTATTAGTTTATATGTTCAGATGTGCTAACAAAACTAACAGGATTCCATTTAAAAAAACGTAGGTTTGTGTTAAAAAACATACTTCCGTGCATTTTTTTTATGGTTTGTATTAACCAATTACACTAGCCCCTCTTCTCACGTTCGGTCTGTGGAATCGATTCATCAGTATTTGATGTGGTTTACGAAATATATCCAGCGGTAATGTTAGGTGACTCACCCTGTATAATCTTCTCCCTTTCGGGACAATATGCAACACTCTCATATTTTGTTGGATATCTTTGTAGCTGGAGCGGGATTCGGATATAGATCGATAGATCAATAATTTTACTTTTCGTATTCTTCTTGTGTAATCGAAATGCTATTTTATACTCTCTGAGTCTAGTTGAGAATGAACGCCCTGTCTGTCCAATATAAAGTTTATTGCAGGCTTATAGACCTCCACGCCCACACCGGCATGGTGGCCAACACAATAGGTCTACTGCCATCTCAGTATATTGGTTAGTTTTCACTAAGTTATGTCTCGCAGGATGTGGGTACTGCGATGTTTGCGTACGTATGGCTATGATTAATCATTAATAGCGCGGGATTAGCCGAGCGGTGTGAGGCGCTGCAGTCATGGTCTGTGCTGCTGGTCCCGGCGGAGGTTCGAGTCCTCCCTCGGGCATGGGTGTGTGTGTTTGTCCTTAGGATAATTTAGGTTAAGTAGTGTGTAAGCTTAGGAACTGATGACCTTAGCAGTTAAGTCCCATAAGAAAAAATAGAACAAAATCATTAATACGCGCAAATCTGAAGATAGAGTTGGTCGAAAGTTGAACGAAGGGTAGAAGTTTGAAGGGCAGAGGAAAAAATGTGCCTTGGAAAGAGCCAAGGGAAAAAACCTCTGCGATAGTTCGGTCGGGTTGTAAGAGTAGTAGCGGTTTTCTTGCTGCCTGCGTCAGGTCATGCAACGGTAGGCTTTGTTAGTAGTGGGTATCATGCAGGCGGATACCTTTGACGTTGTGCAGTGGTGTTACCCGGCGGCTGCATGTGTGTACCGATGTTGGCTTCGCGGTCAGCATCAGCGTACCTGTAACTGTTGGGTTCATCATCGTTTAGTGTCAGAAAGGTCGTATATCAGATTCACAGTGTAGCAGTGTTGGCGGTTTTTTTGTGCGTATTTGATTTACGAAAATAGTGTATTTTTATGCGATCTGGGCCAATAAACTTCTGTAATAAGAGGAACAACCGTGTTTATAAAATGAGCACCTTGTACATATTTTCAAAGAATAAGATTGGCTATTGTCATCCAACAAAGCCTAGTACTTCGAAAAACTTCTTTCTGCGTCAGATGACACAAGAGGAGCATATTTAAATCGAACAATTTCTTTTGGAACTAAATCCAAATGATTAAGAGAAAACTTTTCGCCAGCAAAATAATATAAATGGAACACAGTGCTTGAAAAGTTAATTCTTTTTGAATTCGTTTTTTCATTTTTTCCGACAATTCTTTTCCCATTTTAGCCCAAACACCTTCTGATTTTTTCACAATTTTTCCACTTGTCTCATCTGCTTCACTAGTGGCACTTCTGATTGCTCCAAAGCAGTTACGGCAACAGAAATAAACCCAAAATTTGATTTTATTTACGAAATTTTGGCAGGAATTTCAGCTTTAGACATTAATTCTTGGGCTAATTCAATTGAAGCGGTTTCACTGCACTGCAAGTAGCAGTTGCTGTCTTCTCAAAATGGGAAATGGTAGTAAGGAAATATCTAGAGCTAACAACTGAAATGCTGCAACACGTGACGGGTCTTTCAAAAATACCTTTTTGACACACCCAGTAAATCTGCCATCATTGAATTCACTACGCATCTCTTCTCAGTTCTGGTTTAGACATGAGCTGAACAGATCACATGCAACGTTTTATTGTATAACGCTCTTGGTGAATCGCAAACTTTCGACAGCATAAGCATCCGTTATGAAGAGTAATACGTAGTCATACTTCACACCTCTGGGCCGTACGACAACATGTAGATAAGCCGAACAGCTTACTCATGCTGAAGAGAATTAATTTTTCTGAACGTTCACACATTATTAGAAACTTTTCTCCAGGGCCATGTTCTTTTAAAGTTCCCACAATGACAATACAACAATATATTTTTCCACAGAGTCTGTGGTTTCATCAGATGATACCAATATTGTTTTATTCGCTACCTGTTGTCTGATTTGTTGCACTGGTTTTTCGTAGCTTCGTCCGACGTAGTCCTTTCTTAATGTGAAAGAATCAGGAATAAATCCATGTTCCAGTTTTATAAAATTTAGCTGCATATTTCACTATTGCGCTCGTGATACACACTAGCAATACAAACATGTACATGTATGTATAAACACCTGAGGATAGGCATAAGGCTGAAACCTTCCGTGTGACGAATAAATAATCTTTTGTGACTGGTAGCGGAAAATTTTCTACACCCTATAAAGGAACAGTCCACTATGGATAAAATTCAGAGAACCAATCGAGTTACACCGAATTCCCGTTGATCCTATGGAGACGCTGGCGGTCGTCATTTCAAGTCAGCTCTGCGTTTTGACGGGCGTGATAAGCGCTGTGATAAGCGTAACTTTTCAGAGTTGCATTTTCAATAAGTTTATACGATTACTCAGCAAAAGCCGCAGTGTAACGATCTTACTTCATGTATTTTCGATATCGCGATCTGCAGTAGTGGTGTGGTCAACCTAACCTGCCACATTTTCTCCACAAAGGCTTCGCCAAAACTAAATGAGAAGCTGCGAGTAATAATTCTTGTTCACAGAAAGGTTACGGACACTTTTCTTGCCAGGTCTGATAGCTCTGCTCCTGGCAGTTATTGCACATAGATCGAACTTCTGCAGTTTAAGTGCCACGTGGAATACGAATGAACTACGAGACCAAGATGGCGAAGCAGGGGACAGGGATCGAACTTCAGTGTTTTCGGCGCCAAGTGGATACGAGTTGTTAATATCTGTGTCTCTTTCCTGGTCGTGTGGTACGTATCTTTAACGGTGCTGTGTTGTAGCAGTCGAATTTTTTGGTTACTTTTCAAGGCCACGCTATTACCCTCTTTCATCTTCTTTTCGAGACCATCATGCAAAGAACAGATATAGATTATCGTAAATATAATACCTTCTTACGTATTTTGACTAGTTTACGAATAAGAAAACAAGTATTCTTGTACAGCGCCGTTATAAAATCGCATGAAGTGTGCTACTTGCTTCAATTTGCTAACTATTAGTAGTTCAACGAAGCCGCACAAAGCAGGTATACATGCGGAGTTAGAAGAGTTTAATGTTGTACTTTGAGCTGTTTTCAGTCTAACAGTGTGGTTTTTCGAGCGGCAGGCAGCGGAAAAGAGTGCAGTTATTCACTGAAGCGCCAAAGAAACTGGTGTAGGCATGCGTATTCAAATACAGAGATATGTACAGGGTGTTTCAAAAATGACCGGTATATTTGAAACGGCAATAAAAACTAAACGAGCAGCGATAGAAATACACCGTTTGTTGCAATATGCTTGGGACAACAGTACATTTTCTGGCAGACAAACTTTCGAAATTACAGTAGTTACAATTTTCAACAACAGATGGCGCTGCGGTCTGGGAAACTCTATAGTACGATATTTTCCACATATCCACCATGCGTAGCAATAATATGGCGTAGTCTCTGAATGAAATTACCCGAAACCTTTGACAACGTGTCTGGCGGAATGGCTTTACATGCAGATGAGATGTACTGCTTCAGCTGTTCAATTGTTTCTGGATTCTGGCGGTACACCTGGTCTTTCAAGTGTCCCCACAGAAAGAAGTCACAGGGGTTCATGTCTGGCGAATAGGGAGGCCAATCCACGCCGCCTCCTGTATGTTTCGGATAGCCCAAAGCAATCACACGATCATCGAAATATTCATTCAGGAAATTAAAAACGTCGGCCGTGCGATGTGGCCGGGCACCATCTTGCATAAACCACGAGGTGTTCGCAGTGTCGTCTAAGGCAGTTTGTACCGCCACAAATTCACGAAGAATGTCCAGATAGCGTGATGCAGTAATCGTTTCGGATCTGAAAAATGGGCCAATGATTCCTTTGGAAGAAATGGCGGCCCAGACCAGTACTTTTTGAGGATGCAGGAACGATGGGACTGCAACATGGGGCTTTTCGGTTCCCCATATGCGCCAGTTCTGTTTATTGACGAAGCCGTCCAGGTAAAAATAAGCTTCGTCAGTAAACCAAATGCTGCCCACATGCATATCGCCGTCATCAATCCTGTGCACTATATCGTTAGCGAATGTCTCTCGTGCAGCAATGGTAGCGGCGCTGAGGGGTTGCCGCGTTTGAATTTTGTATGGATAGAGGTGTAAACTCTGGCGCATGAGACGATACGTGGACGTTGGCGTCATTTGGACCGCAGCTGCAACACGGCGAACGGAAACCCGAGGCCGCTGTTGGATCACCTGCTGCACTAGCTGCGCATTGCCCTCTGTGGTTGCCGTACGCGGTCGTCCTACCTTTCCAGCACGTTCATCCGTCACGTTCCCAGTCCGTTTGTAAGTAGGCTGTTTAGGTTTTTTTATTGGTAACGCCACCTCTGTATGAAAATCACTGGCTGTGCTGTGTGCAGTCTGTGGCTGTTTTGCATTGTTGTAATACTCGCCATTGTAGTGTTAGGCAGCTGGCTGTGAACAGCGCGTAGCGTTGCGCAGTTGGAGGTGAGCCGCCAGCAGTGGTGGATGTGGGGAGAGAGATGGCGGAGTTTTGTAATTTGTCATGAACTGCTATATATATTATGACTATTAAGGTAAATACATTGTTTGTTCTCTATTAAAATCTTTCATTTGCTAACTATGCCTATCAGTAGTTAGTGCCTTCCGTAGTTTGAATCTTTTATTTAGCTGGCAGTAGTGGCGCTCGCTGTATTGCAGTAGCTTGAGTAGCGAAGATTTTTGTGAGGTAAGTGATCTGTGAAACGTATAGGTTAATGTTACTCAGGGCCATTCTTTTGTATGGATTTTTGAAAGTCAGATTGCGTTGCGCTAAAAAATATTGTGTGTCAGGATAAGCACAGTCTTGTATAATTGTTCTAAGGGGACGTTTCATAGAAATTTTTCAAACAGATCCTTTATTGTATCGCTTTTCGGTCCTTTGGTTACATTAAACCTCCGTTGAAAACTTCGTCTTGTTGCAACAACACTGTGTTCTAGGCGGTGGAATTCCAACACCAGAAAAATCCTCTGTTCTAAGGAATAAACCATGTTGTCTACAGCACACTTGCACGTTGTGAACAGCACACGCTTACAGCAGAAAGACGACGTACAGAATGGCGCACCCACAGACTGCGTTGTCTTCTATATCTTTCACATTACTTGCAGCGCCATCTGTTGTTGAAAATTGTAACTACTGTAATTTCGAAAGTTTGTCCTCCTGAAAATGTACTGTTGTCCCAAGCATATTGCAACAAACGGTGTATTTCTATCGCTGCTCGTTTAGTTTTTATTGCCGTTTCAAATATACCGGTCATTTTTGAAACACCCTGTATGTAAACAGGCAGAATACGGCGCTGCTGTCGGCAACACCTATATAAGACAACAGATATCTGATGCAGTTGTTAGATCGGTTACTGCTGCTACAATGGCAGGTTATCAAGACTTAAGTGAATTTGAACGTGGTGTTAGCAGCGCGGGATTAGCCGAGCGGTCTGAGGCGCTGCAGTCATGGACTGTGCGGCTGATTCCGGCGGAGGCTCGAGTCCTCCCTCGGGCATGGGTGTGTGTGTTTGTCCTTAGGATAATTTAGGTTAAGTAGTGTGTAAGCTTAGGGACTGATGACCTTAGCAGTTAAGTCCCATAAGATTTCACACACATTTGAACGTGGTGCTATAGTGCGCGCACGAGCGATGGGACACAGCATCTTCGAGGTAGCGACGAAGTGGGTATTTTCCCATATGACCATTCCAAGAGTGTACTGTGAATATAAGGAATCGGGTAAAACATCAAATCTCCGACGTCGCTGCGGTCGGAAAAAGATCCTACAAGAGCAACGACGACTGAAGAGAATCGTTCAACGTGACAGAAGTGCAACGCTGTCGCAGATTGCTGCAGATTTCAATGCTGGGCCATCAACAAGTTGGTTCAAATGGCTCTTAGCACTATGGGACTTAACTTCTGAGGTCATCAGTCCCCTAGAACGTATAACTACTTAAATCTAACTAACCTAAGGACATCACACATATCCATGCCCGAGGCAGGATTCGAACCTGCGACTGTAACGGTCGCGCGGTTCCAGACTTCAACAAGTGTCAGCGTGCGAGCCTTTCAACGAAACATCATCGACATGGGCTTTCGGAGCCGAAGGCCCACTCATTTGTTGAGTGGACGACACAAAGCTTTACGTCTCGCCTGGGCCCGTCAACACCGACATTGGACTGTTGATGACTGGAAACATGATGCCTGGTCGGGCGAGTATCGTTTCAGATTGTATCGAGCAGATGGACACGTACGGGTATGGAGACAACCTCGTGAATCCATGGGCCCTGTATGTCACCAGGGGATTTTTCAAGCTTGTGGAGGCTCTGTAATGGTGTGGGGCTTGTGCAGCTGGAGCGATATGGGATCCCTGATACGTCCAGATACGCCTCTGACATGTGACACGTACGTAAGCATCCTGTATGATCACCTGTATCAATAGATGTCCATTGTGCATTCCGACGGACTTGGGAAATTCCAGCAGACAACGTGACAACCCACACGTCAAAAATTACTACAAAGTGGCTCCAGGAACACTCTTCTGCGTTTAAACACTTCCACTGGCCACCAGACTTCGCAGACGTGAACATTATTGAGCGTATCTACGATGCCTTACATCGTGAGATCTCCATCCCCTCGTACTCTTTCGGACTTATGGACTTGGATGCCTTGCATCGTGAGATCTCCACCCCCTCGTACTCTTTCGGACTTATGGACAGACCTGCGATTCATGTTGTCAGTTCCGTCCAGCACTACTTCAGACATTAGTCGAGTCCATGCGACGTCGTGTTGCGGCACTTCTGCATGCTCACGGGGACCCTACACGATATTAGGAAGGTGTATCAGTTTCTTTGACTCTTCAGTGTATGTTTCACGGTATCATGACTTGCATAAGGAAAAGTGTAAGAAAAGCAGCGTAAATGCTGCAGAGCTCATAGGCGGGAAGAGCTTCTGCCAGAAAGACAGACGGACCGTAAAGCGCGCTAGGGGCAGCAGGTGGGGCCGTAGCGAGTCTACGAGAGTGCAGTCGCTGCTTTTCTGGGAGGCCGGCGGCTGCGCCCGCAGAGGCGGCGACAGCGTTGATAACGGCCGCAGGGCTGGCGAGTCAGCGGCAGCGCAGCCGAGCACGGCTGACGTAGGCGGGAATCACGCTCGGGCAGGCGGCGCGAGCCTTTCAGCGCGCAAGCCGCCCTCAGCAGATAAACACAGCCACGAAAGAATTTGCCTCGAATAAGCAGGAAGGAAGCCAAAAGTTCATTACAAAAGACCTCCATGCAGTGCGGATAAGCGAAACGCTGTTGAAACCTCTGTCTCGAAATCTGGCAGAAAATCCAAGAGATTCTGGTCGTACGTAAAGTACACCAGCGGCAACACACAATCAATACATTCGCTGCGCAATTGCAATGGTAATGTTACGGAGAGCAGTGCTGAGTTACTAAATACGTTTTTCAGAAATTCTTTCACTAGAGAAGACAAAGTAAATGCTCCAAAATTCGAATAAAGAACAGCTGTCAGTATGAGTACTTCGATATAAATATCCTCGGTGTAGCAAAGCAGCTTAAAGCACTTAATAAAGGCAGGCCGTCCAGTTCAGACTGTACAAAAATCATGTTCCCCTCACAGCATGCTCACCTAATTGCCCCTTACTTAGCTGCCATACACAGCCATTCACTCAACAATAGATCCGTACCTAGTGTCCGGTATGTTGCACAGATAGCACCAATATTGAAGAAAGAAAACAGGAGTAATCCGCTGAATTACACACTCGTATCAGTAACATCTATTTGCAATAGGATTTTGGACACATACTGTAATCGAACGTTGTGATTTATACAGAAGAAAACGATCTATTAACAAATAGATAGAAAAGAATCAGATCATATTGTTCTTAGAAACACACCTAGATCTTTATTTACATCAAATAATGAATGCTATCGACAGGGGGTCTCAAATTGATTCCATATTTCTAGATTTCCAGAACGCCTTCTAATCAAAGAACGTGCCTACAGAGGATCATCTTAGTTGTGTGACTGGATTCGTGATTTCCTGTCAGAAAGGACACAGTTCGTGGTAATGGACGCAAAGTCATCGTGTCAAAGAGAAGTAATATCTGACATTTCCCACGGGGATGTTATAAGGCCGGCCGGAGTGGCCGAGCGGTTCTAGGCGCTACAGTCTGGAAACGCGCAACCGCTACGGTCGCAGGTTCGAATCCTGCCTCGGGCATGGATGTGTGTGATGTCCTTAGGTTAGTTAGGTTTAAGTAGTTCTAAGTTCTAGGGGACTGATGACCTCAGAAGTTAAGTCCTATAGTGATCAGGGCCATTTGAACCGTTTTTGATGTTATATGCCCCCTGCTAACCAATATAAACGATTTAGAAAACAATCTGAGCAGCCCTCTTAAATTGTTGACATATGATGCTGTCATTTACCATCTTCTAAAGTCATCAAATGATCAAAATCAATTGCAAAGCGATTTAGACAAGATATCTGCATGGTGTGAATAGTACCAATTGACTCTAAATAATGAAACGTATGACGTCATCCCGTGGGGGTTGCTAGTCCCCCATCGGGCGCCTCCCCGGGTGGCGGATTGGGGAATGCTCTCCAGATATGGGGGGTACCGGGGAAATAAAATACCCGGGGTGGACCAAAACTAGCACGGGTAGGGAAGACTCGTTAAGCCATGGTGAAGGCAAATCCCTAGGGGTAGAGTACCCCAAAATCAAGACTCCTGGTCCTCCAGGTTGGGGGTTGTGCAGAGGGCTACCAACCCACTCATGTAAAACAATGGCCGGTCAGGACACTCAAGGTATGCCTCGGAAACAGGACAGAATTTACAGGAACAGAAATTGGCAAAGTTACAGGGATTTCTCTTTTGGTTCGTGGAATGTCAGAAGTCTATACCGCCCAGGAAGCGCACAAATACTAATAAACGAACTAGGAAAATACAAGGTACAACTGGTAGCGCTCCAAGAAATAAGATGGCAGGGAACGGGATCAATGAAAATAGGAGACGGGACAATAATGTATGGAGACTGCGGTCAACGCCATGAATTTGGAACGGGCTTTTACATTCATAAAACAGCAATTGACACAATGAAGGAATTCAAATCAATTAATAACCGAATATCACACATTACAGTTCAGGCTCAGTGGTTTGATATTACATTTATAAATGTTCATGCACCCACAGAAGATAAGGAAGATGACGTGAAAGAAGAATTTTATAGTCAACTGGAACAGACATATAATTCAATAAGTAGACATAACGTAACAATAGTGTTAGGAGACTTTAATGCCAAAGTAGGAAAAGAAGAAATCTACAAACCAACCATTGGGAATTACAGCTTACATGATGAAAGTTCAGAGAATGGTGTGCGACTCATAAACTTTGCAATGGCAAATGGTCTCACATTAAGCAGCACAAAATTCCAACACAAACGCATTCATTTAGGGACATGGATATCACCAGATGGAAAAGTAGTGAACCAGATTGACCATGTCGCCATCCAAAGACGATTTCAAAACAGTATTAAAGACGTTAGAACTTTTAGGGGAGCAGATTGTGAGACAGACCATATGTTAATCATAGCTCAAATGAAAATAAAGCTAAAAAAGAAACAAAGTACAAATAGGGTTGAAATTAAAAGGTACGATGTAGAAAATCTGGCAGAAGAAAAAATAAAAGAAAACTTTAGGAAAGAAATAGAAATTAACCTATCGGAATCTAGATTGACACATAGTGACCAGCAAGACGTGGAAAGTAGATGGAGACACCTCAGAAACAGTATTCAAGATGTAGCTTCCAAAACTATAGGTAAAAGAAAACGAACTAACAAAATCTGGTTTAATATAAAGTGCCAAGAAAGAGTACTGGAGAGGCAAACTGCGAGGAAGGCATGGTTACAAGACATGGACAATATTACACTAAAGGAGAGATACTATAAAATCCGCAAGGAAACACAACGAACTCTAAGACAAGAGAAGAGAAAACACTACAACAACATGGTAAGAGAAGCGGAGGATGATTTCAAGCATCACAGAGCAAGGCAGATGTACCAGAATATAAAAAAGTCCTTGGGAAAATTCACTAAAAGGGAACAGTTTATAAAGGACCATAATGGGAAAATACTTACAAACAAGAATGACATACAAGAAACATGGAAGACATACTTTACACGGCTGCTCAACTGCAATGATCCACAATATTACTTCACATTTGAAGTACCAGATACAGTTGATATACAAGTCAACACACCATCAGTAAATGAAATAAGACAAACAATAAAGAAATTAAAGAACAACAAGGCCTGTGGGGAAGACCAGGTATATGCTGAGCTTTTAAAAATGGAGGACCACAATTGGAAATAGAACTACATTCCTTAATTGAAACAATTTGGGAGACAGAAAACATATCGGCCGACTGGAAAACTGCAATTATATGCCCCATCTTTAAGAAGAATGATCCACTTGTCTGTGATAACTACAGAGGAATTGCCCTACTCGATGTCACGTATAAAATTTTGTCGATGTGTATACTACACAGACTGATTCCCATAACCGAAGAACTGATTGGGGACTACCAATGTGGTTTCCGCACTAACAGATCCACTTTGGATCACTTATTCACATTGAGACAAATAAATGAGAAGGCATGGGAATTTAATGTAGATATCCATATTCTATTTATAGACTTCAAGAAGGCCTATGATAGCATACACCGACAGACACTCTTAAACACCATGAAAGAATTTGAAATACCATTAAAATTAATCAAATTAGTTAAAATGTGTTTGGAAGAAACCATATGCAAAGTTAAGACACCTGCGGGAGAGACTGAAAATTTTAAGGTGTACACTGGACTGAGACAAGGGGATGCCATCTCACCTATTCTATTTAATATTATCTTAGAGAAGATTGATAGAGAATTCACCAAAACTAATCCACAAGGGATACAACTGCAGGGACAGAACATTACTAGACTTGCTTATGCAGATGATGTAGCCTTAATAAGCACTTCAAAAGCTGAATTAATCAGGATGATGCAAAATTATTACAAAATAGCTGAGAAAGCTGGACTTCATGTGAATGAAGAAAAGACAGAATATCTAGTCATAAGTAAAAAACTCCAAAAGAATACACCACTGACCGTAAATGGTCTCACTTTCAAGGCAGTTGACCACTTCAAGTACTTAGGGAGTCTTTTTAGCAGAGACAATAGAGCAGAAATAGAAATAGACGCCCGTCTAGCAGCAGCTAATAGAACTTTTTACAGCTGTATCAAAATTTTAAGGATGAGATCACTTAGTACTGAATTCAAAATCCGTTTTTATCAGTCAACTATTGTACCAGTAGCATTATATGGATGTGAAGCTATTACATTCAGGAAAAAAGATGAAGAAAAACTGTTGATATTTGAAAGAAAAATACTAAGAAAAATATTTGGACCAATCTTCGATGAAAATGTCATGGAGTGGAGGATAAGGAAAAATGAAGAACTACGGGAGCTGTACAAACATAGTACCATTGTGGAAATGTTAAAGAAGAGAAGACTGAACTGGGCTGGTCATGTAGCAAGGATGCCGGAGAACAGACTACCCAAAATAGCATCCACTAAGAAATTAGAAGGAAAGAGAAGAAGAGGAAGACCTCGAATTAGGTGGATGGAGAATATCCGGGAAGAAGCAGCTAGGATGGGCATCAACTCTGATTGGACAACAATTTCCCTGGATAGAAATAATTGGAAGAGGCTCGCAGAGCAGGTGTATGGTCGATAAGGCCTTAGCCACGTGTAAAGTAAAGTAAAAGTAAATGACGTCATCCACATGAGCACTAATAGGAATCTGATAATTTGCCATTACACCATAAATCACACAAATCTAAAGGCTGTGAATTCAACTAAATACTTACGGATTACTGTACCGAATAACTTAAATTGGAACGATCACATAGATAATGTTGTGGGTAAAGTTAACCAAAGAATACTAGTTACTGGCAGAACACTTAAAAGATACAACAGGTCTACTAAACAAACTGCATACACTGCGCTTGTCCGTCCTCTTGTGGAGTACCGCTGTGCGGTGTGAGATCCGCATCAGACAGGATTTACGGAGGACATTCCAAAAATTCAAGTGATTTTTGCATTAACCCGATATCAGGGGGAGAGTATCACGGGTAGGATACGCTAATTGGAGTGGCAACCATTAAAACAAAGGTGTTTCTCTTTGCAGCAGGACCTTTTCACAAAATTTCAGTCACCAACTTTTTCCCCTGAATGCTTTCGCTGGCGCCCACCTACATAGGATAATCGTAACAAAATAACAGAAGTGAGACCTCGCAAGAAAAGATTTGTCTTTGTTTTTCACGCACGCTGTCAGCAATGAAACAGAAACAGCTTGAAGATGGTTCGATGTGCGCTCTGCCAGGCATTTAATTGTGAATTGTAGAGTAGTTAGGCAGACGCAACGTACACATAGTGTGGTTATCCCTCTTTGTAAGGCTTTTACCATGTAGTTATTATTGTTGCTGTGGTCTTCAGTCCGGAGACTGGTTTGATATTCCTCTCCACGCTGTTCTATCAGGTCTCTTACTTTCCAAATATCTGCTACAGCCTACATCTATTTGAAGCTATCTGCTATATTCTTCTCTTCGCGTTCTCTACAAGTTCCCCCTCCCCTTTCCATTTCCGTCTGTTACCAAATTGAGAAGAGATTACTGCTACAAGACGTGTCCTATCAACTGATCCCTTCTTGTAGTCAAGCTGTGCCCAACACGGCTTTTTTCCCCAGTTCAGTTCCCATTAATTACTGGACTTATTCATCTGATACCCAAAATTCTTGTATAGCAACGCCATTCCAAAGCTCGTGCAGAGGATGGAAAAAAATACTGAAACGCTAAAGCAGAACACATTAACATGTCCAATACTGTGTAAGAAAACCGTTGACATTCAAAACCGCTTTCAGTCGTCTTGGAATGAATGAATATAGCTTCTGTGTGGTTCTCAAGAGAATTTATTACCACTCTTCCTGCAAAATTGTGGCACGTTCAGATAAAGATAGACAGCGCTCACGCACAATTAACTCCAAAGTACGCCACAAAGGCTCAATAATGTTGGGATCTGGTGACTGTGGTGACCAGGGGAGTTGTGAAAATTCGACCTTGTGCTCGCAAAACCAGTCCTAGACAATTTGAGCTGTGTGAATGGGAGCCCTGCCATCTTTGAACACAGCGTCACCACTACAGCAAAAATGTTGTATCGTGGGATGGACTCGATCAGCTACAGTTATCACATAATTCTTGGCGGTAATATGACCTTTCAGAGTAAACGTGGACCCATGGAACACCACCATTTCTTTTGAGTCACCAATCTTCTGACTGGTTTCATGACGCCAGCAACTAATTCCTCTCCTGTGGCTCTTCATCTCGGAGTAGCACTTGCACACTACATGCTCAATTACTTGTTGGATATACCCTCTGCAGCTCCATCCAGTACAGTGGGAGTTATTCCCTGACGTCTTAATACATCAATCACCCTGTTCCTCCTTTCATCGGTGTTTTCCATATGTTCGTTTCTTCGTCGATTCTGAGGAGACCCTTCTAATTCTTTACCTTGTCAGTAATCTAATTTGCAACATTCTTCTGCAGCACCACGTCTCAGACACTTCGATTCTCTTCAGTTTGGATTTTCCTTCAGTCTACGATTCACTGTCATTTGCATTTCCCTTTTCACATTTTCTAGCTTTCCTATTACGTTCAAAAAACATCTGGCACTTTATGCTCCGAATCTTAGACTATTGTCGTTATCTGGGTTATTTCATCTTTTTTCTCATGGCCACCTCCCCCCTGGCAGGACCTCCTGGAGATCTGAATGGGCACTAATTTCAATTACAGATCACGTGTTCTGTGGATACACATTATATGTCTTTAAAGCATGTGTTTCCATTGCGTCCTGAGTCCTCATGTCGTTGATCATTGCTAAGTCTTCCCAACACAAAGGCAAGACTTGCGGCAAAGGGTGGTTGGGTTTCGGGTTCCGCTGACTAGGTGAGGTGTCCACTATACGCAGGAGGCGGCTACACGGGTAGCAGGGGCTGTGTGGCGTGGACTGGGCGATTTTTTAGGTTAGAGGGTCTCGTGAAAACACAAGAAGGGCTTCAGTCACAAAGGGAGCAGGCTGAACACAGGAAGAACGTAGATAAAGGAACCATTGGTATAATGGTTGTAAATTGTCGTAGCTGTGTTGGGAAAGTACCAGAGCTCCATGCGCTAATAGAAAGCACTGATGCTGAAAACGTTATAGGCACTGAAAGTTGGCTAAAGCCGAACATAAGCTCAGCCGAAATTTTTGCGAAGAACCAAACGGTGTTCTGAAAGGATAGGCTAAACACGGTTGGCGGTGACGTGCTTGTTGCTGTCAGAAGTAGTTTAACTTGTCGTGAAATTGAAGTAGATACTTCCTGTGAGTTAGTATGGGCAGAGGTCATTGTTGTCAACCGGAATCAAATAATAATTGCATCCTTTTACCGACCTCCCAATTCAGATGATACAGTTGCTGAAAGGTTCAAAGAAAACTTGAGTTTGATTTCAAACACGTACCCGACTCGTATGATAATAGTTGGTGGTGACTTAAATTTACCCTCGATATATTGGCGGAAATACAGGTTTCATTCCGGAGGTACGCATAAAATATCATCCTAAATTATGCTAAACGCATTCTCTGAAAATTATTTCGAGCAGTTAGTTCATGGGCCCACGCGAATAGTAAACGGTTGCGAAAACACACTTGACCTCTTAGCAATAAATAATCCTTAATTAACAACCAGCTTCAAAACCGATTCAGGGATTAGTGAACACAAGGTTGTCGTGGCGAGATTGAATATTGTAATCCCCAAATCCCCGAAAAATAAGCGAAAAATATAACTATTCAAAAAAGCAGATAAAAATTCACTTGACGCTTTCCTGAGAGACAATCTTCACTCGTTCCAAATTAATAATATAAGTGTAGACCAGATGTGGCTTAAATTCAAAGAAATAGTATCGGCACCAAAGAGGATACAACAAATAGAAACCGCTATGCAACTGGTAGGAAAATAGCCATAAGCATAGGTGCCAAGTGTACCAGATGCTTTGGAACGGAAATTTCCAACAAGTGTAAATTAATTTTAGGTCGTCAAGCGACTGGGAATAAAGTATCTCAGGAAACAAGAGTACACGCTGAAAAAAGAAAGAACCGGTTAGAGTGGTCATTTCGATCTCCCGATCTGATTCTCGGACAAAGTGTTTAGAACAGTGTTTGGGTGCTGTCAGACCTTCTCCATGCACTCTTGTAGTGCTGCGGAGGCTGCGCTGGGATAACGGCTGGAATAACGGTTGGAGTTAATAAAAATTGCCGTTGACAACATCACGTATGTATTGAGTTACTGTTCGTGGTTGTCAAGGTTTTAAGGGAATGGACTCGCATTTGGAAAGAGCGGGACTGAAATCCTCGTTCCGTCATTGGTACTTAGATTTTTCACTATTTTCCAAAATCGATACACGCCAAAGCCGCAGTATTTGCTTTGTCCTGTCCAAACTAGTGTTCCATCTCTAACGATGCCACCTTAAGACTTATTACTCCTGTCCATGCGCATGTCAGTACCTAATGTCTCGTAGAAATTTCACACACATGACAAAATATAACAAACCCTGTAAACAGCATGTTGTATTACTGTTATAAAAATTGTATCAAAACTTTTCTGACTCACCTTGTCTGTCATGGATGTGGCAGGTTAAACTTTTGTCCGGTACGCGGCATGTTGGGAATGCGACAGTCGTCAATTTCATTTACCGCTAGTGCTTACGGCAATAAGTCGTTAGGGAAATCCATGGGTTGCAGTGTAAGCTATTTCGAATTTCCTCCATACACGAGAGAAGCGTCGCAACATTTTATGCGGTTCGTGTTGTTGTTGTTGTTGTGGTCTTCAGTCCAGAGACTGGTTTGATGCAGCTCGCCATACTACTCTATCCTCTGCAAGCTTCTTCATCTCCCAGTACCTACTGCAACCTACATCCTTCTGAATCTGTTCAGTGTATTCATCTATTGGTTTCCCTCTACGATTTTTACCCTCCGCGCTGCCCTCCAATACTAAATTGGTGATCCCTGGATGCCTCAGAATATGTCCTACCAACCGATCCCTTCTTCTTGTCAAGTTATGCCACAAACTCCTCTTCTTCCCAATTCTATACAATACCTCTTCACTAGTTATGTGATCTACCCATCTAATCTACAGCATTCTTCTGTAGCACCACATTTCGAAAGCTTCTATTCTCTTATTGTCTAAACTATTTATCGTCCACGTTTATACATGGCTACACTCAATACAAATACTTTCAGAAACGACTTCCTGGCACTTAAATCTATACTCGATGTTAACAAATTTTTCTTTTCCAGAAACGCTTTCCTTGCCATTGCCAGTCTACATTTTGTATCCTCTCTACTTCGACCATCATCAGTTATTTTGCTCCCCAAATAGCAAAACTCTTTTACTACTTTAGGCGCCTCATCTCCTAATCTAATACCCCCAGCATCACCCGACTTAATTCGACTGCATTCCATTATCCTTGTTTTGCTTTTGTTGATGTTCATCTTATATCCTCCTTTCAAGACACTGTCCATTCCGTTCAACTGCTCTTCCAAGTCCTTTGCTGTCTCTGACAGAATTACAATGTCACCGGCGAACCTCAGAGTTTTTATTTCTTCTCCATGGATTTTAATTCCTACTCCGAATTTTTCTTTTGTTTCCTTTACTGCTTGCTCAATATACAGATTGAATAACATCGGGGAGAGGCTACAACCCTGTCTCACTCCTTTCCCAACCACTGCTTCCCTTTCATGCCCCTCGACCCTTATTACTGCCATCTGGTTTCTGTACAAATTGTAAATAGCTTTTCGCTCCCTGTATTTGACCACTGCCACCTTCAGAATTTGAAAGAGAGTATTCCAGTAAGCATTGTCAAAAGCTTTCTCTAAGTCTACAAATGCTAGAAACGTAGGTTTGCCTTTCCTTAATCTATTTTCTAAGATAAGTCGTAGGGTCAGTATTGCCAGTATTTCTACGGAATCCAAACTGATCTTCCCCGAGGTCGGCTTCTACCAGTTTCTCCATTCGTCTGTAAAGAATTCGCGTTAGTATTTTGTATCCGTGACTTATTAAACTGATTGTTCGTATTATAACTACCTGAATTTTGCTTTGCTTTTGCAAAAATCTTTTAGGGACGTAGACTTTTTGTAAGTGTTTGTTTCGCCCTCGTGCTCATACACTGACGAAAAAAAATCGCAGCACCTAATGCTAATTAAAGTAGAGTAATGAAATTTGGAAGTATATTTGTCTAGGTAACATAGTGAAGTAATTAACACTGCAAGATCACAGGTTAATGTAAGCGCGAGAAAACCATTGCAAATGTGAAATGGTGGTAAACTAACAATCATTTTAACCGTCAGAATGTTGAATGCAAGCATACAAATGTGGGTGCACAATGTCGTACAGGTCTCGAATGTCAGTTTGTGGGATGAAGTACCATGCCTGCTGCACTTGGTTTGTCAATACAGGGACGATTAATGCTATGTAGATGACGCTGGAGTCGTCGTCCGATAATGTCCCATATGTCCTCGACAGAAGACAGAACTGGTGATCGAGCAGGTCAAGGCAACATGTCGACACTCTGTAGAGCATGTTGTGTTACAACAGCGGTATGTGGGCGAGCGTCCTCCTGTTGCAAAACTCCGCTGGAATGCTGTTCATAAATGGCAGCACTACAGGGCGAATCCTAGACTGACGTACAATTTTGCAGTAAGTGTGCGTGGGATAGCCAGGAGGGTGCTCCTGCAGTCACACGAAACCGCACCAGAAACCATAGCTCCAGGTGTAGGTCCAGTATGACTAATATGCAGACAGGTTGGTTGCAGGTCTTCAGCTGGCCTTTTTATAAGCAACGCACGGTCATCGCTGGCACCGAGGCAGAACCAACTTTTCATCAGAAAGCACAACAAACCTCCACCCTGCCCTCCAATCAACTCTCGCTTGACACCGCTGAAGTCGCAAATGATGGTGGTTTGGGATCAGTGAAATGCACGCTACAGAGCGTCTGTCTCTGAGCTGTCGTTCAAGTAAAAGATTTTAACAGTTAGTTGTGTCACTATGGCGCCAACAGCTGCTCAAAATGCCGCTGCAGATGCAGTACGGTGCGCCGGAACTACACGCCGAACACGATGGGACTTCCGTTTCGGTTTTGCAACATGGTCCTCTGGAGTCTGGTCTTCTTGGGACCACAGCTACCAGCAGTCATATAGAGCGACTATATCCCTGCCAAGCCTCTCTGCAATACCGCAGAGTGAAAGTTCAGCTTCTCGTAGCCCTATTACACGGCCCCGTTCAAACTCAGTGAGGTGCTGATAATGGCATCTTCGTCTCCTTAAAGACATTCTTAACTAACGTCAACTCACTACGCCCAGTCTCAAAGCTAACTAACGCTCACGACCGTTACAGCGTGAACCTGATTTGCATGCTCGTACTGGCGCTAGTAGCGCTACTCTTATGCGACTGGCGCGAAACTTGAACAGACATCATCTTTCGGATTTAGAAACACGCCTACCAACTTGCGTTTATGCCACACAACTCTTTCATGGTGTGGCGATTTTTTTTCGATCACTGTGTAATTCCTTCACTGCAGACCATGCTCCCTGTCAAAACAATAAATGTATTTGTTATGGAAAACAATAATATTATATACCCTCTGCTAACCAATAGACATTTTTAGATTTAGAAGACAATCTGAGCAGCCCTCTTAAAATGTTCACATATGATGCTGTTATTTACCATCTTTTAAATTCATAAAATGTTCAAAACCAATTGCAAAACGATTTAGACAAGATATCTGCATGGTGTGAATACTAGCAATTCACTCTAAATAATGAAACGTGTGACGTCAACCACATGAGCTCTAATAGGAATCTGCTAATTTGCGATTACACAACTAATAACACAAATCTAAAGGCTGTGAATTAAATTAAATACTTACGGATTACTGTACCGAATAACTTAAATTGGAATGATCAAATAGATAATGTTGTAGGTAAAGCTAACCAAAGAATACTAGTTACTGGCAGAACACTTAAAAGATACAACAGGTCTACTAAACAGACTGCTTACACTACGCTTGTCCGTCCTCTTGTGGAGCACTGCTGCGCGGTGTGGGATCCGTACCAGACAGGATTTACGGAGGACATTCCAAAAATTCTAGGAATTTTTGCATTAACCTGAAATCGGGGGCAGAGTAGCACGGATAGAACACGCTAGTTGGAGTGGCTATCATTAAAACAGAGGTGTTTTTCGTTGCAGAAAATTTCAGTCACCAACTTTCTTCCCTGAATGCTTTCGCTGGCGCCCACCTACACAGGATAATCGTAACAAAATAACAGCAGTGAGACCGCCCACAAAAAGATCTGTCTTTGTTTTTCACGCACGCTGCCAACAATGAAAGAGAAATAGCTTGAAGATGGTTCAATGTACCCTCTGCCAGGCATTTAATTGTGAATTGCAGAGTAGTTATGCAGACGTGAAATCCAACCCAGTTGTCGCTCCTGGTGAATCATCACATCATTGAGAGGGTTAAAGGCAGGCTGAAAAAAAAAAAAAGGTTCAAATGGCTCTGAGCACTATGGGACTTAACGTCTGAGGTCATCAGCCCCCTAGAACTTAGAACTACTTAAACGTAACTAACCTAAGGACATCACACACATCCATGCCCGAGGCAGGATTCGAACCTGCGACCGTAGAGGTCGCGCGGGTCCAGACTGAAGCGCCTAGAACCGCTCGGCCACAGCGGCTGACTTTAGAGGACTGAGAATGATACAATAAGAAAGCTAGTACCACCCTATTCAGAGTCTTTTAAATAAAGACGAACAAAAAATGTTCAAATGTGTGCGAATTCCTTATGGACCATACTGCTGAGGTCATCGGTCCATAGACTTACACACTACTTAAACTAACTTACACTAGCTAATGCTAAGAACAACACACACACACACCCATGCCCGAGGGAGGACTCGAACCTCCGGCGGGAGGGGCCGCTCAATCCGTGACATGGTGCCTCTAAACGCGCGGACAAAATGCGCAGCTAAAGAGGAACATATCCGCATTTTTTGTGCTCCGACATGAGCATTTTTCGCTGGTTCCCTTCTTTTCCTGCTGCACCAGGGCATGTCACTCATCTGAAAAGAAAAGTATTGGTCAGTGAAACTTAGTTTACTTATGTGAAACTGAAATAATGCAAAACTAATTTTATACTTCAGACCGAATTCTACGTGCAAAAAATCTTTTTCACGTGCTTCAGTACTGCCATATGGACTTCCCAGACGATAACGGAGAGACACTTTCAGTGTGCTTCTCCGTGCTATGTCACTTTACAAACTGCATTTTCGTTTTACACCGGATTTTATGTGCGTATTTTTCGTGTACAAAAAGGGTAACTCTGAATCTCAGTATTTCAGAAACGCATGAAGATAGGAAGAAAATTTTCAAGATTGTTCGAGATCGGGATCTGAGTTACAGATCGTAAAAATTACAGCCATTTTCTGTGCCTAGCCGCCTTGAAATTCGTGGCTGGGTTTCGGTACCCCCCCCCCCCCCCAAAAAAAAAACGTTTTTGGGGCGTTTCTCGATAAAGGATTTTTGAAAACGGGGAGATGGCTCTTCTAGGTAAATGCCTAGAGAACATACTGTTGAAATTTGAGCAATTTGTTGCTGTTATTTATTATGTAGATTTCGCCTCATACCGGATTTTACGTGTAGAAATAAGGCAGCTTTGAACCTCTGTATCTTGGAAACGGATAAAAATATCAAGAAAATTTTCAAGGTTGTCAGAGATCGGGAACTTAGGAATATACCGTAAAAACTTCAGACATTTGCTGAGCATAGCCATCTTGGAATACTCGGCTAGGTTTTGGTCCTCCTGGGACGGCAAAAATATAGTAAATAAATGCTCTTTGGGGGTTTCCTGAGGAGACGCCCACCGTAGACCACATCAAACGCAAAAAGAAGAAGAACCGACCGTTTTTCTCCATTTACCTAAGCAAGAAGAAGCGTGTAATATTCATACTTTATTCCAGTACCCTAGGATAGTGACACTAAGACTGTTGGGTATACAATTGGTCCCTAGCCCGGGGGCTATCCAATACAGTTGACTACCTCTTAATTACCAATAGAGCCCGAGGTATGAGCACCGGAAAATTCCACTTTTATCCGCGGCGTTTAGGAGCATATTAGGTACGAAAGGCACTAGTAAGGGACAAACTTTTGGACTGCGTGAATCATTCCCGTCATACACAACCATGTGAATTTCCGCTGTCTTATTGTTACATAATGACAGGGTACGTGGTATGATTCATAGCGAGATGAATTTTCCGGAATGAGCTTCGGATACGATTCACCCAATTCGAGTGTCACCGAAATAGTCTTAGCTGGCCGCTGTCACGTTAGACTGTATGAGGGAACTGCTACTGCGAACCAGCGCATGCTCAGTAGAGAAAGTCAATCAGTTCCTCCACGTAGGTTCCCATACACGTTATGAGCTTGTTAAAAGTTAAAAAGGTTTAAAACGGTGGTTCCACCTGAAAGGTAGCCTAAATTTTTTATCAAACGGTAAAATTTATTAATACATCACGACTGGACAGATTTCAAGCGATAATTGTGCAATGAATTCTTTTGACGTACCTATCTTTTACATTGCGTGTATCGCTTGAAAACGGGCTAATCTACAAAACATCTTTACTTGTATTTCATGGTTTACAACAAAGTTATCCTAGCTGTCCCCTGAGCACTAACCTCAAAGCTTTCAGTGCTTTCTATCAAAATAATTTAAGAGGAATTTATATTTCAAGAAAGTGACGAAAACGTCTATGCTGACTGAGAGTCGAACGCAGCACACATGCTTATGAAGACACGTTAATAATCATCTTAATATTCAGTAGTAGCTAGGAGTAGCATGTTTAGTTGCAAACCTTAAGGCCTTACTCATCCCTAGTAACGTGTTTCCTAATATCTGCGATATCATGATGTTAATTTACAAGTGGATTGACTGCCGTAAAGAGCAACGTCCTCTAGCAGTCGTGTATCATTTGCATGTAAATGAAGTGCCTCAGCAGAAAGTAATTTCCGTCGTGCATCACGTATTGTTTCAGAGACACTGAATACATGTTATAAGTGCACAAAACGTGTATTATATACTATTATTTGGGGAAGCTGCCGCCAAACCTGTTTACTTTTACATTCCGCTTAGTTGTCGTGGTTGAATATAGGTTACAAGAAAGTATAGTTTCCTGCGTCATGCTATTGCTAGCTAGGTGAAATATTTTGTGGTAGCTATTTTTAACATGAATGTATTTTTGAAAGTATTGTTCGTCAAATATTTGAATCAATCGTCAACTGTAGGTGTGCCTGCACATGTTATAGCATAATAGCTGTAGCTGCGTTAGTTGGTACTACAGACTTGGGTAGATTAGGTGTAACTTTTGATCCTTCAAGGGGTGATCGTGGCATGCGGCCCGGGTCTGTACTACCCGCGGCTCGCGAGCTACGGGCCAGCCAGGCTGGCCGAGGCGAGACGCAAGCGAGCGAGCTGGCGGTGGCGTTGGTGGGCCAACAGCCCGGGACGAGCCAGCACGGCTGCGCCGCATGCCTCTGCCTCTGCCGCACCGTTTGACGTAAATATGTTTACCTCCTCTCCTGGAATTAGTATAAGAGCGGCAAGCAGAAATACACAACAGGCTGTCTGCCGTAATGGCTCACTGGGAGAGGTCTATTCGAGGTAGAGACAAAAAATGGTTCAAATGGCTCTGAGCACTATGGGACTTAACATCTGAGGTCATCAGTCCCCTAGAACTTAGAACTACTTAAACCTAACTAGCCTAAGGACATCACAAACATCCATGCCCGAGGCAGGATTCGAACCTCCGACCGTAGCGGTCGCGCGGTTCCAGACTGAAGCGCCTAGAACCGCTCGGACACCGCGGCCGGCCGAGGTAGAGTCGTCGCTCTCACTGAGGAAGGAGGATGTTCCATCAGAGAAGCTGGCAGACGGTATGGCGTACCACATACCACTGCAACGAGATGGTGGAGGATCTGCCTTGAAAGAGGCACCACCAACAGGGCTCCTGGCTCAGGCAGGAAGAGAGTGATCTCACAGCAGGAAGACAGGGACCTAGTGTCTAGGAGCAGAGAAAATCCATTTCTGAACGCGAAGCAGTTGCGGCGGGAGACCAACTTCCCCGGCTCCAGTGACACGATTCGCCGAAGGCTGAGGGACGCTGGACTGCATGTACGACGATCCGCCGTGAAACAAGAGCTCAGCGAAGACAACGTTTTATACCGGCTACCATTTGCGGAGCTCCATCTGAGGGCGTCGTGGGACAACATCATTTTCACTGATGAGAAAGTGTTTTCCACCAATAACGACGGTCCACGAATCGTTTTCAGGCCGCAAGGGACTCGCCATCGACGCGAATATGTAACCACGACGAGAAGAAGTGGCCGGCTATCCGTTACCTGCTGGGGTTGGAATTCTGCGAGAGGGGCGGGAATTCTTCACAGGATAGAAGGAACTCTGGACAGCGCGCAGTATGCCCACATATTGGAAAATGTGATGCTTCCGTCAGTGCGAATGCTGTACGTGGAAGGTGACGTCACATTGGAAGAGGACCATTCTCCCATTCACAAGTCTGCATTTGTTCAGCAGCGGCTCTCCACGATTGGCGTCAACGTCATGGACTGGCCGCTACGGGCGGCTGATATGAACTCCATGGAAAACATGTGGGCTGAGGTCGCCAGAACATTAACAGAGAACTGGCCACGAAACCAACCAACTACTGCGGACGCTCTTTGGGACTGCGTCCTGGAAGCCTGGGAGGAAGTTGCTTGTTCAGGCTGTTACGTCCGACGGCTTATACATTCTATGCCAAGACGCCTGATAGAAGTACAAAATAATGAAGGATTCTGGATAAAATATTAGAGTTCTTAAAACGTTTTGTTATGTCTTCTTGTTCGTCATGTTTCCTCATTGGGAGATAGTGGAAGATCGCGTGGCAACAGAAAAGATACAATATGGGTTAGCTTTCCTTTGAGTTGCCCTTTTAATTCAAGTGGGTTTCTTTTGAATATACAGTTTGTTAAGTATTCTATTTTGATTTCATTTATACCCTGTCTACATACTTACAAACTAATCAGCGTAGATGGACTCTGTCACAGAAGTTTTTGTTATTTCAAATACGGTTCTCTCTTCCCCTCCATCCATGAATACACAAGTAGCCCTCCTTCACCCCTAGTAACGCCAAGTGCAGAACGCCAGTAACCTCCGTAGTTCAATATCCGCAGTAAAGATAACATCCCTTCGCTGCCGACTGGGCATTCGTTTGAGCTGTGACAGATGGAGAAACCCCGTAAGGCAGAGACTCTGTCACCAATAAGCCGTCGTAAACTAGAAAACGTATTTCATTTAATGAACCAATGGCCATGTAAGTTCACAAGGCTCTTACTTTATTTGAAACTGAGACGTTGAAAATTGTGGTGCTGGACTGGGATTAGAATTCGATTTCACTGACTTGCCGAAGACTGCAAACTCTTCTAGGCGTCCTCGAAAGGCACCTATCTGGTTTCGAATCCTGAACAGCACAAAATATTCATTATTTCATTTCAAGCCCTAGCATGTGCACTCCGAACTACTAGTGAAAAATAGTTGTCTTTTAACGTCTCTTCGTGCGTTGTCAGCTGTAACGTGTTCGTTTCAACTCACAGCCACATGATGAGCTTTTTATCACATTACAAGATCAAACGTTTCCTTACATCTTTTCAAGTTCAAACATTCCTCTCCATCCTACTGGTGAAAACGGATTTGGGTTTGACGTTGTGTTCGTTGTGATCACCAACGACGATATGTTTGTGGATTCAACTTCTAGCCAGCAGAGTATTTTCCATCACATCATTGAAAGTACAAACATGTCATTCCCAGCTATTATTGGAAAAGAATTTGATAAAAGTTTCTTCATGACCACGTGTGCGGGGTTTGAATTCTATTCAGCACAGAACTTTTCGTCGCCTGATGTCTAGCTAAACATGCGCCCATCTCGCTACTGGTGAACCAACAATGGCTATTTATCGTCTGTTCCTGGCTAGAAAACGACGGTGCTAGATGCTGGGTTCGAATCCCAGTCAGGCAAAAATAATTCTATCGTCAATTAAGGTTCCAGCATTTCGCTATTGGTGAAAACATTTGATATTTAACTTCTGATTTTATGTACAGTCGCGCTCAAAAGTATCCGAACGACCTGAACTGCATTTAACCTGATCCCCATGCGACCTATATAACGCAGTTGTCTAGCAGGTCCTCTAATCGCTCCTTGGTACAGTCGATTGACTACTGAAAATGGTTCCAACAAATCACGACTAGAAAACACTACTCTGTATCGCAATAACTCAAGACGTAAACTAATACCACGATACTACAAATATCAGGGAACACCTCATCACAGATAAGACTGTCCTTAAGGCTTGTAAGCTCACATTTATTGCAGTAAATGACATACCTGAAATCTTAGCATTCTCATTATTACGTCAGATAGGTAATGCACGTAGTAAGTTCGTCGTATTCATGATTTCCTCTTCAAAGTAACGTACCATACTTGTTATTTAACACAAAATGTCATTAAAAATTTACGTTATTCACAAACAGCTAGTTGAGAATATGTATGAATTTCAAATGACACGACGAACCGCCTCGTTCTGCATATCGATTCAAACCCAGGTCATGCAGGCTAGGCCGCGGTGGCCGTGCGGTTCCAGGCACTTCAGTCCGGAACCGCGTGACTGCTGCGGTCACAGGTTGGAATCCTGCCTCGGGCATGGATGTGTGTGATGTCCTAAGGTTAGTTTGGTTTAAGTAGTTCTAGGTTCTAGGAGACTGATGACCTCAGATGTTGAGTCCCATAGTGCTCAGAGCCATTTGAACAAATCATGCAAGTAAGATTTCGTGGCTCACGGAAATTAACAGTCATTCCTGACTAGGCATAAAGAGAGTGATATACCTCATCTTTGGACAGTATCAGTTAGCAAATATCAACTTTAAATTACATAACGTAATCATTTTTAACTGACGCGAGTTCCTACACAGCATCTATTGTCCCTGTTAACGAACTACGAGAGATGTTAAATAATGCTTCTTCACGAGTAACTTACTTGAAATGCAGTGAGGTAAAGTTTTGTGTTGGACAGGGATTCGAACCCAGAACCTAATCGGATTGTTATCCAAGCACAATCAACTTTGACATATCGGATTTTCTCGGCAGTAGCTAGATGTATTAACTGAAATGACGAGACGAAACATTAATTTTTCCTTCCCAGAACTCCAACCCGGCACGTATCGCTGTTATATTCTAGAGAAAAGGAACGTTAAGTATGGGTTTGTTACACCAGCAGCGACATGTGAGCATGTTTGAACTAGAAATAATATGTCGAAGTGTTCAGTGCTGACTGAGAATCGAACCCCAAACATATCGTTGTTGACTACACACAAAGAGACGGCAGCTACCGAATTTTTCTCCACCAGCAGCTCGGAATGACATCCTTGAACTTACAGTGATCTCGCAAATAGTTCTGTGTCTCACCTGGAGTCAAAACCGTCATATATCGTTAGTGTTGACAACGAATGAAAATGCATTAAAAATAAAAATTATTATCCACCAGCAGATAGGTGTTCTCAAGCTAGAGCTTGATAATACATAGTGAAAAGTTTAGTGCTGGGCCAGGATTCCAACCCATTCATGCGCAATATGTGGAGATGTTGAGGAATCTGCAGTTTTGAACAAAAAACAAGTTGTAGTCGAGCTGTATTGTCACGAAGGGATCAAATTCCGCGTTAAGGGCGGTCTGAGTTGCATTCCCAGTTCAGAACCAATTTTATCGACATACAGAAGCTCAAATAAAAGATGGAATAAGTGTCCTGTGGCCATACACAGGGTTTGTTTCGTCACTAGAAATAAATAACTAGTATAAGAGAGGTTGCTGGTGATAGAGTTTCTACATGTCGCCACTCCTTACTTTATTGTGGTTGCACCTAACGTCTACTTGGTAGAGAAGGAATATCATGTTTAATGTGATTTTCAGACCACAATGCCATTATACCTTCTTCACCTGGCGTAGCCAGAAGAGAATAGAATCTGACTCTCCCTATCAAAAAACATCGGCAGAAGTTGGAATCGAACCAAGACCAACATCGTATTAAACTATCATCATTCCAACAGACCACCAAATCCTCTTCTCTACTACTCATTTCTCTATCATAACACCGTTGCGGCACACAAGATGAGAATTCTGACACACAGGCTCCCTGTAGTGGTTTGCAGGATGTTCAGTGCATTCATTTATTTGGTTGACCGAATCGCCATGAACTAGCTGCCTTGCCTACCCAGTGCATACATTCGACTCTATTTTGTAATCACCGAAACAAACGTAACCGCCACCAACACAGAACAGCCAACAGTGTAGGATGCAGAAATTTAAATAGGAAGTGTGCCTTTCCATTTGAGATACTCTATTGCGCTATCTGTTTGTTGAAACCATCGTGCAGTGCAAAAGAAATGCTGTAACCGTCTGTCTCTCAGAAGTCTATATCCGGCCATATGCATTATCTCACAGCACTGTGGAATGCCGAAGTTCTGGAGGAACGGTTGTTCACTTCCAAAGGTGCTGTAGCTACGTCACAGCTAGTAGCGTAACGGTAAGCGTCGCGCACCGTTGATAAGACGTCGCGTGTTCTATTACATTCGCTACCACATTTTTTTAAAACGCAATTCTGCTGTCTGCTGAAGTTATCAATTTAATGGAACTTTGAACATAATTCTCTTCACTTCTCAACCCAAAATAGTCGCATATGGAAAAAAGACTAACTTCTGCGTCATTTTGTTCTTTTCAGGTTTAATAGACGGCCAGGCAGCAGATGCGTCTCGAAGCTTTTGTATTATGTATGGGGAGAGTGCATCGTGCCAAAATAGTCAGGAAAGTATTTTCTACATTAGCTGTCGTCTGGTAGTGGCATTTTATTCTTTTTCAAACCTTGTTTGACAGCTTTAACTCAGAACAAGTTTTCTACATGCATGTAATCAATAAACTGCATGTGCATTGTCAGACTGTTATAGATAACATCAGAGAATTCGCATATATCGTTGATGATTAATTTCTCTCTCATGTTTAGTATTGTTTTAACAACACTAAAAGAAACCTTACGAAAACTGTGCACTGTATTGTAAGAAATGAAATAAAACTACCCACGATAACCTTACGACGAAAGTAAGTCTGTTTTAACAAAACTGAGTATCTGTACACAAGCGTGCCTCCATCTGCACGAATTAGTAAAACACTATAAACTTAGATTTCGATTGGGTCTGTGTTTAAATGGTATGCTGTGTCATACTCAACAGGTTTGCAAACGTGGCATTTCATAAATAAAGTTACGTATTCCTAGAGACCCAAAATTTGCTTGTCAGCAGCGGAAAGAGGCGTTACCTGTTGTGCAGCATTGTAAGTTTTTCACCATTGCACTATGAGCTGAAAGTATTTTCTTGCGATTTGCTAATCAATTTTTTTCCTTCATACTTATCACCCTGGCATGGGAGTCATAAGTGAAGAACATTATTGAATATCGTATCGTTGACGGTCGATTCGAATTTTATCAGAGACGCTTGTATCGTATAGCAGCTTGGCAGTCAGAAAGCCGAGATCTACGTCCATTAACACAACTTACTGAGTCGAGTTGCCAAGAGGATTTGATGTGTAAAGGTTTTCTTCTGATTTTTTTATAGAATTTTTTCTGGGAATTCGCAGCTCCATGAAATAATATACAAGAAAAGTTCGCACGCGCTGCCCCTACTACAGTTAAAACTGACGATTCTCTTAATCGTCGGAACACGAGATACGGGCGGTACCACGGGGCTACGGACACAATGCTGCCAGCACTCCACTCTCGTCATGGTATTGGTCGCTCAGCCTCATAACGCATCGTAAAAGATGTTAAAAGTTGTCACTTATGTGAAGAATAGCATTTCTTTAGCCAAAAAATTGAAATTTCGGTCTCAGTGTTTTAGTTTACGTGAGGATTATATACCACTAGTCATTCAAATGGAAAGGGAATATCAAGTGAATTTAGCGAGTCAGTTCAGTACCATACGCGGAAGTGATCGCACTGTCACAGTGTTGCTAAATGTTTGTGACGATGTTGCCAATTCTCAGCTCTGCTAGGAACAGCTCTGAAGCGTTATAGGAGGACAATCCTGTGCTCATGTCATAGGAGGACACGGAGAGGAGGCGCGGGGTTTGGTTATTATGCAGCGTTTTCTCCTACCAGCTGTGTCAAACATTCAGGTGTGTAATCTTCCATCACGATTAGAGCTTCCCACAAAATATATACGAATAAAACACTTACCTTGTTACTTTGTTACAAAAGATTATTTCAGTACAATAAAAAGTCTTTGGAAATCAACTTTGCCAACCTGTCACGAAAAGTAAGATAACAAACGCTTTGCACCTCGAAATCGATTGCATCTATGTGCAGTCTTGTGATCATACAAGTAGATTTTCATGAATTGCACGAGAATGTAGAAAAATGTTGGTGCGAATGGAAGCTGTAAGAAACACAGTTACCTAACTAATCTGTACCACGTAATAATCAATTCATTTCACAATTCAGAAGAGAAGAAACTAAAAATTATGCCCATTAAGACAGAAACTAAAGTGCAGATGCGGGCACTGTGCAGATCTGCGCTTTTTCATCTTCAGATCTATACAAATAATGTATACTAACCAGTGTATTCATTGCTTTCGTAATGTTTCCCTCTTGTTTAGTCTTCTTGTGATGAACTGGATCCACACCCATGAGTCTGATTTTTTCTTTGTATCCTTCCATCTACTATCTTTGTGTGTTATTGTTTGATGTTCAAAAAGCAAAATATTATGCCTGCCCCACGGGGTATTAAAATGAGGTCGCAAAAAGGCTAACGATTTATAATCAAAATACAGTGAGACGCCAATTTGTCTGTCGTCATGATGTTAAGTGGACAGAAATAGTTGGGTGTTATTGTCGTCTTTTCTTATTGAGATTTTCATATTACCCTGACACAAGACGCCGAGATAAATGTGTATATTCTCCGTGACGAAACATCCCACATTCCATTCATCCTGATCCATTCGTTACGTGCATCGGCGGCAATGAGTGATAGGAAAGCTGTTGTGGGGTGACGAATAACAATAACAATGTTAGTAATTATAAATCAATAATCAAGGATGTTTACTGCATTACAGACGATTAACAAAATAACTAAGACTGGCTGATTGTTTAATTGGCGCACTGAGTAGGTGTTCTTACCACTTTGTTACTGAGTTCTGTTCTAGTTGTTTGCAAAGAGAAAACAAAGAACCCTGTAGACATACATATCGCTAGTACAACGAGATATTACCTATCAAATATCCTTGCTTCACATCACGAGACGAACATGGCGTCTGAGCTGATAATTGAAATACATTTCTGTTTACTCTCTCTCTCTTTTTACTTTTATTTTAATTTTTTGAGGAAAGCATCGAGAAGCGCGATAATAAGCAAGTAGGCATATAACCTGTTTACAGTTATTTTCATCGGGATACATAATGCAAAAATACAACTTTTAAGTGTGTTATTGCGTAATTCCGGTTATTGACAGTCTATTCGAGAGCTTGCTCGCATTCAGTGGGGTGAAACCTATCACAGAAGCAAGCAAAACACAAATATTTCTTGCACCATTTGCAACACATAAACGAAATCTCGCTGCACTTACGTGTTGTCCGATATATTGCACGAAAAACATAACTGATTCATGTAGCTAAATACACCTCTATCAGATATCAATTTGGAAGCGTACCAAGTGTATAAAAGCATATCTTGAAATACGCAGAAAGGCCCATAGAGGTATTCGACTGAAACATAGTCATGACCAAAATTGTAACTGGGGTCGACAGCATCGTCGTCTACCACCTTGACAACTCGAACGGTGACAGTGCTCGGCCGGTTACTTACGTTTCCTGGTATCAAAGCTACAGCATGAAAACACAAAAATGTTAATAACCCGAAGAACATTAGTTTTGGAATCCATAGAAAGTAAAGCAGTCATCAGTCGCAAGAGTGGTTTGAACACCACAGTGCTTTAATAGGCACGGTCTTGTTGGAGGTGGTATGCTGTTGCTTTCATCCGACCTTTGAGTTGACTTACCTAGCCAGTTAATAGGTGAACCTACAATTTTACGTGGCTTTCGGACCACAGTGCAACTCGGCATGTTTCACATTAACAAACACTGCCCCAGGGGAAATATGTGTAAAACGGCACATAAAAATCGTGGGACAGGTGAGGGATCGAACCTGAGACCTTCGTATCCATAGTCTTGCTCTTTACCACCTTGCCACCATGCAGCCAACACTGTGCTTTCTGCTTGCCATTAAAATTAAGGATCTCTCGTTTGTGCCTGCGTTGGCACTTGCGTGTCCCTTAGGAGACCTTACCTTTGGGATTACCCTCGTATACGTGTGTGTAAACGCCTTCCAATGCCCACTCAAGGAAGACAAGGATACCTTGTCTAGCTTCAATATTACAAATACGCCTCTGTTTGTGGATGAAAGCAGACTTAGGTTGATAATCATTTTGAATGTTTATCAGTACTGTACCCATTGGTGTGAAACTCGTTTTCTACCAGTGATTCCCACAGCTACAGGAACATTACTTTAATACCTCTTACACAAAATACTTACGCAGTGCTATCAGACGAAAAGATCAACCTGACACAAACTGTGGGAAGTTTGTTTTACAACCTTCGTACATGGATAAAGAGCTTTTCCTATTTGAGATATCTGTGAACGTTGCTGCATAAGACGATTTAAGAAGAAACTAAATTCCTTCAGCTACGCCAATGTTTAAAGGAATCGTGTTAACGGCACTAAATCGTGGTTTGTAAATCGTTTACCAGCCGTATTCTGCCGCATTTCGCTGGTTCGAAGGCAAAAAGCTTACTGACAAATTTCAAAGAAGGAAAGGGGGGACGAAATGTCTCCCACTCGAAGGTCATGTTGTTACTTAAATGATAACAAAATCGGGTAAAATGAACAATGAGGTTGTCAGTATAAGCACATTACTGTTGTCAATATGATGTTGCACCGCCCAGGGCCTGTAATGATAAACGGCCCGTTTAGGTCAGGCATATTGTATACAGAAGTGGAAGAGAGAACACCACTAAATTCTACAATCCGTATGCATTGCATACATACAGAAATTACTGTTACAGTGTACTTATGGAACCCAATGAGTGAATTGCATATTTTCCAGTGAGAAACGGGACTGGCATACAGTCTTCGCTACATTAGGTTACTTAAACTGGCGTCACTTTGAGGTAGAAATTTATGGCCAGCAACTAAGTGTAAGGACAGTGAGTCGGATGCGGGTTTTGCAACTGTGAAATACTTTCCTTACGTTATGGAAGCGAATATTAAATTTGAACTAATATTGCGAAAATTTTGGACTTGGATAGCTTAGAATGAAAATCTTTCTGTTTACTGCAAAGGAAAACAATTGATTTTCTAAAACGTTCTGTGTCATACACAACTTGAAACAGGTCACGTCGATCAAATCATATGGAAGAACCGACAGCGACGTATATTGGAAGGCAGTAAGATCCCTTGGCTTTTGGTTTGGCAGCATTCGACAGCCATTTCTAGGAGCAAGTAAATGAAGAAAGGCAGCGCGTTTTCGTTATCAAGTAACGTCTTCATCAATTACTTTAGTTTTAATGTGATCTACGAGTAATTGCTGATGTTTGTTATTAACATGAAAAGGATTCCGCAGACAGGGAAAGAACTTGTTCTTGGGCAACTACTTCTATAATGACCAAAAGGACTTAAATGATCTTCAGCACTTGTGTTCCAGCAGCGGTATGAAGAAAATGATAGTAACAATGACGGTAATAATCGAATTATCCGGTACCTTCACACTTCACAGTGGATTTTCTCGAACTAAGAAATTTCCTGAATTAGTGAAATTTTCAAAATGGCTTCAAATCGAGGCTATGACGTCTAGAAGAGTCTTTACATCCTGCTGACATGAGAATAGCATAATCTCCACGTCAGAAGCTTGCTTCTACTTAACCATTTAATAGACTCGCGTTTTTTTTTCCACCGTGACTAGTTTAGTAAGCTAAGCACATCATCCATTACATCACACTCCTGGGGCTGGGAAATGTGGCCACAATGGCCTGGTGGAACGAACTTTTAAGAGGCACAAACAGATTTACTTTACCTGTGATAACCTCAAGAGAAAGCTGTTATAATCCAGAATCCGCATTAAACATCACGTTCCTTCATTCCAAACTGGGCAGAGACGGTTTACGTTGGAAAATGACATAGGTAAACAGAAATACTGTCACCAGTAAACTTACTTACATTAGAAAATTTTATTTTATTTGATGAACTAGTAGCCGTCTAAAGGAACAGGGCTGTTATTTTACTTGTGCTTGATTGAACTAGAGACGTTGAAAAATTTGGTGCTGGACTGTGATTCGAATTCGTATCTCCTCTTTCGAGGATCTGAATCTCTCGGAACAGTATAATTCAATCATTTCATTCCTTTTCCCAAGACTGCAGTCTTCTCTAGGTCTCCTCCAAAGGTAAATATGTGGGTCCGAATCCTGATCCAGTACAAAAATATTCATAATTTCATTTCAAGCCCTCTCACGTGCACACCGGCCTGCTAGTGAAAATTAACGTGCATTTTTAATGTCTGTTCATGTTGCCAACAATTTCTGGACAAACACGCACACATCTTACTGTTGGCGAGTAAGCAATTGATACTTAACCAATATTCGTGGACAATAAAGAAGAACGATAGGAGTGCGGTTCGAGTGTCGTGTAGTGTTACCTTTTCTTCTATCTCCTCCTCATTAGCTATTGAGACAACATCGCTTTGTTATGTAATTTTAATTTTCACCAAAAGCACATTCAACACATCACGGAAAAATACACGTCTTTCGTATCAAGACAAGAGAGAGAGAGATCTCCTTTAGTTATTAAAACAAAAAAACTACGCAAAAGTAAAAAAAAGAACAAAATTATTTATAAAATCGGTCGCTGGCGCAGCGCTCTTCTGCGTGCGCGATCGTAAATTATAACTTTGCGGAAGTCAAAGTACCATTACAGTCGCTCAGGCACAAAAATTTGTGTCCTTATTTTAGATTAAACACCTAGCAGCTGGCAAGAAAAACCAATACCTAACATTTGATTTTACTTAGTTAACAATCCGATTACTTCTTGGGTTCGTATCTCGGTCGCAGAACTTCACATCATGCGCTTCATCTTTAAATTCATACACACTTCGTTACTTCTGAATTGAGGTATATCAGACATCTTTCATGGTTAGTTAACAGGGATGAAAGGGTCTTGATAGGAGTCCCGGTATATTACAAAAACTGTCGTCTTTTATTTTCAAATTTAGATTTGGTTACTGATATAGGGGAAAATTTCGGTACTTCATGACTCATCATGGATAGTCAGCAATATGATATGATTAGATTAGACTAATACTTGTTCCATAGATCATGAATACGACATTTCGTAATGATGTGGAACGAGTCATTTTAATGAAAGATTTCTTTACATACCAGTATTCAATTTCTTTACAACAATTTTTAACCCCCCCCCCTCTCTCTCTCTCTCTCTCTCTCTCACACACACACACACACACACACACACACACACACACACACACAAACAAACAAACACCCACATTCTCTTTTTATTTTTATTTGTTTGTTGTGCTCGACTATTGGCGAGGCACGAAAACGTCCGTGAATGAGTTTCTTAGTTTTGAGTACAGTTACGACAGAAATATAAAAACAACTTTGAGAGTTACTGATTTATGATGCTTAGTAGCAGTCAGTTCTGACTATTATTAGCAACTAAGCTCCAGTCCCTAAACCTAGTTACAGAAATGCGAATCAGACGCATTACGTATTCCAGGCCGTAGCAGCCGCGTCTTTGAGGCGCCGGCTATGGTCACTTCCCAGCCCGCTGTAGGATCACATCGGTTCGTCTTCTTCCTGCTGGTAATGTAACTGAGATTTGGCAACAACACAAGGTATGTCTGGCAACTCTGTGATCGACGAGTTACTTCCTGATGTGCACGGAATTAAGCGTCAAAGTTCACTTGATTTCTCGTGTCATTTCCATTGAATAACCTGAGTTGTTATCGCTTGAGGTGTAACAGAAGATTGTAAATTTACGGTTTTCAACCCACTAAAGTCATTGAACGTGGCAATCGCAACTAATCTCGGCCTGTAAATAGCGGTTTACGAGTTCTAGCCACTATTGCCCTCGTAAGAGGAAGGCGCAAACCATATCTATCTGCTAGCTCTGTGTTGACGTGTTGACCTGTGGAAATACGACTGTTATGGTTCGCGGTTCTAGCCTCGCTGAATGCAATGTTTTTATCCCTTCTGTGTAAGAGCTGCAAGCAGTCAGATCAAACGTCGATAAGCAAATCGTAAGAAAATACTTTCAGCTCATAGTGCAATGGTGAAAAACTTACAATGCTGCACAACAGGTAACGCCTCTTTCCGCTGCTGACAAGCAAATTTTGGGTTTCTAGGAATACGTAACTTTATTTATGAAATGCCACGTTTGCATACCTGTTGAGTATGACACAGCATACCATTTAAACACAGACCCTATCGAAATCTAAGTGAATAGTGTTTTACTAATTCGTGCAGATAGAGGCACGCTTGTGTACAGATACTCAGTTTTGTTAAAACAGACTTACTTTCGTCGTAAGGTTATCGTGGGTAGTTTTATTTCATTTCTTACAATACAGTGCACAGTTTTCGTAAGGTTTCTTTTAGTGTTGTTAAAACAATACTAAACATGAGTGAGGAATTAATCATCAACGATATATGCGAATTCTCTGATTGTTATCTATAACAGTCTGACAGTGCACATGCAGTTTATTGATTACATGCATGTAGAAAACTTGTTCAGAGTTAAAGCTGTCAAACAAGGTTTGAAGAAGAATAAAATGCCATTACCAGACGACAGCTAATGTAGAAAATACTTTTCTGACTATTTTGGCACGATGCACTCTCCCCATACATAATACAAAAGCTTCGAGACGCATCTGCTGCCTGGCCGTCTATTAAACCTGAAAAGAACAAAATGACGCAGAAGTTAGTCTTTTTTCCATATGCGACTATTTTGGGTTGAGAAGTGAAGAGAATTATGTTCAAAGTTCCATTAAATTGATAACTTCAGCAGACAGCAGAATTGCGTTTTAAAAAAATGTAGTAGCGAATGTAATAGAACACGCGACGTCTTATCAACGGTGCGCGACGCTTACCGTTACGCTACTAGCTGTGACGTAGCTACAGCACCTTTGGAAGTGAACAACCGTTCCTCCAGAACTTCGGCATTCCACAGTGCTGTGAGATAGTGCATATGGCCGGATATAGACTTCTGAGAGACAGACAGTTACAGCATTTCTTTTGCACTGCACGATGGTTTCAACAAACAGATAGCGCAATAGAGTATCTCAAATGGAAAGGAACACTTCCTATTTAAATTTCTGCATCCTACACTGTTGGCTGTTCTGTGTTGGTGGAGGTTACGTTTGTTTCGGTGATTACAAAATAGAGTCGAATGTATGCACTGGGTAGGCAAGGCAGCTAGTTCATGGCGATTCGGTCAACCAAATAAATGAATGTACTGAACATCCTGCAAACCACTACAGGGAGCCTGTGCGTCAGAATTCTCATCTTGTGTGCCGCAACGGTGTTATGATAGAGAAATGAGTAGTAGAGAAGAGGATTTGGTGGTCTGTTGGAATGATGATAGTTTCATACGATGTTGGTCTCGGTTCGATTCCAACTTCTGCCGATGTTTTTTGGTAGGGAGAGTCAGATTCTATTCTCTTCTGGCTACGCCAGGTGAAGAAGGTATAATGGCATTGTGGTCTGAAAATCACATTAAACATGATATTCCTTCTCTACCAAGTAGACGTTAGGTGGAACCACAATAAAGTAAGGAGTGGCGACATGTGGAAACTCTATCACCAGTAATCTCTCTTATACTAGTTATTTATTTCTAGTGACGAAACAAACCCTGTGTATGGCCACAGGACACTTATTCCATCTTTTATTTGAGCTTCTGTATGTCGATAAAATTGGTTCTGAACTGGGAATGCAACTCAGACCGCCCTTAACGCGGAATTTGATCCCTTCGTGACAATACAGCTCGACTACAACTTGTTGTTTGTTCAAAACTGCAGATTCCTCAACATCTCCACATATTGCGCATGAATGGGTTGGAATCCTGGCCCAGCACTAAACTTTTCACTATGTATTATCAAGCTCTAGCATGAGAACACCTATCTGCTGGTGGATAATAATTTTGATTTTTAATGTATTTTCATTCGTTGTCAACACTAACGATATCTGACGTTTTTGACTCCCAGTGAGACATAGAACTATTTGAGAGATCACTGTAAGTTCAAGGATGTAATTCCGAGCTGCTGGTGGAGAAAAATTCGGTAGCTGACGTCTCCTTGTGTGTAGTCAACAACGATATGTTTGGGGTTCGATTCTCAGTCAGCAGTGAACACTTCGACATATTATTTCTAGTTCAAACATGCTCACATGTCGCTGCTGATGTAACAAACCCATACTTAACGTTCCTTTTCTCTAGAATATATCAGCGATACGTGCCGGGTTGGAGTCCTAGGAAGGAAAAAATTAATGTTTCCTCTCGTCATTTCAGTTAATACATCTAGCTACTGCCGAGAAAATCCGATATGTCAAAGTTGATTGTACTTGGATAACAATCCGATTAGGTTCTGGGTTCGAATCCCTGTCCAACACAAAGCTTTACCTCACTGCATTTCAAGTAAGTTACTTGTGAAGCAGCAGTTTTTAATATCTCTCGTAGCTCGTTAACAGGGACAATAAATGCTGGGTAGGAATTCGCGACCGTTAAAAATGATTACGTTATGTAATTTAAAGTTGATATTTGTTAACTGATACTGTCTAAAATCGAGGTATATCACTCTCTTTATGCCTAGTCAGGAATGACCGTTAATTTCCGTCAGTCACGAAATCTTAGTTTGTATGACCTGGGTTTGAATCCATATGAAGAACGAGGCGGTTCGTCGTGTCATTTGAAATTCATACATATTCTCAACTAGCTGCTCGTGAATAACGTAAATTTTTAATGACATTTTGTGTTAAATAACAAGTATGGTATGTTACTTTGAAGAGGAAATCATGAATACGAGGAACTTACTACGCGCATTACCTATCTGACGTAATAATGAGAGTCCTAACATTTCAGGTATGTCATTTACTGCAATAAATGTGAGCTTACAAGCCTTAAGGACAGTCTTACCTGTGATGAGGTGTTCCCTGATATTTTTAGTATCGTGGTATTACTTTACATCCTGAGTTATTGTGACACAGAGCAGTGTTTTCTAGTGGTGACTTGTTGGAACCATTTTCAATAGTCAAACGACTGTATGAAGGAGCGATTAGAGGACCTGCTAGACAGCTGCGTTATGTGGGTTGCATGGGAATCAGGCGAAATGCAATCCAGGGCGTTCGGATACTTTTGAGCATGACGGTACTTCGTTTACAACCCGATTAGGTGCTGGGTTCGCATCCCTGTCAAAAGCTTTATATGATGGCATTTCAATTTTAAACATTTGGGGGTAGTTCCCAGGACGATAACTGTTGTGACAGGATTCCAAGTTCAGTACAAACATTTTCGTCATTTATTTTCAGGATCTGAATTGATAACCGATACTGGTGCAAACGTCTATCCTTCACGTCTCTTTATGCCTAGTGATCCGGTCTCAATAAGGTACAAACAAAGCTTAGCTTAGTTAGCGATGGCTATAGGTGCTGTGTTTAAATCCAGGTCCAAAAGGACGACGTTGGTCATGTCATTTAAAGTTCAAATTTGTGTACACGTAGCTGTTGATGTGTTACGAGAACAATGATATTACTGGTGATTCGCTGTTAATGTTGAGATTTCCTTAGATTGCTTGTTGCCGTTAATCGCGTTTTTCTACTGGTTCGTCCAATATCCAGTTTCCAGAGCCACTCGCCGTTGAGCAACCTTCAGCACGTGGATGGAAAACCTTTTAGAGAGCGAAAAACTTTTTTCCAATTGTTGTACAGCTTTGTAACTCCATATATTGTCTCAAGTATTTAATTTTGTCTAATGATTACTGTACGGTTTTCTCAGAACTTTTGGAATGTCACTTGTTGTAATTGAGGTTAGTTTATGAGTGTTATGGGGTGTCTCATCGCTAAGAACGTGTTTTCTAATATGTTTTGTGTGACGATATTAGTTGACACTTAGACTGACTGCCATAAAGACCTTTGGTCTCTTAGTAGTCTCCTGCGGTACCCATTGTGTGTAGTCAAACGACTGTACCCCACGGGGTTTTGGTGTTTAGAGGACCTGCAACACAGCTACGTTATGTTGGTTGTATTCGGCAGTGACCCACTTTTTTTGCTGTCAAGTGTACATATAAAAGTGCTCTCTCTCTCAGTCTCTCTGTCCCTCAGGAGTAAGTTGTCACACGCAAATGGAAATAAGTATGCAAAACATGTTAATGGCTCTGAGGACTATGCACTCTGCACTCTGAGGTCATCAGTCGCCTAGAACTTAGAACTGATTAAACCTAAATAACCTAAGGACATCACACACACCCATGCCAGAGGCAGGACTCGAACCTGCGACCGTAGCGGTCGCTCGGCTCCAGACTGTAGCGCCTAGAACCGCACAGCCACTTCGGCCGGCAAAATATGTTAATACTATGGTAAAGTCCGCCTCCGTAGTGCAGTGGCAGGGTTACCGCCTACGTAAAACAATTAGCTAATCACAATAAAGCACAGAAATGAATGACACATTTGCATTTTAGTAACAGCCACCTATATAGTATAAAAGAAAATTTACAATTGAGTTCTTTTAGGGAACTTCTTTTCCGTAGAATAACGTCTTCAGTTAAAGGACATCTTTAACCACCTATATTACGTTTATCGTCATTTTATTAGAATGAATTTTACCAGCGCTGACGCATTTTTGAGATATTCTCACTGTGCTGGTGTTTTGAGAGTCGGAGATAAGCTGGTTCATATCCTGGTGAGGAATGGAATTTTCACTACCAGTACTTTTGGCAGCAAGGGAAGGAGGAGTCGTGGCGTGAAGTTCCTGATCACCAGACTCTGCGTCAGTGGCCTGGTTTAAATACAAAAACCTTTCTGCAGCATCTCATGTAGTGAGCTCATGTGATACTGTTGATGGTGACCCATCCGTTGAAGAGGGCCATTAAGCTTGGCGACCCCCTTGCTGCTATCCGAGAAGAGTAGGTTGTGTGCCGGGGCCGGGTTAAATCCTCTCCCTTCTCTCGTCATCATCGTTCAACACAAACATAATAATACACTATGCACGCATCCATGGCACTCACCTATACTCCACAACTGCGCATACGACACAACTCTCACATACCCTCAAGAAAGCGGCCAATATGCGCGGAGGAAGACCATCCTTTCCCATTTGGTGGCTGACCCACCCCTTGGCACTGTAAAGAGTGTGTCATAACTCTCCATTACATAATATATCCAACTTAACGCTATTCTTTCCATAGTGTAAGCACTCAGATATCGATACTAACAATCTGAGGGCTAAACATGGGAGCGCGATTCTAAGCATTGTTGTGAGACGAGATATGTCTGCGAGGGTGGAAGAGTAGTGTTGATCGAGAGCTCGGAGACAAGACGTTTCACGCTGCCCTCACGTCCGTGATGGCAGATCATACCACACTCAAGGCCTGATTTCATTTATATAGCCAGGAGAGATTTAGATGGCTTAGCTACGCTTGAAGATGGAATTCAAGGTAAAATTCGCAAGCATAGCGCAAAAGCAGTTGCATGGTTAGGCTCGTGATTGTTAGTCCGAGTTTGCAATAATCCCATGTTTTGCTATTCAGTGAAAGACGCTTCCTTATCCTCCAAATAATAATAATTATTCTCCACATCTAAATAATATACTGTGGTTACTAAATGACAATGCAATTTTGAAATCGAAAGAATTTGTTAATCTGGCACTTAGCCATTATAGACACAGATGTCATTTTAATTATTAATATTTCTTCATTATAGTTCTGAAGTTTTAAAGAGACTTTATTAATGAAATCCCTTCTCAAAAGTTATATAATAGTTACCAGGACCCAAGAAAACTCCTTTTTATTAAATTCATTCTTAGTAACAATAAACTTTAGCCGCTGCTGCTGCTGCGTAATTGGTTGCTTATACGTTACAGTACTTCTCCGACAACGCAATACGACATGTAGATTATTGGGGCAAGATGACGTGACTACGGGTCAAGACGACAATGCTGGTAAAAATTGAATACATTTTTATTCTTAGATACGAGGGTGGTTTGAAAAGTCCTCGAAACGGAATTGAAAAAAAGTGCTTACATCACTGAACCGTTTTTTATTTTTCAATGTAGTCTCCTTGTAGATTAATGCACTTGGTCCAACGATGTTCCAGTGCCTTGATCCCATCTCGAAACTGAGTTTCTTCCAGGCCTCCAAAATAGTTGCCAACTATGGCTATCAATTCTTAGTTTGAAGTGAATCTTCGTTCATCAAGAAAAATTTTCAGTTTTGGGAAGAGATGGAAGTCTGGTGGAGCCATATCAGGTGAATAAGGTGGGTGAGGCAACAATTCATACCTTACTACGTGTAATTTTGCCGTGGCGACAGCACATGTGTGTGGGCGCGCGTTGTCATGGTGAAAGATGACTTTCTTCCTTGCTAAACTGGCCTTTTTCCATGTATTGTACGTAATTTGTCCAGGAGCTTAGCATAGTATTCTTCAGTAATTGTTTACCCAGTGGGAAGATAATCTACAAACAGAATCCCCTTCGCATTCCACGATGCCATGACCTTTCCCTCCGAAGAAATTGTCTTTGCTTTCTTTGGAGAATCAGCATGTTTGCACTGCTTTAACTGTTCTCTGGGGTATAGCAGTGCAAAAAAAAAAAAAAAAAATGGTTCAAATGGCTCTGAGCACTATGGGACTCAACTGCTGTGGTTATCAGTCCCCTCGAACTTAGAACTACTTAAACCTAACTAACCTAAGGACATCACACACATCCATGCCCGAGGCAGGATTCGAACCTGCGACCGTAGCAGTCCCACGGTTCCGGACTGCGCGCCTAGAACCGCGAGACCACCGCGGCCGGCTATAGCAGTGCACCCAAGTTTCTTCTGCTACTACAAACTGGCGCAAAAAATCTTGTTCGCTTCTTCTAAAACGGGCCAACATTGTTCCCAATTGTCCGTTGTCATGCGTTTTTGATCCAGCGTCAAGATTCGCGGCAACCATCATGCAGACAATTTTTTCATTTCTAATTCTTCTATTAAAATGTGATATATCCTTTCAGATGACGTCTGGCAAGCATGAGCAATTTCAAGCACTTTCAATTGGCGATCCTCCATGACCATTTTGTGCACTTTTGCAATGATTTCTTGGCCGACTACTGCGCAGATCAACATCTAAGCTCTCCCGACCAAATTTAAATTCATTTGTCCACTCTGCAACAGTTCAATGTGAAGGAGCAGAGTCCCCCAGTGTATTTACAGGCAACAGTCCCATGAATATCACGTGAACAACTCGTTGCGCTAGCGCTGACCTCTCGTGGTGATTCCGATAACTTTTCAAACCACGCTCATAAAATAAGACAGTCAACTTATTCACTAAGTATTGCTAAGTAATTCTTATTGGACAGTATGTAAGAGATGTATTACTGTGTTCAAAATTAATATAAGTCAAATGCAGCGCTGTTCATAAACAAAAATCACACACACATTTTTCTCCTTCAAATTTCGAGTAGACCGCATGCCGCCATATGTGTTGCAACACCCCATGCAGACTTCTAGTGGGGTGTAAGGGTTGTACCGACATGTTACTGTTGTGGGTTGGCAGGAGAGCCAACACCAGGTTACAAGAGGAAGCCGAAAGGCACGCGTTTTAGCTCACGCAGGTTGGCGTGAGGTCTGGAACAAGACAAGGAAATTAGAATTTAGAAAAACGGACGTAGCTGGTGGAATACTTAACTTTAATCCATTAATGGTGAACGTCGGTCATGCCGTTACATTATTCACAATATTAATAGCAACTGATAATGGCGCCTTGCTAGGTCGTAGCAAATGACGTAGCTGAAGGCTATGCTAACTATCGTCTCGGCAAATGAGAGCGTATTTTGTCAGTGAACCATCGCTAGCAAAGTCGGTTGTACAACTGGGGCGAGTGCTAGGAAGTCTCTCTAGACCTGCCGTGTGGCGGCGCTCTGTCTGCAATCACCTAGCTAGTGTGGTGTCTGGCGGTGACACCACAGTTCTCTGAATTCATTCGATGCATAACGTTACGCCAATGCCAAGGACACCACAATAGAACAATGTTCCAGGATTAGTCACATTGGCATCGTATCTGTGATTACCTTAACTCATGCACTGCACTTTCCCAGAACCCTTGCAACATTCTCCGTCCCCAGTAATAATTTTTCGTGATGGTCCCATTTCATATCGTTTCTTAGCATTACCCCTAAATTCTTATAGTACACGACATGCTCAAGATGTTCGCCACTAGCCTCTTAATCCAATAATAAACGGTTTTTCTCTTTGTTATAGGCAATATCTTGCATTTATTTGCATTTAAATACTGCTGCCATTCATTATACCAAGTAACAATTTTGTGCAAGTCTTTCTGCAAGTCATTACTACCGACCAACGACGATAATTTCCGCTAGACAACAGCATCGTCAGCGCTGCTGACCTTACATGGTAATTAGTTTATGTACACTGGAAGCATTAGAGGTCCTATTACTCATCCATGTGGTAAATCCGATGTCAGTTTTTTTTCTGTAGAACATACGCCACACAGAATAACGCAATGGCTTCTAATAATCAAGTATTTCTCCAGGCAATGGGATATTTGCGAAGATATTCCGTATGATCATCTCTTGGCTTGTAGTCGACGATTTATAATAGGAGATCTAAAATTTTCTGTTTGAGGACGTTGCTGCAGCGTATATGCAACCAGCGAGAATCCGATGCGGGTATTTAAGCACTGACATGTAGGCAAGAGCATTCGTGTTTTTCCGACGTGCGTGAGGCAAATGCTGAAATGTGAACTATGGCGATGTTATTACCAAATGTGTCCAAACAGGACCAACGTGCTGTTAGTCTTTTCTTGGCTGCCGAAGGAAAAACACCGGTAGATATCCATCACAGAATGAAAAATGTCTGTGTGGCAGCATGTCTGTCGAAAACCACGTTTGTGGAATGGTACGCCAAGTTTCGCGCTGGTCGTGATTGGAACACAAGACGCAAGTCGATCTCGGAGGCCAGCCTTACTCAAATGGTAGATACTAAAGTAACCGTCCTATAGTCCTCGTCTCTCCCCACGCGGCTATCAAGCCTTAGGTCCACTAAAAAAGGCCTTCAAGGATCGACGATATCCGTCAGACGAGGATGTACAGCAGGCAGTTACGAACTTCTTCACGAAGCAAGACACGGTGGTTTACCAAACGGGTATCTTCAACGTAATGAGTCGGTGGGATGTTGCCACTGTGCTCACAGCGATTTTGCCTGACTAGCATACCAATTCTGGACTGTATGGCCTTCGAATAGAAACTTTCTGATTGCCACTTATAGTAACAGAAATAGGATTCCTGTAAAGAACTGTTATCTTTGTCGCCGGAAGGTACCGTTAGCGACTTTTGCGTGTCATTTCAGACCTGCAGTTTAGTAACTGTTAGACGAACGTAGGAGAGCAAATTGAAAGCTGTCTGAGTCTCGCAAAGCCAGTGATGAACAGCGAAGTGAACAACGACTTGCGAAGCGGAGAATCACGGTGACATTGAGCGAGCGAGCAAGAGAGAGAGGAAGGGAGTCGTGGGGCTGGTGGAGGGATAGGAGTAACAGATAGGCCTCCCCACCTCGTCAGATTCTGCTGCGCCGATTCCCGTCTCCACACAGCATGCACGAGAAAGCCACCGTCTATTGCGCGACCAGTTCAACGAAGTGTGCCGCACAGGAAACACAAGGCATGCTGACATTTCGAACGGGTTTCGGCGCTATTCGGCGAATCAGTATCCGCAATGAGTCAAAATTCTGGAGTAGATTATTTCATGGACGAATAAATACTTTACGAGTGCGGAGTAAAAATGCCAAGAATTAGCTACACCAGGAGAACATAGCGAAGCTTCTTGACTTCACTGAAAATTGCGTCGCTTGGCTGTGGATAATATCCAATCAGCAGCTTCGATTTAAGTATACGTCTTGAACTTACACACGACTTACGGATTCGGATACTTCTTGCTACTTGTCGTATCATACAGTCAGTGTTGTATTCACAGTGTTCATTTTTTTGTCTTCTATTTTTCGTAATTGTCCCTGGTATTACATTTTTCATCTATGTTTAAATGGACACTTTTTGGTTTCGAACATTGAAGCAAATGCCCTAATTGTTAGGGTCATTGCCGGCCGCGGTGGCCGAGCGGTTCTAGGCGTGGAGTCCGGAGCCGCACGACTGCTACGGTCGCAGGTTCGAATCCTGCCTAGGGCATGGATGTGTGTGCTGTCCTTAGGTTAGTTAGGTTTAAGTAGTTCTAAGTTCTAGGGTAACGAGAGTATTATTTGTACAGATAACGGCAATGTAATACAAGTGGAGACAGATTTTGCAAATATGCTCCTTTCAGTATAATATTTAAATACTAGAACTTTTTTTAATTATGTCGTAAACTTTGACAAGCAATACTGTTAATAGTTAGTAGGAGAATGGTACCTGTTCTATCCCCCCCCCCAATTTCAAGGTCAAAGGATCGTCATGAAGTGCCAGCAAAGACCAATCCTCCCCCCCCCCCCCTCAATTCAATTCAAGCAGAATAAAAAGGGTATTAAGATATGTAAGTACAATGAACCCTTCCTCTCAGAATTAATAGCTCTTTACAATTTCGAGGTAATTTTTGCAATATTATCAATGTTCCAAATACCCAAATCTCCATCTTAAGATATATGTAAACATGACGTTAAACAGTTATCGATTATATCATTTAACAAATTATGTCAATATTGTGCGTTGAACAACTTCCACAGTGCATTATTAAACAACAAATTCGCTCCTATAGAGACTTTAAATGTTAAATAAATACCACAGTATAAACTCTTGCTGAGAATTTAAATGTTAAACAAATACCACACTGCAATATTTAAACAGATAAACTCTTGCTACATATCAAATCTATCCAGCCCCACATTAGTAGTATGTGACATCAAAGTGAGTATGTCTGTGTGTGTGTATGTGTGTGTTAAATGGATGCATTGTCCTACTGGCATAAATGCTATAATATAATGACATGATGTCGTGGAATTTCTGTAAGCACTCCAAAGCGTGACCACCACCAAGTATTCCAAAAGAAAAGGGTGTAAATACGAGATGCCTGAATGTTTGACAATTTCTTTATTTAAGATCAAATATGCATTTGCTGAGTACCAAGTCTACATTCTCCATACATTATTATTGTGTGATATGACTGTAAGAGAGTCCATGATGATGAGGTCCCATACAATAGACTTATAAATAAGAATGAGCACATCATCACTAAAGTCACACTATAAAAACAATAGCCCTCCCCACTGGCATAAAAATGACATTATTGTGTTAAAAAAATTATGTCACTAATATGATGCCTTAGAGAAGTCAGGCGCTACAAGAATATAGTTTTATAGTTTTGAGAGATGATATCGAACGTGTAGTGGGTCTCATTCTATCCATTCTACAATTCTTCACGCAGAACATCTCTGACATCTGTCATAATGCTGTCATATTGGCAGGCAGGACGAATCACTTCCAAGTGATGTTTGAAGTTCTAGCACCCTCGCATCGACCTACATCAGCAGTTGCAGATACTTGTTAGTGCAAGCGGCCTTCTAACACCCTTACACCTCCCGCCCCCCCCCCCCTCGCCAATACGATATGTTATTCTATGTCTTTACATGATACTTCGGCCATAGAAGATATGCTAATATCTTGGATACTCTGTATCGTTTACATTTCATTACAGAAATGCTTTCGTAGATTCTATAGTCTCCTCGGAGACATCTAATGACGCAAGCATGTCTCCTCTGCGTGAATCCCACCAGTGTATGTGGTATGTCAGACTGCCAATGCTACCAAGCGAGGTGGTGCAGTGGTTAGCAAACTGGACTCGCATTTGGGAGTACGACGGTTCAACCCGCGTCCAGATATCCTGATTCAGGTTTTCCATGATTTCTCTAAATTGCTTAATTTAAATGTTTGGATAGTTCCTCTGAGAGGGCAAGGTCGACTTTCTACCCCATCCTTCCCTAATCCGGTGGGACCGATGACCTTACTGTCTGGTCCCCTCCCCCAAATCAACCAACCAACCAACTGCCAACGCTACCATGCACTTAATGTGCCCCACGTCATAGTGACGATGTAATCTTAACAGCCATTCAGTTAGTGCCTGCCCTACGGTTTTAACATTTGCATATGATTCCACTATTCTGCTGGAGGTCTGGCTTTCCATCATAAGCCAATTACATTTCAAACTCAGTGTGGGATTAATAAGATCATCTCAGGTTTCCAGTCCTGTCGGATGGTTAAAATCCCACGAGCTTTCGACTGATCTCTCCTCGGCCATTCTCACTCCTGGCCGTGTCGTCGTGGCTTCGCCGCTACACAGCGACGTTGCTGGCCGTGAAGTCGCTGGTGCTCTCTTCATCGCCCAGTATGGTAATGTTTTCGTCACGCGTCTATCGCGTCCGCTTCAACCTCGCAATGGCCGTAGCTGTGCTGACCTGCAAACAGCCGTCCTTGTTGATGGTGTTTACAAAATGTTCAAATGTGTGTGAAATCTTATGGGACTTAACTGCTAAGGTCATTAGTCCCTAAGCTTACACACTACTAAACCTTAATTATCCTAAGGACAAACACACACACCCATGCCCGAGGGGGGACTCGAACCTACGCCGGGACCAGCCGCATATTCCATAACTGCAGCGCCTTAGACCGCTCGATGGTGTTTTCAGATCTCTATTTCTACCGATTCTTTTATGAGGCTATCACAAAATCCCTTCGTCCTCTTAATGACAGTTGTTGCTTGGAATAGAATTCGGTGTCGATATTCTAAAGCGTGTTCTGCCACGCTCTACTTTTCAAGACAGCGTTGGCGTAAGCAGCTCCCGTGTTCCGTCCGGCGTTGCTCCACAGTGCTTACTGTTTGACCGACGTAGGAGCAGCCACCCTGGTATTGTATTTTGTACACTCCAGGCGTTCTAAGCTCTAGATCGTCCTTCAAGGGCCTCATGAGCTGTCGTATTTTTACTGAGACCTGAACACTGATGAGATGATGTGTCTCTTTCTTTCCACAGAAAAATGCAAGTTTCTTGTTCTCTTCTTAGGTGGTGGTTTTCCCGGTTGTCTCACCAGAAATAGTCTGTGATACCTGGCGATGACTGTAGCAGTTTTCCCGGAAGGTTTTTCGGTGGTGGCATAGTTCTGGTGGCAGATTTTCAGCGTCTGAGACGATTTTAACAAGAATGGTGGTGGCTAAGAGCATGTAGATACCTATCCGTGTGTGTAGGTTTCCTGTACGTATTGTGGCTGAGGTGTCTTCCAGACTGTCGGTCAGATGTTATAAGAATTCTCCTAGTTTTTCACGTTCGTGGGGCCAGATGATAAGATATTCGTTGACGTAACGATAAAAGCAACTTTGCTTATCTGGAGCCGTGCCCAAAGCAATGTCTTCAAATTTCTCCATAAAAAGACTGACTTTGGATGGAGCTAACGGACTTCTCATCGCCACGGCGTCCAGCTGGTCGAAATACTGGCCGTCATGTAGGAAATACGATGATGTTAACATGTGCTTAAACAATCTCACAACCGTACTATAGAATAACTGAGATAGGAGCTCTAGACAGTCTTTGACAGGAATGCCCGTAAATAGGGAGAGCCCAAAAACTGATCTTTGTGTCACTTTGCCCAAGACGCAGATGTTTAATTCAATTGATAAAAGTGGCAGTGTTTTTGATGTGATGCACACAGCGACCCACATCCAGTGTAAGGAGGTTGGTCAGATGTTATGATAGTCTTTTAAGTTGGTGAACCAATAGTGTTCACAATGGGAGAAGAGAAGAACCGGTTTTAACAGGTTAGCCTTCTTAACACGCAGCTTCCTCAGGCGTTTAATGCTGTGCCACGTTTCCTACCAGTAGGAATGTATATGACTGTAATTATAAAGGAATATTGGTTAATGGCAGGATACAGTCTCTTAATCAATACTCTGCTGAGAAAGAGGGTTGACAGGTGTGGTGTTGACCATCTTTGTTAATACAGACTCCAGCAAAGGTGACATTTGTATTATATTAAAACTAGAAAAAGTATTTGCCTCAATCCAAGACATTCTTCTCCATAATACTGTCAAATATATATCCAGAGTCATTTCAACATGGATGTAATCAAAATCACTAATACTCGATACATATTATAAAATAAAATCACTGGAGGACAACTATGCTTCGCGGTATGTAGGTTTACCGACAGTCACTCCTTATGTTCATTGCGGAGTATTTTAAACCCTGTGGAATAGTTACGTTTAACCATTACAGTACTTTAAACATAGCTGCGCTACAGCAACGGTTCCACGTCAAAAGATTAAAAAAACAGCCGACCAGTTGCAAAGGATAAAGTAATCTTTACCTAGGTTTCAATAGATATAAATCTATCTTCTTCAGAAGACGGCAGTATTACATTAACATGGAGTGAAGTATCCAAGTCGTTTTTGCAAACATTTACATAACTGTTTTATTTGGATTAACTGAGTTATGTAAATGTTTGCAAAAACGACTAGGATACTTCACTCCATGTTAATGTAATACTGCCGTCTTCTGAAGAAGATAGATTTATATCTATTGAAACCTAGGTAAAGATTACTTTATCCTTTGCAACTGGTCGGCTGTTTTTTTAATCTTTTAACCATTACTTTTTTTTTTTTTTTTGGTAGAGCGATAAACTTACACAGAAATCGACTCGACAACCGATTTAATGCCGTCATATTCTTGCTAAGTTGTTGATTTAAACAAGGCTGCGTAACATGTTTTATTTGCAGTGATACACTAGCAAGTATGTCTGGCAACAGTTCCACCATCCAGAAGGTTTTTGCGACTGGTAAGGACACTTGCCATCAACAAAACGCATTCGCTGGTGGTAGGCATTCTGATAATACTGTTATGCTAAATGCATTCTAAGCACGGCAAATGAATGGATGAACGGTGAAGAGAAGACAGTGCTAAGCTTCGGTTTACAACTACAGTTTCCGACCCTACACACAAAAAAACTTTAATAGAATTGAGAGAAGTAATAGATACAAAGAGGATGCAATTGGTATAAGCTGCCAAAAAAATTCTGTTAGTAGAACACAAGTAACTGCTTTGAAACGTCTAGTAACATGTTTGTCCATCACCTACAGCTGCCCAAAAAAAAAAAAAAGTGTCATCTCGGGACAATGTCTTTGGAAAGGTAGATATTACAGCTGCGCGTATTGACATCACGAGCGTGAGTCACAAACTCGTAGGCCACAACTGTCTGCGTGGCTATGTTACTGTAATATGACGATCGTTGGCAGTCGACGAGTTACCTTTGCAGATGTTACTGAATTGTGTGATATTCATTTAATTTATAGCGAGGTAAAAGGTGTTGCGAGGACAGCTGTACGAATTTATCGAGAACGCTTCCCACGACGAAGACTTCCTGCACAAAAAAATGGTTTAAATGGCTCTGAGCACTATGGGACTTAACTTCTGAGGTCATCAGTCCCCTAGAACTTAGAACTACTTAAACCTAACTAACCTAAGGACATCACATACATCCATGCCCGAGGCAGGATTCGAACCTGCGACCGTAGCGGTCGCGCGGTTCCAGACTGTAGCGCCTAGAACCGCTCGGCCACATCGGCCGGCACTTCCTGCACAATCGACATTTGTCGCTGTTCACCAAAGGTTTGTATCACAGTAATTTTCTACTTTTACTCGATTATTTTGCTTTTCACTCATAACAAACTCAGTAGTTATCTTTAACGTTAATTCTCTATGCTAAACGTATTGTCTGTTCTGATATGCTTTCGTTCTAGTGTTAAGTAAATCACGACAGAAAACAGCTTACGTCTACGTATTTAATTTGCACAGATTGAGAGATACTGGGTTTTTATTACCCCGCGCGGAAGGCAGACAACGCGAAGAACGTACGTTGGAGGCTGAGGAACAAATTCTGCACCGCACACACGAAAATCCCACTCAGAGTACTAGAGGCATCGACCACCTCGTGGGTGTATCGCACTCTGTCGTTCATAGCACCTTGAAAGAAGAGCTTTTGCGGTCTTTCCACATTCAACACATACAAGCGTTTGAAGAGCAAGATTTCCCTCTGCGACAAGAATTCTCAGAGTGGTTTTTTTTACAAACTGCAGGGCATGATTTTGTAAACAAAATACTCGTCACAGATGTAGCGTGTTTCACCCACAACGGAATAACCAATTTCCAAAACATGCACACGTGGAGCGTCCACAATCCGCACCAAGTAGTAGCAAAACATCTACAGCGGAGCTTTTACGCAATTGTATGGAGGGGTGTAATCGACGATTACAGTATTGGGCCTTAAGTTTTACCTGCACGACTGACTGGTGACAATTACCGAGCCTTTCTAGAGGAAACATTGCTCCCAAGTTTATTAGAAAATATTCCTTTAGCCGTACGTCATAACACGTGCTTGCTCCATGATTGTGCTCTACCCCGCAATTGTCATATAGTACGAAGATTTTTGAATAAACGATTTCCAAGACGATGTATAGAATGTTTTGGTCCACGTCGATGGCCAGCAAGCAGCCTTGATTTACATCCACTGGATTTTTACTTTTGGGGCCATATGAAGTGTAGTGTCGGCAGACTTGCCAACACTACGCACACTAATTGAAAGAGGCGGCCAAGATGCACGCGCTAACTCACGAAGGATGGAGTGAGGTCTGAAACAGGATACGTAATGAATGTTATAAAGAAAAGTACGTAGCTTCTTGAATACTTAACTTTAATCCATCCTTTGTGTACATCGTTCTTGATGAGACATCTGGAGATTGTGGCGATACAAGTGAGACTCTTTAAATACAAGCTATCTAAGGCTAATGGCGCCTTGCTAGGTCGTAGACATGGACTTAGCTGAAGGCTATTCTAACTGTCTCTCGGCAAATGAGAGAAAGGCTTCGTCAGTGTAGTCGCTAGCAAAGTCGTCGTACAACTGGGGCGAGTGCTCGTACGTCTCTCGAGACCTGCCGTGTGGTGGCGCTCGGTCTGCGATCACTGCCAGTGGCGACACGCGGGTCCGACATGTACTAATGGACCGCGGCCGATTTAAGCTACCACCTAGCAAGTGTGGTGTCTGGCGGTGACTCCACATGAAGGAACTTATTTATGCCCAGCAAATAAATAATGTGGACGAACTTACGCGGAGGATTTTCGATGCTGCCTATACCATAAAGGCAAATGAGCGCGTGTGTGAACGAGCGCGATAAACTGGGTTAGCCGTAATGAAGCACGTGTCGAACTGAATGGTGGACATTGCGAACACTTATTGTAGGATTGTGTAACGTTCCCTGGCATTTTCACAGTTTATTTGTACCATATACGCCGCTCTGGGCAAGTTGTATATATCGTAAATTATTGAACAAAAATATTACTGAATGTGGTATAAAATACATTAGCTATTCCAAATATTTCGACAATTTCGTTAAAATTGGTGTAACAGGAAACGAAGCAATGTGGGTTTCATTTTCGTTACAATACTGTAGTAGAAAACAAAAACAATCTGAATTTAGTTTTCGTTGTGATATTATTGTAAAAAGAGGAAACAGTTGATTGCGATTAACGCGCAACAAATTACGTGGTAATTTGTTGATTTTGTACTAAGGGGAATGCATTTTATTTAATGTTAGCTTGTCTTTACTACCCCGACCTTCGTTACGTAATGTTGTAAAAGCGAAAACGTCTGTACTTAATTAATTGTTCACGTAAAACGAATTACACGTTCTTGACTACCCAGTGCCTGTTTACATTACTTGTTTCGGTAGTATCTAGTCACCGCGCTGCGTCGTTGTACAATTCCAATGATAACATTGATCTGGTTCGCCCGTTACCTTTCTCTAACCGCCGCGTCGATGTCGGCTATACACGAGCAAGGTCGTGTGCCGTCAGCTGAGAATGTAAACAGAATTGCACCTACTATCAAACCTACAAACATCTGTCTTTTAGAAAAACAAAAATAAAGACGTGGTACAACGACATTTCATTAGCCTTTTTGTAAAGCACACCGAGATGTGTTGATTGTGTAATTTTGACAGCTTATGCGTTTACATTCTGTATATTGGGACTGGCGTGGGATCGAGACCTGCACTTTCCGATCAATAGCCTATCACCGTTGTCTGCAGTGTTGTGGTTGGGAACAATTAATAGTCGCGTATCAGTCCAATCTGCAGCAGAACTAATGTAGCCCTGCTATACAGCTTTTGTGGAACTATAGTCTGTATTGGAAGTGAATATTGTATGTGTTGCTGATATCATCTATTACAGGTGCTTTGTGATGAGAGAGTAGTATGTCAGAGCCAACTTTTATATTTCACTATTCTTGTAACGACTCGAGGGCGTTTCTGGATGCACACAACGAAGAAAAATATCTGATTCAGCTGTCACACAACCCCCTCCCTAACACAATTCTAATAAATTGCATACACCCATATGTCTGAACAATTTCACAGTTCCCACTTTTGTAATATTGTACTGCAGCTAGGAATTTATTATATTTTATGTGAGGAATCACTTAAGATTGTAATGCTGCATTGGTTTATGCTTATGTGTTGGTCATGTCATCATGACGTCACTTCATGACTGCTACTATTGGAACATATATTGCCACTACTGACAAAATCGCGTTTCATGAATGGTTAGTTCATGATGTCACCTTCATCAACATGTCACAGCCCTTACTGCCCTAGTGATACAAACACGGCATCTGAGAAACAGAAAAGGAGGATTCGGTGTCAACCTTGACGGTTAGCACTTAAACCTGGTGAAGTATCAGTGACGATACAAGATCATTTTATTGTAGTAGAGAAGAACCATGAGGAACAGAAGACTAGCATGCTTACGTATCAAGACAACTCACCCACCGTTACAAACTGCCTGCCTGATTCACGTAACGGTATGTGTAGCAATCACATTACACTACGCGACTGGTAATGAGCCACCATAAAAATACATAAGTTTACCCGTCTAGACTGATCTAAAACTCGAATTATTTATTACATACACGACAAGTTACGGGAAATGATTCCAATTTTAAAGCGTTTTTTCTTTCGTGTATCATTTTTCGTGTGTTACGCAAAATATACACTAAGTTACGAGCATGTCAAAACCCAGGAGTCCAGGAGTTGATGGTATCTTCAACGACTTCTACGAAACTTTCCAGCCTATCATCAAGAAAGAGTTCACGGAAGTAGAGAGGGTGAAACAGCGCTGCCGACATACTCTGAAAAAACAAAAATACATTGGAATATTCGTACTCGTTCCCAAGAAAAAAGAATAACGGGTTTTAGGCCAATGATGGAGGGAGGAGGAGGAGGAGGAGATTAGTGTTTAACGTCCCGACGACAACGAGGTCATTAGAGACGGAGCGCAAGCTCGGGTGAGGGAAGGATGGGGAAGGAAATCGGCCGTGCCCTTTCAAAGGAACCATCTCGGCATTTGCCTGAAGCAATTTAGGGAAATCACGGAAAACCTAAATCAGGATGGCCGGAGACGGGATTGAACCGTCGTCCTCCCGAATGTGAGTCCAGTGTGCTAACCACTGCGCCACCTCGCTCGGTAGAGGCCAATGATGTTGTCATTCTCATACTCAAAAGTCATAGCAGTAAGACTGAAAACTTCTCCTGTTGGTGGCATGAGGCGTAAATATTAGGGCTACTGAACACTGATTTTTAGTCAAACGCTTCGACAAAGTCGGGCATCAGTACCTAAGGAATGTGTTGCAGCATTGCAAATTCACATAGGCAACAACGTATTTGCTGCCACCAGATGGTTTCCAGAGTGTATATAAACGGACATCTTACTGTAGCTTTTTCCAATTCAAAGTTCTTTCAGACAGGATTGCCATTGTTTAGTGACACTGTCCGTCATCTTTTCAGAGCCATTAACCCAATAAGGCTAGCACTTACATACCAGAACTACACGACTGTTCATCGTCAATCTACGAAACGACAATACACCGAAAAAATCTTGGACATAATGGACTTTTTTTATGTAGAAGCAGTGTAGGGCAGCTATCAACAATGATAGAACACGGTTCTTGTGGCTTAATGAAAGCACGCAGCCCTTTATCGAACATGTTGAAATGGAACTGTTGAGTGTGAAACCAGGGAAAAAAATATACACGACGTAATCGGCGTCGATTCCAAAGAAATGATAGAATAAATAAGAGGTGATCTGATAGCGAATACTACAAGGTTCAAGTGAAGGAGAACACTGTTGCACCAGGCTTTATTCAGATGACTTATTGGGCACTGCCAGTTTCGGGCAAGGCCCATTCTCAAATGCATCTAAGAACGTAAGAACACACCATAATAAAACAAGAGAGCTACACATCAAAAACAAAACAACTACTTTGAATGCAGTGTTTCGCACGTATGCTAATTACCTACAGTAACAGATATGGATACATCATACTCGTCTCGCCAAAAAAAAAAAAAGAAAAAAAAAACCACACGCGCCAAGCATATTTATGCATCAGACGGTTGTCAACATTCATCATCTGAAATATGTATACATTAATACTTGTTCCATAGATCATGAATACGACATTTCGTAATGATATGGGACGTGTCACTTTTACATAATTTTTTTTTTACACGAAATAATTATCTTTTTCTACAGTTACTACTTCATATCTAAAAAAATCATCTATTGAGTTGAAGAATTTGTCATTCAGAAACTCTTTTAATTTGTTTTTAAATATTGATTGGCTGTCTGTCAGACTTTTAATGTTATTTGACAAATGACCAAAAATATCTGTGGCAGCATAGTTCACCTCTTTCTTTGCCAAAGTCAGATTTAATCCAGGATAGTGAAGATAATCTTTTCTTCTAGTGTTGTAGGTATTCACTTCGCTGTTATTTATTAATAAAAAAATTTCATAAGTGAATATAATACGTATTGCGAAGGCACTGTGTGTATCCCGAGTTCCTTAAATAAATGTTTGCAACTTGCGCTCAGGCGGACTACATGTATTATTCTGATTACACGCTTTTGTGCAATGAATACTTTTTCTCTTAGTGATGAATTCCCCCGAAATATGATGCCATCTGTAAGCAGTGAATGAAACTAGGCATAGTAGGTGCACGACAGAATAGTGCTAATGAGAACAGTAGTATCAGCACACGTAAACCAAGTACCCAAAAGACAAGCCTTGAAATCGCATTTATAGTCTTGTTCGTAGAACTGACATGTGTATGACTGTGTGTGGGAAACTGTAAATTTTTTGCCAGACAGTAATATACAAATATGTTACAGTACTATCGATAGTATTCATGAGTACATCTTTATCTTACTGTGACGGTTATATGGAAGGCATGGTCACTTACCATCTTAATATTTATGAATCGGTGTATGACACAGAGACGAGGACGATATATCTACATCTCTTGCTATAGGTAATTATGTGTGTGCGCGCGCGTGTGTGTGTAACGCTACATGCAATGTAGCTGTACCCTTTGATATATTCCAGCTCTCTTGTTTCATTGTGATGTGCTGTTATGTTCTTAGATGGACTGGAGAATGGGCCCTGCCAAAAAACAGGTAGTAAACAATGAAATGATTTGAAATATAGCCTCGTGGAATAACGCCCTTCAAATTTATTGAGGCTGTGATGCCCACCCAGGAGAATATGATATTCTGTTGTAGGAATTAACACAGAATGCAACTGGTCAGACAGCGTTATGCTTCCCGACCGACAGAGGCCGCTTGTGTTAGATGTCATTTTTTTTTCCACTGCGAGTGGCTCGACATTGCGTTTATGAGGAGCTCTCTAAATATTTTTGGAGAAGCAGATTCTTCGAGAAGCTCTTTGACCACTATCGTTAGTTACAACAACGTGGCGGTGTAAAATTCGGCGACATATTTATTTGTTACAACTTTGCCCGGGCACGATGCCGAATTACATTTTTCGTAAGCTTACAATATTTCGGTGGACCAACTACGTGTCCTGGTGAGGTGATAGAATGTCTCCTTGCGGTTAACATTCATTTGACTCTCGCATACCCCGAGAAAACACTGAGATGTTTATTGGCCGTTAACTCTCACTCTGAACTGACTGCAGCAGTCCGTTCGTTCTCTCGCTTACCGTTACAACTGCTTTGCTTCAGCCAGCCAGCAGTAATTTACTCCCAGGCCAGGTATCATAAAGGCGAGACACTGCACCGTCGCCAATGGCGAGCTTGCACGTCTAGACTGTTTATGAATAATGTTCTCCTCGTTTCCCAAACTGATAACAAAGTTACAGTGAGCTTTCCTCCGAAGTTACTCCTTCTATCATAATAGAAACACGTGTCGAACACGACAGCGTTCCAAGAACTTCAGTGTGTTTATGATTCGTTACAGAATGATACCATTCATACCTTGTTAACTTCTGCGAGAGGAAACTGACAGGGTACATCATAATAAACAACGAAAACTGACACAGGTGAACGTATGCGATAACAGAAGCAAAAACGTTCCTTGAACATGGGGTCGTAAATCAACACTTTGCAAGATAGCTGAATCGTTCATTTTAGAAACAGCGTAACACCATGAACGCAAATTTTTCAGGAAACATACTATTTTGAAAAGAAAATTCAAAACATATCAAAAGTTGCTTCGTCCTTTTTAAAGAGTGTAGTTAGATGAGTAATTTAACATACATCGTAATCACCAGCTCCTAGCAGACCCAGCCAAAACAGTGATCAAAGAGGTTGGAGTTATATTCTTTTCTAAAATAACTGCTTGAGAAAATTTATTGTAATCGTAATCAGCTCAATAATAATTTTACTTTCAGGGACTATGAAACATATAAAAACTGATTGATACAGCAAACTTACACAAATGTATGACATTAGTAATATATTGCCTTTAACATTAACATTAGTTTGACGCATCCAATATTATTTAAATTACGCAACAAAAATAATCTTATAATGTTATGAAGTGGTAATGCAAATTCACGACTGAAAACAATTACTTCAGATTATCAATAACTGACCAAACTTTCAAGGTAAAATTGCTAATATTCTTCAGGTACACACTGCAAGATCTTCAAGTCAGTATGTTTAGCTTCAGTGAGTGACAGCTATCTGTTGTACGCACTTGTTGCGGTAAAGACACATTTCGCTTCCCAGTACTCCGCAGGACGAATGTATGTTCCATTGCTGTATAGATGAATGGTAATGCAACTACTGCCCCTGGATGCCGAGATTATTTGAAATGCCTTAATGTTGATATCTGGAATGCAGTACGCTTGTCTCTTGAAAGACGTTCGCTTTCCAGTGAATTTACTGTCTTGTTGTATAGAGAAGACCGCCAATCCTTGAAGTTAATTACATCTTCAAAAAAATGGTTCAAAATCGCTCTGAGCACTATGGGACTTTACATCTTGTCATCAGTCCCCTAGAACTTAGAACTACTTAAACCTAACTAACCTAAGGACATCACACACATCCATGCCCGAGGCAGGATTCGAACCTGCGACCGTAGCAGTCCCGCGGTTCCGGACTGCAGCGCCTAGAACCGCACGGCCACCGCGGCCGGCTAATTACATCTTCAATGCCTACCATAGTAACCAGGGAGTCTTGACTTCACTGTTGTCTCTCATACTTCTTTTGCAAATAAACTCAATCGTGCTTTAACAAAAGTCTCTTCACAACATCAAAATCATGGTCATTGGGGAGAAAAGAATGTCGTCTTAGAGGAAAGAAGTACTGGATTTTATCAAAACGTTTCTACATCATCCATTAAAAGCCCTACTACGGGTGATTTCTTTTTTCACCATCACTAAAGAAGCACAGTTCCTTCACATCCTTTGGAACGTTATTATCTATGATATGCAGAAGAAAATAAGCTACTTCATTTGGTCCTCCGTTAGCTGTGCTTTCATCATAGACGTAAAAATGACCTCCTTATCTTGCATTATGAATTAAAAAGTGTTGAAGGTTAACTGTCGAAGATAAAACAACGTCTGCACCGGAATATTTGGCGGTGAAATATTCTACACGTAGTCAAATGTTATAACTGTCAGATCCTGCCTTTCTTTGCACAGATTCGTTGAAGCTTGCAAAGTATTGTAACATTTTTAGCTCTTCTTCCGTGGATCATTAATTTTGCTTCAGCAACCTTCTCGTTAAGGAATGGGGACTTCAATTTCTGTTCCAGAATTTGTACAGCAGGCATCTGCCTGAGGCCCCCAGGACTGAGGTGAAAATGGTCTTTGAAATATTGAGAATAGGACTGATATATAATGTATACGTTAGGATGTATTTCCTTAAGCATCTTAAACATGATTTTCACATTTAACTTTGCGTCAAGGTAATTTTTCACCTTGGCGGAATAGTGAGTGTTTCCCTGGAAAAGATTCGATATGTTGAATAATGAGCATCTTAATTTCGGCAGGCTTTGAATTTATTGTGGGGATTTTTCCTCTTAAATCAACTGAATACTTACCGGCTACCGACAATTCTCTTAGATAATCGAGCCTGCTGTCACCCTTAGACTGTGGAAACCTATAAATTCCTTCCAAAGACGTCTGACGAAATATATCAACAGTAGCAAAACATGCGTTCTTACAATTGCATTTCTCGCCCGTTTTTCTTTCCGGAATTTTGTTTCCTGTACAGTTTATGTCTCACTTCCTTGAACACGTGCTCTTTTCATTACCTCACTGTTGTATTCAGCTCCATTCTTCAACCCTCTTTCGTTATGTGAAGTTTTCCATTATCATAGGCCTTTAAAATAAAACTTCTATCAACCTGTACCTTGTAATCACATAAGATAACCAAGACCAATAACGGTCTGTTCGTTTAAAAGATATCCAAATCTTCAACAATGACAAATTTTATTACCAGAATGAACAGTTAACGGAGCACTGCGAACAGAATCAACAGTGCTACCACGTTAAGATAAAAACATTAGAACTCCAGGAGTTACGTTGTTTCTAGAACTAACATAGACTTGACAGACAAAAACAACATACACAGGTAGACGGAAATTACATCGTTCCTGTACAGAACGCTGTGACTTCTCTTAAAGAAGGCCTGAAAATAAATAATTCATTTTGCGTAAAATATGGAGTTACATTGCTTCTAAAATGACCGATTCAACTGCGAAAGTGTGGTTACAATCCACCTCTGATTTCAGTATGAAATATTGTCTTAGTACAAAACTACTTGAAATGTTAACTTTTCAATTACATCACCGTTTTAGTCACGGTTCATTGTCAAAAAGATCTTCTGCTCCCAGTTAGTGACTCTACACCTGATTACAAAGGAAAAAATGGTAGCAATAAGTAACAGAGTCATTTTGGCCGAGTAGGTTATTTCACAATTAATGAACCTTGATAATCTAATGATCAGATTCTTTTACTCCTGCTGTGGCCGCTGTGATATATCCCGCTTCCGAACAACTAGCTATCGGGAGAATTAAGTACAACCATTTCATTTTATCCATTTGTTTTTAATGGGATGCTTCAGAATGGTGCAAAATGGACAGGTAAAATATGCCTGCACCTTGGCCACCGAGAGGACATAGCCTGAGTCCTCCATTTTCTGTCTGGGCCGTTCCGAAAATGTCGTATAATATTCCTGTTGACAGAGTTGAACAGTTGTGTCAATATATTCAGATGAGCGTGGGAGTGTTTTAAAGTATTCGCAACCACTGCAGAGACGAGTGCAGATTACATGGAAAGCGAGGACGACACGTCAAGCACTTCCTTAAACAAATATAAGTATACAGTAAATTTGCTGGTTTTCTATTTCTTGACAAGGTAGACCGTAGGTGAAATCGGAACCCAAGTAAATGGGGACTTCAACGAAAAGCTTATATTTCAGATTTATTTGTACTTACTACGTTAATATTTCAAGCCGAAGTTAGTGGCAGCTCGTAACTATACATTTGCAGCTAACTGCATTGTATTTTCATACTAATATTGTTGCACTCGTATATATGTACTTTAATAATGGCACATGCGACGGTGCAGGTAAGTAATTAAGAATGGTAATGGACAGGTTAAAGCCTGTTGCTTCCATAAACTAATTGTTCACTGAATAGCTCGCGAGTACCCGTGTGCAACTGCAACTGTAAATCGAAGGGTCTCTGTCTGTAGGACCTCTGATATGTGAAGTTGAAATAATGAACAGCTGTATGAGGCCTTAAATGAAATGGAACAGAATGTCACTTTCGCGTAAACTTGGAAAAATCACGGAAAAAATAATTAAATTTTCTTATGTTAAAGTTCCACAACTGCAAACTAACTAAATTCTGAGTGCAGATCATTCTCAAGAATAATTACTACAAAAATAATAATGGTGTGTGACGAGGGCCTCCCGTCGGGTAGACCGCCCGCCTGGTGTAAGTCTTTCCATTCGACGCCAATTCGGCGACTTGCGCGCGTTACTACAGTAACGTTTATGAAGTTCAGGCTGGATCACCTTACTTGAAATATTCAAAGTCGAAAATATTTAAGAGTATTCGCCAGTGTCAAACACGAATATGTCAAGTCCATAACCCAAACAGTTCATGTGACACAAATTATTCTAAGCCCCCAAGCTGAAAATATCTCGGTGTGTTCACTAACGACACATACTAATATCAGAAGTCCGTGACTCAGTTTTAAGAAATATTTTGACTGACTCAAAACCCTACCTTCTACGACGCACTTGTCCTCTCACTCCAAGATCTCAAGTCCAACTGCAGCCCGAATGTAAAAAACCTCACACAACAATGGCCACCGCTATTTAAACACCCACTTTGGTGTGAGTCAAGCTAACACACTTCCGACTTCCGAAACAAACTATAACTTTAAAGTTAAATACATGTTTTTAAACGAACACACCGCCGTTTGATGTATTGCTCATTTAATTACGACCCAGGTTTTGGCCTTTTACGCCATTTTCAAGTGACTGAGTTTATGTCATTAACATATAGCTCCCCAATATTTTTCTTAATGCAGGACCAATTTTGAGCTTGACGTCCTGCAATATATGTTAGTGACATAAACTCGGTCACTTTAAAATGGCATAAAAGGCCGAAATCTCGGTCGTAATTAAATAAACAACAGTACAGTCAGATGGCGGTGTGTTCATTTAAAAATTGTTGTATGACTGTTGCTCAGCAATATCAAAAACTATCTAAATACGTGCGTCATATGAATCCTAAATCGTAAATTTCCTCAGCTATCTAGTGCTGTTCTTAGTCTTTCTGTAACTTAAATAGTTTGTTCACGAATAACAATTTTATCCAAGTGAACGCTACTTTGCATTCTCATGTTACTAACATACACAATTAAAGCTACGTTACATTCATACATCCCCGATTATGTCTACTTAGTAATGCTGCCACTACTTTCAATACTTCATTTTTCATAACCATCGTTGGTCCATGCCACTGGTGTTGACACAAGCTCCTACAGAGAGTCAGAGGTTTGCTGATTGGCACTGAGGGCCGGCTATTCACTTTGTATTGCTTGCGGAGGACACTGGATTGTCGCTTGCGGCGCCTTAGCTTAGGGTCGTTCTTCACTGTACTCTGTGTTTACAGAGTGGGTTCAATGATGATTCATTTACGCACACACTGCGATATTAGAGTTCCTAGTCGTGTATGCTCGTAAGCTTTGCTCTCGACAGGCCGACGCAATGAGTGCTTTCAGCAAACACATTTCAAACGACTGTTCAACAACTTGCCAACGCCGAAAGTCTGACTAGTTCGTCATTTTGCATCGCAGGCATCTACTCACTTGCCCGCACGAAAAAATACACTGAAGCGCCAAAGAAACTGGTATAGATATGCTTATTCAAATACAAAGATATGTGAACAGGCGCCGCTACGGTCGGCAACGCCTATATAAGACAAGTGACTGGCACAGTTGCGTTGGTTACTGCTGCTACAATGTCAGGTTATCCAGATTTAAATGAGTGTGAATGTGGTGCCATTTTTTTAGTCGGCGCACGAGCGATGGGAAACCTCATCTCCGAGGTAGCGATGAAGTGGGGATTTATCCCGTACAACCATTTCACTAGTATATCGTGAAGATCAGCAATCCGGTAAAACATCAAATCTCCGACATCGCTGCGACCGGAAAGAGATCCTGCAAGAACGGGACCAACGACGAATGAAGATAATCTTTCAATATTATAGAAGTGCAACCCTTCCGCAAATTGCTGCAGATTTCAATGCTGAGACATCAAAAAATGTCAGCGAGCTAATCATTGAACGAAACATCATCGATATGGGCTTTCGGAGCCGAATGCCCACTCGTGAACCCTTGATGACTGCATGACGCAAAGCTTTACGCCTCGCCTGGACCCGTCAAGACCGACATTGGACTGAAACTTCCTGGCAGATTAAAACTGTGTGCCCGACGGAGACTCGAACTCGGGACCTTTGCCTTTCGCGGGCAAGTGCTCTACCATCTGAGCTACCGAAGCACGACTCACGCCCGGTACCCACAGCTTTACTTCTGCCAGTATTATATCGGCGCACACTCCGCTGCAGAGTGAAAATCTCATTCTGGCGACATTGGACTGTTGATGACTGGAAACATGTTGCCTAGTTGGACGACTCTCGTTCCAAATTGTGTCGAAGGGATGGACGTGTAAGGGTATAGAGACAGCCTCATGGATCCATATATACTTACATGGATATGGTATCTGTTCTTTCGGACATGTCCGAAAGAACAGACACCATTGATAACGTGTAGCCGTCTAGAACGAAATTAGAATTATATTAATACCTTCAGCTGCTAACGGGCGTTGATATATATCAACGGGGACAGTTGAAAATGAGTGCCCCGTCCGGGACTCGAATCCGGGATCTCCTGTTTACATGGCAGACGCTCTATCTATTTAGGCCACCGAGGGCACAGAGGATAGCGCGCCTGCAGGGACTATCTCGCGCACGCCTCCCGCGAGACCCACATTCTCACCTTGTATGTCCACACGCTACATTCGTAGTGTCCCATCCCAACACACTCATTACTCATGGAAGACATTCTTACCAAGTTCGAGTCCCGCTCGGGGCACACATTTTCACCTGTCCCCGTTGATAAATATCAACGCCCGTTAACAGCTGAAGGTATTAATATAATTCTAATTTTATGGATCCATGGACGCTGCATGTCAGCAGGGGACTGTTCAGTCTGCTGGAGGCCCTGTAATGGTGTGGGGCGCGTGCAGTTGGAGTCATATGCGATCCCTGATACGTCTAAGTACGAATCTGACAGGTGACACGTACGTAGGCAGCCTGTTTGATCACCTGTATCCATAGATGTCCATAGTGCATTCCGACGGACTTGGGCAATTCCAGCAGAACAATGCGACACCCCACACGTCCAGAATTGCTAAAGAGTGGCTACAGGAACACTTTTCTGAGTTTAAACACTTCCGCTGGCCACCAAAGTCCTGAGACACGAACATTATTAAGGATATCTGGGATGCCTTGCAACATGCTGTTCAGAAATGATCTCCACCCCCTCGTACTACTTACAGATTTATGGACAGCCCTGCAGGATTCGTGGTGCCAGTTCCCTCCTGCACTACTTCAGACATTCGTCGAGTCCATACCACGTCGTGTTGCGGCACTTCTGCGTGCACGTTATTAGGCTACACGATATTAGGCAGGTGAACCAGTTTCTTTGGCTCTTCAGTGTATGCACTGCAGTGTGCGATTTGCAGGGGGGGATGGGGGGATTCCCCCCCCCCCCCGCCCCCTCTGCATCAGACCATCCCCTCCTCTGGTTTTAGTTTATGCATCCCAACCTGGGATGTTTATTTCTCACGCACTGGAGTAAAACTTTACATATAATTTAAATTTGTGGAGCCGAACACTGAAAGTTTACTATTAATACTATTAATATGTTTGCTTGTTAATTTTGAAAAAGTGTTATGTAGGGGTTAAGCATTTCAAAACATTTAGAACTAAATGACAAGACGACGCACGCCACATTTCCGTAGCATGCCACAATGTTTGCAAGACGTCGCCCCACGAGGCTTTAGAGCCGGGTCTGTATTGTATAGTGGATGTGAATGTGTTGCGTACGAAACTAAAACCTGCAATCAGATCCAAACGTCGTGGAAAACTGTGAAGAGGTGTCATCCTGCAGCAAGATAACGCTCGCCCACATTCTGCCAAACGGACAGCCGACGGAATAAAGGAGTTGAGATAAGAGGTGCTGGAACATCCACCATACAGTCCAGACCTAGCTCCAAGCGATTTTCACATGTTTGGACCCTTAACGGAAGCACTACAGGGAAGAAGATTTCAAAGTTATGAAGACGTCATTGCTGCGGTGCAAAATTGGTTACAGATGCAACCGATAAACGTATTTTCTGATGAAATAAAAAAAAAAAAAAAAACGTAAAACGTCGGGAAAACTGCATTGAAGTCCAGGGAGGTTACGTAGAAAAATAACACGTTTCAGTTTCCTATCGTCAGAATAAGTACAGCTTTTCACAAATGTGCCTTTACTTTTTGAATTCCCCTCGTATACCTGAATGTAGATGATTTTGTAAATAAGCTTTACCTATAATGTACTTTGAAAGATATAACAATGGATGGCTTTTCTGATAGTGCATACGCGTGAATAGTGAGTTTCGGCATTAACATCTATTTATAAATAACTAACCATGGGTAGCGCCACGGTCCAAGCTAGTAACATATATAATTATACTAACCTCCTAAGACATCCCCCTACTGGTAAAAGCACAAATCGCACACTGATGTACTGTAGATTAACTCCCATTATTGCAGTAATGAGCGACCGTCACAGCACCGTTTCGTCAGTTTCATTTAAAGAACAAACCAATTTTGAACTGCTTGTATAGCAACTAGTTAAAACTCCCTGCACGTCATGATTTTCATTTGTTCGGTATAACAGTTATAATTTATTTTGTAATGGTAACTGCCGCCATTTGATTTTAATTTTTTCATTACTCATTTAATTCACACTAACGTAACTAAGATAATTCGACGGCTTGTGTATATGATCACATATTTCGACAACCCTGCATGCAGACATGTCGGATAGTTAACGAACTGTTTTTTTCACTTTTCAGTTGATAATGGCTATAAAGCCGAAATGGCAATAGCGTGAAATAAGTGAATAGAAAAAACGTAGTGAAAGGCGGCAATTACATTAAAAAATTACTGTGAGTCGTTCTTCCAGAAATCGGGCCTGAAGTCTACCTTAGCCAAGGCTTGTGTTTCTTTCAGATCTGACTAATGCAATAGCACTGTGCCCGTCAAAGTATAAATGGAGCGCAGCTGATGTCAAATAGAGGCACTAGACTCATGGACAGTGGCGGATTTAAAAATTTTGCGCCCCTAGGCACACCATATTATATGTGCCCACCCCCTCCCAAAAAAACATGTTTTAAATAATAACTATTACCCGATAATTTCACAATTGCCGCTTTGGGTAGGAGCACTGTGAGCTGTTTCCGTACTCTGCTATTTGTTGTTCTGAAGGCCGCGTTAGTCAAAATGTGATATGGTTCCTGAACTGTACATGGTGTACAGCAGCAGATAAAACAAACTTAAAACTGCATTGTGTTAACACATTCTTCTGTACTCTGTAGACAGTTCATCTATAGGTTTTGATGAGTGAGTTTGTGAGTATAAAAATAAGTGAGGTATATCGCAATATCGTTTGACTGCACTGACTTAGAAGCTTAAATTATTTATATTGCCAAGGAACCGAAGACCTTAATATGTGACATATATGTCAACTTCGTACCTCTACCTATTTCTGAGAAAAAGGGGTCATCACAGACGGACAGACAGAAAGACGGGCAACGAATGAAAATTTTTTGTGTGATATAATTACATATGAAAAATTTTCGGATTTTTTCCTTTACTTGTACTGTGAAACCTTGCTTTTTGCAAAATTTTGTCATTCTAAGTCAACAGGAAATAATGTACAGGTTTTGATGAGTGAGGTTACGAGCATCAAAATATATGACATGGTTCAAATGGCTCTGAGCACTATGGGACTCAACTGCTGAGGTCATAAGTCCCCTAGAACTTAGAACTACTTAAACCTAACTAACCTAAGGACAACACACACATCCATGCCCGAGGCAGGATTCGAACCTGCGACCGTAGCGGTCGCGCGGTTCCAGACTGTAGCGCCAGAACCGCTCGGCCACCAGCGGCCGGCAAAATATATGACATAAATGGCTGTATCTTTTCAGTGCACTGACTCGGAAGCTTAATTTTTTCACGTCGCCAAGGACTGTAGATCTTAGCACCTGACACAAAGCCGGCGCTGTGGCCATGCGGTTCTAGGCGCTGCAGTCCGGAACCGCGGGACTGCTACGGTCGCAGGTTCGAATCCTGCCTCGGGCATGGATGTGTGTGATGTCCTTAGGTTAGTTAGGTTTAAGTAGTTCTAAGTTCTAGGGGACTGATGACCTAAGATGTTAAATCCCATAGTGCTCAGAGCCATTTTTCTGTCGAAAGACGACAGAAACGAACACAAGGAAAATAGCTTTTCTTTTATGACCCAAAATTTTAGCAGAGCGTGTAGGAGACAACGGATTTATATTATGCATTCACTTTTAATATGTTCTTTTACACAAAACCGTTGAAAATCAAAATAAAAAAGTTCTGTTACGATCTAAAAATTGAAGCGAACGTGTCATACATTAAAAATAATATGTACTTTTACAGAGTTGCGTTCAAAATTAAAATTAAACTGCTGTTTACGATCTAAAAACTTGAATGTGTAGCAGATAAAAAAAAAACGTTCGTAAGAAATGAAAATGAAATAGAGATTTTGGTGCACGAACTAATAACTAAATACAGATGAACAAACACAAAACTGGATATACTGTTACATAATTTTACAGACTAGTGTGGAAAAATCGAATTTGTTTCATAATCTAATAGTTAATGTGTAAAGCATTAGGGTCTGTGTAGCTAGATGCTGCATAATAAGTGTACACAATACCTTGAGAGGTGGCATGAGCTCCCTCTCATATTTCTATCTTACGACTCTCCTCTCTATTTGCATGCGGTGGAGGGCTGCTATTCCTTCACACGCGGACTTCCCACGCAGCGTCTCTCGTCACCCGGGTGGTCCGGTGACAGGCGGGTTAAGCCGACGTGTGTGAGGCAGTCGAGTGAATGCTTTGCAGACGCCGACATTGTCAAGAGACACGCCCGCTGGGGTGTGAAGTAGCGGCTGGGCTAGAGGTTCCGTTACTTCGGAGAAACTTAGCGAAAACACTTTCTGGGGGGCTACCAGCGAGGCGTGGGAATGACTTGTGTACCCTGGCAGTTGTGGCGGGAAAATTCCCGCACTTTCTGCAAAATAGTAACGGTGATTGGTTTGCTCAGGGCATAGCGCCGTGACGTAGCAAAATCAGCACAGAAATTGGCGCCAAGAATCTCCATTGGTGGAATGGTAGTGCTCCGGCAATGGAGTGGAATTTCCGCCGGTTTTCGAGTTGCTGATTGGAACGTTTAACCTCGGCCACTGTCGTGGGGGCGGAAATGTTCTGTGTTCGGCCTGTACGGGTGCTCTTGTGGGGAGTGGGCAGTCGCCTTTCGGTCGAGGACGTCGAAGCAACCAGCCCTCGCCTGCGGTACGCCAGATCGTGTTCTGGGAGATAAGAAGACCGTTTGGTAATGTACGTCCGCAGCACCGGCAGATAGGGACTTTCCTAGGTGACAATCAGAGCTCAGCAGAGCGCGCCTGTTCATCCTTTTCTAACTTTGTTCTGTTTCGAGTAGCAGCAATTACTGTTGGGTTAGCTGTGTGTCTCTCTTGAGATTTGAGTGGAAAGGAATTGGCTCCACATACCACCTCGTCTTAAACCTCACGATTTAGTTTAGGGACAACTTCACCTTTACAGTGTTTGTATGAATCTCCAAATTTGAGCCAATTTGATGTATTATATTTCCTGTGTTTCTTTTACTATTCAGTGTTTAGTCTTAATAAATCATATTGTTATTTTGGACAGAACTTTCATTCTGTTAATCGATAGAGCAACCCTATCATTCCTCACTATGCAAATGAAACCTTTGTTTATTTAACTTATTTATAAAATTAAATTATTGCAGGTGCCAAACTCTCTTCTACTCCACTGGCAGTTCGCGTATTTTTTTTATCCTTGTGCAACAGCAAAAGTCGGAGTTAGAATAGGGGGGGCTTAGAGCATGATTTACATATGTGGATTCTAGTAGAATTTAGTGATAAATACACTGATAGCCCCGGCACCTCGCAACCTTTGATCCATGTAAGTGCTAAACAGTTTTGCACTGCAGCTACTGCTCTCACCGTAACTCTTTCTAACGGTACTAGCACATAGCTTTTATGTATTTATCGCAGAACTGAACTACGTTATTTATTAACACATTTTCATCCGAGCGTACTCTCCGACAACGTATTCTTCCGCCATAACTATAAATTTCAGCAGACGCCAAGAATACGCATCAGTTATATACTACAGTATCAGTATGACTTGACTGTACAGCGCCGAGCAGCCTTGGATCATTCGGGTATTGTCTAGTATTGTCGGGCGCCTTCGGTCACGTCTGCACATAGACGAGGTTTAGTTCCGCGTTCTGCCATCGGCAATTGTAAAATAAACAGGTAATAAGTAGTTTTTAAATCCAATGAATGTGCTCTAAGTTATAATAAAAATCACATTATAGTCTTAAATTTTTAAAACCAATATGAATAAATAAACGAACTCACTAGTCATCGAAGTTTGCGTCTGGGTTTGACGGCAGAAAACTTGTTGACCATATCTTCATAGTTCAGACGGTTATCAGTTAGGAGGTCGGCTTCGTGTGAAGAATGGACGAGGCGTTCTCTCTCTCCTCCGACAACGTAGAACGTAGATACGATTTCAGTCTTTTAAGAGCCGAAAACGAGCGTTCTGCTGAACAATTTGTGTCATACATAGAAATATTCTCAGAGCAATGTCAGCATTCGGAAACATGGACTGTAACCTCTCTTTTCGTAAAAATTTACTCATTTCGACTGGTATATCACTAATCTCAGAAGATTTCAAAATTTCCGCGAAATGTATACATTCACTAGGGAAGGAAGGCTCTAAATCTCTGTCATATGAGGCTTGGAGTTTTGCTGCACGTTCAGCAATATCGTCCGGCGAACTGTTCTTAAGGTTATTGAAAACTGTGGAGTCCAACAGTGTTCTATAGCTTTCCTTCCTCCTGACTAATTCGGTGTACAGGTTGTAGAGTCCTGGGAGAAATGTTTTGATTCTAAATTTTTCCCTTCCGGTTAGAAAGACTTCTTCAGAGTCCGCTTCCTCGTCATCGTGAAGTTTGCGTTTCCGTGATCTTTTATAGGTGCATTCGTAGTCTATATCAGTCACAATCTCCATGGATTTATTTTCATAATAGTCGAACATGCCACGAATAGATGCAATAAATCCTACAAGTGCTACATATAATTCATGCGCTATTTTAGTACCAATATTTACACTTTGCAATTTCAGATTTACACTATTAAATCTCTGGAGTATGTCCTTCCAAACGGTAATCATGAATACTGTTTCTAGTCTGCTGAGTTGATTCAATAAAGCTGAAGCCTCATTTCGCACAAGTGGTTTTTCAAACGTATTATTAGCAATATGTGTGAGGGCATTCATAACACCCTACCAGTTTTCATATAGACTTACTCACGCTTCCTCTCTTGCTGACCAACTTGTATTCGATAAACTTTTTACCGTTCTGCTTCCTGGTTTCATGAAAGAAAGGAAGAAGTTTATCCCAGCGCTGTGCAGAAGCAGAGAAAAATTAGGAAGGTTTTGCACTACATCGAAAAATTAACAGGCTTCCCGACAATAGCTTGCAGCACTAGTGCCGACTAAATTTAAAGAATGTGCTGCACAAGGCACATAATGCGCTTTCGGATTTCGTTCTTTAATGCGTGCCTGCATACCAGTTTAGGTTCCTGACATATTGCTTGCGTGGTCATACGACTGGCCTCTACAATCAGTAATATCAATGGAATTTGTGGACAAGACTTTTAGTACGGCCTCAGCTAAGTTTTCGGACTCGTGTCCCAGGTTTGGTGAAAACAGAAGGAAACGTTCAACAGGTTCACATTCTCGTTCACATATCTTAAGATGAAAGATAATTGATCAATATGTGAAATGTCCGCTGTAGAATCTAGTATTATAGAGAAATATTTGGCCTGTTTTATTTCACTTATGATCATCCTTTTTATTCGTTCAGAAAGAAGCTCTATTATTTCATCACAGATTGTTGAAGAAATATAACTTGTATGTCCCTGCCCTGGATTTCCATATTGTTCAATGTGCTCTGAGAGAAAAGGATCAAACTTGACTATAAGGTCAAGAGACATCATAAATCGATCATTATGTAATAAATGGAATCTTTCAACGTGTCCACGTGGGGGAAGTCCATGACTTGTTAGCTTCTTCAATACTGCAAACACCCTTTTCAACACACGGCGCCAGTACATTTTACTCTCTCTGCATGTGACTCGAAATGGTTATCTATTGTTCCAAGTGACTTTTTCTTGTTAAGAGTGATAACTCAGAATTTTTGTGCTCAATTGAATTCTCACAATGAGATAAAATATTAGAAATATTTTTCCAATCTGCAGTACCATTAGTAGTAATCGCGGCCTTACTTCCTAACGATTTACATGGTGCACAAAAAACAGCACCGGTGCTGCAGGAGTACACTAGAAAATCACGCAAAGTTGATTCACCATTTAAAAATTTACGGTAAAATACATTTTTGTTCAAATATCTGGTTTTATCGCCTGCTGATCTTCGTGAATTACAAAAGTCACCGTTACACTTTTGATTAATGCCACGTTGCAAAAGCATTTCGAGTGTTGATTCATTGACACACCATTCTGCAGGCTCATCACTAACGAGGGTATTGCTTTTTGTAATGTCTGAACAAGATGTCTGGTCAGGGGAATACAGAGTTATAAATACAAAATCAATTAGCGGTAATGCAGGAATATGTTTAATAATGAATAAACAATAGGAGTGCGCGTAAGGTACTACGAACAGCAGAGTGAACGCATTATTGTAGCAAACATAGACACGAAGCCCGTGCCTATCACAGTAGAACAAGTCTATATGCCAACTACCTCCGCAGACGAAGAAGAGATTGAAGAAATGTATGATGAGATAAAAGAAATTATTCAGATAGTGAAGGGAGACAAAAATTTAATAGTCATGGGGGGGAGTGGAAATGCATAGCAGGAAAAGGAAGAGAAGGAAAAGTAGTAGGTGAATATGGAATGGGGCTAAGGAATGAAAGAGGAAGTTGCCTGGTAGAATTTTGCACAGAGCATATAGTTTTATCATAGCTAACACCTGGTTTAAGAATCTTGAAAGAAGGTTGTGTATGTGGAAGAGACCTGGAAACACGGGAAGGTTTCAGATGGATTATGTAATGGTAAGAGATTTAGGAACCAGGTTTTAAATTGTAAGACATTTCCAGGGCCAGATGTGGATTCTGACCACAATCTATTGGTTATGAACTGTAGATTAAAACTGAAGAAACTGCAAAAAGGGGTGACTAAGAAGATATGGGACCTGGATAAACTGAAAGAACCAAATGTTGTAGAGAGATTCAGAGAGAGCATTAGGGAACGATTGAGAAGAACGGGGGAAAGAAATACAGTAGAAGAAGACTGGGTAGTTTTGAGAGATGAAATAGTGAAGGCAGCAGAGGATCAAGTAGGCAAAAAGACGAGGGCTAGTAGAAATCCTTGGGTGAGAGAAGAAATATTGAATTTAATTGATGAAAGAAGAAAATATAAAAATACAGTAAATGAAGCAGGCAAAAAGGAATACAAACGTCTCAAAAATGAGATCGACAGGAAGTGCAAAGTGGCTAAGCAGGGATGGCTAGAGGATAAATGTAAGGATGTAGAGGCATATATCACTAAGGGTAAGATTCCAAGATGTTGCTCCAGGCGGGTGTAATATTAATGTGCGCAACAGAGAGTAATAAACGCTAAAATGAAGAGTTGGCCATGTCTGACTACCCCCCGAAGAGATCTTAGGAATTCTTAATTCTATAAATTACAATCTAAACATAAATGAGTGATGAAGGCAACTAATCCTACTAAATTCCTGCTTATATATTTATTGTAGATAAAAAAAACTTTATATTACCAAGTTTGCATTTCCTAAGAAAAATTACTAGTCAATTGCCCAACTCTGCCCCTTAATGTGACTGCGCGATCTAATATCAATAACGCAAAATGACTGAAATCTGCGTTACAAGCACTGAAAGACACTACTTTCAAAGATGATCTGCGGTGGTGTGGAACCTCAGTGGAACTGTTTAGCTTTATAGCCCTAATAGGCAGAAGCAATTTGCGATATCACCGTATGTATTGCGTCTGGTCCGTCGGCGTGCTGATACCCATACACGTCTACGTCGATGGAAGAACTCCAGGCGCAAAATAAAACTCTTTCGAACGCTAGGACGGCAGAAGGCGGTCCTCTGAATAATATACTATAATACTATCTTCTCCTCTGTGTTCTACAGACGAGAAACGCGAACTCCCTGCCACATGGACGGAGTTCAGATAACGTCTCAACGTAAGTATAGGCAGAAGGAGTGCCCTCAATTACTGAACACTGCGTACTCAACGACGACTTCCAGCCTGGAGGTGAAGTCCAGAATCGTATAGCTTCGAAACAGTACAGTACCTAACTGTTCTAACTATAAACTCTCCTGAGAGCAAAGACAGCAAGTCCGTCTGTACCAACAAAGACGATACCAAGCGACCGCCACACACGGTCTCTCACAACAGAAGACCACGTCTCTCCACCGCTGGCCTCCCAGCAAGACTCGGCTCCCCACCCTCGTAATTCCGAAACCACAGAATATTCTCCAACCATATTTTAGTCTTTGGTCGTCCAGCGCGGAAAGTTTGCGAGGAAAAACGTATACTCGTACAATGGTACGCTTCTGAGTAAAAATCCTTGGAAATAACCCAGCCTGCGTGGTTTCCGAGGTGAGGCTTCCTCTCAGCTGCGTCCAAGATTTTCGTAGTTTCCGAAGTATAATTCTTCCCGTCCGGCTACAACATTAGCCGGTCACGACTCTGTTGTGCCCCAGCGCTTAGGTGTCACAATGTCCGCCTTGCTACTGCCATGTGTTTAGGTAGGACCAACATACCTGTATGGGCCTTCCACACAGGACTTGAGTTCCGCCTGCCATTTCATTTCCACTGCCGTTCCAACATCTACTAGTATGATAATAAAGACACTTCGTCACCTTTCATGCAATAAGGGTTAACAATATTTACAAGGCGTACATGACAATGTCAGTCTCCTTTATATATTCATATATACGATGTACAACCTACCACATGATACCTAATTGTGTTCGTAGGTCATGGCAAAGTATGTGGATGGGTGCTTGAAAGGTGAGAAATAGTAGCCACCTTACAAGATAGACACTGCCTACATGAAGATTAAAGAGACCTTTGGAGAAAAGAGAACCACGTGTATGAACATCAAGAGCTCAGATGGAAAACCAATTCTAAGCAAAGAAGGGAAAGCAGAAAGGTGGAAGGAGTATATAGAGGGTCAATAAAACGGGATGTACTTGAGGGCAATATTATACAAATGGAAGAGGACGTAGATGAAGACGAAATGGGAAATACGATACTGCATGAAGAATTTGACAGAGCACTGGAAAATCAAAGTCGAAACAAGGCCCCAGAAGTAGACAATATCCCATTAGAACTACTGATAAGCCTTGGGAGAGCCAGCTCTGTCAAAACTCTACCATCTGGTGAGCAAGATGTATGAGACAGGCGAAATACCCCCAGACTTCAAGAAGAATATAATAATTCCAGTCCCAAAGAAAGCAGGTGTTGACAGGTTGAAAATTATCAACTGTCAGTTTAATAAGTCACGGTTGCAAATTACTAACACGAATTTTTTACAAATGAATGGAAAAACTGGTAGAGGCCGACCTCAGGGAAGAGCAGTTTGGATTCCGTAGAAATGTAGGAACACGTGAGGCAATACTGACTCTACGACTTACCTTAGAAGATAGATTAACAAAAGGCAAACCCACGTTTCTAGCATTTGTAGATTTAGAGAAAGCTTTTGACAATGTTGACTGGAATACTCTTTGCAATTCAGAAGGTGGCAGGGGTCAAAAGGAGCGAAAGGCTATTTACAATTTGTACAGAAAGCAGATTGCATTTATAAGAGTTGAGAGGCATGAAAGGGAAGCAGTGATTGGGAAGGGAGTGAGACAGGTTTGTAGCCTATCCCTGATGTCATTTAATCTGTATATTGGGCAAACAGTAAAGGAAACGAAACAAAAAATGGAGTAGGAATTAAAATCCATGCAGAAGAAATAAAAACTTTGAGGTTTGCCGATGATGCTGTAATTCTGTCAGATGCTGTAATTCTGGAAGAGCAATTGAACGGAATGGACAATGTCTTGAGAAGAGGATGTAAGACAAAAGCAAAACAAGGATAATGGAATGTAGTCGAATTAAATCGGGTGATGCTGAGGGAATTAGATTAGGAAATGAGACTCTTAAAGTAGTAGATGAGTTCTGCTATTTGGGGAGGAAAATAACTGATGATGGTCGAAGTAGAGAGGATATAAAATGTAGACAGGCAATGGCAAGGAAAGCGTTTCTGAAGAAGAGAAATTTGTTAACATTTTGTGTAGATTTAAGTGTCATATAGCATAGCCTCCGGAAAAAGAAGGAGTACAAAATTAAAGAACCGCTATATGTGCTCTTAGAATCGTATTAATTGTAATCTTTGTCTCGTGGTATAAAAGAAAAGCGCGTTTTTTATTTCATTGTCTTCTGTGTCTTCTTGGTTCTGATGTCCTAGCTGACGGACGCTTGTAAATCAGGGTCTGTAATTAATGATATTATCTGTAGCCTTATTATAATTTGTTAAATATATATGAATTATGTTACTGCTCAAATTACGTGCTAGAGAAACCAACTGCAATTTAACCACAGCTACTCAATGGAGATAGGAAGCTAGGGATCATTGCTGATCGACAAACTCGTGGTTGGTACATAATTTTAATTTCAACTACAAGACAAATTTCATAATTACAAAATTACAAATCAGAATAACAATATGAAAATTTAATTCGGACCTTTGTCCTCTTAAGAAAATATGCAACTGACTTTAACCAGAAAACTATGTGATTGGATCATGAATTAATATAACAAACAGTATTTTAAAAATAATAATAGATATGATTGCAAAAAGATCACAGACAGTCACCAACATAAGTAGACTATTAAGTTCATTGCTTTCGTAACTAACATTTACACAACACTAATGGTTCAGCTTGAGTTACTTAAGAAAAGCGGACAGGTTGGAGACTTAACTAAATGATGGAAGCGCGTCTTATACGCGGTGGTACTCTGAACAAACGAGCAGAAAGAAACCGCCAAGCAATTTCGAAGATGATCAGGCTGCAAGCCAGGACAAAAAACACTCCGAACACACACGCGATCTCAGCCTGCCTGCCATGGTGGCAAATCCAGCTGCCCCACATACCAGATCATTTCTGTAACAGCAAATGCAACTCATGATTCACCTTTTTCAAGACCATGCAAGGCTCACTAACTGCGTGACTATCTGTAACATGACTGAAAACCAAAGAAACATTTACCGAATAAAAGAACAATTAAAATTAAACTGACTTGACAAAAGCTCTGGCCTTCATATTAAAAGAAAGTCTAAAAACAAAACTGGGCGAAGAGCACACTAACATACTGCATGAAATTAACGCTGCAAGGAGCCTTTAGAACAAGTAGTAAAACTTTAGACTTCACTAGTTCAGTGATATCCGGCAGAAACAACATGCCACCATAAGTTTCACAAATCTTCACAGGTTAACAGCAGAATATGAATCATACGTAACTTAATGCTTCCAGTTACGCGATGAGGAGATGTCCAGTATGAGATGACGGACCCGCCACCGTTTCGCACGCAAAGACGGTGACTCGTCAGCACCGTACAGCCGGTGCGCGTCAAAACGGCGAGGACGGCGAGGCCCAGGCACAGCGGATAGAGACGAGGGCTTGCCTTCAAAACGTGTTGCCTCGTTGAACGCCGACCGGACAGAGCCCCCGGCCACACGCCAAGCCGGAAAACAAAAGCGGAACCGTCAGACATACAAGAGCAGACGAGCGTCGATATCAGCGACGCAAGTGGAGCCTAACTGGCGCCAGTCGCCAGGGCTCAATATAATTACTGTAGAGTGTGTTTTTGTTAGTAGTAAGAAAGTACCTTCCCTATCCATGATTTAGTTACGTAATAATTAAATGTTGCCCTGGCCATTTATTGTAATTGCATTGTTGAAGCGACGCCATTAATGATAAAATGATAAAAAACTTTTTAATAGTCATCTAATTCTCAAAATATGGAACTGATTAATTTCAATAAATACAAAACGGCGTCTTCTAATATTTTCCAGTTCAACTTTTAGGCCAGAGATACAGTTTTATTATTTTCTATAAATGTATAGAATTAATTCTACAGGGTGTTACAAAAAGGTACGGCCAAACTTTCAGGAAACATTCCTCACACACAAATAAAGAAAAGATGTTATGTGGACATGTGCCCGGAAACGCTTAACTTCCATGTTAGAGCTCATTTTAGTTTCGTCCACCTACGCTCAATGGAGCACGTTATCATGATTTCATACGGGATACTCTACCTGTGCTGCTAGAACATGTGCCTTTACAAGCACGACACAACATGTGGTTCATGCACGATGGAGCTCCTGCACATTTCAGTCGAAGTGTTCGTACGCTTCTCAACAACAGATTCGGTGACCGATGGATTGGTAGAGGCGGACCAATTCCATGGCCTCCACGCTCTCCTGACCTCAACCCTCTTGACTTTCATTTATGGGGGCATTTGAAAGCTCTTGTCTACGCAACCCCGGTACCAAATGTAGAGACTCTTCGTGCTCGTATTGTGGACGGCTGTGATACAATACGCCATTCTCCAGGGCTGCATCAGCGCATCAGGGATTCCATGCGGTGGAGGGTGGATGCATGTATCCTCGCTAACGGAGGACATTTTGAACATTCCCTGTAACAAAGTGTTTGAAGTCACGCTGGTACGTTCTGTTGCTGTGTGTTTCCATTCCATGATTAATGTGATTTGAAGAGAAGTAATAAAATGAGCTCTAACATGGATAGTAAGCGTTTTTTGGCCGTACCTTTTTTTAACACCATGTGTAAATAAATTTTGTCTTCTATGGACGTATATGATGCCATTGCACATAAGCAGCTATACTGGAGCACCAAGCCTCACAAAGAAAGGAGTTAATTACCATTGTGTCTAATTGGCTTATCGTGTAACATTAAAGTAAGATTTTTTTTCATCCATAGTGAGTGAGACGGATGTCTTCACGTTGGAATACGTATGATATTTCTGACGATAGCGCCCTGAGAAAAATTAGTTGTGGCTTTTAAAAAACATAAAAGAGAATTTTTAACAAAACATTTCATTCCAAATTTAACAGAATAATTTATTTCGTTCACTTTCCAAAAAGTTACGCGATAGTCAGGAAGTATTTTCTCAAGGTATTTGTATGGAGTGTAGCCAAATATGAATGTGAAAAGTGGACGATAAATAGTTTAGACAAGGAGAGAATAGAAGCTTTCGAAATGTTTTGCTACAGAAGAATGCTGAAGATTCGATGGGTAGATCAGGTACTGAATGGATTTGGGGATCAGAGGAATTTGTGGCACAACTTGACGAGAAGAAGGTATCGATTGGTAGGACACGTTCTGAGGCGTCAAGAGATCATCAATTTAGTATTGGAGGGAAGCGCGGAGGGTAAAAATCGTAGAGGGAGACCAAAGGCATGAATACACTAAACAGATTCAGAAGGATGTAGGGTGTAGTAGTTACTTGAAAATGAAGAAGTTTGTACAGGGAAAGAGTAGCATGGGAGCTGAATCAAACCAGTCTCTGGACTGAAGACCATAACAACAACAACGACAACAATGGCCTGACTCGATACTTAGTTTTTCGTGAAACTCGAGATCAGGAACAATTTGCTTTGAGTCACCTTCAACTTTTGTTTCATCTGTATTTACTCCTTTTACAACAGTTGCTGTGCTAAAAATATCATCCATACTACTCGAACTCGAAGTCGTACCAGCAACATTTGTTGCTAAAAGTTTATCTACTCGGCCAAGCGTTTTTAGAACATTGGTTTCTCGTTGTCGCCTTTCCTTCGATAATTTCCGAAATGCCACCACACTTTCTTTTGCACGTTTGCTTTTTTCACTGTTATGTATGTTAAGGCACTTACAAAATTGTCAACTAACAGTCAAAACAAAAGAAAAAAATTGTAAAAGGAAAGAAAGACTGTATCCGGTTCTAATCTTAATACACCGCACATGAGCACAAACCTTTTTACTTAACCACCGGTTCTAGGCGCGCAGTCCGGAACCGTGCGACTGCTACGGTCGCAGGTTCGAATCCTGCGTCGGGCATGGATGTGTGTGATGTCCTTGGGTTAGTTCGGTTTAAGTAGTTCTAAGTTCTAGGGGACTGATGACCACAGCAGTTGAGTCCCATAGTGCTCAGAGCCATTTGAACCATTTTTGAACTTAAACACGGCACACGAGCACAAAGATTTTTCCTTTAAACATGGAGCGATGAACTGACCAGCTCGGATTACTCGACGTGACTGTGCTATGAGTGAACTACAATGCAGAATAATTTAATTTCATTGTTGCCTGTTTCTCCGCTGTCAGTGGACAGTAGTAGCACAATTGCCGGCTGGAATTCGTCTCGTAAGGAAACCGGGACAGTCCCTTTTTTCCCTTCTGTTTCCCGCGTCGCCTGAATTTTAGCTGGGACACAGATATGTTCTGAATGTTCTTGACACTGTCTTTCTAATTTAAAAACCAAATAATTTTTTGCAATTTCTTGCAGTGAGGTGAGCTGGATCGACTCTTATTCCACTTATATGAATAAGTTATAAGAATAACTTTTTAGCGGTTTCTGTGGGCAGAGAAGACAGACTGCAAAGTTTCAGTAGTCTTGTTGGCAGTTAATGTGGTGTGTTGTCATTTGTGTGAACATTGCTGTTATGTCTACACGCAAATACACCATTTGTTCCAACATAAAATAAAAATAACCTTTCCTAGAAGAATAAAAGCTTAGTTAAAAAGTTTAATATAAAATTTGCAATTTCCACGTACTATTCGATGCACAGAGTAGGAACTTTGATATTGTGCAGGCTGAAGCACAATAAATGAGAAAAGAAAGTTGATTTCTTCTTCCTTTTTCGCCAAAAAAAGTAACTGATTAAATAAATAAATAAATTTTTTAAACTGTTGCGAAGTGTATTTCACACATGATTAGATATTCTGCTTATGATCTTTTCGTATAAACATGTGTTTAAAAATGTAAAACATTCCCAGTATCAACATGTTTTGTTAAACGGGTGTCATTAAATCAAAGCTCAGATATTGAAGACCACAGAGCTTTCACATTAATTACAGTAATGGAGGGCTAACTTGATACTTCCCCGTAATTTCTACAAGAAATTTAAGTAGAGTCGGGTTTTGCATACTGAGGCTCACATATGTTTCAGTTTTAAGAAACTGCTGATTAGTTTATCACAGCTTTTCAGGGGTCCCGGCATTTTGACAGGGAAAATATGATAGGCTTAAGTAGAAGCTGTAAATATTCTCGGAATAATGTTTCAAGCATTGTATTGAAAATTGCCGTCCCGACAGCTTACTTCAAAATACTTTGAACAATCATGAAGATGATACCTGACAGAAACCCAATGTTAAATTTCCATTCAGTCACCAAGTAAAATATGTGTATTGCCAAGGCTGTAATGTCGAATTTCGTCCTTAAGACTTACTTAAACTAGCAAGTTGTTTAACAATATTAAACATTTTTGTCGTTTGTAAGCGCAGTTATTTAAAAACGTAAAAGGTTAAAATGAGTACAGAGCAAAAAATGCCGCCCCCTTTAGGTGCCACTCCTAGGCCCATGCCTAGTGAGCCTATTTGTAAATCCTCCACTGCTCATGCAGTCTTCTTCTTTGCTAGTAAATGAAGCACGAGAAAGTCTGCGTGTAACTTCTACTATCCGGCACACTGCATAACCTTGATGACAAATACTACATCTTCCAAGTCTAGTGCTCGACAGTGGATCATGATTCGTATTTCGCTAGTCTCAAGCAGCGCAGAAAGCACGGAAGGTCTGGCGAACGAGTTGCGACAGAGGAATCAGGAAATGTCTCGCCTGTTAACGCGAAGTGCTCGTGCAGCTTTTTCCTCTAGCGAGTAAGAGCTTCCCAGATGGTACGGTCTTTGCTGATATTTCCATGTACGTATGTGACCAGTGTAACGTGACAATCCATATAAACAAAAATATTTTCTTAAGCAACATCGTACAGTTTTCTCGTAAACTAGCTGCGAGAAAGAAAATAATGTGCTGTGCTGCGAAAATGGTCCGTTTCGTTTTCTTTCCCGCAGTCAGCTTTAACTTCGATAGCAGGGAATTGAAGCCAGCAGAGAACCTGTTTCTCCCATAAATATTCGTTTTCCTCATTTGACGATACCATGTAAACGATGGATTATTACTGAAGCAATGGAAAATCCATGGTGGAATGTAACGATAAAATGAAAATGGTAGTTGCTACTCATCATAAACGGGGGATTCTGAGTCGCAAAAAGGCGCAACAAAAAGACTGTCCGGTAGTTAGCTTTCGGTCAACAAGGCCTTTGTCAAAAATAGATAACATACACGCACGCACACACTCACGCAAACGCATCTCTCACACACATGACCACAGTCTCTGGCAGCTGGAGCCAGACTCAGCATCTCCGTTTTATGGTGAGTAGCAACTATCCTTTTCGTTATACTGATAGATTACTACTGAACATATAGCAGAGATAACTAGGCGCAGACAGACACAACAAAAAGATTGTCAAAAGCCTTTTTGGCCCATAGCAACTTCTCTGACTATCTGCGACCCAGGGTCTCCCTTATATGGTGAGTAATAACCTATCCTTTTCATAATATTATCGTTATTCCATCATGGATTTCCCATTGTTCTTTTTCCTCATACATAATTATAAACAAAAATTGTATACACGACTTGTGTTATTTTGTTTTCTTTCTCGCAGTCTGTTTCAACCGAATACAGGAAAGCTGTATTTAGGGTGTGTCAGCATTTGGTTAGAACACTACTACAGAATCTGAATCGTCCGAAAATTTGTAATTCTACGCGTTCTCAGACTAAAACTACACAAAATACTGTTACTGAAGTCATTAACCCGACATATCGAGCAGTTGGAGAGGTCTCCGTCATACTCTGTAACCAATGATTCCAACAGATTTACCCATTCATTCCGAGCGAATTCGCTTCCCAATAGTGGTTTCGCTTGCAGTAACGGTAAACAAGGATTCGAGTCAGCGAGAAGCAGGAAGATGAGATGGATAGAGAAAGGAGAGAGGAAATGGACATATAGAGTATGATGTTTCCTTACTTTAAACAAAGCACGACGAGAATTTAACATTAATTATTTTCATTGCGTAGGTAAGAACATTATAAGATGAATACTTTGTAGGAGACCAAATAAATGTTTGATTTTATTTTAGATGAGCGCCAGGCTCCCTACAAATTTACAGTTTCACGAAATAAAGTTCGAAATGTACAAATGTGTGTGAAATCTTATGGGACTGCTAAGGTCATCAGTCCCTAAGCCTACACACCACTTAACCTAAATTATCCTAACGACAAACACACACACCCATGCCCGAGTGAGGACTCGAACCTCCGCCGGGACTAGCCGCACAGTCCATGACTGCAGCGCCTTAGACCGCTCGGCTAATCCAAAAGTCCAGGCCAGAATTCACATATCTGCCCCAAATGGTATCGCTGAAAATATCTGACATCTCGCAAATTTGAATTACTGAAATACTCAAACTCAAATTAAATAAGGATTTGAAATGATTTCGTAGCCTCTGCTATGAATGAAAATTGCAAAATAAAATAATATTTAAATTTGCCGCGTAATGGAGTCCAATTGTTGCCAGTCAGCGATGACGGCTTTTGGCCGTTGTAGCAGCTGAAAAATACTAATTAATCTCTACAAGTGAAACATTAAAATGAGGTGCTTGCATTATCTTGAAATAATAACATGAGATATTTTCATGCATGTATTTTAAGCAATAATTTACTTACACATCTCAACATCGTCTAGAAGAAAAACAATGTCCATATAACAAAGAAAGCAGAAGAAGAACGATTTTTTGGTCCATCTTATAAACAAGGTGGTCCATTGATCGTGACCGGGCCAAATATCTCACGAAATAAGCGTCAAACGAAAAAAACTACGAAGAAAGGAACTTGTCTAGCTTGAAGGGGGAAACCAGATGGCGCTATGGTTGGCCCCCTAGATGGCGCTGCCATAGGTCAAACGGATATCAACTGCGTTTTTTAAAATAGGAAACCCCAATTTTTATTACATATTCGTGTAGTACGTAAAGAAATATGAATGTTTTAGTTGGACCACTTTTTTCGCTTTGTGATAGATGGCGCTGTAATAGTCACAAACATATGACTCACAATTTTAGACGAACAGTTGGTAACAGATAGGTTTTTTAAATTAAAATACAGAACGTAGGTACGTTTGAACATTTTATTTCGGTTGTTCCAATGTGATATATGTACCTTTGTGAACTTATTTCTGAGAACGCATGCTGTTACAGCATGATTACCTGTAAATACCACGTTAATGAAATAAATGCTCAAAATTATGTCCGTCACCCTCAATGCATTTGGCAATACGTGTAACGACATTCCTCTCAACAGCAAGTAGTTCGCCTTCTGTAATGTTCGCACATGCATTGATAGTGCGCTGACGCATGTTGTCAGGCGTTGTCGGTGGATCACGATAGCAAATATCCTTCAACTTTCCCCACAGAAAGAAATCCGGGGACGTCAAATTTGGTTAACGTGCGGGCGATGATATGGTGCTTCGACGACCAATACACCTGTCATGAAATATGCTATTCAATACCGATTCAACCGCAGGCGAGCTATGTGCCGGACATCCATCATGTTGGAAGTACATCGCCATTCAGTGATGTGAAACATCTTGCCGTAACATCGGTAGAACAATACGTAGGAAATCAGCATAGATTGCACCATTTAGATTGCCATCGATAAAATGGGGGCCAATTATCCTTCCTCCCATAATGCCGCACCATACATTAACCCGCCAAGGTCGCTGATGTTCCACTTGCCGCAGCCCAATAGTACATATTATGCCGGTTTACGTTACCGCTATTGGTGAATGGCGCTTCGTCGCTAAACAGAACGCGCGTAAAAAATCTGTCATCGTCCCGTAATTTCTCTTGTCCCAGTGACAGAACTGTACACGACGTTCAAAGGCGTCGCCATGCAATTCCTGGTGCATAGAAATATGGTACGGATGCAATCGATGTTGATGTAGCATTCTCAACACCGACGTTTTTGAGATTCCCGATTCTCGCGCAATTTGTCTGCTACTGATGTGCGGATTAGCCGCGACAGCAGCTAAAACACCTACTTGGACATCATCATTTGTTGCAGGTCGTGGTTGACGTTTCACATGTGGCTGAACACTTCCTGTTTCCTTTAATAACGTAACTATCCGGCGAACGGTCCGGACACTTGGATGATGTCGTCTAGGATACCGAGCAGCATACATAGGACACGCCCGTTGGGCATTTTGATCACAATAGCCATCCATCAACACGATATCGACCCTTTCCGCAGTTGGTAAAGAGTCCATTTTAACACGGGTAATGTATCACGAAACAAATACCGTCCGCACTGGCGGCATGTTACGTGATACCACGTACTTATACGTTTGTGGCTATTACAGCGCCATCTATCAGAAAGCGAAAAAAGTGGTCCAACTAAAACATTCATATTTCTTTACGTACTACACGAATATGATATAAAAAATGGGGGTTCGTATTAAAAAAAAAACGCATTTGATATCCGTTTGACCTATGGCAGCGCCATCTAGCAGGCCAATCATAGCGCCATCTGGTTTCCCCCTACAAGCTAGACGAGTTTCGTTCTTTGTATTTTTTTCGTTTGATGCTTACTTCTTGAGATATTTGACCCGGTCACTATCAATGGACCACCCTGTATAGTTACACAAAGATATAAATATTTTATTTCAATATATTTTTACTGCGATATTAACTATTAGCGGTAAGGTCTTTTCCTCGTCAGAGTATTTACTTTACAGTTTTTGTAAATGTTAATTGTACAGTTCTCCACAAATGCTTTTTAAGACTTATTTGTTTTATTTTATTCACGTTTTTTTATATGCATTGCACACTCATTGTCCGTAAAAATCGCCTAAGGGACACTACACTGCCCCCTGGGCTACGAGGAAACATACTTTTCAAATGTTTGAGCCTTGTAGACCACAATTGTCACTTTAAGATTGTTTGATTAGAACTCCTATTCATTTGATTTACATTCTACGTATTTAGTTCAAATATGTTGGTATCGTTTGTTTCTAACAGCTGGAGACTAAAATTGATATTAAGCTCCTCCATTCGGATGCGGGCCGCACGGAAACCCCAGTAAACCTCGGCGGAGCTAATAATTTATACCATATACATTAGTTGATACAGATTGATTATACCCACGATATTATGACATGGACATAGATGGAAGGCAAATAATATTTCAGTGAATAAGAAAGAAAAAACACATAGATATCACATAATATGTGTTCGTTTCCTTTATTGTGTTGTGTTAGTTCGTGACCCTGTCACGATATTAAATTGTCTTGTTGACGACGAGTTCTTCGTTGCGCTGCCGTGTCGGTGGCGTCGTCTCGCACCGTCGCGACGTCTCGTGCGCAGTGGTGGAGCGTTAGCTGGAAACCAGTGTCTTCCTGCTTGAACGCCCGTCTGGAACCCGCAGTCAGCAATCGAAGTCGGGACCGTCGCAGTTGTGCTAGCCTGGTGCGTCAGCATTGTTGTGGAGACACGCACCGTCCGCTCACGTTCTCAGCATGGCACAGAATGTAGTCTCGAACAGTTCATGCAACAAATGTACATAGTTTGTAGTTGACTGTTTACTATCAGGCGTTGAAGCTTTGGGTAGGAACGGATTAGTATGTAATATTGCTTTGTCGAGGCACAGGTTCTGTCACTTGTCATTTTCTTCCTACGTGCATGAAACGTGGTGCTGAAAGTTGCAGTAGAATGAAGGTCTGATTAAGAAGTCACATATATGATGAAATCAGTTCACAGCAAATACCAGTGCTTTATATTTTATTTAGGCGATGCAGTCCCACCATAGGTGTTGTTATCTGAATGTCCCACTACGCTGTTTGTAGCATCTGATTGTTGGCGTGCCGAAAGTAGCGTCCAACTCAAAAATATCGCGTTTATACGTTCGAACACACACTTATTATAGATTTTGTGTTTCACTCATTGCGTGTACAAACGTTTTGCCATTGTTCGTACATCATACGGCTAACGCCGCACTCCACATGCGGGTTCACTATCGAAGTTTTTCACAAATACAATTTACAAAGTTCACACATCACTTGCTAATACCAACACACTTTTCACAGTTCTTATCAGTTTAACTTGTAGTATGACTTTGATAACAGTGTATTATATGATTTTACGGTAACAGTTCGCATAGCAACACAATTTTCCGTGCACATATATAAACATAATACAATGAAGCTAATGTGTATTATGTACCTCATATCAAGGCTTTTCCAAACATTGGATACATTTGACTTGCCACCGACTCTGGCCTGACTTTGCAATATTCTCATATTTATAGCCAATGAATTCTTTCGCAATACTAATTTATACTTTGATCAGGACCGCTACGCATGTTCTTGCTCTATAAACAAGTAGCGAAAATGCGAGTCCTATACTGAAGTTAAAATTTAGGTCAAAAGCGCAAATTTGAGCAATGTCATGCACGTAAATGGTATGATCCGATAATTGAACTTTACTTTCTTTTTCAAGGTACAGCATCATAGATGCCACATGGTGTTTGCTTATAAGAAGACAAAACACATATCGTTGTATTTTCATATATTCTCACTTGACACATTGAAATACTCAGAATAATTATCAATTAAATATGTACAATAAACCCTACAAAATCTTACACATACTAAATCTATTCTCAAATGTAATAACTAAGGTAATCAAAGATCATGATCAAATGAAAAATTTACTAGTGGACTTAAGGTCTCTTATCTTTTTAACATTATCTTTTTACTGACTTTTTCAATAGTCCAAGACTTTTAAGTATTCACTTCAAAATGAATAAACACATTATCTAATCACCACAAAAATATTAAACAGTTACTCTTAACTACAATAAAATACCTTATAAAATCTAATATTAACTTTTATACTAGACATGTGACACATGAAATTCATTATGCTACAATACAATGTTTCAATGAATGAATGTCTTTAGATCTTTGTAGGGACATAATCCTTTTATTTTTCCTCTTTTTACATCTGCTACAAGGCAGCTACAATTGTGCGGTATCTGCACAATTTTGTATGGGCCTGTATATAACATTTGCCACTTTTTATTTTTATTTGCAATTAGCGAAGATATTGGGTGGCTCCTTACTAAGACTAATTCGTCTACTTGATATTCGATGGTTTTCTGTATATCCATGTTGTATTGTAATTTTCTCTGGTGAGCACACTTTGCTATGTTACTTGCTGCTTCCTTTATTTTTTCTTCCTGAGTTTTATCTGGACGTGGTAGTTCTGGCAACGGTGTAATCCATTCATTGGGTTCCAAAGTGCGGAATAATAATTCGTGGGACGTGTAGCCTGTTGAAGGATTAGGCAGGTTGTCATGTAATGTCTCAAATAACGGTACCAGTTCCGTCCATTTTGTATGCTGTTTGTGTGCATATGTTCTTACAAATCGGTTTAGCTCGCTGAAGATTCTTTGTACAGGGCTCGCTTAGGGATGTAAACGGGCAACTAGTATATGCTTGATGTTTTGTTCGCATAAAAATGCCCTCCGCGGTTGACCCGTAAAATATTTTGCATTTTCCGTCAAAACATTCTGAGGTTTTCCCACATTTGGTATGTAGTCTTTTAATACACGCGGTATCATAGGTTTGGCTGTGGTGGTTTTATCATGTACAGCTTCACATACTTCGTAAACATATCATAAACGGCAAATAAATATTTTACACCTCCACGAGCGGTCGGTAGCGGTACTGCGACGTCCACAGATACAAGTTGAAGTGGATAGGTAGCAATAATCGGGTGTAGTTCTATTTTACAGCCTTGATTGTTGGATTTTGCTTTCTGGCAAATTTCGCATGTCCTTACTATCCTTTGAACCACACGTTTGAGGTTTGGACTGTAACAGTACCTTCGTATGTTGGCCACACATTTTTGGATTCCCACATGTCCCCACGCATAATGAGTGTACCAAACAAAATTTTCTATGCATTGGTGTGGAATACACACGCACCACATTTCGGAATCTGTGTTGTTTCTGTGATACAGTACATTATTCTCTAGTTTATATTGCAAGTTTTCGTTACTTGGTTGCTTCTGTGTTATTGACTTCTTTATTTTCTCCCATGTAGGATCCTCATCTTGCAGTTGTACGATATTCTTACATAGGTGCAGATATTCGCGTCGGTGCTGCTGCGACGTCATGAGTAGAACTTTGAATTCAGACGCGCGCTCTATAACTATCAGTTGTGACATTCCTATCGGCAGACGAGACACGCGTCAGCAATTACATTGTCTTTTCCTTTTATGTACATGGTCTTTAAATCATATTCCTGTAAAACTAGCGCCCAACGGGCTAATCTGGCATCTAACAACTTACAAGTTAACAGAAAACTTAAAGGTTGATGATCACAATACAGTTTTATCCTCTTGGCAAAAAAACAGTAGTGAAATTTCTGTAGTGCCCAGAAGACACTCACAAGGGGAGGCCGCAAATTGTGAAATTCAGATTCGATTCATACTGCGCATAATAAAAGCTCATGGCCAGAGGTGTAATGTGGCAAACCACCATGATGCACTTCTCAGCCGTTGTCGAGAAAATCGACAGTTAAAAGAAACCGTTGCGGTGAAATACTCTCTACGATTAATAGTTTTCTACAGCGTAGTGGCGCAGCGGTAAGTGCTCGGGTTCGTAACCCAAAGGTCGCCGGATCGAATCTCACGCCATGCAACCTTTTTTTTTTAGTATTTGTTTTTTGTAATTCAAACATGGGGTCTCTACTCTAATTCGAACGTTTGACTTACACTATACGTATTCGTTTCGGAAAATCGTTTCTACGTCTTCCGTTAACTACACGTGTAAATATTATGAAGACAATAACATTTGTGAAATACAACTTTGTTTGCGGAAAACATAATCATGTTCGAAGTCGCCAGTTTTTTCACAACAAACGACTGCCAACAACTTATTATATGTATAATTGTTGCAACTGATTGCCGGGAATATATATATATATATATATATATATATATATATATATATATATATATATATATAATTTGAACTACAAAAAACAAATACTAAAAGAAAAAGAAGTTGCATGGCGCGAGATTCGATCCGGCGCCCTTTGGAATACGAACCCAAGCGCTTACCGCTACGCCACGGCGCTGTAGGAAACTATATATCGTAGAGAGTATTTCACCACGACGATTTCTTTTAACTGTCGATTTTCTCGACAACGGCTGAGAAGTGCATCTTGGTGCTTTGCCACATTACACCTCTGGCCATGAGCTTTTATTATGCGAAGTATGAATCGAATCTGAATTTCACAATTGGCGGCCTCCCCTTGTCAGTGCTTCTAACTCCATGGCTGAATATGACCTTTCACACTCGTTAAGCACTCTGCTAGCGAACGCTATAATGCTTATCTCCCTATTCCCATCTGTTTCTTCCAATTGAAATAAACACGATCCTAAACCATAAGATGAAGAATCCGTTGCGATACAGAAATCTTTATTCATGTCTTGGTGGTATAGTAATGTAGCGACTTGATATTCTCGAAGGCGTGCGGGCAGCCTTCAGATCAATTCCACGTAGTCTTCTTTCGCAACAAGTTGAGCAACGCTTCATTATTAAGCAGCTCATTTGGCACGAATCGCCTAAAAAAAGAAACCAACCTAATAAACGATTTTAATTGTTTCTTGGTCGTAGGTCGTGGAAATTCTTTAATGGCTTGTAGGTTTTTGCAGTCTGGCATTATGCCTAATGGTGAAATAAGTTGGTCTCTTCCAAATTTGGATTTTTCGAGATTGACCTCTGCTAGTCTACTCAGCACTCTTTCCAAAATTTCTAAATACTCTTCCCATGTGGGTGTGGCCACTAAAAGATCGTCCACGTATAGAGTCACTTTCTCCAATAAATCTGAGCCTAACGCTTGGTCCAGAGCGGTAATAAATACGGCCATTGAAGATAAAGGTAGTATACTTTCTGGTTTCTTTTGTCAACGGGATTTGCCAATAACTAGATTTTAAATCGATTGAGGTCAGGTATTTAACTCCGGAAAATTTTTGTATCTGTTCCTGGAGGCTCGCCGGCCTCGTCCTCACAGGTATAATAATTTTATTTATGCACCTTGCATCTAGAACGAGTCTAATCTTTCTTCCTGGCTTAGCTACGGCTACGAGTGGACTACTGTATGGTGACAGGGACGGTCAGATTATTCCCCATTGCAGTATCTTCTGGATTTCTTTATTTACCGCTTCTTTCTTGGTCCTCGGGACAGAGTATGACGCATGACAGTAAATTTCGTGGGGGGGGGGGGGGGGGGCGGCACCTCTGTGTTGTACACATAGCCTCTCGTAACTCCCGGTTTTTCTGAGACTACTTCTCGATACGGTGTTAACAGCTGAGTGAGATTTTGTCGCTGAGATATTTTTAGATAATCTGATTCTCCAACTTTGCTGTCAATAATTTTTGTCCAGCTAAGTGTCTTATCTTGAACCGTGTCTGAGTAATATTCCTCTTGTCCCTTTAAGTCGCTACGTATTTGTAATATCTGCAGCCCCCCGCATTTAATTTGTATACTTCGGCAATATTTACCGTATCTCTTTTCTGTGCGTACTAAATCCAGTACAACCCTTCTATTTCCATTCAGCCCTTCCGCTTGAGAGGTCAATTTGTGCCTTTCTCTCGCTAAGAAAGTTGCACCCCAGGATACAGGCCACACGTAATCCTTTTACCACTAGAAAAGCACATTTTATGGTTTCTTCCCCAAGGCATAATTCCACCCACACCTGGTATTGAATGTTTTGTGTCTGTGCACTAATGGCTACAGTAACACGACAGTTTTGCACTGGGGAAGTAGGCAATTTGCGATTATGACTTAAAGTTTTGAAAAGATCATAGCTCAGTACATTAGCTGTAGCTCCTGTGTCTACATATACTTATATTGGGATGTTATTTATTCGTGCTTTTAATATGGTTTGCACTATTTCGATCTCCTTGTTATAGCATTTATTCGGTTCCGTTAACAGATCCTGTTGCATGGTGTTGCCTTCTTGGTATCTCAGCATGCGGATATTGTTTTGGAAATAGTCCTGAGATGTGCCCCCGCCCCGTCCGTCGACCAACAACGGGGAGCTTATTGCGGTCGGTTCTCGTTTGACGGTCGGGAAATGTTATTGCTTCCTTCACCTGCCATTTCAACGATCCTCACACCGCTATTACTATCCGTCCAAGGCTGTGGTATCACGTTTGTGTTTGTCATCGATTTCCGGTTGTCACCTTGGTAATTATTACTGCTTACTGTAGATGGTGGCTGCATTGAACTGTGCATCCACTGCACCGGGTAGTTGTGATTATTCGGATTGCTATTTTGATTAGGCCATTACCCTTAAACATCCTACGTTTTTGATTCTGATTCTCGTTATTGTTGTTGTTATATCCTGGGTGGTATCGTTCTTCGCATCTACGTTTTTTGCTATACCGCATCTATTCATTTCCATTTCTCCTATTATGTTCGTTATTTTGTTCTCCTTTACTGTTGTTGTTCCCGAAGTTGGGATTTTAATTCGAGTTTTCATGTTTCTTCGGCGAAAAGTTCCCGTTTTCTCGGTCACGATTCGTCCGGCATTCCACTTGTTACAGGTCTATCTCGTCTAACACCGATAAATATCTCTCCAGATCGTCTTCTGCAAAAAATGGTTCAAATGGCTCTAAGCACTATAGGACTTAACATCTGAGGTCATCCGTCCCCTAGACTTAGAACTAATTAAACCTAATTAACCTAAGGACATCACACACATCCATCCCCGAGGCAGGATTCGAACCTGCGACCGTAGCAGCAGCGTGGTTCCGGACTGAAGCGCCTAGAACCGCTCGGTCACAACGGCCGTCGTCTTCTGCAACATTGATTAATTTATCACAAATGTGACCTGGCAAACGAAGTTTTAAAATACGTATCACATCTCGTGCAGATATGGGCTCATCCCAATATCTCGTCTTATTAATATACTTTTCAAAATATTTCCTCAGGTTACCTTGTTTTGAATTATACACCTGAGGGCTATAGACTTCCGTCCTAAGGCGTTCTTGTATTGCCTTTGACCAATATCGGTCTAAGAATGCCTTTTCAAATCGTGCAACGCTCTGACAGTTTCATTCGCCCATAGGGCAGCGTTAACCTGGATATGCGCTATTATAAACCGAACCTTTTGTCGATCGTTCCACTCACTGGGTAAAACATTCCGAAATCCCTTTATAAATATCACAGGGTGCACCGTTTTCTTTTCTGCGTTGTAAACTTGAAACTGACGGTGTTTTATTAGACCCTTGTGAATAGTGGTAGTTACAGTAGAAGAAATTGCCCCCATGTGATTATGCATTGGCATACTACTCTGTACATTTTCGTCTAATCTACTAGACTTCAATACGGGCTGATATGACCCATATGTGCTGTTTGCCTCGCCGTAAGTATTTTGGCCTAGTACATCTCCATTACCATATTTCCGCGTCTGTGAATGCGCACGTTCTAGTTCGGATATACGATATGTGATCTCTTCTTGCCACACTGGCATTGGCGATTTGTAGCTCGCTTCAGTTTTTTGGCCTGCTAGTTGACGCGCTTCGGTTGCGCTCTGTTTACAAACAGCTACGCCGTTAGTTGCTTGCATAGTAGTCTTTATTCTCTACTTGTTCCGAGATCTGACTGTCCTTCTCAGTAAGCCAGTCTTGGAATTACTGTTCTACTTTCTTAGCCTGTTCGGCTAAATGTTGATCTATAGTTTCCTTTTGCTTTATTTCAAGGGTTTCCATACGGTTTGTAAGTTGTTCGACCTCGTCTTTTATAATGGTATGTGCCGTTTGCACGTCTTGTGCCATGTTGCTGACTATGTTCGGCAATTCGGTGTATGCCCTCTTCATTTCATTTATCTTCGACTGTAATTTTTCGAACTGTTCATTCATGCGCTCTATTAATGCTTTGCCTCTTTCTTCGACTTATTCCCATATTTGTTTAACTAGCTAGTTATTTCGTTCCTCCATGATCCTATCCCTTTCTTTCGTTTCTTCTTCCCGTAATCTGTCCCTTTCTTCTAACTTCCTGAGGAATTCCGCGTACGGGTTGGGTATCGGCGAACATACAGGCGTCGTCGTTGATCTACTCATTGTGATACTGCTACTGGCCCTATTAGCGGCTATCTGTTCTTTTACTTCTATGTATTGACGAGATGTTGGTGATTCACCTGAAAATAGTTTATTACCGTTTTCATTCCTGTAGCTACTAGTAACGCCTACCATCTCCGTATCATCCCTTCACTTATGATTGGGATACAGGCTTTTTCAATGGCCATCTGCTACTGCAGCCTGCCAGCTCCTTGTTCGCCCATAGCATGCCAACACAAAAGACTGTATCGTCCCCTGACCAAAGCGAGATAAATGATAGGCACAACTTACTTCTCCAGCTAAAATGTAGCCGCGCCTAGCTCAGAGCACAGCTGCCTAGAGTGACCCCCCACACACACACACACACACACACACACACACACACACACACACACACACACATTGGGTTCACCCGCAAAGCCTCCAGCAGCCCACCGCTCTACGATGGTGAACATTTTTATTTATCGTCAACGCACCTCGTATAATCGAGTATCTATTAAAAAAAGAAAACACAATCGTGATGATAATAAACGTTCTCTTTCCAAGAAAATAGATGCATGGCATTATCTTATAGTGTTATAAGCAAAATTGTTATAGTTTTTATCTTCAACTGCACGATACAACTCACATCTCTCTCCCCCTCCGCCTCCCGATATTTTGCGATGTCCAATGAAATGAAAAAAATAAAATAAAATAAAAAACCACAGCACCGCCGCCAGTTATAGTTGACCAAACTGCGGGGGTCAGGCTACACGTCTCTTATACATGTCCACCCTGCGTAAAATCGAAAAAAACTCCCACTATTTTGCTGTGAAAACTACCGATCATTGCAGAATGTCTTCATCGTTTCGAAACCGTCATCAGAGTAAAGAAAAAGTGAGAGTATCAACTCCAAAGAAAAAATATGTATGATAAGTAATTTCTTTCAGCTTGATGGACAAATGACATGGTCTGAGAGCGTCCCTCGCGTTCAAATCAGTGTCTGTAAATACACTACTGGCCATTAAAATTGCTACACCAGAAAGATGACGTGCTACAGACGCGAAATTTAACCGACAGGAAGAAGATGCTGTGATGTGTAAATGATTAGCTTTTCAGAGCATTCACACAAGGTTGGCGCTAGTGGCGACACCTACAACGTGCTGATATGAGGAAAGTTTCCAACCGATTTCTCATACACAAACAGCAGTTGACCGGCGTTGCCTGGTGAAACGTTGTGATGCCTCGTGTAAGGAGGAGAAATGCGTACCATCACGTTTCCGACTTTGATAAAGGTCGGATTGTAGCCTATCGCGATTGCGGTTTATCGTATCGCGACATTGCTGCTCGCGTTGGTCGAGATCGAATGACTGTTAGCAGAATATGGAATTGGTAGGTTCAGCAGGGTAATACGGAACGCCATGCTGGATCCCAACGGCCTCGTATCACTAGCAGTCCAGATGACAGGTTCAAAAAATGGCTCTGAGCACTATGGGACTCAACTGCTGTGGTCATAAGTCCCCTAGAACTTAGAACTACTTAAACCTAACTAACCTAAGGACATCACACACATCCATGCCCGAGGCAGGATTCGAACCTGCGACCGTAGCGGTCGTGCGGTTCCAAACTGTAGCGCCTTTAACCGCTCGGCCACTCCGGCCGGCCCAGATGACAGGCATCTTATCCGCATGGCTGTAACGGATCTGCAGCCACATCTCGATCCCTGTGTCAACAGATGGGGACGTTTGCAAGACAACAACCATCTGCACGAACAGTTCGACCACGTTTGCAGCACCATGGACTATCAGCTCTGAGACCATGGCAGCGGTTACCCTTGACGCTGCATCACAGACAGGAGCGCCTGCGATGGTGTACTCAACGACGAACCCAGGTGCACGAATGGCAAAACGTCGTTTTTTCGGATGAACCCAGTTTCTGTTTACAGCATCGTGATGGTCGCATCCGTGTTTGGCGACATCGCAGTGAACGCCTATTGGAAACGTGTATTCGTCATCCCCATACTGGCGTATCACCCGTCGTGATGGTATGAGGTGACATTGGTTACACGTCTCGGGCACCTCTTATTCGCATTGACGGCACTTTGAACAGTGGACGTTACGTTTCAGATGTGTTACGACACGTGGCTCTACCTTTCATTCGATCCCTGCGGAACCCTACATTTCAGCAGGATAATGCACGATCGCATGTTGCATGTCCTGTACGGGCCTTTCAGGATACAGAAAATGTTCGACTGCTGCCCTGGCCAGCACATTCTCCAGATCTCTCACCAACTGAAAACGTCTGGTCAATGGTGGCCGAGCAACTGGCTCGTCACAATACGCGTCACTACTCTTGATGAACTGTGGTATCGTGTTGAAGCTGCATGGGCAGCTGTACCTGTACACCCCATCCGAGCTCTGTTTGACTCAATGCCCAGGCGTATAAAGACCGTTATTACGGCCAGAGGTGGTTGTTCTGGGTACTGATTTCTCAGGATCGATGCACCCAAATTGCGTGAAAATGTAATCACATGTCAGTTCTAGTATAATATATTTGTCCAATGAATACCCGTTTATCATCTGTAATTCTTCTTGGTGTAACAATTTTAATGACCAGTAGTATAAATTTGTCATGCACATGTGTGTTACAAACAGTTTAGATATGTGAAATAACATTATAGAATACAGCCTTTCACACCTTTTGCTCTCATGTCCGAAAAACACAAACGTTTTACGTTGGACAGCAAAGAGCTATAATTCAAGAGGATGTTTTTGTTTTGTACACTGTGACAAGTCCAGTGTTACTAATGTGATGCTGTATCACACTGGCGTTTACGAAACAAATCGTGAGAGCCTGTCTTGTAACAGAACCCCCTAACGCCACCTAGTAGGGAACCCTATAAGATTCCTCTGATACATCGAAAATAAATACCGTATGCGTGATGACATCTGACGTTTCTTTGCTCCACAACTCTCCTCAAGCGACCTGTATGTAAAGTGTCTTTCAGCAGACGATCATTCGCAATAGTAGCAGATTCTTGCTTCTAATTTCATAAGCAATTTGATCATCACAAAACTGCATGTTTATATGAAATCTACTCATGTCGGGAAAAATACTATCATTTCTAGGCTCCACAATGAGCTATAGTTCAAGGGGTGTCTACTTTATAACTAAATAACTATTCAGCAGTTCTCGTTCTTGGAGTTGTAGCGCCTGCTCCGTTCACCACCACCATCTATCATCATGGTGGTTGGTCTGAAGATAGTCTAAAACAGACCGAAACTGGTAACCTCATTAAAAAAGAAGTTTCTTGTGGTTGTAACTGTTCATGTTCATATTTACATACTGATTCTGTTTCTTGTTTTTTATAAATTATTTGTTGAAGATCTCCATGACTCGACGATTCTCGTAGACGGATCATATAGAACATTTAGTTTAATAATTAAGTGTAGAAAGTTGGCGAATTACTATTTACGTGTCCCTGCAAAGATCATGTCTTAAGGAACTTGAAAGAACACTTATTTGACTAGGAATTAACTATTCCGTCCCCTTAATAATAATTTATGGTATTTTATGGGTGCTTTCGTGAATATTTTCTTATTGTCTTCTGATGAATCTGACTCACAATTCAAAGCACTGCTCCTTTTCATTTTTGATAATTATGACCAAAGTTTGTCAAGGCGGATAGAACGCGAGACAGGTTCGATAAATGATTTTTCAGTATTTGTGAAGTCATATATATATATATATATATATATATATATATATATATATATATAGCATGACTGACAACATAGCATTTATAAAAATCTGAATGAGTACCGAAATCCAAACACAGTACTTAGGCTTCAGAACGATCACAGAATTATATCTTTGCGTACGCAATGATGAGAAAAAAATCACAGATTGCATTCTCTCCCTATGGTCGCAATTTAAATTCATCACGGAACATAAGAATCAAGCCTTCGCCATCCATTTCGCAGGATGGATAGCTCCTGGGGCACGGAAAGATACTCCACGAACTGGTCCTTCAGCTTGAGAGATCGTAGTTAATTCTTAAACTTCATAACTCTCTAGGCTGCTATTCTCTCAAAGAATCTCGAACAATATCGACGATTCGAGACATAATCGACTATTATCTACGTGTTCCTTGACCTTTCCAGGGTAAATTTCGGTTTGGAACCTATTAACACTGCTTCCATACCTAGTGTTGTGAAGTTTTTTAATAGCTGCGTTTCTACAGATTGTGTTTTTCTTACCAACGTTTCTGGCTAGCTTCTTGCACCTCATGCCTGCAAGGTAAATACGAGATACCTCTTATCAAAATACGTTAAACCACAACCCATGCCCCTCAAAAAGTGCTCGTATATAATGCTGTTATTACAGATGGAAGCTTACAAGCCATCTGGCTTGCGTCCTTTTATTTATACTACATGTATCTGCCTGTTGTGACGACTGTCGATGGGCAGGACACTTGGTTGCATCTACTTAAAGTCTCATTACGTAGATTTCTTACAGAGAAATGTACTTTATAAAAATTTAAACGGTCATCGGTAAACGGCTAATAGTTCCAGTCTGTAGATGTGTGAGAAATGCGCAGCTCGCACACTGCTCTGAATGCAGCAAGTGTGTCGTGGGCACTCAGAGCTCTGTGCTGGCTTGCGCGTTTCAAGTGGCCACCGACGGTTAGCAGCCTGTGGCACAAATCATCTCTTGAGATGGCCGAGGGCAAAAGTTTCAAGTGCTTGCTGGGACACCACAATAGATGGCAGAAATGTACAAGTCTTGGAATGTTGGGGCAAACCACGGTGAGAACAGGGACCTCGGGAAAATTCAGAAGTGTTACATAACGCTCTGGTTCGCCAATCGCCGGCCGACGTCAGACGGGAATTTCTGGGATAAACTAGTGAGGAAGATGTACGATTAGCCCGTGACTGACGACAGGGTGGGAATTTGTAAAACGTAGCATTGTCGCGCTATTGGCGGAAAACAGTAACATTTTTCCTGATTGGCGTTTGCGGCGAGATTGGCGCAAATTGCTAAGTCGGGAGCTGGTGGAAGAAAACAGAGGATTTGATTGTGGATGGAGACAAGTCGCTGGTTCGAGACGTCCTCTGAGTCCTCACGAGCGAGATTCTGATTCTCCAGTACGACCATGGTCCTCCGAATTACTGCCACAGCAGATTGGTGAGAGAATACACCAGCACGGCTCACTAGATGGGGGTTAGTGTTTAGATAGGAACCGAACTATTGACACGGCTGCGCTAGATCCGACTTAAGCCTTAGTGTCGTTTGATACCGTATTCAACCGACCACTGGAGTTTTTAACCGTTGGGTTGTAGTGGATTAATGATTTAATGTGCAGCAAGGATGCGCTAGTCATCCCTCCGCTTACCCATCTTGTTAGCTGTCGTCAGCAATTAACTTTGTTTTTTTATAGAATGTTGATCTAAATACTTTGTATCTGCTTAATACAATCAATAATCAGATTATGTTTCATTTGAATTTTTATTTGAAGGAGCGCGTGGTTCCCCTCAATGCACTGATTTATCCTACTACACTAATGGTCATTAAAATTGCTACACCACGAAGATGACGTGCTAAAGACGCGAAATTTAACCGACAGGAAGAAGATGCTGTGATATGCAAATGATTAGCTTTTCAGAGCATTCACACAACGTTGGGGCCGGTGGTGACACCTACAACGTGCTGACATGAGGAAAGTTTCCAACCGATTTCTCATACACAAACAGCAGTCGACCGGCGTTGCCTGGTGAAGCGTTGTTGTTTTGCCTCGTGTAAGAAGGAGAAATGCGTACCATCACGTTTCCGACTTTGATAAAGGTCGGATTGTAGCCTATCGCGATTGCGGTTTATCGTATCGCGACATTGCTGCTCGCGTTGGTCGAGATCCAATGACTGTTAGCGGAATATGCAATCGGTGGGTTCAGGAGGGTAATACGGAACACCGTGCTGGATCCCAACGGCCTCGTGTCACTAGCAGTCGAGACGACAGGCATCTTATCCGCATGGCTGTAACGGATCGTGCAGCCACATCTCGATCACTGAGTCAACAGAGGAGGACGTTTGCAAGACAACAACCATCTGTACGAACAGTTTGACGACGTTTGTATCAGCACGGAATATCAGCTCGGAGACCATGGCTGCAGTTACCCTTGACGCTGCATCACAGACAGGAGCGCCTGCGATGGTGTACTCGACGACGAACCTGGGTGCACGAATGGCAAAACATCATTTTTTTGGATGAATCCAGGTTCTGTTTACAGCATCATGATGGTCGCATCCGTGTTTGGCGGCATCGCGGTGAGCGCACATTGGAAGCGTGTATTCGTCATCGCCATACTGGCGTCTCACCCGGCGTGATCGTATGGGGTGCCATTGGTTAGACGTCTAGGTCACCTCTTGTTCGCATTGACGGCACTTTGAACAGTGGACGTTACATTTCAGATGTGTTACAACCCGTGGCTCTACCTTTCATTCGATCCCTGCGAAACCCTACATTTCAGCAGGATAATGCACGACCGCATGTTGCAGGTCCTGTAAGGGTTTTTCTGATTACAGAAAATGTTTGACTGCTGCCCTGGCCAGCACATTCTCCAGATCTCTCAACAATTGGGAATGTCTGGTCAATGGTGGCCGAGCAACTGGCTCGTCACAATACGCCAGTCACTACTCTTGATGAACTCTGGTATTGTGTTGAAGCTGCATGGGCAGCTGTACCTGTACACGCCATCCAAGTTCTGTTTGACTCGATGCCCAGGCGTATCAAGGCCGTTATTACGGATCTATGCACCCAAATTGCGTGAAAATGTAATCACATGTCAGTTCTAGTATAATATATTTGTCCAATGAATACCCGTTTATCATCTGCATTTCTTCTTGGTGTAGCTATTTTAATGGCTAGTAGTGTAATTAAATGGATAGTTATATAGTAGGTTTATTGCAATTCTATATTAGGGCATTTCAAGATAGCGGTTCCGCTGTGTAATTTACAGTTAACATGGAGCCTGAAAGGGACTGTGATGGAGTCTGGGTACGTCCATTACTATGATAGGTTTCACACTCTCACACACCACGAGACGTTGCGAAAAACATAAAGCTTTAACACAGGACTGGAAAACTCTTTCCAATGAGGGTTTCATAAATAGTTTTGTAGTAAGTTCAACATTCGAAATGTGCGAAAATTACCAGCACTGAATGAGTAATGGATTTATCTTTCCAAATAAATTTAAGAGCAAAATTTAAATTGCAGCTTAGTGAATCTTAGAATTTCATGTTGGCCGCACTGTCGCCTTATATGGCAGCCTCAGAAGCTCAAACTCAAGTGATGATCGACTCCAGGCATAAACCTCGAGCCTCCTTTCAGTCAATGACAACAAATTAGAACAGCGTTTGACGGAGTGTGTAAGTCTAAAAGGAGAGTATGTCGAAAAATAAAAAAGGTTTACCCCAAACACGTAAGTAGTTTTTATGTTTCCACGGACTTTTCAAACGCCCCTCGTACACCTATTGAGTCGCGTCGTATAGGCAGGCACAACACGACAAAACTTTCCACTGAGTACACTACTACCTGGAAAAAATAAATAAATAAAACTTAACGGCTGTTCAGAAAACAATAGTCTCTCAGAGCGCTTTGGCTGAGTAACTAGAAATACGTGTTACGAGCTTTGCTCCATATCGGCACTAGGGTAGCGAACAGTAGAAGGTTACTGTCTTTTGGGACAGTTGTGCAGGCAGTGACGAGAGTCGGGGAGCTGTCACATCCTAGCGTCGTCGGCTCGATGCGGCACATCTCGGATCATTGGGATGGAAAGACCCGTGACGCTGTGGACAACACAGCGTGGACCAGGGAGCCATGGCAGCAGTAGCTAGCGAGGCATCCAGAGACCCAACAGCTGCGTGTGCGCCAAGTGCTCGGGCTGACCTAGGTTACAACCGAACAGGACTCAATCCAAACTATTCTCCTGCCCTAGCACTGCTTTTCCGTGGCTCACGTTAAAGGGAACTGTACACGTTAAATATTTACACACAACAATACTTTGCGAAACCTTCAGCGTATTGAAGCGAGCCTCACACAGTTAATAACACTGTCAGTTGGAAACCCCATTTTACAAGCTTAAAGTATCGAATACCCAAAAAACGGTACATTCTGCAATTATATTAGCTCTAGCAAGCAAGAAACAACAGAAAACAACGAGAAACAACGAGAAACAGGACATTGTTCCAAGGATGGCTAAAAAACGGAGTGACTTGTCGTACGTTAATTTACTGGTTGAAATCAGAACCACGGACCCGAAAAATTTCATAAACTATTGTAAGATGTTGATACGACATAAAACAGAGAAGCAAAATATGTTGACGAGAGAAGGAATCGCAGTCGACGATATTTTAGAAGAAGGCCGACCGCCGTGGCTGAGCGGTTCTAGGTGCCTCAGTCCGGGACCGCGCTGCTGCTACGGTCGCAGGTTTGAATCCTGCCTCGGGCGTGGGTGTGTGTGACGTCCTTGGGTTAGTTATGTTTAAGTAGTTCTAAGTCTAGGGGACTGATGACCTCAGATGTTAAGTCTCATAGTGCTTAGAGCCATTTGAACCATTTTTTTAGGAGAAACTTTTAATTCGAATGCTAGAAATTTAGTGCTGTAATACCAGCAAATGCATTTAGCAAAATTGTTATAGAAACGTATGAAACAGTTATATCTATTCCGTAAGAATAACTTCAAGCTATTAACGTAAAACATTTTTTACATTTTGTGATAATTTGGTTTAACTGACATCTCTTTCGCAGACCTCTTATTAGTGGTTGCGTATATTATATATCTTTCGATGTGTGCAGTTCAACAAACTAACACTAAGAATGAGATTTTCACTCTGCAGCGGAGTGTGCGCTGATATGAAACTTCCTGGCAGATTAAAACTGTGTGCCCGACCGAGACTCGAACTCGGGACCTTTGCCTTTCGCGGGCAAGTGCTCTACCAACTGAGCTACCGAAGCACGACTCACGTGCTTCGGTAGCTCAGTTGGTAGAGCACTTACCCGCGAAAGGCAAAGGTCCCGAGTTCGAGTCTCGGTCGGGCACACAGTTTTAATCTGCCAGGAAGTTTCATATCAGCGCACACTCCGCTGCAGAGTGAAAATCTCATTCTGGAAACAACCCCCAGGCTGTGGCTAAGCCATGTCTCCGCAATATCCTTTCTTTCAGGAGTGCTAGTTCTGCATGGTTCGCAGGAGAGCTTCTGTAAAGTTTGGAAGGTAGGAGACGAGGTACTGGCAGAAGTAAAGCTGTGAGTACCGGGCGTGAGTCGTGCTTCGGTAGCTCAGTTGGTAGAGCACTTGCCCGCGAAAGGCAAAGGTCCCGAGTTCGAGTCTCGGTCGGGCACACAGTTTTAATCTGCCAGGAAGTTTCATATCAGCGCACACTCCGCTGCAGAGTGAAAATCTCATTCTGGAAACAACCCCCAGGCTGTGGCTAAGCCATGTCTCCGCAATATCCTTTCTTTCAGGAGTGCTAGTTCTGCATGGTTCGCAGGAGAGCTTCTGTAAAGTTTGGAAGGTAGGAGACGAGGTACTGGCAGAAGTAAAGCTGTGAGTACCGGGCGTGAGTCGTGCTTCGGTAGCTCAGTTGGTAGAGCACTTGCCCGCGAAAGGCAAAGGTCCCGAGTTCGAGTCTCGGTCGGGCACACAGTTTTAATCTGCCAGGAAGTTTCAAACTAACACTAAGTTTTCAGATTGATAAAGAAAACAATGCCGTAGAGGATCCTGCATTGACTATCTTAACCCTCGTAAAATTTACGGCTGCGGTAGGGATGAAACAGGACATTTTGTACGTAATTTGGTATGTAACATATTATTGGCGATTTAATAATAGTAATTAATTCTTAACCTACAAATTACGACATCCTTTGAATAAATTAGGAGTGGAAGAATTTGCGGTGGTTTAATTGCAATGCCGGCCGGTGTGGCCGAGCGTTTCTAGGCGCTTCAGTCCGATATCTCGCGACCGCTACTGTCGCAGGTTCGAATCCTGCCTCGGGCACGGATGTGTGTGGAGTCCTTAGGTTACTTAGATTTAAGTAGTTCTACGTTCTAGGTGACTGATGATCTCAGATGTTAAGTCCCATAGTGCTCAGAGCCATTTGAACCATTTTTTTTAATTGCAATGCAACATTCACGCCCTCCATCCTTAGTGTTTTAGAATTAAAATGGTAAATGCAGTCACAACCACACTTATTAAAACCGTTTTGTGTTAAAAGACTACTTGAAAAATTGAATCTGAAGTGTGCGAAACGCACAAAGACGAATTGAAAACGTAAACAGTGCACACTACCGCCTTGTGACTGGTACTTGAAGCTCTGCCAACGGCTTATATTGTCAAATAATCACTATTTCGGGTCACAGACTTAGTAAGTACAATAGTGTGAGTATTTTGGGAGCCATCAGTGCCACTCATCAGTATTTCCAGTGTTGGCAGTGTGTCAATAGCTGCCCTCAGACAGTCAATATATTGTTATGTCTGACAATTTTTTGTTGAATGTGTGAGAGCCTCTTTAGTAGTTCTTCCGCGGTACGTTATCCGGCCAGCGAAATGTGTCGTTACAAACTCACGACCGGCAAAACTCTCTTTGGTGCTACTTTGAGTTTCCGTGAAACGGATACCGAGAGAAACAAGTTGCAATCGGAATTCCCATGTTCGGCTGGCAGGCGCTTCCGGCCACAGTCGTGTTCCCATCGACTCGCGCCTTTGTAGTTCTTCCGCACGGTCGCTGTCGGAAACGGGCGTTTCCCAAATCCAAGTACTCGGCCTAGGCCCTAGAGGCTTCAGAGCGTAGAGGGGCCTGCCAAGCCATATACTGCTACCGGATAACAGGAAAGTTTCCAAGAAGGCCTCTGCCTGAATTAGCGATGTGTCTTTTCCCACTAACCCTTTCGCTGCTTCAGACATGCACTTTGCATTCCGTGCTGAGGCGACTTCCTTTACGCCTGTACGGATCACCAACTGCTGGCGCCTGTGCCGAGAAACTGCCTTCCGGCCGACGTGAAATACTTATCATCCGTTCTTTCGAAAACTATTAGGTGAAAAATTTGATTTTTGCACATCTTTCAGTCTGATATATTCACTCGAAAAAGATCTGGACTTCCTTTCATTATCCGTCGTATTGCTTTGCATCAAATTAAGTAAAACATTGCACGAAAGCGTTGGTAGAGGTAAAATTGAATTGCATAATCTTTGCGTATGGATGATTTTAGCCCATACATTGCAGCAAATGAAATGTAGATAACATACTGAATTTTTATTTAAAACTGAGAGCAGAACGCTGTCTCATTCAGTTCTTTAGTTATTGGGTTTTATATCGGAAGGACGGTCGGACGCGATGCGCTCAGTTCCGTCTTGCGGACTTGCCGGCTACTATGAAATACTTCTTTTAAGAAAACTATTAGCTGAAAAATCTTGATCCTTGTACATCTTACAGTCTCATATCTTCGCTTGATACTTACTCTCCTAGCCCCAGAAACCGTCGTCGGATTTTAGCCTCGTCAAGTAGGCTCTTCCACAGTATTTTGTCTTCTGCATCTTCTTTCCTTGCTCCCAGTAACTGGAGCTCCTTGGCCACCAGGGCTCTCCTCCGGCCTATAGGTCTCCGTCCTTCTGGTTTTTTTCTCTGAGACTTCTCTCGGTAAAGACAGTCTCTTCTGTAGACGTGCCCGGCCCATCGCAGTCTTCTTGTCTTGCTTCCGTAACTACATCTTGTTCACTCTATAGCTCCCTGAGCTCTCTGTTCTTTCTTCTTCGCCATTCTCCTCCCTCACAGATTGGTCCAAAAATCTTTCACAGGATTTTATCTTCAAAAACTTTTATTTTTCTTTCTGTGTATTTATCTATTCTCAATATTTCTGCTCTATATAGTAATACTGGCCTGATTATGGTTTTATAGCCAGTCGAAGTGGCCGAGCGGTTCTAGGCGCTTCAGTCTGGAACGGCGCGACCGTTGCGGTCGCAGGTTCGAATCCTGCCTCGGATATGGATGTGTGTGATGTCCTTAGGTTAGTTAGGTTTAAATAGTTGTAAGTTCTAGGGTACTGATGAACTCAGATGTTAAGTCCCATAGTGCTCAGAGCCATTTGAACCATTTGGTTTTATATATTCTTACTTTGGTTCATGATAAAAAATTTTAGATGACAGTAGTTTGTTGAGTGAGTATGATGCTCTGGATGCAGAGTTGATCCTCGCCTCTATTTCTTGCTTCTCATCGTTTTTGTTGTTTACTACTACCCCCAGATATTTACACTCATCTACTTCTTCAAACATATGGTTATCGATCTGCACAGATTCCCGTCTTTTTGTTCTGTAGTTTCTTTCTACTCTCATGAATTTAGTTTTCTCAAAACTTACTTCTAATCCCGCTTGCTTTGCCTTTTGAAAGAGTCTTTGGCCAGTATTTTAAGGTCATCCGGGTTTTCAGCGGTTAGTGCTCCGTCATCTGCTAAGGCCAGTACATTTCTTTTTGTTCCTAATTTCATTCCTTCTTCTGCTTCACTTGCTGCGTCCAGCGCTGCCTTTATTACACTGCTGAACAAGAAGGGTGATATTCCATCTCCTTGTCTGACTCCTGTTTTATGTCAAACGCCGTGGAATATTCTCCATCCATTTCCACTACCTCTGTCGAGCCTTTCAATGTCACTTTCACAAGATGTATAATCTTCTTCGTTATTTCGAACCGCTGCATTTTCTCCCACAACTTATATTTGTATATACTGTCATAGGCTTTCTTAAAATCAACAAATAGTTTTGCCACTTTTTTGTTATACTCCCAATATTTGGATAGGGCTTCTTTAACATAAATATATGGTCAGTAGTTGAACGATTCTTCATAAATACCACTTGTTTCTCATTTATTATCTCTTTTAAATAAGGTTCTAATTTTTCTGGAGGATCTTTGAGAACACTTCATAGGCAGTGCTAATTAATGAGGTGTGTCTGTAGTTTCTACAATGTTGTTTGTCACCATTTTTATGAACTGGTACTATTATCGCTTCTGTCCACTCCTCTGGCATTCTTTCTTCATTATACATGTTCGTAAAAAATTTGTGTATTTATTTTGCAATTTTTTTCCTCCCTTCTTCAATAATTCAGCTGTTATTCCACCTCTTCCTAGAGCTTTGTTGTTTTTTAGTACTTTTAGTAGTCTACTTGTAACCTCCCCCTCTCTTATCGACCTTAATGACAGTGAAAAATTAAACCGCGTGTACCTAATGGAAATTTGGGAAAAGCAATCGTCACCGAAGTTAATATGTCGGTAAATAGGGAGGAGAGGGTTACATCTAAATGAAAGGAAAAATGCAAATGAAACTGGAAATAATTTTGAAAAGGGATAAAGTTAATAAAGAAAGTAAATGTGCGGCCGTTACGTTAACAATTAACTAGCGGTAATTAGATATTTGAGATTTGGGGGAAATTACAGTCGCCAGTCCTAAGGACAATTACTATAGTAACTGAAAAAGAAAGGTAATTACACATATAATTAGTACTAGAAGCGTGGCAACTAAAGGTTGACACGTGTAGTGTGAAAACTGAAAGTTTGTCAGAAGTAATAAATTTCGCTGCACTCTGACTTAATTTAGCAAAAGAATTAATAAAACCGGAAAATTGAAAGTTAATTTAGTGACTGAAATTAATAAGAAGCTTTCTTTCTTAAGCACATCGAAATTCAGTAAAATACGGTTAGTCTTGGACTACCTCAACAATCATTTCAAAAGCTACTTGAATCTACGCAATTTAGAAATAAGAGATTTAGTTTTGAACTTGAATTAAATGATTCTGAACAATTAACAATAGTAAAATTTAGTACGTACCAAGCTGAGCTGCAGTCACAGGTAAGCTAAAATACGGTAACAAAACTAGCACTCTTAATTTGTGCTTGTGTAATCTAAGTATTGTAGCCAGCTATGAATACCTTAACTGAATTTTGAAATTAAAGCAGTGAAATGGAATGATTTTACTTTAATGCTGGAGTCTGAATTTCAACGACACTCGGGTTCATTTCGGAAAAGGAAGGGACCCTGCTTGGTAATGCAATTGGGACAATGAGCAACAAAGGTTCATGCTAAGTTGCTGTAATTTCGCGAGGCAAATGGAACAGTTTTAAAAGCTGAGGTCTGCCATACAGTTCTGAAACTTTACGTGCTTTTAGTCTTCCTTGTTGGTTGATTGAAGGTTTGAAGTCCTCGAACGAGGAGGTGGCGACAGTCACTCATTGTCGGCCGTCGCTGTTGCAGAAGCTGGATGCTGGCGCGCCTTCTTCTCGACACGGTCACCAGACGAAACGGGCTCTTGATGTGCGCCAGCTAATGCTTCCCGTCCGCGACACCATGTCAGAAACTATCATCGCAAGTCGAGCGCAATTACATGCTGCCAAACCCCGAAAGCGCGGCAACTCGCGGGAGCGTCACACAACACACCTGCTCCACTCGCTACTCCAGCCAGACCCTCTCTCTGCTCAGCCCGCGCTCCACGCGGCAGAGTTAACACTACCAAAGATCCTACACACTTTCGTTCTTCACACGACCTATCGATGTATTCGTTCGATAGCATAGTTTTCCCTAGGCAAGACCCAGCGTAAAATACAAATAATATTTACAAAACAAACCAATTATACATATACACATATATATATATACATATACACACACACACATATATATATATATATACATATACACACACACATATATATATATACATATACACACACACACACACATATATATATACATATACACACACATATATATATACATATACACACACATATATATATATATATACACACACACACACACATATATATATATACACACACACACACACATATATATATATACACACACACACACACATATATATATATACACACACACACACACATATATATATATATATATATACACACACACACACACATATATATATATACAAATAGTAAAACAATTACAATATATAAAGGCACAGAAATGTCATATTCAGGTAACAAAATGAGGAAAAAAATTTATAGTACAATAGATGGAAATAGAAGGATATGCATTTCCGGCGTTACATACTGTCTCTTTTACTGTCGGTAGTTCCGCGAAGGGATCTACACTGATAATAATGTTGTTCCTCCATTTCTGCACTTCTGTCTTCAACATTTAGACGCTCCTCAAAATATTCCCTCCAAATATCCATACCTTCGGATCTTTCCAGAACTGTATTGCCACTTTTATTTTTAAGGCCATTCATCCGTGGTATTTTCTGAAAAATCTGACTGATTTGTAAAAATCTCTTTTATTACCTGCCCTTTTATTCTCCTCTGCTCCTTTGATTAAACTACCCACATTTTCTCTCTTTTTCCTTCAGAAGATTTTTAGTTTCTCTATTAACATTTTCATATACTTCTTTCCTTTCGTTAGAATCCTCTTCTAGGTATTTTGCCTTCGCTTCTCGTCTTACTTTCACTTTTTGCTCACATTCTTCTGAAAACCATGGATTTTTCTTCATTTTTCTTTTTCCGCATACTTCTAGTGCCGCTTCTTTCAAATTTATATTTATTATTTTTGAGTGGTCTTCAATGTCAAGGTTGTCTGCCATTGTTAGAACATCAAATTTGTTTTGTCTATGTCAATGTTATGGTCTTTTAAGCTCTTTCACCCCCCCCCCCCTTTGGCTTTTCTATGGCTATTCTTTGGCGTATCTCTGGTACGACTAGATAATGGTCAAGACATCTTCGCCTGATAAAGGACTGAATTTCTTTCCATTATATGCTATAGTTACGTGCTGCATCAAAATAAGTAAAGCGTTGCGCAAAATTTTAAAGATTTTGCAGAGGTAAAAACGCATTGTGTAAACTTTGAGTGTGGTTAGCTTTAGCTCATACAATGCAGTCAATGAAACACAGGTGAGATACCAAAATTTTATTCAAAATTGAGAGCAGAAGAATATTTCATTTCGTTTCCGAGTTATTGAGTATTTGTCCGATGGATATAATAATTACCATATTTTATAAGCTATTCAACATGCCGAAAAGACATTTTTTGCAAATGATTGCACGAAATGAGGCACGTATGTTGTATGGCGAGTACTCCACACTTTTATATTCACTGGGATAGGGAAACAACTCGCCCGCGGCAGTGAGTTCGGCAGCTCAGGACCCATTCAGACGTCCACGACGTAGGAAAACCCAAGGGGCGCGCATGTACAAGTCCACAACAACCGGGGAACGGGGTAGCAGGACGTGTATATATGCTCATATCAGCGAAAGGGCTAACTGCAGTTGTGGAACTGAATCGGATGCACGCCTATCAAATCGCACGCAAAATCACTCGCATTTTAAAGTCACGTCACTCTTCCGTTTGTCAGCACATACACACATTTTTATCTTGGGAACATAAAATTACTGCCGGCTGGTGTGGCCGAGCGGTTCTAGGCGCTACAGTTTGGAACCGTGGCACCGCTACGGTCACAGGTTCGAATCCTGCCTCGGGCATATACGTGTGCGATGTCCTTAGGTTAGTTAGGTTTAAGTAGTTCTACGTTGTAGCGGACTGATGACCTCAGAAGTTAAGTCCTCTAGTGCTCAGAGCCATACTGTGGGTATATCAAAAGGTTAGATACTGCACTGAATCCGATGGCTCTACATGTCAAAGATCGTGCGTTCTGCACGGTTTCAATAGCATTTACTGTGTTAACTAGAGCATCTATCGCTTCTTATAGCTGCAGGTATTAAGTCTTCACCACTGCGGTGATAACTTCCGACGTTTTCTGATACGTCGTAAATGGTGCAATCGTTCTTGAAGCTGGAGAGACAATTGCCGTTTCTTCTGGTGAATTGCAATTCGCATATTGTACGGAGTGGTTGTAATTACACTTCCGCTATTTGAGCCAGTGTAGACCCAAAACTGTGTAGTGTATGAGTACCCAATTTAAAATTAATGATGTTAAGACTGTGCGCTTCGGAATTTGAATTGTTAGTAGTGTCAGTAGTGTTCTAGTGTCATGACTTGCCGTTAGACGCCGGTATTAGCGTGGCGACGTGGGTTAGAACATAAGCATCGGTGTGAATTACAGTTGCAGTCAACATGGGTCTCGACAAGGTGATAACGGCTTTACTCTTAAAACCGATTTATCTCTTCGAGAGTATCGACGAGTTAAGGGAATACGGAGAGATCCTCTTACCGCACCGGGGGTTGAAGACCATGATTCAGAAGGTCGAATTAACTAACTGTTTGGGAATGCTCCTGTGGGAAGTTACAGTTGCCATGGCTGAAAATGCTGGACGCTATGTGCGATTTTCAGGCAGTTCACGAGGTGTGTCACGACAGCTGAACATTCCATGGTACACAGTTCGATAAGTGCTGCGAACAACTGTGAAATGGTATCTCCGGTGCGATTCCAGCTGTAGTGGATGCAGGTAGTCGTCACAGTGAACAAGGTTTGTAAGCACCATACGCCATTAACAGATGTTACACTCAGGTGGAAATTAAAATGTGTTTCATTCAATGGTTTATTTCTCTTCGGCATATCCTTACAAATGCATTCCCGAAGTTTCATTGTTCATCGGTCACTCGTTTTTCATGAGGGCCCTTTCAAGTAGCGATAGTTTAACTATAGCCAACCTGTACGTGATGTTGTCTGAAGGCGAGGATCCAGGGTTCGGTTCGGGTGAGAGAGGTCGTAGTTCGTTACTGTCTCAGCTCCAAATGTAACCTGCCGTCATCTCCGCTTTTAAAATGCAACAGATGCCCGGGATTATTTAAGGGGACCACACCGAAGTTCAGGTCGAAAAAATCGATTTTCGGTTTTCATCGTATTTCGATAGATTAAGCTTTTATTTAAGTACTCTGAAAAGGGTTTTGCTAAAAAAAAATTTAGAGCTTTTAAAGAGCATTTTCCTACCACGTGTGTTTATGTGCCACGCCCACTTTTCTGCATATATTTTAGATATTTATATCCCCTACATTGCACTTTTTTTTTAAACTCCCGAGTGTGTTGGCTATCCTTGGAATTCAAAGGTCGGTATTCTTTTGTTTCTGATGTTTGTAAACAACACGCTTTCAAACACGCGGTTAGTTTTGTTCAAGTGTGATTGCGAGTAGTTGTTATACTTACGTCTGTAGTGCTTGTTTACGTGTGTTTTTTTTGTGTTTATAGAAGATGACAAAACGTAAAGGCATTTTCAAGAAACGACGATTTAGAGGAAACAAGTTTTCTGCAAAAAAACTTAATATTTTTTGTTGATAAATTTAAAAAAGTATTTCTTAAAAACTATAAAATGGATAAAGTAGATTTTATTACAGTTGACTATTAGCATCATGTAACATACAGTAAAAATATTAAGATCCTATTTTGTCTAAAACTGACATGGTGAGACCGTGGCTATGTACAATTAATGTAGGTGGCTGGTTGCTGTTTTCTTTGTAAGAATTAACCTACATTAATTAAGACCCTGCATCAAATAGTTTTTTTCAGAAATGGGTCAAATACTTGCCTAAATTAACATGGGTTAGATAGGCAGGATGTGGTCCCCTTAATGATAGTAACAAAATACGTATTGTCTTAATATAATTTATTTGTTTATATCAGTTCACAGTCCATCTCTTCAGTATTACTTCGAAGACATTTCTCCTTTTCGTTTCGTTTACACCGTTTAGTTACTGGCTCTACTATTCTCAAGTTTTGGCAAATTTACTTTTATTTAATATCGCGGTAGGGTGCCGTTTTTGTCGCTGCAGCAGTTAACTACCTGAGGGAGGGAATTCGTGTGCACCACCTGTCCGTGTAAGGTAGAGATTTGTGTGTGAGATTGTATTTCAGCTGTTAAGTACCATACTCTGTGAGACGAAAAGTGGGGACCATCCCAGCATTTGCCTATACCAGCGTGGGAAACCGCCTGAAAAATCACACGCAGGCTCTCTGACGCACCAGCGACTCTCCTAATCCGCCGTGCGGATTCGAGCGGGGTCTGGCCTGCCTGCCTCTGTCACAAGGCAGCGTGTTGCACACACGCTATACGAGCAGGTAACTTCCACCACATCACAGTTCAGAAAAATACATTTGAAACGTACGTGTACGAAAATTTGAGATATACAGTGTTGTATGTGGTTGATTTAACAGCTGTAATAGCAACGAACTCGAGCAGTTGAGACTACGTCATAATTCACAAGAAATCTGGAAGTGCACTCACCATTTTTGTCAGTATTTCTCTTAGTACTGTGGGGCTCTGAATACGGGTCTGCCGACTGTGGCTACTGCAACATGTAACTCAAGCGACATGCTCCTTTTCTCTGCCAGTTTCGTTTCTGCTCCAAAAATTTATTGTCATTTTAAGACTTCCGTATCTCAATCGGTAAAAATTCAGCCCTTATAGGATCACTTTGTTGTCCGCCTGTCTATATGTCTCTGTTAAGTCTCGTTTCTCTGAACGTGTGGAGGCATCAAGTTGAAATTTGTGTCAGGTTCAAAATGGTTCAAATGGCTCTGAGCACTATGGGACTCAACTGCTGAGGTCATTAGTCCCCTAGAACTTAGAACTAGTTAAACCTAACTAACCTAAGGACATCACAAACATCCATGCCCGAGGCAGGATTCGAACCTGCGACCGTAGCGGTCTTGCGGTTCCAGACTGCAGCGCCTTTAACCGCACGGCCACTTCGGCCGGCAGTCAGTGCAGTCAAACGATACTGCGATATACCTCACTTATTTTTATACTCACAAACTCACCCATCAAAACCTATAGATGAACTGTCTACAGAGTACATACATGTCGAACCTGGTGGTCAGCGTGTTCGGTCAGAGAGTTCGCTGTACTCTGGAATTTAAAACAAAAAAGAAAAAAGTGAAGTAGCCAACGATCAACTTGAAGAGGTGTCGTGTGGCGTCCGCCCAGACCAAATGATGCGAACAGTGAGGAAGAAAATGAATAAAAACTGGTAAAACGCCTGCCTGGAAACTAAAGGGTCGCGGGATCAAATCTTTTTCGTATAATGTATTTTTCTGCCTTTAACTGGGGTAGGTCAGGGACATGCAAGTCGCGAAATGGCCTTGCATCAAGCCATTGAACCACACGAAATTATTATTCTCTGTACACATCATTAAGTTATAAAGTTTGTACGGAACCCTCATAGCGCGTGTCCTACTCGTATTTGTCCGGGTTTTCTTAGTTAAGGGTCATCAGACAAACAGAAGCTAAACGAAGTCAAAGTTAGCGTAAGGAGGGCTATGCGTGAAGCTTTCAGTGAATTCGAAAGTAAAATTCTATGTACCGATTCGACAGAAAATCCTAGGAAGTTCTGGTCTTACGTTAAATCAGTAAGTGGATGGAAACAGCATATCCAGACACACTGGGATGACGGCACTGAAACAGAGGATGACACGCGTAAAGCTGAAATACTAAACACCTTTTTCCAAAGCTGTTTCACAGAGGAAGACCGCACTGCAGTTCCTTCTCTAAATCCTCGTACGAACGAAAAACTGGCTGACATCGAAATAAGTGTCCAAGGAATAGAAAAGCAACTGAAATCACTCAACAGAGGAAAGTCCACTTGACCTGACGGGATACCAATTCGATTCTACACAGAGTACGCGAAAGAACTTGCCCCCCTTCTAACAGCCGTGTACCGCAAGTCTCTAGAGGAACTGAAGGTTCCAAATGATTGGTAAAGAGCACAGGTAGTCCCAGTCTTCAAGAAGGGTCGTCGAGCAGATGCGCAAAACTATAGACCTATATCTCTGACATCGATCTGTTGTAGAATATTAGAACATGTTTTTTGCTCGCGTATCATGTCATTTCTGGAAACCCAGAATCTGCTCTGTAGGAATAAACATGGCTTCCGGAAATAGCGATCGTATGAGACCCAACTCGCTTTATTTGTTCATGAGACCCAGAAAATATTAGATACAGGCTCCCAGGTAGATGTCTTTTTCCTTGAGTTGCGGAAGGCGTTCGATACAGTTCCGCACTGTCTGCTGATAAAGTAAGAGCCTACGGAATATCAGACCATCTGTGTGGCTGGATTGAAGAGTTTTTAGCAAACAGACCACAGCATGTTGTTCTCAATGGAGAGACATCTACAGACGTTAAAGTAACCTCTGGCGTGCCACAGGGGAGTGTTATGGGACCATTGCTTTTCACAATATATATAAATGACCTAGTAGATAGTGTCAAGTTCCACGCGGCTTTTCGCGGATGATGCTGTAGTATACAGAGAAGTTGCAGCATTAGAAGATTGCAGCGAAATGCATGAAGATCTGCAGCGGATAGGCACTTGGTGCAGGGAGTGGCAACTGACACTTAACATAGACAAATGTAATGTATTGCGAATACATAGAAAGAAGGATCCTTTATTGTATGATTATATGATAGCGGAACAAACACTGGTAGCAGTTACTTCTGTACAATATCAGAGAGTATGCGTACGGAACGGTTTGAAGTGGAATGATCATATAAAATTAATTGTTGGTAACGCGGGTACCAGGTTGAGATTCATTGGGAGAGTCTTTAGAAAATGTAGTCCATCAACAAAGGAGGTGGCTTACAAAACACTCGTTCGACCTACGCTGGAGTATTGCTCATCAGTGTGGTATCCGTACCAGGTCGGGTTGACAGAGGAGATAGATAGGATACAAAGAAGAGCTGCGCGTTTCGTCACATGGTTATTTGGTAAGCGTGATAGCGTTACGGAAATGTTTAGCAAACTCAAGTGGCAAACTCTGCAAGAGAGGCGCACTGCATCGCGATGTAGCTTGCTGTCCAGGTTTCGAGAGGGTGCGTTTCTGGATGAGGTATCGAATATAGTGCTTGCCCCTACTTATACCTCCCGAGGAGATCACGAACCATACGCGACTGGAACAGGAAAGGGAGGTAATGACTGTGGCATGTAAAGTGCCCTCCGCCACACACTGTGGGTGGCTTGCGGAGTATAAATGTAGATGTAACTTTCTTTCTTGCCATACTCACGAACCGTATTGGTTTTTTGTCGGCCTGTGACTGGGCGGATACGTCTGGTTCGAACGTCTTCTGTTGCAAAACAGGCCGCAAACCCATCTACGTAGGCTACCACACAGCCATCCACTGAAATGTTAAACTTGCTTCTAGTTTCCGGAATTCCTCGTCACTTTATGACCGAGCGAGGCAGCACACTGAACTCGCTTTCGGGAGGACGACGGTTCAAACCCGCTACCAGCCATCCTGATTTAGGTTTTCCGTGATTTCCCTAAATCGCTTCAGGCAAATCCCGCGATGGTTCCTCTGAAAGGGCACGACCGACTTCCTCCCCCACCCTTCCCCAATCCGATGGGATGGATGACGTCGCTGTTTGGTCGGTCCGTCCGTCCGTCCGTCCGTCCGTCCGTCCGTCCGTCCGTCCGTCCCCCCCCCCCCCCCCCCATCAAATCATCTAACCTTGTCACTTTCGAGAGTCTTCACGTGCATGCTATTTTATCCTCTGAAAGCTGACAGAAATTTGTAAATCGATACATTTAAAAATATGGACGCTAATAGCAAAATATTCTACAGAGAGAGAGAGGAGTCGTGGGAGAGGAGGCGGAGGTCATGACCTCCATGCTATTCCCGCACTTGGATCTGCACCTGATTACATGTATCATTTGTAATACAAATGGCGACACCGCAGTTCGATTCTTTTGACCTATTTTATCCGTCATGGATAGATTTATACGTGGTTATGTGTTCACAGGGAATAGACAAAAACCCACTTTTAGCCTCGAATAACAGTGTTTTACTACATTGAATGATGTCTTTTGACACAGCAGGTCCATCTTCCTCTGCAGATTGAGCTGTGCACCGTTAGTAATATTGAGGCTTTAAGTGCAATGACCTCTGCAATGTTTTGTAGGGATGACATGAAGAATAATTAATTTCTTCATTATCACTTACAAATGACTTGACGATCAGAATTATCCGCTGGATGCGAATTTGATGACATCGTCTGCAATGGATATCGATGTATTACCCTGTTGTGACGTTAGAACATTCGTGGTGGACCGGGACGCCAACCTAGATTTCCCGCTTTACGCGAGCGCTAGTCTTTACCTTTTTTTTCATTTTCTTCGTCACTGTTCTTGTCATTTGGTCTGGACAGAGGTCACAAGTCGATCGTTGAATACTTATATAGATATTATTAATTATCTGATCTGTATTCTCATCCTCACGTACAGAAGCAATAATATTATTATATATTATTATTTATACCGTTCTTCCGCTCGCAATCCGTGCCTTCTCGGCCTTGCTTCGACGCCGTTTTCTTAATTTGTGATGAACTTATATTACTGGTAGTGCGGTAAGTAGAACGTATCTCTCTTCGTTTCTCGGCCTTGTCCAGATGACCATCACTGCACGCGCAAACAGTCGCGATTCAGTGGGGCTTCAAAGTTCCTCTTCGCGGAGAACTGTTTACCAGTTTACAATCTATTCGTGATTCATCCGGACACAGTCCGTTCGTGATTCACCCGGAGAATCGGTTTCCCTAGGTTTCTTTGCTGAAATCTGAGTACGCCACTCGCCGAAAGTTGAAATCTGAGCACGCCACTCGCCGAAAGCCCCGTACCATCTCTGCTGCTCCAGAGGACGATGAATATGGCGTAGAACAGTACAAATTAAGTTAATAGGGTATTATGGTTGATGTAAGAGTTTGCAGAATTAAAAATAAGAAAAGAAAAAATGTAGACGACTTCTGTCGTGAGTGCAAAGTTTTTCTCTAACAAAGCTTCAAAACAAAATTAAAGGTCTTCTGATCTGAGTATTTCATAGGTAATGTCTGTTTCCTTTCCAGACGCCATAAAAAATAGATGTGTAATAAGAAATAACTCAATAAAGGTTCTCTATTTAGGTCTGGTGTTTCGATCTTATGGCTACTAAGTTTCACATAACATTACTTTTAAAAAGTTGGCAAAGTGTTTCTTACAATCTTTTGTCTTCATCATGTTGTGGTGCTGAAGGCCAAGATATAGCTGAAACTGTTCTCTGCTTTTGAAACTGTTCTCTGCTTTTGTTTTCTTCGGTCAGAAGGTAATGTGCTTCAAAAAAATGGCTCTGAGCACTATGGGAGTTAACATCTGAGGTCATCAGTCCCCTAGAACTTAGAACTACTTAAACCTAACCAACCTAAGGACATCACACACATCCATGCCCGAGGCAGGACTCGAACCTGCGACCCTAGCAGTCGCGCGTTTCCGGACTGCGCGCCTAGAACCACTAGACCACCGCGGCCGGCGGTAATGTGCTGTTCCGCCTTTTAGCCAGTTTGAAGCATTCCTTTTAATGTATGGATAGAGCACGTTACTGGGATTCAAAAAAAATGTACAGTCATGATATTGTTGGGTGATGTCCGGTTTATCCTGGTTAACATTTGCATGATGTTTTGGCAGATTTCCTTCACTGTGGTGCACACATATCTATGTTTTTCGCTGTCTGTTACGCCACAAGACTCACACGTTGGCAAATCCGCTACATGGATGGCGTGAACTTTCGGTTTGGTTGCAACATTCCTGTTTATTGCATTGTACCGTGAAGCTTTCGCATTTGTTGGTGAGTTACTGGCACTGATATTTTGCCAAATTACTTTCGAGTCATAATGAGGGCATTTCTCTCTAATCGCATTTCTGCTTTTAACTTCCATTAGTTTTTCTTGTATTTCTTTTACTTTTGCTATTGTCGTTGCACCGACTCTGGTCTGAATATATCCAAGTCCTATTAAAATTGTTTAAAAAAATTGTTTAAAATTGTTTAAAAAGAATTGTTTAAAAAGAATTGTTTAAAATTGTTTAAAATTGTTTAAAATTGTTTAAAATTGTTTAAAATTGTTTAAAATTGTTTAAAATTATAAAAGCCATTAGGAACGTGCCGCACATCTATAGGCGGATGCAAAGCAGCTGGAATAATTTCTTCTAGCGAGTGGGACATTAAACTGTGTTTTATCTTCTTTCACAGTTTACATGTAGTGCACGCGAATAAAGCTCGTGACTTTATGCTAACGTCAGTAAATTTTAGTCACTCGTTTTCGGCGGTGAGGGTGAACTTTGAAAATGTTATAACAATTTACGAAATGTCCCAAAGTCGACAGAATACTTGGTGCTGTTTCACGTGATATGGGTAAGACATGTACCACGTAATTGATTTTAAAAATCATGTAAGCTAAGGCTGCCTTTTGGATTTCATCAAGTTTTCTCTGGCAGTGTTTTTGACACCAGCGCACACGCTTGCGAGGGTTTACCTGGAGTTTGCAGCTGCAGTGTGCTCTATATTGGAGCTGTCATTGGTGCCTAGATTTTGCATACGGGTGGCCGCATTTAACTGTTATATGTTACACGCCCTGTATGCATGCTGCTCGAATTAGTTTTGTTTAACTTCGCGCCTGATGCGAGTTCGTATTTGCTGATTACCGACAGTGCCTCGTCAATGTCACTTTCGCTTGTAATCACGAGACCTACCACAGCTGCGGGTGCTTTACAAGTGATATTCTGACTGTGTATGCATTATCGTGTGCCTTGCAAGTTCCCAAAACAAAATACCGGACTTCTTGCAGTAAAATTTCTGTGAAGATTGATTTATGGTTCTCTTATGCTAGGACTTTATAATTTTCCATCAGATTGGACACAAACCTCTGCAATGTCGCTGCCGCTTACACCACTGTCAAAACTAGATTAGATTAATACTAGTTCCATGGATCATGAATACGATATTTCGTAATGATGTGGAACGAGTCGAATTTTCCAATACATGACATAATTAGGTTAATTTAACAACATACTTAAGTTAATATAACAACTTTATTTTATTGTGTTTTTTGTTTTTCTTTATTCTTTATTTTTATTTTTATTTTTTTAATTTTTTTAATATTTTTTTTCTTAATTTATATCTAAAAATTCCTCTATGGAGTAGAAGGAGTTGTCATTCAGAAATTCTTTTAATTTCTTCTTAAATACTTGTTGGTTATCTGTCAGACTTTTGATACTATTTGGTAAGTGACCAAAGACTTTAGTGCCAGTATAATTCACCCCTTTCTGTGCCAAAGTTAGATTTAATCTTGAATAGTGAAGATCTTCCTTTCTCCTAGTATTGTAGTTATGCACACTGCTATTACTTTTGAATTGGGTTTGGTTGTTAATAACAAATTTCATAAGAGAGTATATATACTGAGAAGCTACTGTGAATATCCCTAGATCCTTAAATAAATGTCTGCAGGATGATCTTGGGTGGACTCCAGCTATTATTCTGATTACACGCTTTTGTGCAATAAATACTTTATTCCTCAGTGATGAATTACCCCAAAATATGATGCCATATGAAAGCAATGAGTGAAAATAGGCGTAGTAAGCTAATTTACTAAGATGTTTATCACCAAAATTTGCAATGACCCTTATTGCATAAGTAGCTGAACTCAAACGTTTCAGCAGGTCATCAACGTGTTTCTTCCAATTTAATCTCTCATCAATGGACACACCTAAAAATTTGCAATATTCTACCTTAGCTATATGCTTCTGATTAAGGTCTATATTTATTAATGGCGTCATACCATTCACTGTACGGAACTGTATGTACTGTGTCTTATCAAAATTCAGTGAGAGTCCGTTTACAAGGAACCATTTAGTAACTTTCTGAAAGACAGTATTGACAATTTCATCAGTTAATTCTTGTTTGTCAGGTGTGATTACTATACTTGTATCATCAGCAAAGAGAACTAACTTTGCCTCTTCATGAATATAGAATGGCAAGTCATTAATATATAATAAGAACAACAAAGGACCCAAGACTGACCCTTGTGGAACCCCATTCTTGATAGTTCCCCAGTTTGAGGAATGTGCTGATCTTTGCATGTTACGAGAACTACTTATTTCAACTTTCTGCACTCTTCCAGTTAGGTACGAATTAAACCATTTGTGCACTGTCCCACTCATGCCACAATACTTGAGCTTGTCTAGCAGAATTTCATGATTTACACAATCAAAAGCCTTTGAGAGATCACAAAAAATCCCAATGGGTGGTGTTCGGTTATTCAGATCATTCAAAATGTGACTGGTGAAAGCATATATGGCATTTTCTGTTGAAAAACCTTTCTGGAAACCAAACTGACATTTTGTTAGTACTTCATTTTTACAGATATGTGAAGCTACTCTTGAATACATTACTTTCTCAAAAATTTTGGATAAAGCTGTTAGAAGGGAGATTGGACGGTAATTGTTGACATCAGATCTATCCCCTTTTTATGCAAAGGTATAACAATAGCATATTTCAGTCTATCAGGGAAAATGCCCTGTTCCAGAGAGCTATTACACAGGTGGCTGAGAATCTTACTTATCTGTTGAGAACAAGCTTTTAGTATTTTGCTGTAAATGCCATCAATTCCATGTGAGTTTTTGCTTTTAAGCAAGTTTATTAAAATGAAAAAAAAAAAATACATAGGGATTAATGAAATATATATTCAAGAACTCACAGATGCACATAAACTACGAGTAGAAAGTTACATATAAATAATAACTGTTGCCTGGCAGTATATTTACATAAATGTGTTCGTCGATGCGCCTGTTTAAATCTGCCTATGTTCGGTATGTAACAAAATGTCTGGAGTTACGGAGCAATGACAAAATGCGTCCGTACGGAAACAAATTATCTCACCACTCTAAATAGTGCGAGAGGAGTCAGAGTTCAAGTACAATACTAAAACAATTTCAGTTTTTTCACCACAATTACATGCTGTTTATCGATAGAGTTTCATATCATGTCTTTGACAGCGCGAAAAAAATTATATTATCGCTTTCGCATGCAGGTGAGCCCTTAAAACGGGCAGAAGGTGAGGAAGGAGGCCCGACTTTACTAATTAAAAAAAAATAGCCAAGTGCAAGTAGCACCCGCCCTCTGAGGGTTCCGCACAAACTTAATTACTATATACATACTTCATCCATCCATGGAACCGAGAATCCCGATGATTTTTGCCTGTTATCGATATCTATACCGGCAAGATAGTGGTTCCGGTAATTCCAAGACCATATCAGAACCTCTACTGTACTTCCTGAGACTAGCCTGGGCATAGAAGAAGAAGCAAACAGGCGACTTCAGTATAAAGATTTAGAGAGAAAGAGGGAAGGAAGAAAATGTTCAAATGTGTGAAGTCTCATGGGACTTAACTGCTTAGGTCATCAGTCCCTAAGCTTACACACTACTTAACCTAAATGATCCTAAGGACAAACACACCCATGCCCGAGGGAGGACTCGAACCTCCGCCGGGTCCAGCCACACGGTCCATGACCGCAGCGCCTAAGACCGCTCGACTAATCCCGCGCGGCAGAGGGAAGGAAGGAAGGAAGGAAGATAGGCTTAACGTCCCGTCCACACCGAGGTTCTTAGAGACGGACCACAAACTCGGATTGTGTCAGGGACGGGGAAAGAAATACGCCGTGCGCTTTCAGAGGAACCATACCGGCATTGACCTGGAGCGATATAGGGAAATAATGGGAAATATAACAGTGGATGGCCGGACCCGGGTTGAGCCGTCGTCCTCCCGAAGGCGAGTCCAGTGTGCTAACTAACCATTGCGCCACCTCGCTAGGTAGAAAGAGAAAATCTAATAAAATGTAGTTTATTCTCTTACTGCAACTTGACTATAGCTCGTAACCTCCCCGTGAGAAATTTAGAAAGTCTATGGTTACAGAAATGGGTGCCAAATGTTTTCTTCCCACAAAAGTGAATAATAAAAATGAGCCTAGCGTAACCTCCTTGCAAAATTAAAGAATAATAATGGCCCAAATGTAACCTCCCCACAGGAAATTGATAAATGCAAATTGACCAAAAAACCCACACAATAATATTAATTAAATAATGAACCATGAACTGAATGTAACATGTCAACACAAATAATTAACCTGATAAATTTTATAAGGGCAGCTGCGCTGACCTTCGCCCTGTGAAATAATTAAATCTGATAAATTCTTACCTCAGTAACACTGCATCTATATCTGCTCTTATTTTTCGGCACAGCTCCGTGCAATGCTGGCCTATATTTAATTTTAATTCTTGGAGGAAATGCATAAGAAATATTATTTAACTTAAAATGAATCTTTTTCTTTAAAAAAGTTACTTTATAGAAAAATTATTATTGGGGCATTTTTTTGAATAGATTAATTACAATTAACATACGTTATTAGCTGAGCGCAATACTGCTTCATTACCTTCTACAATAATATACATATCGTCCACCACATTCCTGACCAGACTCGTGGGCAGAGCACACCGCGGACGCATGCCGACTCGCCACACACAACTGTATCCGACTTCTACTACAGACAGAGTGCAGCTCGCAACTGCTCCTGCCGACTCAGTACACGCAACTGAACTCTCGCGCGGTCAAGCGCAGACTAGCAACGATAAATTACTCTCTGGTCAGAGATTCTGTCATGCCTCGCCATCGCTGGTAATGAATACATACGTGTTTCAAAGTTTCCTACCGATTTCTCATACACAAACAGCAGTTGACCGGCGTTGCCTAGTGAAACGTTGTTCAAATAGTTCAAATGGCTATGAGCGCTATGGGACTTAACATCTTAGGTCATCAGTCCCCTAGAACTTAGAACTACTTAAACCTAACTAACCTAATGACATCACACACATCCATGCCCCAGGCAGGATTCGAACCTGCGACCGTAGCGTCGCGCGGTTCCAGACTGAAGGCTGAAACATCGTTGTGATGCCTCGTGTAAGAAGGAGAAATGCGTACCATCACGTTTCCGACTTTGATAAAGGTCGGATTGTGGCCTATCGCTATTGCGGTTTATCGTATCGCGACATTGCTGCTCGCGTTGGTCGAGATCCAATGACTGTTAGCAGTATATGGAATTTGGTGGGTTCAGGAGGAAAGTACGGAACGCCGTGCTGGATCCCAACGACCTCGTATCACAAGCAGCCGAGATGACAGGCATCTTATCCGCATGGCTGTAACAGATCGTGCAGCCACGTCTCGATCCCTGAGTCAACAGATGGGGACGTTTGCAAGACAACAGCCATCTGCACTAACAGTTCGACGGCGTTTGCAGCAGCATGGACTATCAGCTCGGATACCATGGCTGCGGTTACCCTTGACGCTGCATCACAGACAGGCGCGCCTGCGATGGTGTACTCTACGACGAACCTGGGTGAACGAATGGCAAAACATTTTTTAGAACGAATCCAGGTTCTGTTTACAGCATCATGATGGTCGCATCCGTGTTTGGCGTCATCACAGTGAACCCACATTGGAAGCGTGTATTCGTCATCGCCATACTGACGTATCTCCCGGCATAATGGTATGGGGTGCCATAGGTTACACGTCTCGGTCACCTCTTGTTCGCATTGACAGCACTTTGAACAGTGGACGCTACGATCCGTGGCTCTACACTTCATTCGATCCCTGTGAAATTCTACATTTCAGCAGGATAATGAACGAGCGCATGTTGCAGGTCGTGTACTGGCCTTTCTCGATACAGAAAATGTTCGACTGCTGCCCTGGCCAGCACATTCTCCAGATCTCTCACCAACTGAAAACGTCTGGTCAATGGTGGCCGAGCAACTGGCTCGTCACAATACGCCAGTCACTACTCTTGATGAACTGTGGTATCGTGTTGAAGCTGCATGGGCAGCTGTACCTGTACACGCCATCCAAGCTCTGTTTGACTCAATGCCCAGGTGTATCAAGGTCGTTATTATGGCCAGAGGTGGTTGTTCTAGGTACTGATTTCTCAGGATCTATGCACCCAAATTCCGTGAAAATGTAATCACATGTCAGTTCTAGTATAATATATTTGTCCAATGAATAGCCGTTTATCAGCTGCATTTCTTATTGGTGAAGTAATTGTAATTGCCAGTAGCATATATCCTAACTCACTAAAAATGTGTGTAAGTTTCATATGAGGTTCATATAGGTTGGATATATACTGTACAACACTGTTAAGAGAATCATGTCCATTTCACCTAATAATACACTTTGTTAAAGTCGAACGTCTCACGAGAATTACTAGTTGCTTAAAGATGTTGCTAGCTTCTTTTATGGTGTGTCGATGACTATTCTGTTAAACAGCAGATTCAATAGGAGAACATATTGCATTTTATTTTCGAGGTAAACGTGGTTTTTGCATTTACGGTATCTCAAAATAGTAAATGAAAATTAGCTGCGTCGTTGTTTGACACATGCGGATGTCTGCGTCCTAGTGTACTGGAAATAACTTAAAATTCTGTCCATAACTGCTTGAATTTCTCACATTTCACTTCTCTTGATAAGTGAAGACAGTTTTTAACGAATATGTGGGCGCCGCGCCCAGCTTTAGGTGAATTTAGAGAATGTTGCAGCAATTAACGAACATCTACCACCCTGAAACTGGCAATAACTGGGAGGAAACTTGTTTTACATACATATTAACATTAAATAAAATTTGTTTTTTTATGTTAACGAACAATAATTATATTCTGAAATAACGAACAGAAATTATCGCATCACAGACCTTTCCATCCATGTAATAAAATGTTAGCATTCAAGTTTGCGTCTTATTCTTCCAAGGACTCGAACAGAAGTAAATTTTACCAGTATCACAATCTTTACATAATTAGTGTTAACAATGAACGTCGTATTTTCTTTGATTTTGTTCCAAATTCATGATATGCCTGTACGCTGGGCTTGGCTAGGAATGAAAGTGATGGAAGGGGGAGCTTCACATGCCCAAGCGCTTATGAAAAAGAGCGTTTTCAGAGCTTGTCGGGCAAACCGTGAACCGTTTATGTTGCCGTAATTTCCAGGCAGCGACAGGCGCAGCAGAAAGAGTACATGTACAGGGGAGAAAGGCGTGGGGGGTGGGGGGGGGGGGAGGAGGGGTTTAAATCTGAAGATTGTGGGTTCAAGTCCCTGCGCAACAACCTTTTTTCAATTGTTACGGTAATTATACTGCAAATAAACCAAGATAATGCTCAATATATTGTATTTGATGAGATAAAACCACATGTGTAGGAGAACATTTCTTTTTTTAACTGACTCGTGGGGAGGAGAATCTAATTCACAATTATAAGACGAGATTTCTCACGATGAATAAGGATTGCCATCGTGCGATTCCCACATCAAAGGCATTCCTCTAGTACAATTTAATCATCAGCTAAATAATTTGATCAAAAAGCTTCAAAACTGCTCATACCTCGTCGAGAGAGAAATCGAAAATCCCGAGAAGAGTGTATCAGAACACTTTCCATTTTACATCACCAGCTATCCTCGCCAATATCGGGCGAAATGCGTTTGGCGCGATTAGCTGTGGAACTGTGCGCTGAAGACAGCACCTTTTAGGAATGGAAACCAAGTTATTTTCTATAAAACTTGAAAACAACCATGAAATTGTGAAAATGCGTCGTTTTTAACGTGTGAAAGACGTCGAGAAAATTACTGCTTTTCTTGTTTTCACGATGAGTGTTACCCCAGCGAATGCAAATTAGCAATTGTAAAATAACAGAAGTACCTAATTTTATGTAAGGGTACGAAGTCTCGTGTACGCCTTGGAATCCCTTCCTGGAAATTTATTTGCAACCCTAAATTTCGTTTCATGAAAATATTAATACACTACTGGCCATTAAAATTGCTACACCAAGAAGAAATGCAGATGATAAACGGGTATTCATTGGACAAATCTATTATACTAGAACTGACATGTGATTACATTTTCACGCAATTTGGGTGCATAGATCCTGAGAAATCAGTACCCAGAACAACCACCTCTGGCCGTAATAACGGTCTTTATACGCCTGGGCATTGAGTCAAACAGAGCTTGGATGGCGTGTACAGGTACAGCTGCCCATGCAGCTTCAACACGATACCACAGTTCATCAAGAGTAGTGACTGGCGTATTGTGACGAGCCAGTTGCTCGGCCACCATTGACCAGACGTTTCCAGTTGGTGAGAGATCTGGAGAATGTGCTGGCCAGGGCAGCAGTCGAACATTTTCTGTACCGAGAAAGGCCCGTACAGGACCTGCAACATGTGGTCGTGCATTATCCTGCTGAAATGTAGGGTTTCGCAGGGATCGAATGAAAGGTAGAGCCACGGGTTGTAACACATCTGAAATGTAACGTCCACTGTTCAAAGTGCTGTCAGTGCGAACAAGAAGTGACCGAGACGTGTAACCAATGTCACCCCATACCATCACGCTGGGTGATACGCCAGTATTACCAAACAACGCCGGTCAACTGCTGTTTGTGTAGGAGAAATCGATTTGAAACTTTCCTCATGTCAGCATGTTGTAGGTGTCGCCACCGGCGCCAACCTTGTGTGAATGCTCTGAAAAGCTAGTAATTTGCATATCACAGCATCTTCTTCCTGTCGGTTCAATTTCACGTCTGTAGCACGTCATCTTCGTGGTGTAGCAATTTTAATGGCCAGTAGTGTAAGTAGAATATGTTAAACATTATTAAATTTATAGTGAAAATATTACCGCAGAGGTGCTAAAACGCAAGACTAGCGTGTTACTGGTCGGTCTTCTTTCCATTGTGCCAACCGCTGACTGGAAATTACGCTAACATAAACGGGCCATGAGTCACCCGACCCGCGATAATAACGCTATTTCTTCTGAACACTTAGCCATCCAGAGCACCCATTTCTGTCACTCATTTCTGCTGAGTCCTGCATATAGGGCTGAACAAAATGGTGAGGATGAGCAGACGCTGCCCCTTTGTGATTTGAAACTAAAACATCATGCTATACCAAAAAGTGACACATCTACAGCTTGTGGTTCTGTGGTCAGCTTTGCTGTCTTCGTATCAGGTGGTCACAGGTTTGATTCTGATCTGGGTTGGAGATTTTATCCACTCAGGGACTGGGTGTTGTGCTCATCGTCATTTCATCATCATTATTGACGTGCAAGTCGCTGAAGTGGCATCAAATAGAGTTGCACTAGGCGACCGAACAACCCCAGATGGCGTCTCCAGTAGTGGGACTACCTTCATTCTGTTCCACTCTGCATTGTTGCCAAATTTATTCAAGATGGCGGCGATGACATCCAAGACGGCGGTTTGTAGACTTGGCAACAGTACATGACGTCATCCAAGATGGCGTATTTTGGCGGGAAAATACGCCAATTGTGCTACCTCCACTGACCTAACCCCCAGAAAAATGGCTGGAAATTTGAATTTTGGCGGGAAAATAGGCCAATTGGGCTATGCCCACTAACCGAACCCTCCAGAAAAAATTGGCTCGAAATTCAAATTCCAACATGATAATTGTGGCAAAACCGTACTTGTCTTTTTTATTATTTATTATCATTCATTATCATTTATTATCATTTATTATCATTTACTATCATTTATTATTATTTATTATTATTATTTATATATTGCACCTGTGTTCGCAGTCCAACTCGCTTAGTTCATATCTCCTCCAACAGAGGTCGTTATCCAAGATGGCTGCAATTTTTTTTTCCTCTACTCGCATGACTCCAGTCGCTCCTGCACATTCAGTCTTTGCTGAGCTGTCGTCGTCAGACCATCGCCATGTGTCCGATCATCGAGATGAACGTTCTTGATAGAGCAACTTTCAATAGCTGCATTACACAAACTTTCGAGTGAGGACTGTAGCCACATGAGCTATGGAAGAGTGTGATAATGGAGGAGTGTCGGCGGAATAAGTACAAGAATTCTGTTCAGCAGATTTCAGCAATGCATACGGATGGAGCCAGGATGCGTCTCGTAACCAGTACATACTCTTGCACATGCGCAAACTGCAGAGATATTCACCATCAAGCATTCACTCTCCCAAAACGCAAGAGACGTCCAGTTGATGCCAATTCGCTTCGATGTAAGCATATGGGTATACTCGATATACACCATTAAAGACCATCCTCCTACTCATGCTAAATGTCTTCTATCGACGAGTTATTGGTGTTTGACCACAATCAGTTTAACAGCTGCGTAGTTTGCAAGCATACAGTCGAGGACTGCCCCCATAGCATCCTACATTTGGAATGGAAGCGCTCATTAATGCTCGAACGTATGATGAAAAATACTGTTCTCCAAATAAATTTTTTGCGGCGAGATGCTATAAAAATTAATTACCCATCTCATGGAAACATCTGCTACTGCTGGAACTGCTTGCCTTTTCTAAAGCCTACATGTAAGCTCACAGTCCACAAGAGACGACTGCCTCCCATCCAGCAGAGCGAAGAACTGATCTAAATCATGAGTTTGCCACTAGAGGACACTGCAATATGTCATGTGGTCACATCATACAGCCAAAAGGAACACAGCATCATTATGACACAAGCAGGTTGTATATGAGGAGGACCCAGCAGCTCCTCGATCTCTGTTCCAGTCAGTCAAGATGAAGCATCAGTCACCACAGCAGAATAGGAGGAGGAAGCAGCAGAAAAGTAAGTCCCAATTATTATTATTATTATTATTTCTGTGCCAACAACATATGATGCTTATGAATATTCGTCTTTGTCCTATAGCTGCAACCGTGACGTCAGCATCAGCAGGTTCCAACCTGTCCTGGTCCTGTCCTGTAGCTGCACCTGTGACATCAGCATCAGTAGGTTCCAATCTGTCCTGGTCCACACACGTGAAGACCTCGCACTCGTCCACGCACGATCCTGTAGCGCAGCTGCTCAGCATGCTGGAGCAGGATAGCGAGGTGTTAATGTCGGTGCCGGAGGCTACGCTTGACACAGCTTCACATTACTGGGCTCCTTCGTACGCACCATCCATTGATCATCGCCCAAGAGACTTGCCGCCATCAGCGCAAGAACAGCAGGCTAACAGCACTGATGTGGATGTCGTCGATGGGAAGATACCTACCGCCAGTGCACCTCAACCTTTACTATTCGCCTCAAGCTATGTGTAAATAGTTACTGCTTCAAAACATCATCATCTAGGACTTGAAGTTTCACAATACGGTAGCCTGTCAACTGTTTTAGTGCTGGAAAATGTGCTCAAAAATATTAAAGTGAAATTTTCTGACTACGAGTGGCATGAACTACGTGGTGTAAAAACACAGATCAAGAAAAATATGACTGCCGAATATTATCCATCCTAATCCTGGCAGGACATGTACTGTGGCACTCTAACTGTGAGTATTCTATCAATGTATGATGATGCTACACTAAGAATTAAAAGTGCGGACGGTTATAGTATTTTCATGCAGCACCCGACTGTTGATAACTTGTTCAATGTAGACATGGCTGTAACTAGTGCGATAGAGAGACTAAATAGATGGTGTCCATATGTTCAAGCAGTATACAGTGATACCATTAACTGGCTTCACACATGTAGCATCCACATAGAAGATATAGAACATTGTTTTAGTACCTGTATAACACCAGTGCCCAAGTCTTGTGCTATTCCTCGAATAGGTGTTGAAAATGTTGAGGTCAAATTTACTGATGGAATACCAGACTATTGCAGTGCACCAATAACATTACGGTATATACGTGCTGAATTTGAAGCGTACAAAAAGCAGCTATTTTCCAAATATTGTACTTTTGCTGCACCGTTTAAAGAAGAATCAAGTCATTTTTTCTCATGCTGATCATATTTGTAAATATTTTAATAAATAAATATATTTTTAATATTAAATTTGTGTTTGTGTTTTTATTTGTCAAGACAAAATGTCACCTACGTTAATCTATATGACACCCTTCACTTTAAATATACCACTTGGAGTTCATTCTATCGTGTAGCCGTTTTAGCTCAGTTGATAAGGTGACTGCACTATAGTGGCTACACACACACACATTGTTTATCATATAAAAGCCTAATGCACGGCAGGACCTAGCACAGTATGTATCATGGCAGGTTTTGTTTATCATATAAAAGCCTAATGCACGGCAGGACCTAGCACAGTATGTATCATGGCAGGCTGGGTGAAACAACCTCGCCGCAGCAACTTCATTGTAGGTGACTGTGAAAGGTCTCTGTTGGATTCCTTTCATGTTAATTTCTTAAATCTGTTGTCATTTACGGCATAAATTCCTCTTCTAAATTTACTGTGGTGTTTCTGACTATCTGGGAGGAGACTGAGCAGTGGAACATGTTACTTTTACACATAATCAAGAACGATCTGTCACACTACTACACTTTAAAACACAGTTTATATGTAATTCATGTCACACAGTCTCATACGGAACCTACACCCACTTTCTTTTATATACTGTATATGATAAGATACTGTCATCCCCCTTCCCTTCTGTGTGAGAGGATGAATGAGCAAATGTATTTCTAGTTGCATGCTTCTTGATGGTAGCAGACAAGCCTGTCTGCTAGAGAACAGGAGGACCAACATCGGAACAGGTAGCTACGCAATCTAAAAGCAGAGATGTTTCTATTCTTAGTATGGTCCTGTCCATCCCTTGTCATGTTGGTATAGGAAGCTGCCTCTCTGGTCACTTTCGTTTGTATCTGTTAAGCACCCTCGGTAGGAGCCCAGGCAGTCGGTCCGCGGCGAGCGTCTGAAGTGGTAAGATCTCCGGCTAAGCGCGTCTCTGCTAAGTCCATAGGACAATGGATTTCTTAAGTTCAGCCTAACTGAAAATTTAATCACCTTTATTTCAAGTTTAGATCTAAAATATCTTATGTTATCTTAAATTGCAACGCAGTGTAATTCGAGTGAGAAGTTAAGAATATCTTCCAATAGTTGCTTTATCACTACTTTGTGAGTAAAGTGGAACTACGTGTTGATGATACGTAACTAACTAACATCACCAATTTTAAATGCGAATGTGCGTGCGATTATAACGTCTCCTCTTGACAACATTTTTCAATATAGCAACTTTTCTTTATGTTCAACCCCCGTGTGGTGTACTTTGTGAGACCAGTACCACGTGCTTATACAATTGTTTGATCCATCAGGTTAATAGTAAGACGACAGTAACCAGTTCGAGGTTTTTCTTTTGTAAATTGCGTTTCTATGTAATTTATTTTAATTGTCAAAATTACTGTGGAGTTACACTCTTCGCGTAAACCAAGTTGACCACGTGAAGCATGTGCTGTAATCATCAAAGTAGCCCTCAGCAATTCTTTTCGGGAAGATTTCACAGATAGTTAGTATGAATTTAGTATACAAGTGTGCGGTAATTGCATGACGGACAGTATTGCGCTACGAACGTAACTTCTTTGGGTGAAAATTGAATCGGTTGGTTGTGGTTGTGGTTGTGGTTGTGGTTAATTTCCTCTTGCATATGTTTCAACGTTCTTCGTGTGTTATTTTATGAATGCAGTGTTGTATGCAGTCTCCCAATCTTGGCTCCATATTTGATGTGTTCCGTAAGATTACAAACTCACATTTTCACAGTCCTAAATAAGGCACCAGTTTAGTTATGAGTCAAGTGTAACATGCTGAAATTTTAACGGAACAATGGTCAATGTTAAAGTAAATGTCCAAATGTAAACTTATTTATTTCTTTTCATTTAAATTCTCTTTATACATATATATCACCGGTTATCGTAAGATGACTATTAAAAGATTATAATTAATGTTAGTCTGGTTGGAAATTTGGTAAGCTAGACTGGATACCTGGTGAAACAGTTACTCAGTAATGCAAGGTTAACTTCCCCAGATAGCTCACGGCTTTTAACCCGCTTTTAGTGTCTTGAATATCAGCACCGCTTTCAGAACAAATTAATGCATCAACATTACAACTGGTCCTGTGATGATGACCAAGACCAGAAGACCAATAAGAATGGACCACTCCTTCCTGACAGCATACGAGCGATAATTGTAGGTCCTTCCAACTGTGGTAAGACAAATGTCGTCATGGCTCTGTTAACGCACATAGACGGAGTCCGCTTCGAGCACCTTTTCCTCTTCTCCAAAACACTCTTTCAGCCCAAGTACCAGTTACTGAAGAAACTACTAGATGGTGTAGATGGTGTAACGTGCAGAACATTCAGTGAAAGCGACGATATCCCCCCCACCTGAAGAGGTAAAGCCTAACACTGTCTTCATATTTGACGATGCCGCTGTTGAAAAGCAAGATCAAATCCGTAAATATTTCTGCTTTGGTCGTCATATGGGTGTTGATGTATTTTATCTGAGTCAGACGTATTCCAGGATACCAAAACAGTTGGTGAGGGATAGCGCCAACCTCATTATAGCATTCGAACAATACAATCTCAATTTAAAGCACATTTACCATGCTCATGTCATAGAATGAATTTGTAAAGATATGCGCTGATTGTTGGAACCACTCTCAATACTGGTTTCTCGTTATTGATAAAACTCGCAAACTGAATGACGGTAGATATAGCCGGAACTTCCAAGACATTCTCCATATATAAACGTGCAAAATAGATTAGTGCGTCAGTTGACACTACAGCATGGACAAATTCGCACGCATGGCGCACGCTCAGTCTGAGAGGTTAGGTGTGCAGAGACAGAATGCTCGCATGTACACCGATGTCAAATTTAACAATCTTGAGGCGAGACTCGTTAAGGTTGTAAGTGAATTAAAGGACACTCAGAAACTTCTTGCGATTAACCAAAACCGGATAGAGAACAGAATTAGCGCAATTGAGCGGCAGATAGAAGCCGAGGCTGTTGTTATTGAAGAAGGTAGTGTAGGAAACAAGAAAAAGAACAAAAGCATATATAAAACCACATGATATTCAAAGCTCTGATTAGTATCCTTCGAGATGTCGACAAAGCATAAAGTCATTCAGGCGCGTAAAGCAGTTCGACATAAATTACGTTTACTTAAGTTGGGACATGCCGATCGCGAACAAACACTAAAAGAAACTTTTAAACCTGTTACCGAATCTATCACCAAGATGGCTTCGCGTGATAATGATCCAATCGCAGAATTCACCAACCAGTATCCACCCGTTAAGATAGATAGAACATTTGGTGTCAGCAGGGAGAGACCGTACATGCTAGGCTCTCAAACTATAAGTTTATCCGATAGCACAATACGCATCGGGAATACAGAGTTTAAAAGAAAGAATGGCTTAGTGAACCTAATCTTCCTAAGGCCATCAAAAAAACTTAAAATACTCTGCCGATGATCGCAAAGCCTATCGTGAAATACTTCACTTGACTGATCTGTATAAAAATCCTGACGGAACACTGAGAAAACCGAAAACTCTAAATACACGGCCATTATAAACCTTTACTGAACGAACAACATAAAAGCATCGGTGAGGGTGTGGACTTCCAGCATAAAGGAGTGAACAATCAAGTCCCGCAGTATATATATTACGACTGTTGATGGCTTCGGCTGCTGCGGGCAATACAGCTTATTCGAATGAGGTTGTTTCGATAATCTCTGAGCTTCGAGATAGAGGTATCATCGAATAAATATGGAGACAGTAGTTCGAGAACTGCACAAGCCAGCACGCAAAACATACCCTCGCAGGCATTGTATGATTAAAGGGCTGGATGACTTGTGGCAAGCTGATCTTGTAAATATGAGTCAATATTCACGTGAGAATAATGGATTCGAATACATTTTAATGGTTAGTGATACATACTCTCAGAAAACTAAAGCTGGTAGAGATGTTGCTTCGGTGTTTGAGCGTTTGCTGCAGACAGGAACGAATCGATGCCCGGACAATCTTCAACCGATCACGGTGGCGAGTTTTACAATGAACATTTCAAGACTGCTGTGTAGCGGTACGGGATATATCACTACTCTACGTTTACCCACCTGAAAGCTGGCATCGTGGAGCGTTTGAACAGAACAGTCAAAGCTCAAATGTGGATGCGGTTTAATCTTCAGGGTTCGTACAAGTGGCTAGATATCCTCCCACAGATAATTGCACGGTATATTCGAAACAAACATAGTACAATAAAAACGAGACCGATCGATGTTCGCGATAATTCACTTATGGACACAGTATATTTTCGCATTCAAATGCTGAACCCTCGCAAACAGAGATTCAATGTAGGCGACTTAGTACGTATTTCAAAACAGAAGACAGTGTTCGAGAAATCGTACTTACCGAACTGGTCCTCTGAGATATTCACAGTATCCAAAGTGCAGAGAACGAAGCCTAGGCCATATATCTTAAAGGACGGCAAGGGTGAAGAAATTGCAGGATGCTTTTACACGGAGGAATTGCAGATGAGGTCTGAACCAGATGTATTTCTCATCGAACGCGTGATAAGACGTCACGGGAATAGAGCGCTAGTTAAATGGTTAGGATTTCCATCATCAGAAAACGGATTGACGACGACAAGTTAGTATATAACAGGGAGCCTAGACCTCTATCTCCCCAACAGCGTACTGTGCAAGATGGAAGGCACATCATAATAAGAAGTGGGGGTGGTGTTCTCGACAAATTGCCTGTTGAATTACGCATCCCTAGATAAAACTTCTGTGGGCCTGGAACAAAACTTTAGAAACGCCTGACACGTGGTGATAATGGTATTAACATACTAGACGAAGCCTTCCTTGATCTCTGCCTCGTGATGGCTGGGTGTTGTGTGATGTCCTTAGGTTAGTTAGATTTAAGTAGTTCTAAGTTCTAGGGGACTGATGACCTCAGATGTTAAGTCCCATAGTGCTCAGAGCCATTTGAACCAAGCCTTCCTTGAGCACGACCTCGCATACGCTGCAAATAAGGATCTCTCAGCACGCCGCGTAGCAGATAAAGCCAGAAAAATAAGGCGAAGAAAAGATCTCTGAATAGGCCAACGCGTTGCTGCATTCGTAGTTAATAAAACAATGCGTGGAAAAATTAAGTCGGGCTTGGGCGTGATGAATTTCAAACGAATTATGAAAGCAGCGCGAACAGCTTTGAGGGCGAAGAACAATAAGAACAAACCCGGTTGTTTGAAAAACTGTATTCTCACTTCGATGTGTGCAGCTAAACGTGTGTTGAACGGTGGGACAAGAAGAAGAACAAGGCTTCAATTAAACCACTACAAAAGACTTCAGGTGGAATTATCCCGTTCCTCGTTCCAGCCCTTACAGCCCTGTTCGCTGTAGGTTCGCTTACAGGCGAGGCCGCAACTGTCGCCAAAACGGTGAAAAACGCGCAGAATGCACAGGCCCAACTAGAGGAAGCCAAAAGACATAATCGAGGCAGCGGCCATCGGAAAAGGTCTCTACTTGAAACCATACAGGAAAGGACTAGGTCTTTTCATAAATAAAAAAAAAGTCCGTTAGTTAACCTACCTGACCGAGCGCTCACGGATAAAGATCTAATTAAAATTGTTGAAGAAAAACTTGACATTCCCGCATTCCGAGGGGTCTTTATGGGCGATACATTACCGAAGACCATGTGGCGGACTAATGAGCGCGGAATTGTAGATTTAGATGTTGCTGGTGGTCCAGGGACCCATTGGGTGGCGTATGTTAAGAAAAAAGAAAATACAGTGCAGTATTTCGTTTCATTCGGTGATTTACAGCCACCTGAAGAATTACAACGCTACTTCATCAGCAAAAGAAGCGTCTTCTACAATTTCCGGCGATATCAGGACTTTAACACATACCTGTGTGGGCACCTCTGCGTTATGTTCCTCATTAGTGACGGCGAACCCCCGGAATGCGCGCTATATTTAGACCAGGAAGTCCCGAATGTGCGCTTTCTCCTGTCCTCGTCAGAGCAGGTGTGTTATATAAAAGAGCTGTCTATGAACGGATGACCATCATTTGACGTTTAGATGCATTGTCGTACACTCTGACTTTAAAAGAGCGAGGATCAGTATTACGTGCAAATTACTTTCCACGGATTGATTTAAGTGCAGGGGTGTGGATTGCGCTAATTGTTCTAGAGACGTATAACAGCATTCCAAATATCACAAAGAGCAACAATAAACATCTTGAAACTGACGGCCGGAAGGCGATTCTACAAATACAACCTGGTGCCTACGATATTGATGATTTAAACGAAGTCTTAAAACAGTCAGGAAAAGGTATTGAACTACAGGCAAACATTAACACCCTTGAATCTGAAATACGGACAGAGAGTGCTACGACTGCATTTACACAGAAAGATTCAATAGGTCCACTGCTAGGTTTTGCAAAGGATCGTGTTTTGGTGAAGGACGCCAGTGAATTTTACGCATCGGATCAAGCAGTAGATATACTTCCAGTGAGCACAATCCACGATGAGTCTTATATTGCCACAAATTCATACTTGAACGATAAGTTGATTCACTCAATTTACGGATTCTTTCCTACAGTCGGTACAGGGTATAAAATAGTTCAAGCCCCCACAAACGCTATATTTCGCCCGGTGACAGTTCAGACACTGGACTACCTAGAACTGCGTATTGTGGACCAGAATAATCAACTTGTTAAATTTAGAGGAGAAGAGATCATTGTGCACTTGCATCCAAGGCGAGATGGGACTAAGGTATAAAGCTAGCACACCGAGCTCACAATCCGTCAGAGCATCGCGAAAGGGCAAGGTGATAAAACGCCGTAATTACGAATTCCTCATTTCATATAAGAAAAGGGGTTCGCAACGCTTTCAAATATCTAGTTTCAACTACTTTTCAAGAACACCCAACAGCTCACTTCTGTCACTTCTGCATCCGAAATACAGCGACATAGATCGATGTATGTAGGAAATGTCTTAGGATTTTTGGTAGGTTAGCGAATAAGGCAAGCAAATATCCGCTTACAAAATATTTATTAACTTTTGCATATACATTTACACACAGAAAACAACTCTTTCTTTATTTTTGTTAGGTGTAGCTTTAATAATGTCCAATTTAATTTTTAACTTATAACTTAAATCCACATCTGAGTCTCCTATTTCTTTCTCCAACCAGTAATACGACAAATACAGAGAAAGCATATTCTCGAATTCTATTCTGTATAGAACTTTAAGTTTACAATTTTTGCAAACGAATGGCCATTAAATGTAGTTATTCCATCAGTTTTAAACTCGGCAAATGGCTGTTCTGTTGCTAGGTGGACAACATCCAGCTCGCACAACTTAGATAGAATATAACCGTCCTTTTTAAGCCGATCCAAATGGGAATAGAGATGAATAAACATTTTTCGTGTATCCCTTAATATAAAAACGTTCTCAATTCCACTGATTTCGGCCAGTACTCCAACACGTGACCAGTTTCCAAGGCTGTTTACTGTAAATGCCAATATTTTGTATTCCCCTTCGTAGTCAGATTTTTCCATACAGAATGTTTAAATCCGTACGTAAAGCTTGCCTGCTCAACGGCAATAGCTTCTTCCTTTTCCAATTTCAGCTTATATTCTTGCTTTATAGCAGTTGTCTTCTCCATATACTCCAGTCTCCTTTCTTTACTTCGAGTTTTTCCATTTCCAGTTTTCGTTTCCGTACATTTAATACATTAACTGCACTTAAAGGAGTAATTTCTTTAATGGGGAATGGTTTAAGTCTGTTTGATACATTGGTCCATTTTCTTAAGACATGGAGTATAACATTATTTGTAGGAACCAATCCCCATTCGGCGATATCTGTATCGTGCGGTATTGTGGAGAACAGGGTTCTAAACCGAGAAAAATAAGTTTCTCCTGCTTTAACATAACACTTCTGCGTAGTACTTGTATTGTCTTTGTTTGAGTCAGAGTTAAGAATCTCCACGTAGTTCACAGGTAAATAATTAAAACTGTATGCAGAGAGAGCATAATTTATAAGCTTTTCTCGGTCTTGAGAGTCCGGCAGACTTACTTGCACACGAGTCAATTTTCGGGTGTTCTTATTACCCCAGTACACAAATTGTAGAACGTTGTTAAACACCACACAGAAACTGTTCTGTAAATTATTAGTTAGCTGACACCACATGGATGCAATTGGCACAGAGTAAAGTGGAGCACATTGTAAATACTGCCTGTTGGTATCTAATACACGTTAACAGCTTTTCACTGTGTCGAACACACGATCCATTCGGTAGTTGTATACTGTGGCCTCCAGCCTGGTAATGCCATGCTCCTTACCCAAAGAAGACCTAAAAGTTTCCTGTAGTCAAGTGTCTTGGCACTTTATAAAATCTATAAAATGGTTACCTATAACTGTTTACTCCTGCACTTGTGATTTGACATAAATTTGTTATACACCTTTACCCTACAATTGGAGCTCATCCACGTTAAACAGTCTATACCAGCTGTTTATCGTTGTCCACAATCACATTGCTGCGTCCCTGATTGTCTCCTTCCATGCAGAAGTCGTGGGTTGATATTAGATAGTCGCACATCTCCATTGTGTAAAAAATTCTGGCAAAGTCTTGCGTTATGTCTAAATCCAAAAGGTAATAATCGTCTACAAGTAGCTGCTGCAATATTCCGCGCAACTCCTCCATTAGAACATCCAATTTAACGTCCGCTAATTGCACTTTATATGGTATAGCCACAGGATTTTTATATTTCTTCGAAATCGTCTCCAGTGCTTCCTTGCCGATTTTGTCCAATATTTCTCTTGCTGTCACACTGTCGCCTCCATGTAGGAGATATGGGAGCTTCGCCTTGACACCACGTCTCGCCAGTGACTAACTTGGAGAATTTACTACGTAGGTAATAGTTAAATGAGCCACACATCTTTTTTTTAACATCACAGATCGTCCCTTCTCTAGATGCTCCTGACAGTCCTTTTGATCACAGATTTTAACTACCATAATGTTATCGCAAAAGGGTTCTGTAATAGGACTAAGCACATTTAAATTCTTCTTGCTAAGGAGCGTATCATTTTCTGTGTAATTTATGTAACAATTGTCAGAAACATGATTGTCCAGGTTCTCCATTAGTAACCATAAGCATTGGCGGCCGAAGACTTCCGGCATAAGAAGTCAGCCTCATTCTGCCAACGGCCTTGTCAAAGAGGGCGGAGGAGCGGATAGAGGTTCAGGGCACTCTTGTCCTAGGGGTGGGAAATTGCCCCTAAAGGCGGAAGAATCAGCAATGATCAACGACATGAGGATGCAGAAGGCAATGGAAACCACTGCATTAAAGACACGTAACGTGTATCCACAGGACATTTGGCCTGTAATTGAAGAAGTATCATGATCTCTCCATTGGCAAAAGATTCCGGAATAGTCCCCTGGAGGGGACTGCCAAGGGGGAGGTTACCATGAGAAAAAGATTGAATAATCAACGAAAGGATAACGTTCTACGAGTCGGGGCGTGGAATGTCAGAAGCTTGAACGTGGTAGGGAAACGAAAAAATCTGAAAAAGGAAATGCAAAGGCTCAATCTAGATATAGTAGGGGTCAGTGAAGTGAAGTGGAAGGAAGACAAGGATTTCTGGTCAGATGAGTATCGGGTAATAACAGCAGCAGAAAATTGTATAACAGGTGTAGGATTCGTTATGAATAGGAAGGTAGGGCAGAGGGTGTGTTACTGTGAACAGTTCAGTGACCGGGTTGTTCTAATCAGAATCGACAGCAGACCAACACAGACAACGACAGTTCAGGTATACATGCCGACATCGCAAGCTGAAGATGAACAGATAGAGAAAGTGTATGAGGATATTGAAAGGGTAATGCAGTATGTAAAGGGGGACGAAAATCTAATAGTCATGGGCGACTGGAATGCAGTTGTAGGGGAAGGAGTAGAAGAAAAGGTTACAGGAGAATATGGGCTTGGGACAGGGAATGAAAGAGGAGAAAGACTAATTGAGTTCTGTAACAAGTTTCAGCTAGTAATAGCTAATACCCTGTTCAAGAATCACAAGAGGAGGAGATATACTTGGAAAAGGCCGGGAGATACGGGAAGATTTCAATTAGATTACATCATGGTCAGACAGATTCCGAAATCAGATATTGGATTGTAAGGCGTACCCAGGAGCAGATATACTCAGATCACAATATAGTAGTGATGAAGAGTAGGCTGAAGTTCAAGACATTAGTCAGGAAGAATCAATACGCAAAGAAGTGGGATACGGAAGTACTACGGAATGACGAGATACGTTTGAAGTTCTCTAACGCTATAGATACAGAAATAAGGAATAGCGCAGTAGGCAGTACAGTTGAAGAGGAATGGACATCTCTAAAAAGGGCCATCACAGAAGTTGGGAAGGAAAACATAGGTACAAAGAAGGTAGCTGCGAAGAAACCATGGGTAACAGAAGAAATACTTCAATTGGTTGATGAAAGGAGGAAGTACAAACATGTTCCGGGAAAATCAGGAATACAGAAATACAAGTCGCTGAGGAATGAAATAAATAGGTAGTGCAGGGAAGCTAAGACGAAATGGCTGCAGGAAAAATGTGAAGACATCGAAAAAGATATGATTGTCGGAAGGACAGACTCAGCATACAGGAAAGTCAAAACAACCTTTGGTGACATTAAAAGTAACGGTGGTAACATTAAGAGTGCAACGGGAATTCCACTATTAAATGCAGAGGAGAGAGCAGATAGGTGGAAAGAATACATTGAAGGCCTCTATGAGGGTGAAGATTTGTCTGATGTGATAGAAGAAGTAACAGGAGTCGATTTAGAAGAGAATCTGAATTTAAAAGAGCTTTGGAGGACTTACGGTCAAATAAGGCAGAAGGGATAGATAACATTCCATCAGAATTTCTAAAATCATTGGGGGAAGTGGCAACAAAACGACTATTCACGTTGGTGTGTAGAATATATGAGTCTGGCGACATACCATCTGACTTTCGGAAAAGCATCATCCACACAATTCCGAAGACGGCAAGAGCTGACAAGTGCGAGAATTGTCGCACAATCAGCTTAACAGCTCCTGCATCGAAGCTGCTGACAAGAATAAATACAGAAGAATGGAAAAGAAAATTGAGAATGCGCTAGGTGACGATTAGTTTGGCTTCAGGAAAAGTAAAGGGACGAGAGAGGCAATTCTGACGTTACGTCTAGTAATGGAAGCAAGGCTAAAGAAAAATCAAGACACTTTCATAGGATTTGTCGACCCGGAAAAAGCGTTCGACAATATAAAATGGTGCAAGCTGTTCGAGATTCTGAAAAAAGTAGGGGTAAGCTATTGGTAGAGACGGGTCATATACAATATGTACAACAACCAAGAGGGAATAATAAGAGTGGACGATCAAGAACGAAGTGCTCGTATTAAGAAGGGTGTAAGACAAGGCTGTAGCCTTTCGCCCCTACTCTTCAATCTTTATATCGAGGAAGCAATGATGGAAATAAAAGAAAGGTTCAGGAGTGGAATTAAAATATAAGGTGAAAGGATATCAATGATACGATTCGCTGATGACATTGCTATCCTGAGTGAAAGTGAAGAATTAAATGATCTGCTGAACGGAAAGAACAGTCTAATGAGTACACAGTATGGTTTGAGAGTAAGTCGGAGAAAGACGAAGGTAATGAGAAGTAGTAGAAATGAGAACAGCGAGAAACTTATCAGGATTGATGGTCACGAAGTCAATGAAGTTAAGGAATTCTGCTACCTAGGCAGTAAAATAACCAATGACGGACGGAGCAAGGAGGACATCAAAAGCAGGCTCGCTATGGCAAAAAAGGCATTTCTGGCCAAGAGAAGTCTACTAATATCAAATACCGGCCTTAATTTGAGGAAGAAATTTCTGAGGATGTACGTCTGGAGTACAGCATTGTATGGTAGTGAAATATGGATTGTGGGAAAATCGGAACAGAAGAGAATCTAAGCATTTGAGATGTGGTGCTATAGACGAATGTTGAAAATTAGGTGGACTGATAAGGTAAGGAATGAGGAGGTTCTACGCAGAATCGGAGAGGAAAGGAATATGTGGAAAACACTGATAAGGAGAAGGGACAGGATGATAGGACATCTGCTAAGACATGAGGGAATGACTTCCATGGTACTAGAGGGAGCTGTAGAGGGCAAAAACTGTAGAGGAAGACAGAGATTGGAATACGTCAAGCAAATAATTGAGGACGTAGGTTGCAAGTGCTACTCTGAGATGAAGAGGTTAGCACAGGAAAGGAATTTGTGGTGGGACGCATCAAACCAGTCAGTAGACTGATGACAAAAAAAAAAGACCACAAACCAAAGCGTTCGTCAGTTGTTCTTGTCCTCTTCCCTAATAGTTGAGGCATGTTAAGCACTTTGGAGGAATCCATGTTGACACTTTCAACTGCCACAGAAGACTGATTAGATGCGGTTGTCATGCATCCTTTTATACTATACAAATCCGAGATGATTGCACTTCCGATCAAGTGATTTCCGATCATACACACTGCTTAGATTCTAGCTCAATTGCGCTATTTTGTATGCAAGGTGTCCGTGGGAGGGAAGGTGCCTGCACCCCGTGAGTACATGAACGCGTTTTTGGACGGTATAGTGTTGCGCAATGTCCATGCAGTAGAGTCTGCGGCTGTACGTGAATTCCGTTTCGGACGGACTGGTACAGCACAGTATTCGTACAGTAGAGTATAGCACTGTTCCCGGACATGGTTTCGGAGGGATGGTCCAGCGCAATAGCTGGTCGGACTAGTGTACCGTAGTATCCGAGCGTGCTAGCGGTATTATGCGGTGCGGGATGGGTGGTACTCGCGAGCGTAATAGCGGTATTGTACGATGGGGGATAGGGTGGTACTCATGGGGGGGGGGGGGGGCAGGTGCCTTCCCTCCCACGGACACCTTGCGTACAAAATAGGGAGGAGGACGAGACCAACTGACGAACGCTTTGGTTTATGGTTACTACTGGAGAATCATGTTTCTGACAATTGTAACAAATTACACAGAAAATGGTACGCTCCTTAGCAAGAAGAATTTAAATGTGCTTAGTCCTATTACAGAACCCTTTTGCGATAACATTATGGTACTTAAAATCTGATCAAAAGGACTGTCAGGAGCATCTAGAGAAGGGACGATCTGTGATGTTAAAAAAAAGGAGATGTGCGGCTCATTTAACTATTACCTACGTAGTAAATTCTCCAAGTTAGTCACTGGCGAGACGTGGTGTCAAGGCGAAGCTCCCATTTCTCCTACATGGAGGCGACAGTGTGACAGCAAGAGAAATATTGGACAAAATCGGCAAGGAAGCACTGGAGACGATTTCGAAGAAATATAAAAATCCTGTGGCTATACCATATAAAGTGCAATTAGCGGACGTTAAATTGGATGTTCTAATGGAGGAGTTGCGCGGAATATTGCAGCAGCTACTTGTAGACGATTATTACCTTTTGGATTTAGACATAACGCAAGACTTTGCCAGAATTTTTTACACAATGGAGATGTGCGACTACCTAATATCAACCCACGACTTCTGCATGGAAGGAGACCATCAGGGAAGCAGCAATGTGGTTGTGGACAACGATAAACAGCTGGTATAGACTGTTTAACGTGGATGAGCTCCAATTGTAGGGTAAAGGTATATGACAAATTTATATGTCAAATCACAAGCCAGGAGTAAAAGTTATAGGTAACCATTTTATAGATTTTATAAAGTGCCAAGACACTTGACTACGGGAAACTTTTAGGTCTTCTTTGGCTAAGGAGCATGGCATTACCAGGCTGGAGGCCACAGTATACAACTTCCGAATGGATCGTGTGTTCGACACAGTGAAAAGCTGTTAACGTGTATTAGATACCAACAGGCAGTATTTACAATGTGCTCCACTTTACTCTGTGCCAATTGCATCCATGTGGTGTCAGCTAACTAATAATTTACAGAACAGTTTCTGTGTGGTGTTTAACAACGTTCTACAATTTGTGTACTGGGGTAATAAGAACACCCGAAAATTGACTCATGTGCAAGTAAGTCTGCCGGACTCTCAAGACCGAGGAAAGCTCATAAATTATGCTCTCTCTGAATACAGTTTTAATTATCTACCAGTGAACTACGTGGAGATTCTTAACTCTGACTCAAACAAAGACAATATAAGTACTACGTAGAAGTGTTACGTTAATGCACGGGAAACTTATTTTTCTCGGTTTAGAACCCTGTTCTCCACAGTACCGTCCGATATAGATATCGCCGAATTGGGACTGGTTCCTACAAATAATGTTATACTCCAAGTCTTAAGAAAAAGTACCAATGTATCAAACAGTCTTACATCATTCCACATTAAAGAAATTACTTCTTTAAGTATTAGTTAATGTATTAAGTGTACGGAAACGAAAACTGGAAATGGAGGAACTCTAAGTAAAGAAAGGAGACTGGAGTATATGGAGAAGACAACTGCTATAAAGCAAGAATATAAGCTGAAATTGGAAAAGGAAGAAGCTATTGCCGATGTGCAGGCCAGGTTTACGTAAGGATTTAAACATTCTGTATGAAAAAATCTGACTACGAAGGGGGAATACAAAATATTGGCATTTACAGTAAACAGCCATGGAAACTGGTCACGTGTTGGATTACTGGCCGAAATCAGTGGAATCGAGAACGTTTGTTATATTAAGTGATACACATAAAATGGCTCCGGGCGGGGACTACTCAAGAGGATGTCGTTATGAGGAGAAAAAACTGGCGTTCTACGGATCGGAGCGTGGAATGTCAGGTCCCTTAATCGGGCAGGTAGGTTAGAAAATTTAAAAAGGGAAATGGATAGGTTAAAGTTAGATATAGTGGGAATTAGTGAAGTTCGGTGGCAGGAGGAACAAGACTTCTGGTCAGGTGACCACAGGGTTATAAACACAAAGTCAAATAGGGGTAATGCAGGAGTAGGTTTAATAATGAATAGGAAAATAAGAATGCGGGTAAGCTACTACAAACAGCATAGTGAACGCATTATTGTGGCCAAGATAGATACGAAGCCCACACCTACTACAGTATTACAAATTTATATGCCAACTAGCTCTGCAGATGAAGAATTTGAAGAAATGTATGATGAAATAAAATAAATTATTCAGATTGTGAAGGGAGACGAAAATTTAATAGTCATGGGTGACTGGAATTCGTCGGTAGGAAAAGGGAGAGAAGGAAACATAGTAGGTGAATATGGATTGGGGCTAAGAAATGAAAGAGGAAGCCGCCTGGTAGAATTTTGCACAGAGCACAACCTAATCATAGCTAACACTTGGTTTAAGAATCATGAAAGAAGGTTGTATACATGGAAGAACCCTGGAGATACTAAAAGGTATCAGATAGATTATATAATGGTAAGACAGAGATTTAGGAACCAGGTTTTAAATTGTAAGACATTTCCAGGGGCAGATGTGGACTCTGACCACAATCTATTGGTTATGACCTGTAGATTAAAACTGAAGAAACTGCAAAAAGGTGGGAATTTAAGGAGATGGGACCTGGATAAACTGAAAGAACCAGAGGTTGTACAGAGTTTCAGGGAGAGCATAAGGGAACAATTGACAGGAATGGGGGAAAGAACTACAGTAGAAGAAGAATGGGTAGCTTTGAGGGATGAAGTAGCGAAGGCAGCAGAGGATCAAGTAGGTAAAAAGACGAGGGCTAGTAGAAATCCTTGGGTAACAGAAGAAATATTGAATTTAATTGATGAAAGGAGAAAATATAAAAATGCAGTAAATGAAGCAGGCAAAAAGGAATACAAACGTCTGAAAAACGAGATCGACAGGAAGTGCAAAATGGCTAAGCAGGGATGGCTAGAGTACAAATGTAAGGATGTAGAGGCCTATCTCACTAGGGGTAAGATAGATACTGCCTACAGGAAAATTAAAGAGACCTTTGGAGAAAAGAGAATCATTTGTGTGAATATCAAGAGCTCAGACGGAAACCCAGTTCAAAGCGAAGAAGGGAAAGCAGAAAGGTGGAAGGAGTATATAGAGGGTCTATACAAGGGCGATGTACTTTAGGACAATTTTATGGAAATGGAAGAGGATGTAGATGAAGATGAAATGGGAGATATGATACTCCGTGAAGAGTTTGACAGAGCACTGAAAGACCTGAGTCGAAACAAGGCCCCCGGAGTAGACAACATTCCATTGGAACTACTGACGGCCTTGGGAGAGCCAGTCCTGACAAAACTCTACTATCTGGTGAGCAAGATGTATGAAACAGGCGAAATACCCACAGACTTCAAGAAGAATATAATAATTCCAATCCCAAAGAAAGCAGGTGTTTACAGATGTGAAAATTACCGAACTATCAGTTTAATAAGTCACAGCTGCAAAATACTAACGCGAATTCTTTACAGACGAATGGAAAAACTAGTAGAAGCCGACCTCGGGGAAGATCAGTTTGGATTCCGTAGAAATATTGGAACACGTGAGGCAATACTGACCTTACGACTTATCTTAGAAGAAAGATTAAGGAAAGGCAAACCTACGTTTCTAGCATTTGTAGACTTACAGAAAGCTTCTGAAAATGTTGACTGGAATACTCTCTTTCAAATTCTAAAGGTGGCAGGGGTTAAATACAGGGAGCGAAAGGCTATTTACAATTTGTACAGAAACCAGATGGCAGTTATAAGAGTCGAGGGGTATGAACGGGAAGCAGTGGTTGGGAAGGCAATGAGACAGGGTTGTAGCCTATCCCCGATGTTATTCAATCTGTATATTGAGCAAGCAGTAAAGGAAACAAAAGAAAAATTCGGAGTAGGTATTAAAATTCATGGAGAAGAAATCAAAACTTTGAGGTTCGCCGATGACTTCGTAATTCTGTCAGAGACAGCAACGGACTTTGAAGAGCAGCTAAATGGAATGGACAGTGTCTTGAAAGGAGGATATAAGATGAACATCAACAAAAGCAAAACAGGATAATGGAATGTAGTCTAATTAAGTCGGGTGATGCTGAGGGAATTAGATTAGGTAATGAGACATTTAAAGTAGTAAAGGAGTTTTGCTATTTGGGGAGCAAAATAACTGCTGATGGTCGAAGTAGAGAGGATATAAAATGTAGACTGGCAGTGGCAAGGAAAGCGTTTCTGAAGAAGAGAAATTTGTTAACATCGAGTATAGATTTAAGTGTCAGGAAGTCATTTCTGAAAGTATTTGTATGGAGTGTAGCCATGTATGGAAGTGAAAATTGGACGATAAATAGTTTAGACAAGAAGAGAATAGAAGCTTTCGAAATGTGGTGCTACAGAAGAATGCTGAAGATTAGATGGGTAGATCATATAACTAATGAGGAGGTACTGAATAGGATTGGGGAGAAGAGGAGTTTGTGGCACAACTTGACCAGAAGAAGGGATCGGTTGGTAGGACATGTTCTGAGGCAACAAGGGATCACCAATTTAGTATTGGAGGGCAGCGTGGAGGGTAAAAATCGTAGAGGGAGACCAAACAGATTCAGAAGGATGTAGGTTGCAGTAGGTACTGGGAGATGAAAAAGCTTGCACAGGATAGAGTAGCATGGAGAGCTGCATCAAACCAGTCTCAGGACTGAAGACCACAACAACACACAAAATGTGTTTATTAATCTCTATCCCATTTGGATCGGCTTAAAAAAGGACGGTTATATTCTATCTAAGTTGTGCGAGCTGGATGTTGTCCACCTAGCAACAGAACAGCCATTTGCCGAGCTTAAAACTGATGGAATAACTACATTTAATGGCCATTCGTTTGAAAAAATTGTAAGCTTAAAGTTCTCTGCAGAAGTCCCACAAGAATGTGGAGTAGAAGAGTTGCCGACATACAAACAGGAGGTCATGGAACGCTTTAACAGCCGTGTCATGGAGGAGATACGAGGAAAAATTAAAATCTCCGAATGCTCTCGCCTAAGAGAACTGCAGGAAGGAACATAGCTAATAGTTAAAGCCATAATACAAGTATTTTATAGGAAGAAAATTAGATATGTATTAGAATTCGAGAATATACCTTCTCTGTATTTGTCGAATTAGTGGTTGGAGAAAGAAATAGGAGACTCAGATGTGGATTTAAGTTATAAGTTAAAAATTAAATTGGACATTATTAAAGCTACACCTAACAAAAATAAGGACAGAGTTGTTTTCTGTATGTAAATGTATATGCAAAAGTTAATAAATATTTTGTAAGCGGATATTTAGCTATCGTATTCGCTAACCTACCAACAATCGTAAGACATTTCCTACATACCTCGACCTATGTGGCTGTATTTCGGATGCAGAAGTGAGCGGTTGGGTGTTCTTGAAAAGTAGTTGAAACTAGATATTTGAAAAGTAGCAAACACTTTTTCTCACCTATATGAATGAGAGGTGCGTGATCAATTAACTTAGCGAGGGGTCTAGTGTGGAACAAACGTGTTGTACAGTCATGGAAGTTTCCAGTCTCAAGGAAACAACTTTGGCGCCAAAAGTGTGGCAGGACGTTCTTTGTCCACCGCATGCTGGACCGAACGGCCGACCATTGTGTGATGTGGGCGAAGATTCCGCTCCCAGGCAAACAGTTTCGGCGCGAAACGTGTGGAGGTGATGAATACACGTGGTGAGCGGACAACGGACCCTTGTCACTTCAGCATGGGCAAGTTCGAACGAGCAAAACATGTATAGTGGCCCGAGCGTAGGGTGACCATACGTCCCGATTAATCGGGGTTGTCCCGTTTTTTTGAGGCTCAAAAATTTGTCCCGACTTTTTTTTTTAACAAGCAATTTGTCCAGGTTTTCGAGGATTATTTTCAGACATTTACAAAGTGGTTAAAATATTTTCTGAGTGTCGATTTTATAAACTATCAATTGAAACTGACATTCCGTACGTTGGTACCCCCTGATAATGTACAGCTTAAGCACTATAATTGTTGCGTACTCTTATTTTCTTTGCTTTGCTTGCCATTGTTGTCAGCACTCTCTATCAGTTTCGTTAAGTGCTAGCACGTCGTGGCGATGCCGAAACGAAAATCAAAGTTTTCGGAAGAGCGTCAGAGGTAATTTCCTTGCTTCACTGCTACAGACAATGACTGTTCAGCAAAATGTAACGTATGTAACTGTGCTGTATCCGTGTCTCATGGTGGTGCTGCAGATCTCAAGCATCATATGGAATCAGAGAAACACAGGAAGAACCTTTGATCGGCAGGTTCCTCGCAAAAAATGAGATATTTTGTAACTTCAAATACACAGGAACAGAAAAACGTAGCTGTAGCAGAAGGAACCCTATCATTCGATGTTGTTAAACACCACCAAAGCTATCGTTCGAATGACTGCAGTGTTCAAATAAACAAAAAAAATTTCCTGGTTCTAAGATTGCAGAAAATGTTTCGTGTGGAAGAACAAAGTGTGAAGCAATTAACAATGTTATAGCTCCGCATTCCCAGAAACAGGTAATAGCTGCTGTAAACAGTGCAAAATACTTTTCAATATATACTGATGCTAGCAACCATGGGCATCAGAACATTTTTCCTGTGATAGTTCAGTAATTTTCTTTAAGTGAGGGTGGACTGCAGACGAAATTGCTTGATCTTGATGAACTGCAGAACGAAAAATCCGAAACAATTTCCAACTATCTTTCTCGTGTTATACTGTCATTCAGTATTATCTCAAAGTGTGTTGCATTTGGTGCAGACAATACTAATTGTAATTTTGGGGGGTTAATGAAGAAAGAGGGTAATAATGTTTTCACACATCTGAAAGAAAAATTAAAAAACTCTAACATTGTTGGCATAGGTTGTCCAGCACATGTTGTTCATAAACACACTTGAAAGTGCTTGTGATGTTTTACCTGTTGACATTGACTGCATTGTCATGAAGTTGTACAACCATTTTCATATTTTTTCTATTCGTGTTGCAGATCTCACTGAATTATGTGAATTTGTTGGTGTCACAAAAATTTACTTTCCTCTTCCAAAACAAGGTGGCTTTCATTGTTGCCAGTCATAGAAAGGATCTTGAAAATGTATGAACCTTTGAAATCTTACTTTTTGTCACGGTCTAACTCAAAGTGCCTTGCAATCTTAAAGAGTTTTTTCAGTGATCCTGTGAATGAATGTTATTTACTTTTTGTACATTCACAAATGGGTGTTTTCCAACAATCCATTCTGAGCATTGAGAAACAGAATAATTCCATATGTGAAGTATTAGCAGTCTTAAATAAAGCTTTGACAAGTCTAAATTCAAGGAAACGAACATTTTGCACCACTAAGTGTAAAAAAACTGCTGAATGATTGTGATGACCAGTCTTAAGAAATTTGACATAGCAGTAGCAACGTTTTATGATGCTTCAGTAGACTATTTATCCTCATGGTTACAGGGAATAGCTGAGTTTTCTGTATTCTCATGGATGATGCTCACAGGACCACCAGAATGGTCAGTAGTTGAAAATAATTCAATATGGCTAAATGAAAAGGGCATTCTAGTAAATGACAGTCTCTTATTTGATGAAATAGTTCATATACAGTCATTTGTAAAACAACAAGTGGAAACAGACAGTGAACAATAGAATCAGTTGAGGGCACATGAAAAATGGTGTAGGTTTTTCAGATCTTGCCAGTGTAATGAACAGTTCAGAGAATCGCTTAATATAGCGCAGTACTTCTTTTCACTCCCTGCCCACAATGCAAATGTTGAAAGAGTTTTCAGCTTACTATCGTTACAGTGGCCAGATGAGAGGAATATTTTTACAGTGAGGAGCGTTAAGTGTATTCTACTGACCTGTTTAAACTTCAGTAAATACATTTGCACTGACTTCTATTCATACCTATTAAGCAAACCTGAGTTGCTGAATAAAATTTCATCTTCCAAGAAATATGGTTGAAGTGTGGAATCCACAAAACCATAAATTCCTTGTGTTCACTAAGAACTTTTTTGTAGTGATTGTTACTGTATGTCTGTCTACATTCTGTGTTATAAATGTTGTTGTTGTTGTTGTTGTTCTTGTGGTCTTCAGTCCTGAGACTGGTTTAATGCAGCTCTCCATGCTACTCTATCCTGTGCAAGCTTCATCTCTCAGTACTTACTGCAGCCTACATCCTTCTGAATCTGCTTAGTGTATTTATCTCTTGGTCTCCCTCTACGATTTTTACCCTCCACACTGCCCTCCAGTACTAAATTGGTGATCTCTTGATGCCTCAGAACATATCATACCAACCGATCCCTTCTTCTGGTCAAGTTGTGCCACAAACTCCTCTTCTCCCGAATTCTATTTGATACCTCCTCATTAGTTATATGATCTACCCATCTAATCTTCAGCATTCTTCTTAGCACCACATTTCGAAATCTTCTATTCTCTTCTTGTCCAAACTATTTATCGTCCATGTTTCACTTCCATACATGGCTACACTCCATACAAATACTTTCAGAAACGACTTCCTGACACTTAAATCTATACTCGATGTTAACAAATTCCTCTTCAGAAACGCTTTCCTTGCCATTGCCAGTCTACATTTTATATCCTCTCTACTTCGACCATCATCAGTTATCTTGCTCCACATATAGCAAAACTCCTTTACTAGTTTATGTGTCTCATTTCCTAATCTAATACCCTCAGCATCACCCAACTTAATTCGACTACATTCCATTATCCTCGTTTTGCTTTTGTTGATGTCCATCTTATACCCTCCTTTCAAGACACTGTCCATTCCGTTCAACTGCTCTTCCAAGTCCTTTGCTGTCTCTGACAGAGTTACAATATCATCGGCGTACCTCAAAGTTTTTATTTCTTCTCCTTGGATTTTAATACCTACTCCGAACTTTTCTTTTGTTTCCTTTACTGCTTGCTCAATATACAGATTGAATAGCATCAGGGAGAGGCTACAACCATGTCTCACTCCCTTCCCAAGCACTGCTTCCCTTTCATTAAGTCTACAAATGCTAGAAACGTAGGTTTGCCTTTCCTTAATCTTTCTTCTAAGATAAGTCGTAAGGTCAGTATTGCCTCACGTGTTCCAGTATTTCTACGGAATCCAAACTGATCTTCCCCGAGGTCGGCTTCTACCAGTTTTTCCATTCGTCTGTAAAAAATTCGCGTTAGTATTTTGCAGCCGTGAGTTATTAAACTGATGGTTCGGTAATTTTCACATCTGTCAACACCTGCTTTCTTTGGGATTGGAATTATTATATTCTTCTTGAAGTCTGAGGGAATTTCGCCTGTCTCACACATCTTGCTCACCAGATGGTAGAGTTTTGTCAGGACTGGCTCTCCCAAGGCTGTCAGTAGTTCTAATGGAATGTTGTCTACTCCTGGGGCCTTGTTTCGACATTTCTTAATAAGTAAATTTCTGAAAACTTGAAATGTACTTCTTTCCTGTCTTTCCATTCTGTGTTTGGTTTTGTACACACACACACACACACACACACACACACACACACACAAATATCAGTGAAGGCTATATTTGCAGAGGAAAAAGAAATGTTAGCATTAAAAGTGATATTTAACGAGAAATAAAAATTGTCCCACTTTTTGGCCAAGAAAAAGTACGAAAGTCCCTCTTTTGTCCGAAGAAAATATGGTCACCCTATCCGAGCGGCCGACCGACCGTCGTGAGGGAGCCTGTCCAGCAAAACAAATTTGGCGCCAAAAGTGTGGCAGTGCGTTCTATGTCGACCACGAGGTGGATCGCGAATGGACGGGCGGTTGTGTGACGTCAGCATCGGCGGGTTCCAACGTGTCCGGCGAAAACATGTTTACAGGGTCCAGCGGCTTGCGCGCGCCGGCGCCTGCGGGCCGGGGATCTGACACGGACGGGCGCTGGAGCAGGGTAGTGCGCGGCACCGGCCGACACACAAACAATTCGACCCCAGCCGGCCAGGGGCAGCTGTGCGGGCTAGCGGTGACCGGTGGCGCCTGGAGGCAGCCTACTCTACTGGCGACCGTGTGAATTCATGCACTTGGAGTGGAGGCCTCGTGGCGACTGCACTGAGTGTTGCTGCGATCTCGAAGAGGTGTACTGATTGTGTTGGAGAACAAGTGATGACCGTACTGCTCGAAATGAAGACTTAAGTCCTTTCTGCCCCCCCCCCCCCTGCAAAATCAATGGATCTGACTTAGGTTACTATAAGTGCATTTCATTATTTGACGCGATTCTGATAGGTTAGCAGTGAAACAAACATGAGTGACTGCGAAAGTTCGTATGATTTGGACTATTTCGTACGTGTGATCGATTATGGTGTTGGAATTTGAACTTGAGAGATTTTTGTTACGGATGTAACGAAAGTGGCTTTCTCGCCGCGAAAATCGGACATCTTGAATAAATAATAATAAATGATATCTTCAACTTTTGTGGTCCTGTCTTCCTCAGTTGCGTGTAATATTACGGTATATTGATAATTTTTACTTATGGACCGTCTGACAGCAACTAAATAAAACAATTTTAATGCCATACGCGTTTCGCCTTTATTTTCTGGAAGACATCATCAGTGGCCTGGAATATGTACAAATGTTAGCTATTTAATTTACATTTTTGTCACTGTGCCTATAGGTTATAAACAGTTCTGCTGGTTGCTATTTCCTATTAAATAGTAATGTTTTGAACTGTACTTACAGGCTGCGTGGACGATTTAATACATATTACGCTCCTGTTGCATTTTTGGTGTTGTTCTTCTGCTTATGAATGCCAATTTGCGGTTTTTTCAAATGGTTCATATGGCTCTGAGCACTATACGACTTAACTTCTGAGGTCATCAGTCGCCTAGAACTTAGAACTAATTAAACCTAACTAACCTAAGGACATCACACACATCCATGCCCGAGGCAGGATTCGAACCTGCGACCATAGAGGTCGCTCGGTTCCAGACTGTAGTGACTAGAACCGGCGGTTTTTCCCCACATTCCACAGCACTATGAACTGAACACTTGTTTCAATGCAATGTTTGGTTTCTATTGCCGACTCAAATGTTTTTGCCAAAGATCGAATGTTATTGCCAAACTTTCGAGTGTAATTATTGAAGTATTTGTGATCTGTTCGTGTATGCATTTGTGTGTGCGTTTGTGTATGTGTTTTGGTGTGATATAATATTTTTTGTTTTTTATTATTTTTTTTTGTGCTGTGTGTGTGTGTGTGTGTGTGATGGTGTGGGGAAGAGTTTTTTGTTTTATGTTATTTCCTTTATTAAGTGTAGTAGGGAGCCTGTGCTGATGTGTGTTTGTTCATTTATCACATGTTTGTTTTCTGCTATGGCTTTCTGGATGTGGGCGCTACAGTCTGGAGCCGAGCGACAAATAGGCACAAACAATTTCTGAGGTTGGAATCGAGTATGAACGATATTTGACTACTTGTTGAGGAAGCACACAGTGTCTTAAAGGGGTGGCAATACACAAGATTTGCTGAATAGAAATCCTGTTGAGATGGTACGAAATCTCGCTTTTCGAGGGAACAGAAAGGCAGGCTTCTTGTTTCCATCCATGCTGGAAAGATACTACGTAGTCCCAAACGGATACTTTGGACTAAGGCACCGTTGTGGCCGCGCGTCAGGGATTAACTCTTGGAAACCGCAGCTTCAGAACACGCCGAGCAGGGGCTCTGGCAACCTCATCAGGATGCCGCACAATTCGAGATTAGCTTCTCTGATGCCGCTCCCCAACGAACGTATGATGTTCAGGTGTAACAATTGTAAATTGGTGTAGCTATGTTGGGAAAGTACTAGAGCTCCAAAAGCTAATAGAAACCACTGATGCTCGAATTTTTATAGGCTCTAAAAACTGGCTAAAGCCGGAGATAAGTTCAGCTGAAATTTTTGCGAAGAACTTAACGGTATTCCGAAAGGATAGGTCACCACAGTTGGCGGTGGCGTGTTTATTCTTGTTAGAAATAGTTTATCTTGTCGCGAAATTGATATAGATAGTGCCTGTGAGTTAGTATGGGCAGAGGACACTCTTGGGAACCTGAGTAAAATAATAATTGGATCCTTTTACCGACCTTCCAACTCAGATGATACAGTTGCTGAAAGGCTCAAAGGTAACTTGAGTTTAGTTTCAAACATGTACCTGACTCAGAGTTATAGTAGGTGGTAATTTTAATTTATCCTCGATATGTTGAGGAAAATACATGTTTCAATCCGGAGGTACGCATAAAACACCGGCATTCTCTGAAAATTATTTCGTGCAGTTGGCTCATGAGCCCACTCTAAGAGTGAACGGTTGTGAAAACACTCTTTACCTCTTAGCAGCAAAAAATTCCTGAGCTAATAACGAACATCAAAAAGGATACAGGGATTAGTGAACAGTGTTGTCGTAGCGAGATTGAATATTGTAATTCCCAAATCCTTCATAAGTAAACGAAAAATACAACTACTCAGAAAAGCATATAAAAATTCACTTGCCTTCTTGAGAGAATTTCCACTCCTTCCAAATTAATTTATTGCAAGTCTAGACCAGATATAGCTTAAATTCAAAGAAATAGTGTCGACAGCAATTGAGAGATTTATACCAAATAAAGTAACAAACGACGGAGCTGATCCCTCTTGGTGCACAGAACTGGTCAGAACACTGTTGCAGAAGCAACGAAAAAAGTGTGCCAAATTTAAACGAACGCAAAATCTACAAGACTGGCAATCTTTTACAGAAGAAGAAAAGAGATTCTAGTCGTATGTAAAGTATGCTAACGGCAAGACACAATCAATGCCTTCTCTGCGCGGTAGCAATGGAAACACAATCTAAGACAGTGCTACCAATGCTGAGTTACTAAACACAGCTTTCCGAAGTTCCTTTGCAAAAGATGAAGTGAATATTCCAGAACTCTAATCAAGAACAGCTGCCAACATAACATAGAAGTAGATAACCTCGGAGTAGTGAAGCAAGTCCTCCGACCCAGACCGTATACCAATTAGGCTCATTTCAGAGTGTGCTGACGGAATATTTCCATACTTAACTATCAATACAACCGATCGCTCGACGAAAGGTGCGTACCCGAAGACTGGAAAGTTGAACAGGTCACACCAGTATTCGAGAAATGTAGTAGGAGTAATCCACTAAATTACAGGCCCATATCATTAACGTCGATTTGCAGCAGGGTTTTGGAGCATATATTGTGTTCGAACATTATGAATTACCTCTAAGAGAACTGTCTATTGACTGACAGTCAACACGGATTTAGAAAACATCGTTCTTGTGAAACGCAACCAGCTCTTTGCTAGTGCTAGTCTTCAGTGCTATTGACAAAGGATTTCAAATTGATTCCGTATTTCTAGAATTTCAGACGGCTTTTGAGACAGTGCAACACTAGCGAGTTGTAGTGAAATTGCGTGCTTATGGAATGTCGTTTCAGTTATGTGACTGGATTCGTGATTTTCTGTCAGTAGTAACTGGCGGAAACTCTTCTAGTAAAACAAGTTATTTCTGGCGTTCCGCAAGATAGTTTTATAGGCCCTCTGCTGTTCATTATCTATATAAACGATTTAGGAGACAATCTTACCAGCCGTCTTAGGTTGTTTGCAGACGATGCTGTTGTTCATCGTCTAGTAAAGTCATCAGAATGTAAAAACAAATTGCAAAACAATTTAGAGAAGATATCTATCTATATGGGGCAAAAATTGGCAACTGACCCTCAATAACGAAAAGTGTGAGGTCATCCACATGAGTTCTAAAAGGAATCCGTTAAACTTCGGTTACACGATAAATCAGTCATATCTAAAGGCCGTAAATTCAACTAAATACCTAGGAATGCAAACAACTTAAATTGGAAAGAACACAGAAAAGTTGAGAGAAAGGCTAAACAAAGACTGCGTATTATTGACAGGACACATAGGAAATATAACAGATTTACTAAAGAGACTACCTCCACTATGCTTGTCCGTCCTCTTTTAGAGGTACCGCTGCACCTTGTGGGATCCTTAGATAGGATTAACGGAGTACATGGAGAAAGTTCAAAGAAAGGCAGCGCGTTGCGTACTGTGGCGAAATAGTAAAGTGTCACTAAGACGATGCAGGATTTGGGATGGACATAATTAAAACAAGGGCGTGTGTAGTTGCGGTGGAATCTTCTCACGAAATTTCAATCACTAACTTTCTCCTCCGAATGCGAAAATATTTTGTTGATGCCGATTTACATAGGCAGAAACGATCGTCGTAATAAAATAAGGGAAATCAAGAGTTCGCACGGAAAGATATAGGTCTCCGTGTTTTCCTGTCACTGTTCGAGATTGGAATTATAGAGAATTATTGTGAAGGTGGTTCGATGAAGCCTCTGCCAGGTACTTAAGTGTGATTTGCAGAGTATCCACGTATATGTAGATGTAGACTCCGAAACTTCGCGTGAGAATTTCAACAACCACACAACAGTTAGTACTGTCTGATGTTTTTAAAAAATAAAATGTAACTGAGCTGATACAGGATCGAGAAGTGATCTTTACCAGTCATTTTACAATTTTTTGGTTGAGCTACCGAGTAGTTACCATGACCACATAGCCACATCACACTATTCCTGCCGAATTTCTGTCCCTGTAAACGGGAAGGCAGAACTCTACGATCTACTACCTCTGGCTTTAAGTTCCTCACTTCGTACAATCGGCCACTACTATGAACGTCAAACGTTACACAAACATGCAATCCTGATGTGTTGGTCGAACAGAGCTCCTACGGTAAAATCTCATAGGTTGTTCAGGGATATTTTCTGAGTATTTTGCAATAAAGGACAGACACCGAAACGTACAACAAAAACAGAAACTAAAAGTCGAGTCATACTTGACAGAACGTAACAACGTCAAAAGAGTGCATAACGCATTTAAAATGGCGGCATTCACACAGGTCGCCACGGCACGGGACATCTGTGTCAAGGGTTCTCGGGGAAAAAGTTTTGACTGACTTGGCGGGTTGACGGTGACTTCATCTGTATACGTCAGAAGTTAACCTATTCTCGCCACTATCTCTATATTAATGGGAATTTCTTGCTTTTGTGTATTTTTAGCCTTTAATTTGTTGTCTGTTTTGTTTTCGTTACACATTGCAAATGTTCCAGAACAATTTGAATGTACTTTCTATAAGTATTCTACAAAAAAGGCCGCCTGTCAAACCCAAAAATTGGTTTAGTTTTCTCTATACCTGGATGGAGAAAATACTAACACTATGCATAAATAAGAACATGCTGAAACAATTGTTATTAAATAACCTTTCCTTGACAGTGAAAATGTCAGCTCAGTCGAAGAAGAAACTTATTTCGTACTTAGAAAAAATATCACATTGGATAACAAAAACTTTCTACGTACTGCTTCTCTAGCAAATTACTGTGAGTGTTTTCGAAGAGCTTGCACGAAAGTTCTCGTATTGCCTCACTTCTCAGTAGCTTACCATATAACTTTGTCTATCTATTTTGAAATTTACTGTGGTCAATAACAAACTATCATTACTAGATCGTTAATTTTGACATTATAACGTTAATTATGACATTATAACCGACTGTTTTGTCACGAATGTTAGATTAAAATTAAGATTGTGTGAAATCTTATGGGACTTAACTACTAAGGTCATCAGTCCATAAGTTTACACGCTACTTAACCTAAATTATCCTAAGGACAAACACACATCCATGCCCGAGGGAGGACTCTCACCTCCGCCGGGACCAGCCGCACAGTCCATGACCGCAGCGACTTAGACCGCTTGTCACGAATGTTCTACAGCTTCAGTTTCACCATGTTATATTGGAGTAACCGTAGTGACGTTGTGTCGACGTTCCCTCCAACGTGCACACACCTCTATTTGAGGGTGAGGTCGCTTCCCTTCCGTTGCAACAGGTCTACTAAAGAGACTGCCTGCACTACGCTTGTCGTCCCTGTGCTACAGTACTGCTGTACGGTACGGGATCATTAACGGATGAGATTGACGGAGGACATCGAGGAAGTTCAAAGAAGGGCAGCTCGTTTTGTATTATCGCGAAATAGGGGAGAGAGTGTCGGGATATGATAAGCGAGTTGGGTGCCAATCATTAAAACAAAATGCGTTTTTCGTTAGGACGAGATCTTTTCACGAAATATCAATAAGCAAGCTTCTCCTCCGAATGCGAAACTATTTTTTGTCACCCACCTACCCGGGAAATGGTCATCGTAACAAAATAAGAGAAATCAGAGTTCGCACGGAACGATTTAAGTGTTCGTTTTTCCTACAAGCCGTTAGAGATTGGAAAGGTAGTGATATATTCTGAAGATGGTTCGAAGGACCCTCTGCCTGGCACTTAAGTGTGAATTGCAGAGTAGTCACGTAGACGTAGATGTTCCGATGACGCCCAGTGTGAATCGGCCTGAATACAACATACCTCAGAAGAAAATACATGTTTTTATCATAGTGCGTCCAGTCTGTTCCGTCAGTGTAAAGTACAGTACGTAATAAATTCCGAACTGTTTCCTTACAGGTATTCTTGAAAATGTCGACAACCGTGGTCACGGCCGAGTGTACAGGGACACACCATCGACTATCTTACAAGCTCAAGAATCCCGAAACAAACGTGCTACTCCTGTGGCTGCAGCAATCCAAGCTATAAGATTCACATGTCCCAGGAAGGAGAAATTCGTTGGATCATGTCTGATGACAGGTCTGGTCATGGAACAGGTCCACCCGGAGTAATCTAAGGTCATCCAAAGGAAATGCTGTTAACATACATTTAGCCACTGGAGATTATGGATCTCATACCAAAGTAGAAAATCTCTAAAAATGCTGTTAACCTACAGCTAGCCACTGGAGATCATGGATCTCTCATACCAAAGTAGAAAATATCTCTAACCTGTAGTGTGTGCCTCACTGCTTTTTTTTTTAAACTAATTTGTGCCTGATTTTATTCTGAGAAGCTCAGTAATATATGTGAATACCGTAAATGTAAATGTGAATCAAAAAGTACTTAAAGTGAAGTGAAGCGAAGCGCAGCTGGACAGCAAGAAACTCTTTAGCGCGCAATCCCCGCAACGATAGTAGTAGTGAATCTTTGACTATGGACTCTAGAAAAAAGACAATTGATTTATTTAAAAAGAAAAAAAAAGAGGACTGTTAATCTGTATCTTGTGGAAAGAGGACGTGTTGCTAGGCCGTCGCTCAGAAGATATTGTTACATTTAATGAAAATTGATATTTTAATGATAAAACCGAGTAAAGTATGTGTAAGAGTTGCCAAACATTTATATATACAAATTTTCTGGAAGTGAAAAATAGAAATATCTTGTCCAAAATTTTGTCGGTGGGGTTCGCGATTACCTTCCACACGCGCTCATTACACTGTAACTGCTGTACTACTGTGTCTATGTGAGCGCTATTTTAGATGCATATCTTATTTATTTTTTGCTCAAGTGATCATTTAAAGGACAGGAAGTAGGCAACCAACAGCTGACACCTCTCCTGACGTCCCCTTTTCAACGAACATACAGAGGCGCCCATCTAACGCTCCAACCCCTGTAGAAATCCGATGCCAATGCCAGTTCGGAAGTGGCTGATCCACACCAATGGAATCGGCTACGTAAGCGCGGCTGTTCTTTATGTCTGATTAACTTTTCTAAATTAGTATTTTAAACATAGCTGCACAACAGCAACGGTTCTACGTAATAAAATTATAAACAGCCGACCAGTTGCAATGGATAAAGAATTCTTTACCTAGGTTTCAACAAATTTAAATTTGTCTTCTTCAGAAGGTGGCCTAAGGACAATGAACATCATAGCTTACATTAGAAAGGTATGAAACTTAAGTCAAGAATAGATTTTAACACAAATTAGAGAGCTGTTGCATTACAGAAATATGAGAACGACGACTGGTACTTACAATTTTACATTAGTATGGACTGATGTATATTCGCCGTTTTTACAAAGGTCGGCATAAGTCCATTTGTCAAAATTAAAATATAGTCCTAGAAATAGGGTTTGTCATGTAAATATAAATTAGTACATGGATGTTGCAGAGCTCACAACCGACTGAGTGTAATCGGCCAGCGTAGTTACTCTGCGGCCAGGGCAGGTGGCGCTCATGGCGCGAACTATGTGCCGATTGGCGTACAAAAGCAACGTGTAAATTATCAGTATTGATAACGTCCTTAGATAAAGTAACAATAAAAAGAAGGAAAGCGTTTAACACTCCCGTTATAACAGTATGGGAGCCTTGGTACAATTAATGTAGTTATACGTCAAAAAGGCAGGTGGCGCTTACGTCGAGAGAGTTACGCACAGTGGCATATACAGCCAGAATATAAAAAATTACATTACTATATTAGTGAAGCCCACACATGGTATATATGTCAGAACTTTAAAATTGACAATAATGACTCTTAAGACAGAATTACGAACCCTGGTCCACAATCCAGTTAATACACATTCGCAGGGAACCAACGTTTTAGAGCCAGACAAAATCACATAAGGGCCGATGTAGTGGCAGCCATACCTCGTGAGAAAACCACATTACATAAAGGGTAGTGAGCTTAAAGATTTGAAAGTGCATCATATCTTCTTGAGAAAATAGACCACTGAGGTTATCAGCATTAATGTTATACCATAAACAGTACAGGTTTAAAGCCTTCGAAAAATTGTCTACAAGCAAGGTTCAACTGGTCGTTCAGTATATTACCGTCTTTGAGCTCAAGATGTTTAAAAATTTGTAACTCTTCCCACAGATCTAGTCTACGCCCTTTGACTTGTCTGTGTAGGATAACCGTGTCTTCTAACTGTTTAGGCGTATGGCCGGCTATCAAGAGGTGTTCAGCAAAAGTAGAGCTGTGTATATTCGCTCCTTTTTTTTTACCTAATAGGTGTTCTTTATATCTTGTTTTCACAGCTCTGCCTGTTTGGCCAATATAATATGAAGGGCAGTTATTACAGGTTAGTTTGTAAACACCTGAATTGGAAAACCAATCGCTGGCAATCTCTACTGAATGTACAAGATTTCTTTTTAAACTGTTATCTGTAGAGAAGGAGACGTTACAGTTATATTTTTTCTTTAGAAGACGTTTAATCCTATACGATATATTACCCAAGAAAGGAATGGAAATATTTTTTTTTTTTTCTAAATTAGTACTACGCTCTTCTATTCGCGTAAAAAATGTTCCGAGTCTTCCATTTCTTGTGGTCTCTGATTATCTCGTCCAAATTAAAGGTATCTAGTAGAGCCTCTCCTGCGAGGCGGCTTGTTGAATTCAGGGCATTCCAGTGTTAATGACTTGACAGTTACTTGCAACGGCATCGCTTCGTCCACGGCGCCATCGTCAAAGTGACAGCTGACGGCGGCCTTCATATACGTATGGTGGTCAGTCGCTTTCTCTGATATGACATAATCACTGTGACGTCACAACCGGCACACACCGAGCGAGGTGGCGCAGTGGTTAGCACACTGGACTCGCATTCGGGAGGACGACGGTTCAATCCCGTCTCCGGCCATCCTGATTTCGGTTTTCCGTGATTTCCCTAAATCGTGTCAGCCAAATGCCGGGATGGTTCCTTTGAAAGGGCACGGCCGATTTCCTTCCACATCCTTCCGTAACCCGAGCTTGCGCTCCGTCTCTAATGACCTCGTTGTCGACGGGACGTTAAACACTAATCACCACCACAACCGGCACACGACCACACAGGAAACTGAACGTGTCTCTGCAGTTCTCTTTGATGTGGTTCACCGCTGTGTATCGTCGGGCTATCTGGTTAATGCAGTCTCAATTAAAATATCTTTTGGCGACAACTAGCTGGAATCGCTAAGTTCGAGTTTATTAACGTGACCTCCGAGCACTCATTACTTCCGACATTGCAGCGAGAGATGCCCTCAAGTATTGCTTACGACTGTGTTAACAGCCACATAAAGATAAGGAAATTAATTACAGAAAGAGAACCTATTGGAAACATGCCTTATTTATCTGCAGATTGCGGCAACATTGTCGATATGTGGGATTGCGATTGCGTTGCAGAAATAGTTGGTGTCGTCGTTGAAAATGCGAATAGGAAGACATCAAGAGGACAGCGAAAAAGGTCTTCGTTGTTTGAAGCAAATGCAAGGACCAAATTGCAGGCCAAGAGAAGTCTGCTAGTATCAAACATTGGCCTTAATCAAGGGAAGAAATTTCTTAGAATGTACCTTTGTGGCACAACATTATATGGTAGTGGATCAGGGACTGTGGGACGACCGAAAAAGAAGAGAACCGAAACATTTGAGACGTGATGCTATAGAAGTCTACTGAAAATTACGTGGACCTATAAGAAGTGAAGAGGTTCTCCAAAGAATCACTGAAGAAAGAAACATATAGAAAACACTGACAAAAATATTGGCAAGATGACAGGAGATGTTAAGACATCAGGGAATAACGTCCATGGTGTAAGTCCTCAGGTTTTCCCAGCGAGGCGTTGTCAGCTTGGAAAATCGGGTTTTCGGCCGGTAATCCGCGGAGTGCTTGCCTGAGAGAGCACCTTATGAAGATTGCGAGTTACGCGATCGAAATATCGTGCAGGTACAATGCGGATTACCGACAAAAAAAAAAAACCTTTTTTCCAAGATGACAACTTCCATGGTACTTGAGGGAACAGTAGAGTAAAAAAACCCTAGAGGGGGGCAGAAACTGGAATGGATCCGAAGAGGCTGGCGGGCTGCATCAAACCGGTCAGAAGAGTGACGACCCCGATTAAAAAGAAATATTTCTGCCATTTTAAATACTAGCGTCCAAAATGATTTGATGTCACTAACACAAGTGGGCAAAAGTTTCGTCTGCCAGAGTATACGAATACCGTCTGCCGATATTTTCATTGTACTACTGGTTCCCAACCCGCCAAGTCCGGAAGAAAAAAAAATTGCATACCGTCATTCATAAAGTACTCACAGTGTTCTATTTCCAGTACATCCTAGCTGGCAGAGACTTCTGGGACTTAGTGGTATGGTCCACAAGAAAAGGTTTTGTCCCAACGATATTGGCAAACTGGATTTACAGATACCCTGCAACGCTCATTACTCTCCAGAACACACTGTTGCCTCAGTGCAAAGCAGAATGATAAGGTGGTGTAAAGTCTGCATATCAGGTGAAAACTGGAATGTTTGTGTTACATCTGAAGCAACTATTTTATACCGGATGATCAAAAAGTCAGTATGAATTTGAAAACTTAATAAACCACGGAATAATGTAGATAGAGAGGTAAAAATTGACACACATGCTTGGAATGACATGGGGTTTTATTAGAACCACCCCATATTGCTAGACGCGTGATAGATCTCTTGCGCGCGTCGTTTGGTGATGATCGTGTGCTCAGCCGCCACTTTCGTCATGCTTGGCCTCCCTGGTCCCCAGACCTCAGTCCGTGCGATTATTGGCTTTGGGCTTACCTGAAGTTTCAAGTGTATCGTGATCGACCGACATCTCTTGGGATGCTGAAAGACAACATTCGACGCCAATGCCTCACCATAACTCCGGACAGGCTTTATAGTGCTGTTCACAGCATTATTCCTCGACTACAGCTATTGTTGAGGAATGATGGTGGTCATATTGAGCATTTCCTGTAAAGAACATCATCGTTGCTTTGTCTTACTTAGTTATGTTAATTATTGCTATTCTAATCAGATGAAGCGCCATCTGTCGGACATTTTTTGAACTTTTGTATTTTTTTGATTCTAATAAAACCCCATGTCACCGAGCGAGGTGGCGCAGTGGTTAGACACTGGACTCGCATTCGGGAGGACGACGGTTCAATCCCGCGTCCGGCCATCCTGATTTAGGTTTTCCGTGATTTCCCTAAATCGCTCCAGGCAAATGCCGGGATGGTTCTTTTCAAAGGGCACGGCCGACTTCCTTCCCCATCCTTCCCTAATCCGATGAGACCGATGACCTCGCTGTCTGGTCTCCTTCCCCAAACCAACCAACCAACCAACCCCATGTCATTCCAAGCATGCGTGTCAATTTGTACCTCTCTATCTATATTATTCCGTGATTTATTCAGTTTTCAAATTTATACTGACTTTTTGATCACCCGGTACTTTCTGCACAAAATAGAAAGTACTTCAAAGGCAGGTTATTAGAAAAATGGGTGTCATGCAAGTAACAGGTAACTGGAAAATGAGAAGTAATGAGGAGATACAGCGGAGCATGCAGAAAGTTTCGGAACTAGTAACAGAGGGATGGCAACTGTTCTTTGGAAACCTCTACTAAGTGAAAGATAACTGGCTAAGGAGGCAAATATATAAAAAGAAGTCAAGAATTGCATTGATTATGGAAATAAGAAAAGAAGCAGAAACAAACAATATTAAAGAATGGGAAGGAAACGTTTTAAGAATAAAGTACTAAGTTGTTTAAGGCAGAATAATATGAAAGCGGGAACAACAAGGACGAAAGAAAGGGAAACACGAAATAGAGATAAGGTAATAAAGAACTGAAAAAGCAGGAATCAACGAAGAAAGAAGAGGGACTGAAGCAGTGGCTTGTCCTCGGTTAGTCAATACGAAGATTTAAATACAAATATTTGCCGCCGTATAATCAGCATGTGGCAGTATTGTCGAACTACTCCCGACAAAGGACGAAAAAGTTGTTTTCTTGTTACATGACAGAAAGGCCGCCGACATTTATGACGGCAGGAATACTGCCTGACAGCCCGTGGCCACACTACCGGGAACTGGGTTCGGCCTCTCTTTGTCGGCAGACGGCCGCTTGCCGCCTGCGAAAGCCAGCCAACTTGCAGCGAGTCGATGCGCACGCTCCGTCGTGGCCTTGAGGACCCCTTTCTCAGAAGCGTGCACGCACCTATATCCAACAGAAAAACCGGGCCTCGGAATGAACAGCGCTTCCCGGATCATTTATTTCTTCGAGGGCCGATTTTAACAGTGTGTGCAAACATATTCATACTAATACACTACTGGGCATTAAAATTGCTACACCACGAAGATGACCTGCTACAGACGTGAAATTTAACCGACAGGAAGAAGATGCTGTGATTTGCAAATGATTAGCTTCTCAGAGCATTCCCACAAGGTTGGCGCCGGTGGCGACACCTACAACGTACTGACATGAGGAAAGTTTCCAACCGATTTCTCATACACAAACAGCAGTTGAACGGCGTTGCCTGGTGAAACGTTGTTGTGATGCCTCGTGTAAGGAGGAGAAATGCGTACCATCACGTTTCCAACTTTGATAAAGGTCGGATGTTAGCCTATCGCGATTCAGGTTTATCGTATCGCGACATTGCTGCTCGCGTTGGTCGAGATCCAATGACTGTTAGCAGAATATGGAATCGGTGGGTTCAGGAGGGTGATACGGAACGCCGTGCTGGATCCCAACGGCCTCGTATCACTAGCAGCCGAGATGACAGGCATCTTATCTGCATGGCTGTAACGGATCGTGCAGCCACGTCTCGATCCCTGAGTCAACAGATGGGGACGTTTGCAAGACAACAACCATCTGCACGAACAGTTCGACCACCTTTGCAGCACCATGAACTATCAGCTCGGAGACCATGGCTGCGATTACCCTTGACGCTGCATCACAGACAGGAGCGTCTGCGATGGTGTACTCGACGACGAACCTGGGTGCACGAATGGCAAAACGTCATTTTCTCGGATGAATCCAGGTTCTGTTTACAGCATCATGATGGTCGCATCCGTGTTTGGCGACATCGCGGTGAACGCACATTGGAAGCGTGTATTCGTCATCGCCATACTGGCGTATCACCCGACTTAATGGTATGGGGTGCCACTGGTTACACGACTCGGTCACCTCTTGTTTGCATTGACGGCACTTTGAACAGTGGACGTTACATTTCAGATGTGTTACGACCCGTGGCTCTACCCTTCATTCGATTTCTGCGAAACCCAACATTTCAGCAGGATAATGCACGACCGCATGTTGCATGTCCTGTACGAGCCTTTCTGGATACAGAAAATGTTCGACTGCTGCCCTGGCCAGCACATTCTCCAGATCTCTCACCAACCGAAAATGTCTGGTCAATTGTGGCCGAGGAACTGGCTCGTCACAATACGCCAGTCACTACTCTTGATGAACTGTGGTATCGTGTTGAAGCTGCATGGGCAGCTGTACCTGTACACGCCATCCAAGCTCCGTTTGACTCAATGCCAAGGCGTATCAAGGCCGTTATTACGGCCAGAGGTGGTTGTTCTTCTCAGGATCTATGCACCCAAATTGCGTGAAAATGTAATCACATGTCAGTTCTAGTATAATATATTTGCCCAGTGAATACGCATTTATAGTCCGCAGCTCGTGGTCGTGCGGTAGCGTTCTCGCTTCCCACGCCCGGGATCCCGGGTTCGATTCCCGGCGGGGTCAGGGATTTTCTCTGCCTCGTGGTGACTGGGTGTTGTGTGCTGTCCTTAGGTTAGTTAGGTTTAAGTAGTTCTAAGTTCTAGGGGACTGATGATCATAGATGTTAAGTCCCATAGTGCTCAGCGCCAATACGCATTTATCATCTGCATTTCTTCTTGGTGTAGCAATTTTAATGGCCAATAGTGTATTATAAATACGAAAGGAACTCTGTCCGTTACGCTTGCACGACTGAACCGCTGAATCGATTTTGATGACATCTGAGGTGGAGATAGCTTGAACGCTCAGGAAGAACATAGGCTACTTTAAAAATTATTTAGTAAAACATACGTATTGATTTGAAGAGTATAACGCGAAATAAGGAACAACAGTTACTCTTTGAAAGCGATTTATTCTTTGACTTCCGAAATTTTATCACGTTTGTTAATATGTTAATGTCTGATATGTACCACATCATACGATTCAACGTTATGGATAGGAAATTTATAACGTTCTCAACGCGTTTAATTCATGTTCTATACTACTATCAGTCACAAGCCAGTCGCATTTTAGCCGCTGAGCGTCACGTGTCTGTAACAGCTTCCAAGACGCTTAGTGACTCGTAACAACGACGACGAGCTTTATTTAAATGCTGTATGACAAACAGGGAAAGGTTGCGCCTTTACGTGTAGAACGCCGGAGACCCGCTAGTGAGGCTGCGCAGCCGTGGGTAATAGGCAGAAATGTAATGACAATTGACATTAATGCACTTAACAAACGCTACAAAATTTGCGCTGCGCCGACCTACAAATTGTTTATTTTCTTTCTTCATCAGTTTAACGCTATTTAATAATTTTAGGAAGTCCCCATTTTGGTTTAGTACCGTCACTGTCACTTATCATGACAAAAGTAGTGTTAACCCTCTACATACCGCTTGCGTCACAGTCTCATGAGATACTGCGCGCCGAACTGTGTGGCGCGTTTCCAAAATGGTATCATCCGTACATTTTTATAACTATTATTATTTGTATAATGTCAGTACAGTATATGGACATTAAACGTCACAGAAAAGTAATATTTATTTTAACGTCGGTGCCAGTTTAGGTGATAAAGATAAAACGATACGTTACTATGCTTTATAGTAACATTGCGATACTTTTGCTTTCAACAACGTATAATATTGAATAATTACAGTATAAATCGTACATATGTATTTCATGTAAACTGAAACTAATGATTCCAGAATGAGATTTTCACTCTGCAGCGAAGTGTACGCTGATATGAAACTTCCTGGCAGATTAAAACTGTGTGCCGGACCGAGACTCGAACTCGGAACCTTTGCCTTTCGCGGGCCGAGTTCGAGTCTCGGTCCGGCACACAGTTTTAATCTGCCAGGAAGTTTGAAACTACTGATATTTCAAATTACAACATACATAAATAAGAAAACAAATATCAATCGCTCTGCTCTATCATTTCCTCATCTTGTACTCGACAACAATCGCAAATTACTTGGCGTGTTGGGTGATTCTTACATACAAAACGTCTGCACTTCGAACAACGTGTAGTAGGCTTGTTATTGGTGTGTGGGCCACATTCCTGGCACGGACCTACTCTTGTTTTATTGGATTGTCTCATCGATTCAGTATTAGTTTGGTTCTCGGTGGTCTTTTATATATATATATATATATATATATACATATATATATATATATATATATATATATATATATATATATATATATATATATATATACTTATCGCGAATGGACCCAGAAGGATCACGCAAAGCTTTCTGACGTCGTTTCTTCCATACTTCTTTCATTCGTTCTCCATGTTTTCTTTTTCTTTCTTCTGTCCATTTTGTTCCTGGTCTCTTTAGTGCTTCCTTCTCCGACAATACATTCCACTTTTCCACCTTATTTCTAAAAGTTTTTCTATCTTTGACATCTTTAAGTTCAATATTTGCTTTTTGTAAATCTAATTTTACTTGGCTAATCCATGGTGTTGTTGATTTGACTTTTTCTATGTAAGTGAGAATTCTGTTGGTGAGTCGTGTGGGGGGAAGTCTAGTGACATGTCCATAAAATTTTAATCTTCGCCTTCTTATGTCTGCTGCCAGGTTTGATATAGTTTCTGTGGTTCTTCTTGATTGTATCCGGTATCCTTCTTCTGTTAATTTTGGACCTAAAATCTTTCTCATAATTTTTCGTTCTTCTTTTAGTATTTTTTCTAAATCACATTTTGTGTGGAGTGTGAGCGTTTCACTAGCATATAGTGCTGCTGGCTTAATTACTGCGCAGTAGTGTCTGATTTTTGTGTTCGAGGAGATGCATTTTTTATTGTATATTTCATGTGTCATACCATATGCTCTCTTCATTTTCTGTTGTCTGATCTTCTGTGCAACTTTCTCTCCTCCGGTTGGCTCCAAAATTTCACCTAGGTATTTAAAATGTTTTACTCTATTTATTTTTCCATATTTTGTGTTCAAACTGTGTATATGGAATTTCGTACAGAAAAATTCTGTCTTTTGAAACGAAATTTGTAAACCTACTTTATCCGCGCATTCCTTAAGGATCTCTATTTGTTTGGTGGCGATTTCTTCATCATCTGCAAGTATGGCCAAGTCGTCCGCGAATGCTAAACAAGATATCTCCACGTTGTCTTTGGTTCTACCAAGATGGATTGGTTTCCAGCAGGATTGATTTTTTAATTCTTTTTCCCATTCCTTAATGACTTTATCCAGGACTATATTAAACAAAAGTGGAGATAGCCCGTCACCTTGACGTACTCCAGTTTTTATGAGAAAAGGTTCAGAGATTTCTCCCCTGAATTTAACTTTAGATACAGTGTCTGTCAGTGATTCTTTGATAAGCCTTAGTGTTTTGGAGTCAAGTCCAAGTTCCTCTAAAATGTTAAACAAAGATTGCCGGTCAATTGAGTCATAGGCTTTCTTAAAATCTACAAATGTACAAATTATGGGGGCATTTCTAATTGCTTTGTGTTTTAATATTGTCTTTAAATTCAATATTTGTTCTATGCATGAGCGACCGGGGCGGAAGCCTGCTTGATAATCACCAATTTGGCATTCCAGCTGCTCTTGTGTTCTTTTCAGCAGGCATGTTGAGAGAATTTTGTAGGTGACTTGTAAAAGTGAGATTCCCCTGTAGTTATTGACATTTGTTCTGTCTCCTTTTTTATGTAACGGGTGAATAAGGGCACATTTCCACTCCTCTGGTAATTTTTCTGTTTCCCATATTTTTGTTATTATTTTTGTGAGCTCTTGCAACGTCTTTGGTCCTAGGTTTTTTAATAGCTCTGCAACAATGCCATCTTCGCCAGATGTTCTATTATTTTTTAAGTTTTTAATGTGACATTTGATTTCTTCCTGTGTTGGTGGTAATGAATCCGGTTGAGCGTTGGCACAGATTTCTTTGGGAAACCTTAAACTAGGTTCTGGGCAATTTAGTAGGTTAGTAAAATATTGAGCCAATACTTGACAGTTTTCCTGGTTTGTTAGGGCTAATTTACCATCTGGTTTTCTGAAACATAAATTTTGAGGGATATATCCTCGTATTTTATCTGCGAAAGTTCTGTAGAAGTCTCTTGTATTATAGTTTTGGAAATTTTCTTCTATGGCATCCAGTTGTGCCTTTGTGTACTCCCTTTTTGCTTGCCTAATAGATTTTGAAACCTGTTTTCTAACCTCGTTAAATAAATGTAGACTTTCTTGTGATTTTTTACTGTTATATTCTTGAAATGCCTTTTTTCTCCTTTCCAATGCATTTTCACAGTCTGAATCCCACCAAGGGTGTTTGAATATCTTTTTCAAGGGAATAGTTTCCTTAGCTATTCGCGTGATTTTAGAATGAAATTCTTCCCATGTGTTTGCCTTTTCCTTCTCCCATTCTTCTTTTACTTTAGATTCTTTAATCTTCTTGGTGTCATATTTCTGTATTTCTGTTTTCTTCTGATGACTTCTTCGTGCTGTAAACTTGATTTTAATTCTAGTTAGGTAATGGTCTGAATCAATGTTTGGTCCTCTGCGTACTTGGACGTCGTAAATTTCTTTTTGTACTGGGTATGAAATCGCCACATGATCTATTTGAAACTCGCCAATTTGTTGTATAGGAGATCTCCATGTCTTTTGTTTTCTTGGACATTTTCTTAGAGATGTTGACATTATCTTCAGGTTATTCTGCTTACATAGTTCGACGAGCCTTGTACCATTTTTATTGGTAAATTTATGTGCAGGATATTTGCCTACGGTTTTTTGGTGGATTTTCTCTCTACCAATTTGGGCATTAAAATCGCCGAGTAGAACTTTTGTATCATCTTTTGGAATCTTGGCCATTATATTCTCCAAATTTTCCCAGAACTTTTCTGTTTCTATGGGGTTTTTCTTGTTGTCTTCGTTTGTGGGAGCATGAACATTAACCATTGTGTATGTTTTGTTGGCACATTGTAAGCGCATCGTCATTATCCTATTATTTACGGGAGTAACTTCCTTGATGGAGCTGAGCACGCTCTTGTGTATGATAAACGCCATCCCGAGATGGGGGGCTCCTCTTCCGATTCGTTTATCCGTCTTGCTCTTAAAGATGCGATAGTTGCCATAATCTGATGTTTCTTCATCTGTAAAACGTGTCTCCTGTAAAGCTAGTATTACTATCTTTTGCTTTTCAAGTTCTGTTGTAAGGTTTAGAAGTTTTCCTGGTTGGATTAATGTATTTATGTTAAAGGTTCCAATGTATGTAGGTGTTTTAAGTGGAAGTTTGCCAGAGAGCTCCGACTTTCTCTGATGTAATCGTGTAAGTCCAGGTTCCCCAGAATCCGAATTCCTGGTTGCCATCTGTTGATGGGTGGATTGGTTACCACCTGGGGTAATGTTGTTATTACTTGCACGAGTCATACTTGCTTGTAATCAAGTTGGTCCAGTGTTTCCACTGGGTGTTTAGAACCAGGGATTGTTAGTTCCTGGAGCATTATGACCAGCCGCACATTGTGTGAACAGACGCTGACCAGGATGCCGATGGTTCCCACTTCAGACGCGTCCTGGATTTGTGTGTTGACGGTGCTTATTGTAATGGCGGCACTTACTCGCCATGACACAGCAACGTCTTCGGGTTCTGTGGTTTTTGAATGAGTGTGACCCTTGCCAAAAGTCACACTCCCACACCCTCGTGATGCTGCCGCCTCGGTCCGGGACTGCTTATTTGGGTTTCCCCTTATTCGCAGCTGTCCACCATATCTGATGGATCGTTCGCTATCCGCCACCTGCGACCCGCCCTGTACCTGAGGCTCGGATAGGGTATATATATATATATATATATATATATATATATATATATATATATATATATATATATATATCCTCTGGCGAATTCGTAGGTGTTCTCCAAGAAGCCCGAAAGCCATATTTTCCAGAAGGTCTTGTCTACTACCTGTTTGGTCTATATTATTCCACATCCACAATAATCGTGCATTTATTCCTGCCTTGTTGAAAAATTTGAAGAAATTTGTCAGTGGCTAACTTTTTGTTTTTACTGAAGTCGAATAAAGCGACTTTTGGTCAACTGTATTCACGCCCCCCTTTGTATGCTTATAGTCCTTTATTGGGGTTCGTTTTCCCTTGTCTGCGTCTATTTCCTCTCACTCGTACATTGTAGATAACAGGAGGATACATTTTTTCTTCTCTGGTATATAGGGTACCACGGTGCAATCGCCCTGGAGTCCAAATAGTGAAGAGCCCCTTTCTTGGGATTTCAGATCCAGAAAGTCTGAGGGAATTTATTTTTTATTATTTTTCATTCTACGAAGAAATGTTACAGCGTTCTCCAGAAGAAACTGCACCAATGGATAGCTAGTGTAGTAGTTTTCGATGGTCACATTTCTGTCGGAACCTTAGATGGCTGAACCAGTCGATTGACTATGCAGAGCGGTTTGTTCGATGTAAAGTAAGGAGCTTCCCCTTGTTTGGAGCAGTGTATCTCAAAGCTGTGCACATAAAATGTTCTACTGTCGCACATGACATACAATTTCAGGCCGTACGTCACCGGCCTGGCAGGCGTGTGTTGGATGTAACTACAACGACCTCGAAAGGGAGGCAGTATTTCATCAATCGTCACAAATTCTGATAGGGAGTAATTGTTTTTACATTTACTTTCAAAGTGCCTGAGTATCTCCCTAATGGCTGCTAATTTACCATACTTTTCTCGCATTTCCCTGGTCGCCCTCTCATTAAATCTGACGCTTCTCAGTAGGAACGTAAATCTGTTATAGGAAAACGCAGCTAAGCAAGCCATCGTCCTTGTATCATTACGTTTGCAAGCTCTACAAGGGTTGGCTCGACTACTTCTGTTGAGAGCGATAAAGAACAGAACTTCACAAAAAGCTTTCATTTCAGAAAAACCTTGAATCTCTTTCCCTCGTTTATTGAATTGTACATCTCCGTTCCGAAATGTATAGGTTTATGTAACCAACAATTTTGTCAATCATATTTGTAGGAATGCATCTCGTTAACGCGTCCTATTCCGAGGAAATATTTCCGCCCATGCGGATCGGGCCTGGCAATACTTTTATAATGTTTTTTTTTATTTCGTTTTATTCGACAGAGATAAGGAATTGCTTTCCCAAAGTGTTTCTCCATCTTTTCCGACATAAAAACGGTAATCATTGCCTCGAACGTCATCTAAGGTATTGGAATGTTCGTCCAAGAATTGTTCTGAGTCAATACTGTGGCAATCTACGTTCTCACTTTCTTCCTCCCCTTCACTTTCATCGGTGAAATCGCATTGGGCTTCTTCGTCTCGGAAAGCCCACAAAGTATTTGAGGTATAACTTTACCATGTGTATTGTCCCTATTCCTACAAAAGCGAAGGGGGGCAAAGACGTAATTATGTGCATTGCATTTATCGCAAAACGCAGCAGCAGTACAAACAACGGTAAAAAAAAAAATGGTTCAAATGGCTCTGAGCACTATGGGACTTAACTGTTGAGGTCACCAGTCCCCTAGAACTTAGAACTACTTAAACCTAACTAACCTAAGGACATCACACACATCCATGCCTGAGGCAGGATTCGAACCTGAGACCGTAGCGATCGCGCGGTTGCAGACTGTAGCGCCTAGAACTGCTCGGCCACCCCGATTGGTAAATCATGGTTCCAAAACTTTCGTCACTGGAAGAGAAAAAAAGTTTGTTTTAATTATATCTGCCTCCGGACACAGAATATCTGAGTAGCATTTAGAAATCGTCCTACAACATTAACACTTATAATCAGGAATTATTCCTGCAGATCGCTGTAACGATATCCACCTCAAAATCATTCGCATTCGCAAGAAAAATAGTTTACCTAATCGTATTTACAGGGCTGACGAATCCTGACATTCGTAGTCATAGTTGGCTTCATTTCCAAAGCTGTGGAAAATGCACGGCGTGAGCAACTTCTGACCAAGAAACGTAATGTTGAGCTATAGCGGTCGGCTAAATGCGCCTGAGCTATGACGTCACGCTGCGAGCCTGCTCTCCGACGACCCCCTGCGACCGCCAGACACAGCAGCGGTGAAAAATGCTTCGCGCTGCTGATAAAAGCGTTGCTGCCGGTTCTGAAGACGCAGAGGGAAGGAAGCAAGATTAGGCTTCAACGTCCGTTCGACGGCGCGGTCATTAGAGACGATGCAAAAGCTCCGGTGTGGCTATGATAGAAAAATCAGCAGAGCCCCTCCAAAGAAACACTCATGACATTCACCTTAACGATGTTAAGGAAATCACAGAAAAGCTAAATCTGATGGCTGGACGGGGATTTCAACCGTCGCCATCTTGAATACGAGGCCACTGCTACCTCGTTCGGTAATAGGTGTTACGTAATGTTACTGGGATATCCTACATAATGTAGGTACTGCTACTTCATAAACACTGCAAGACAGTTATTACTGAACTGTATGCTTAACGTCTTAACTTTTTTGTGCGTTAAAGTTCTCAGTTGTTGTTGCTGTTGTTGTGGTCTTGACTCCTGAGACTGGTTTGATGCAGCTCTCCATGCTACTCTATCCTGTGCAAGCTTCTTCATCTCCCAGTACCTACTGCAACCTACATCCTTCTGAATCTGCTTGGTGTATTCATCTCTTGGTCTCCATCTACGATTTTTACCCTCCACGCTGCCCTCCAATACTAAATTGGTGATCCCTTGATGCCTCAGAACATGTCCTACCAACCTGTCCCTTCTCCTAGTCAAGTTGTGCCACAAACTTCTCTTCTCCCAAATCCTATTCAACACCTCCTCATTAGTTATGTGATCTGCCCATCTAATCTTCAGCATTCTTCTGTAGCAACACATTTCGAAAGCGTCTATTCTCTTCTTGTCCAAACTATTTATCGTCCAATTTTCACTTACATACATGGCTATACTCCATACAAAAACTTTCAGAAACGACTTTCTGACACTTAAATCTATACTCGATGTTAACAAATTTCTCTTCTTCAGAAACGCTTTCCTTCCCATTGCCAGTCTACATTTTATATCCTCTCTACTTCGACCATCATCGGTTATTTTGCTCCCCAAATAGCAAAACTCCTTTACTACTTTAAGTATCTCATTTCCTAATCTAATACCCTCAGCATCACCGGACTTAATTCGACTACATTCCATTATCCTCGTTTTGCTTTTGTTGATGTTCATCTTATATCCTCCTTTCAAGACACTATCCATTCCGTTCAACTGCTCTTCCAAGTCCTTTGTTGTCTCTGACAGAATTACAATGTCATCGGCGAACCTCAAAGTTTTTACTTCTTCTCCATGGATTTTAATACCTACTCCAAATTTTTCTTTTGTTTCCTTCACTGCTTGCTCAATATACAGATTGAATAACATCGGGGAGAGGCTACAACCCTGTCTCACTCCCTTCCCAACCACTGCTTCCCTTTCATGCCCCTCAACTCTTATAACTGCCATTTGGTTTCTATACAAATTGTAAATAGCCTTTCGCTCCCTATATTTTACCCCTGCCACCTTCAGAACTTGAAAGAGAGTATTCCAGTCAACATTGTAAAAAGCTTTCTCTAAGTCTACAAATGCTAGAAACGTAGGTTTGCCTTTCCTTAATCTAGCTTCTAAGATAAGTCGTAGGGTCAGTATTACCTCACGTGTTCCAATATTTCTACGGAATCCAAACTGATCTTCCCCAAGGTCGGCTTCTACCAGTTTTTCCATTCGTCTGTAAAGAATTCGCGTTAGTATTTTGCAGCCGTGAGTTATTAAACTGATAGTTCGGTAATTTTCACATCTGTCAACACCTGCTTTATTTGGGATTGGAATTATTATATTCTTATTGAAGTCTGAGGATATTTCGCCTGTCTCATACATCTTGCTCACCAGATGGTAGAGTTTTGTCAGGACTGGCTCTCCCAAGGCCGTCAGTAGTTCTAATGGAATGTTGTCTACTCCCAGGGCCTTGTTTCGACACAGGTCTTTCATTTCTCTGTCAAACTCTTCACGCAGTATCATATCTCCCATTTCATCTTCATCTACATCCTCTTCCATTTCCATAATACTGGCCTCAAGTACATCGCCCTTGTATAGACCCTCTATATACTCCTTCCATCTTTCTGCTTTCCCTTCTTTGCTTAGAACTGGGTTTCCATCTGAGCTCTTGATATTCACACAAATGATTCTCTTTTCTCCAAAGGTCTCTTTAATTTTCCTGTAGGCAGTATCTATCTTACGCCTAGTGAGATAAGCCTCTACATCCTTACATTTATCCTCTAGTCATCCCTGCTTAGCCATTTTGCACTTCCTGTCGATCTCATTTTTCAGACGTTTGTATTCCTTTTTACCTGCTTCATTTACTGCATTTTTATATTTTCTCCTTTCATCAATTAAATTCAATATTTCTTCTGTTACCCAAGGATTTCTACTAGCCCTCGTCTTTTTACCTACTTGATCCTCTGCTGCCTTCACTACTTCATCCCTCAAAGCTACCCATTCTCCTTCTACTGTATTTCTTTCCCCCATTCCTGCCATTTGTTCCCTTACGCTCTCCCTGAAACTCTGTACAACCTCTGGTTTAGTCAGTTTATCCAGGTCCCATCTCCTTAAATTCCCACCTTTTGGAGTTTCTTCAGTTTTAATCTACAGTTCATAACCAATAGATTGTGGTCAGAATCCACATCTGCCCCTGGAAATGTCTTGCAATTTAAAACCTGGTTCCTAAATCTCTGTCTTACCATTATATAATCTATCTGATACCTTTTAGTATCTCCAGGATTCTTCCATGTATACAACCTTCTTTTATGATTCTTGAACCAAGTGTTAGCTACGATTAAGTTGTGCTCTGTGCAAAATTCTACGAGGCGGCTTCCTCTTTCATTTCTTACCCCCAATCCATATTCACCTACTACGTTTCCTTCTCTCCCTTTTCCTATTACCGAATTCCAGTCACCCATGAGTATTAAATTTTCGTCTCCCTTCACTATCTGAATAATTTCTTTTATTTCACCATACATTTCTTCAATTTCTTCGTCATCTGCAGAGCTAGTTGGCATATAAACTTGTACTACTGTAGTAGGCGTGGGCTTCGTGTCTATCTTGGCCACAATAATGCGTTCACTATGCTGTTTGTAGTAGCTTACCCGCATTCCTATTTTTTTATTCATTATTAAACCTACTCCTGCATTACCACTATTTTACTTTGTATTTATAACTCTGTATTCGCCTGACCAAAAGTCTTGTTCCTCCTGCCACCGAACTTCACTAATTCCCACTATATCTAACTTTAACCTATCCATTTCCCTTTTTAAATTTTCTAACCCACCTTCCCGATTAAGGGATCTGACATTCCACGCTACGATCCGTAGAACGCGTTTTCTTTCTCCTAATAACGGCGTCCTCCTGAGTAGTCCCCGCCCGGAGATCCGAATGGGGGACTATTTTACCTCCGGAATATTTTACCCAAGAGGACGCCATCATCATTAACCATACAGTAAAGCTGCATGCCCTCGGGAAAAATTACGGCTGTAGTTTCCCCTTGCTTTCTCAGTTGCTCCTTTTCAATAAAATTAAGTACGGTATCCAGAAAACTCTAGAAGAATGTATCGAAATGTTAAAACTGAAACATTTCTCAAAAGTAACCTGGCGAGGCACTAAACGCGAAGATCAAATTGCTAGAGTAATGCAGTTGCACCTCTGTTCACTCGATAACGTTGAACAATGGCGCTGATGCTGTGCTGTACCGGTTACTGTCGGACCCACACTTCGCACAAAAAAAATGGTTCAAATGGCTCTGAGCACTATGCAACTTAACTTCTGAGGTCATTAGTCGCCTAGAACTTAGAACTAATTAAATCTAACTAACCTAAGGACATCACACACATCCATGCCCGAGGCAGGATTCGAACCTGCGACCGTAGCGGTCGCTCGGTTCCAGACTGTAGCGCCTAGAACCGCACGGCCACACACACTTAGCACAGTTCCTGTTTATTTGAGACACACATTTCACTGCAGATATTAAAAGCAGTTATATCACAGCACTCATCTTTTATATGGCTATAGAATGCCATTAACAATAATGTCTCACTTCATTTAAAATGATCATAGATGCTCAACTATATCTGTAGATATCTAACTCCAAAAGTCAGGTAATGATCTATTTCTTAATATAACAATTCCATCTGTCCCTGTTTTGTATGTTCGCTTTACTCTAACGTATCTGAGTACCCTAGGCCTTTGAGTACCCTAGACTAGACCTTTACCGTTTCACAAAGCCTGCAGGTAGGACGGGGTATAAAATACTACCAGACCTCAAATCTCAGTTTCGTATTTTTATTTTCTACTGTTGTTATTACAATTATTATTACACACATCAGAAAAAGGTTTGCACCACCTCGGTTCCGAGGGTTCCGGAATCTGTGCAGAAAATTGGAACAGAGATCAACATAAACATCATTTCCGCCCTTTTTATTGCTCATGAAAACCATACATTGCATATTGTACCACCATACAGCGAGGCCTTCAGAGGTGATGGTCCAGACTGATGTACACACCGGTACCTCTAATACCCAGTAGCATGTCCTCTTGCATTAATGCATGCCTGTATTCGTCGTGGCATACTGTCCACAAGTTCATCAAGGCACTGTTGGTCGAGATTGTCCCACTCCTCAACGGCGATTCGGCATAGATCCCTCAGAGTGGTTGGAGTGGGTCACGTCGTCCATAAACAGTCTTTTTCAATCTACCCAGGCATGTTCGATAGGGTTCATGGCTGGAGAACATGGTGGCCACTCTAGCCGAGAGATGTCGTTGTCCTGAAGGAAGTCATTCACAAGATGTGCACGATGGGGGCGCGAATTGTCGTCCATGAAGACGAATGCCTCGCCAATATGCTGCCGATATGGTTGTACTATGGGTCGGAGGATGGCATTCACGTATCGTACAGCCGTCATGGCACCTTCCATGACCACCAACGGCGTACGTCGGCCCCACATAATGCCACCCCAAAACAGCAGGAAACCTCCACCTTGCTGCACTCGCTGGACAGTGTGTCTAAGGCGTTCAGACTCACCGGGTTGCCTCGAAACACGTCTCCGTCGATAGTCTGGTTTAAGGCATCTGCGACACTCATCGGTGAGAGAACGTGATGCCAATTCTGAGCGCTCCACTCGGCATGTTTTTGGGCCCATCTGCACCGCGTTGCATGGTTTTAAAGGTGGACTTCGCCATGGACGTCAGGAGTGAAGTTGCGCATAATGCATCCTATTGTGCACAGTTTGAGTCGTAACACGATGTCCTGTGGCTGCACGAAAAGCATTATTCAACATGGTGGCGTTGCTGTCAGGGTTCCTCCGAGCCATAATCCATAGGTAGCGGTCATCCACTGCAGTAGTAGCCCTTGGGCGGTCTGAGCGAGGCATGCCATCGACAGTTCCTGTCTCTCTGTATCTCCTCCATGTCCGAACAACATCGCTTTGGTTCACTCCGAGACGCCTGGACACTTCCATCATTGAGAGCCCTTCCTGGCAGAAAGTAACAATGCGGACGCGATCTAACCGTGGTATTGACCGTCTAGGCATGCTTAAACTACAGACAACACGAGCCGTGTACTTCCTTCCTGGTGGGATGACTGGAACTGATCGGATGTCGGACGTCCTCCGTCTAACAGACGCTGCTCATGCTCGGTTGTTTACATCTTTGGGCGGGTTTAGTGAGGCCTCGGAGTGAACCAAAGCGATGTTGTTCGGGCATGGAGGAGATACAGAGAAACAGGAACTGTCGATGGCATGCCTCGCTCAGACCGCCCAAGGGCTACTACTGCAGTGGATGACCGCTACCTATGGATTATGGCTCGGAGGAACCCTGACAGCAACGCCACCATGTTGAATAATGCTTTCTTGCAGCCACAGGACGTCGTGTTACGACTCAAACTGAGCGCTATAGGCTGCATGATGCGCAGCTTCACTCCTAACGTCCATGGCGAAGTCCATCTTTGCAACCACGACACCATTCAGCGCGGTACAAATGGGCCTAACAACATGCCGAATGGACCGCTCAGGATTAGCATCACGTTCTCTTCACCGATGAGTCGCATATGTGGTACAACATGCAATGAGTGGTTTTAATGAGCAGTAAAAAGGGCAGAAATGATGTTTATGTTGATCTCTGTTCCAATTTTCTGTACAGGTTCCGGAACTCTTGGAACCGAGGTGATGCAAAACTTTTTTTGATGTGTGTATATTTGTCATCTGCATATGTGAGCAAAGCCACTCGTGAAAGGCTCATCCTAAACCTCTGAAACTGTCTCAAAGAAATTTGGTACACATGTTAGTTAGAATCTGTAAAGAAATAGTGTAGGGGTAAGAAGCACCAGCCTCCTCTTGGGGTGAGTGTGATAACGTGGAGAGAGAAGGGAGGACGAGGAGATGGATAGAACAAGGGGTAAGGAGAAGACAGGCTCAGGTAGGAGGAGGAGGAGAGAGATATAGGGCAGGAGAAGATTAAAAGAGAGAGAGAGCAGGAGGAGACTGACAAAGAGAGGCGGAGGCGGAGGAGATGGAATTAGAGGGAAGAGGATGAGACAGATAGAGAGAAGGGGCGGATGGACAAAGGGTGCAGGGGCAGAGTGACATAGAGAGGGGGGAGAAGGAGATAAGCTCAGATAGGAAAAGGTGGAGATGGAGAAAGGTAGGGGGGAAGAGGAGATGGACAGAGAGCGGGGTTGTTTGAGATGAACAGAGAGAGAGAGAGAGAGAGAGGGAAGGAGGAGACGAGCTAATAGAAGACTGGAATAAAGATATACCCGGGCAACGCTGGGTACTCAGCTAGTTACTGAATAAATATTAAACATGTAATCAAACTGCTCCCCTGAACATACTTGAGTAGATGATTCATTACATCTGTCCTCCTTGTGTATTCATATGGCGTCGCTTTATCAGTTGTTTACATGAACCCACATCACGAAGTCTCGGCAGGAACTGTCGTGGGCTGCACACTATCACCTTTGCATGGTACAATATATTGTGCGAGCCTGCAGTCTCCTTTAGTACTTCGCGTAAATCGTCAATACCGCTCTCAGACGGTCAGTATTATTGTGCAATTCGCAGTAAATATGCCAAGAGCAGGAATGTCGCCGTTATTACTATTAGTTCCTAGCCGATACCGTCATTTCAAATGGCCTTGCTTTCAGGGTGTCCTACGAGGAATGGTCAGTTTTCAGAGATATGATAGGAACTACCATTCGAAGCAAAAAGTATAGTAAACTGGGCTCTAAAACGCACGCCTTAAGAGCTATGAGTACCTCTTCAACTTCGACATTTTGAAACAAATCTGTTCTATTGAAAGCTCTTCGCTTTCCATATTATGGGAGGAATTAGTACAGATCAAACAAGAAAAAAAAGTTTAGTCAACATGGTCCCTAAAATGCATAAGTAAAGAGGTACGAGCACTTGATTAGTAGAAGATGCAGCAAAGATGAACAAGTACTTACAGGTCTTCAGGTATGCACTTTAGAGCCTATTCTTACTGGACATTTGTTTCTTGTTCTGGTCCATAATACCACCTATCAAAATATGGAAAGCAGAGAACTTATAGAAGAAGAAATTTGTTTCAAAGTATCGAAGACGAAGAAGTGCTCATAACACAGGTATGCATCTTAGAGCCCATGTTTACTCGACATTTTTCCTGCGAATGATCGTTCCTGTCATATCCCTCTTGGGTCACCCTGATGTGTAGACAGTCCAATTTCCATTATTGCCGTTATTATTATTCATAACATTATAATTATTATTGTTATTTAATCGAACAGTGATTCAAAAAGATTTGTTTGAAACATGAATATTTTGTTTGCCTTGTGACCTGCCTGTGATTTAGGCAGCAGACGCTACGGTTCCAGAATTCAAGGAGCAATTTTTGGTGAGTTACCAGATAGCTGAAATTTACTAACGGGTTAAAATTTTATGCCGAACTAGAACATACACCCAGATCCATTCACGTCACGGATAATGATGTTAGCAACCAAGCTAAATAAGCATGCTTAATGACCCAATTCAAAGCTTCAGTTTACCGATAGCTCTGTCCCATCTTTTAGATTCCACACAGGTCGTTCTGCATATACCTGGAGAAGAGCACATGGCAGAGAATGAGGCACAGCTACAACCTAAATGTTGTTTCCGGTGTCATCCTACACCCTGGAAACAGTGTGCGATTTAAAAAATTTCTTAACAGATCAAAATTGTTTTTCTGACCACACTTCAAACCGAGATTAATTGAATCATCCGTGCATCCTTCCCGGTTCGAACTGAATTTACAGTCTTTCAGTGCCTCTGCCTTATTTCCCATACTTTTCAGAGACAATCCTATGTAGGTGTTTGAAGTGGCATCCGTTTTCAAGTAAGTCATTCAAGTGTCAGCTTCTCTGGCTTCTGGGTGGACCACTAGCCATTTCGCTTCAGTTATGGCACGATACACCCCACTGTACCAGTCTGTCTTGTTAGCTGCCAAAGTACGAGGGTGATTTGATGAGTGTGGTAAAAAAGCAAGAAAAAATGTTTGTTCCGTAAACAACTCACCTTACTTCTCGACATAGTCTCCTTTAGTGGATATACAGTTGGTCCAGCTATACTTCAGCACTTTCATCCGACGGGAAAAATAGGTTTTGTCAAACTCTGCAAAATACTCTTTGACTGCAACTCTCTTTTCCTCTTTTGATGTAAATTCCCACAAGCCAAAGTATCAAGTTTGGGAACAGTAAGAAGTCAGCTGGGGCTAAGACTGTTGAATAGAGCGTATGAGGAACCAATTCAAAGACCAATTCACGCACGTTCGTCATTGTTATCGCTGATGTGTGCGTAGGTGCATTTATCGTGGTGAAAAAGCACTTTTTGCCTGCTAACCTTGGTCTTTTTTCAGTCAACGAAAGTTTCGAACGATCCAACAATGAAACATAACAGGGTCCAATTATTGTTCTATCTTTTTCGAAGTAAATCTCAAAACCAGTGACCATCACCTTACCAGCTTTCCTTCTTCAGTGCTCTTTCACCAGGCTTTGTCCATTGTTTTGACTGCCATTTTGACTTTGGTGTGTAATGATGGATCCAGATTTCATCAACAGTCCCAAATAGGCTCAGAAAGTCTTGCAGATTGCGATTAAACATCGCCAGACATTGTTTTGAAATGCACTTTTGGTTTGGATTTTGTCAATGGTTTACTTGGTGGTGACCTCAATCGGTTTCGTGGTGATCTCAGTTGGATGACCAGAGCGTGCTTCGTCTTCTATGCTTGTCCGACCACGTTTAAAATCATTAATCCATAAGTAAATGGTCTTCAGTGATAGGGTAGAGTTCGCGTAACTTCATCTAATTCTGTATTGATTTGTGCTGGAGTCCAACCCTTCAAATGAAAATGTTTTAAACAGCATGAAACTCGGTTTTCTCCATTTTCAATCGCAGTCGATACACTGACCAATTCGGTCGGCTGTCAACAATGGGCTGTACATTGTTGAAATTCTTTATACGATCCTTCGAATAATCAAGCTAACCAAACATGAAGACTCAACAAAAATGCTCCATTCTTTCATGGAAATTTACCAGACTTATCAAGCTCGTACGTTGTAGCCAGGACGCACTCATGGCTTGTGTCACTTGGTTTGACCATGCCGACTGGCATGCCGATGGAAATCCTACGAGTGTCAGTCGGTCGGTCAGCATCAAAGGAAGTCACATTGGTTCGGCGGAGAAAATGGGGGGGGGGGGGGGGCGGGAGAATCTTCCTCCAGCCCCTGTTCACACATGACGCTATACTAACTACAAGCAGTCTTGCCCCTAGTCATTAGCACCCTCCCCAGTCTGAATTTAACCCATAGATTTCTGATTTCATTGACAGCCTGCTAGTGAAACTTAATGAACATGAATATGCTGCAAAACCAGCTAGACGAATCATAAGCTAAACCGAGCAAATCAGGAAAAACGTGGACAGCATATTTTCTACGAGATAAACTCTTCTATTTTTTAAAAATTGGGAAAAAACTCTTTCTTCAAGTGTAGAAATGTCTATAATCGCAGATTGACTGTCTCTTTAATATTCTGAGATAAAATTTCCGTATAGTAGGTTTTGCAACCGTACGACAATTTTAGCAGATTCTGCAAAACCGTTCTCGTTTGCAAATTCTTGTAACACTGCTTTTATTTGTGCTCTAGTACTGTAGCTATGCAAATGTTTTAAATAAAATAAATAAATAATTAAATAAATAGGTGAATAAGTAATCAAAGAAATAGTAAAGGTTAAATAAGTAATATTTTTAGCGAAGCTCAGTACTAAATGTAAAAAAGGTCCAATAAAAGCACCAAACATTAACTCGAAATCTCTTCCTCTCTTTCGTTAGGTACTTGTACTTCTTCTTGACCTTGAAAGACTAAAACATAAAATTCAAGATTTTCATGTTGATCCCAGTTATCACCATAATGCTTACGTAACAAAGCTTTTATATTCTTGAAAATGGTGCAAATGGTTCTAAACACTATAGGACTTAACATCTGAGATCATCAGTCCCCTAGACTTAGAACTACTTAAACCTAACTAGCCTAAGGACATCACAAACATCCATGCCCGAGGCAGGATTCGAACCTGCGACCGTAACAGCAGCGTGGTTCCGGACTGAAGCGCCTAGAACCGCTCGGCCACGGCGGCCGGCTTTACATTCTTTATTTTAGCAGTTTTCAATACTGCACCTTTCAGGACAAGAGCAGGCCTTTCAGTAATTTTCAACGACTTCCCATTTCTGAGGATGCTTTTTAGTTAGTGGTTCAAATGGCTCTGAGCACTATGGGACTTAACAGCTGAGATCATCAGTCCCCTAGAACTTAGAACTACTTAAACCTAACTAACCTAAGGACATCACACACATCCATGCCCGAGGCAGGATTCGAACCTGCGACTGTAGCGGTCGCGCGGTTCCAGACTGAAGCGCCTAGAACCGCTCGGCCACAATGGCCGGCTTTTAGTTAGCGACTTTCAACTTATAAAACCGTTGCCCTTGTACAAAACTAATCTTTTTGTTCTTGATTTTGGTTACGCATATCATTTTAATATTTTGAAATGCGAAATGCCATTTATCTGTTTCTTTAAGCGCATGATCTGCCATTGCTTTTGAGTCCCTTACAGCGCAAATCGTCTTCTAAGCGAACAATCTTCTCGTTTTTTCTCATGATTTCAAGATACCCGTCAGGGTTTTCGGTAACATCCAGTTTTCTGCAATTTTTTCCAAAATTCCGAACACTGTAGCGGGGGACAGAAAAACATGGCCTACAATGGGGAACAACATTTCAATCTTTTGCACAGCAGGAGGCGTCCTGTTTAAAAACCAGCGCATTATCATTGCGATCATGGATTTGCTCTTGTTATGATCTCCACAGCCGTCAGCGAACAAAGGAACCTTTTGAATACTGTCGACATTTAATTCGCACAATGTGTTGTGCACACCAGCTGCCATCTGGTTTGACTCCTTCGCTTAGTCGCTCTCAAGCCACACATAAGAGAAGACATTTTGCGGAGTCTGTGGACCACGAAAAATGCCGATGCAAACTGTGAAGTTACACAGATACATCTGCCTTGAGAAATAAGTGGCTTGATCAGGCAATTTTGGAAGAGGCGCGTTCTTTTGGCAATCATAGCTTATAGTGAATACCCCGTCTTCTTCTAACCTTCCATAAAAAGACAGCGGCTCCTTTTTTTGTGAACGACGAGCTCCGCTACTAGTTTCTTCTTTTCATTCGGATCCTTTTCTCCAAACTCGCACACGTAGAACACTTGTCTACAGCAGGTGAACCAAATCCAATGTTAAAATGTTTGCTGAAAATGCTTCTGTAAAAGACGTAGTGTACCTGCGTTTCTGTTGTACGTCTCCCACATTTTCTTGATTAACAGGTCCTAGTTCAGATATCCACGACCACAATTCTTTGCCCTGGAGTAGTGTTTTTCCAGGGGTTTAAAACGTTTAATGTCATTGATCACCTTTTCATTTCTATCAGCGTATTTTTCGGCTTGTCTTTCGCCGTCTGTTGTTTCTTTTGGGCTCACCGGAGTGTTTAGTGATTTCATACATAATCAATGTACCCTGACTCTTCCAACTTGCAGAATACCCAGAAACACATCACGGCAAACTAGAATTTTTTCTACGTTGCCTTCTCTTCTTTTTTGTAGAAAGAACTTAATTCAAAATGTTATTTTACTTCCTGCCCCTTGGCGTTTTGAGGATGATGCCTTCATGTGTTGAAGGACGAAATTGTTCTGGCAATCTTCTTATACAAAAGCTAGTGATTTCGCCCGAAACCTTGAAAATTCAGCTCCGAGCACTTAAAGGCCTTTCCGTTTTTCATGTGGGAGCAAGTCGGCCTAGACGGAAACCCTTTTGGCGAGGACGTGAAACAGAAGTACGTTTTAGGTTGTGTATAGGGTATGTTGCTGAAAATACGCTTTATGAAAGACGGTTTTTACCATTTTTCTTTCAGTTGCAATAACTCACCTCGCTTCTTTTTTCTCAACATTTCGTTTGCAATCTTGAGGCTTTACCTTCCATTTGTGACCTCGATCAGACACATTAAGACCATCTGAGGTAGGGTTGTTACGAGGACCAATTACGTACGGCGGGGTCAGGGATTTTCTCTGCCTCGTGATGTCCTTAGGTTAGTTAGGTTTAAGTAGTTCTAAGTTCTAGGGGACTGATGACCATAGATGTTAAGTCCCATAGTGCTCAGAGGCATTTGTACCATTTTTTGAACCAATTACGTCGGCGTTGATGATCTGAATAGCCACAGCCTCTCGTTCTCTGTTTTCATTGTCCTCTCCCAAGCTATTTTCACTGACATCCATTATGAAAATATCCTAAAATCACACAAAACAGTACTACTCCCCACAACAACTTCTGTAACGTTTCGGCTTCCTAAAGGAAACAAAACAAACCTCTCAGAAGTCTCGACAAGGCAGTAAAAAGACATGGTGCCAATCTTTGTATATAACCACCTACTCCAAGAGTATTAAAAAGATTAATTTCGCTTGTTATTTACTTTCAATGACATCGTTGGTAACTGATAACACATAATAGCAGGTAATCAGCCGCACACCGGAGCGCCCATGTTGCTAGTGTATTATAGCAGGTCTAGCAACCGTTTGACATTTTAGGAGATTTTTCATCCGTAGGTTCTTTGCGTTTAGCAGGTTTTGCAATCGTAGCTAACTTTTTAGTGTCGTTTTGAAGCAATTATAGCGGATTTTGCAACTTGATGTATTCATATTCTTATAGTGGGATTTGAGACCTTTCATTTGATGTATCTAACACGAACTTAGAATTCTTTGCGTTTAGCAGTTTTTGCAACTGAACGACTCATATAGTAGGCCAATTTTGAGACGGTGTACGAGGGTCGTTCCGAAAGTAATGCCTCCTATATTTTTGTGGTGACTTTGGATGTCCGCGCCAAATGTCACTGGTGTAGTGTTAATACTTGAACCTTCCTCTTTCGTTTGCTGGTGGTTCCGTTGTCCTGCGGTAGTTGACGCCAGCAGAGGAGTGTTCCAAAATGGAGTCTGATATAGAGGGGCGTGTAAAACAGCGAAATGTGATTGGATTCCTCATTGCTGAAGAAATTGCGCCGACTGAAATGCTTCGATGCTTGATAAACGTGTATGGAGACGATAAAATAGACGTGAGGAATGTGAGGCGATGAGTGAGGCATTTTCAAGCTGGTGAAAAGTATGCGTATGACAAGCCGCGGCCCGGTCGACTCTGCATACCTCGCAATGAGGAAAGTCTTGATCAACTCATGCGTGCTGATTGGCGGTTAACGACCAGAGAATTGTATGCAAAGCTGAATGTTTGCTGTAATACCTTGGAAACAATGTTTGAACATCTTGGTTATCGCAAAGAGTGTGAGAGATGAATACTGCGGTTGCTTACAGAAGAACAAAAAACTCATAGATTGAAAATTTGCCGATACCTGCTGGACCAATATGAAGCTGAAGAAGACAATTTTCTGAATAGCATCGTCACCAGACATGAGACGTGGTGTCACTACTAGGAACCGAAATCCAAAAGACAGTCCATGGAATGGCGATATGTGAATTCTCCGTCAACGAAGAAATTCATGACATAGCTGCCTGCAGGCAAAGTGATGTGCACGGTCTTCTGGGTTAGCCAGGATGTGGTGCTTTTGGATTTCCTGGAGCCTGAAGAAAATGTCAATTCAGCACGCTGCAAGACTACCCTGACTGAACTGAAAGTCTGAAATTCCAGCGTAAGGCCAGAGAAGAAGACCAGCTTTCACCTGCAACATAATAACGCCAGGCCCCACACCAGTTTTGCGACCATACAACGCATTGCAAAATTCGGCTGGACTGTCTTTAACACATTCACCATACAGTCCCGATTTAGCACGTTCAGACTTCCATCTCTTTGGGCCTCTGAAAGATGGACTACGTGGCGAACATTTTCAAGACTCGGATGTCGTTGTCAGGGCTATAAGAAAGTTGTTAGCCTCAGCTGGTTCCGATTTTTACAAGCGCGATATGCAGACTCTGGTTCATCGTTGACAAAAGTGCGTAACGAATGGTGGTGACTGTGGAAAAATGACAGTCTGTAGCTGAAATATTGCTCTATTTAGCTGTGTTGTTCTGATTTATGTATCTCCTGTAGTTACCATGAACAAAAATAGGAGGCATTACTTTCGAAATGGCCCTCGTATTTAAAACATTTAAAGAAACAATTCGATTGGCTCTATGGCAGTAGATAGAGGTACATATATATTTTTTGACATTAAAAAGAAATAAAAAGGCTCAGCTTTACATAAAGTGCCAACCTGCAGATTGAAATGTCTTGAATTCGATCCCGAGGTGGTCCTAAGCTTTTTGTCTCTCACTTATTACTTTTTCTACCTCCGGCAAGAGGTGAAAAACGCCGTGTTGCAACGAGGCTCGGAGTCTACGTTGAACTGTGGGTCCTCTCTGTAAATGGCCAGATAAGTAAGTTCAACTGCTATGCTCAAATGTTGGGGGAAAGCTACAGCATACCACCTCCAACAGGACCATGCCTAATGAAGCACTGTGAGGTTCAAAACAAACTTTAGGTTAAAACAGATTCTTTCCTAAAAAATATTGTTTCAAAGTCAGTTGAACAATTCATATTTTATATACAGCATCTAAATCATTAACTTTTCTTAGCTTATTACAATTCTTTAGTGAGTCATATAGAGCATCACAAACTTTTGAAATAAGTTGTTTTATACATCCCGGATCTTGTTGACCTATGTGGCTGTTATTCATTGATGATTCCTAAGAGGCACGGCAGTCAGCTACAAATATTTTTTCTCTAGTGTTTCAGTAAATACTTGCAATTTCGTTTTTGCAACGTGTTGCTGGAGTCAGCGCAAACTAATGCTGATCGTCACGTCTTTCACATGACGCCCATCGTCGACTGAAAGCGTTGGTTTGCCCTCCAAACAAATTGATTTTTAAAGAGAAATTTTACGTGTTAATGCCATAGAGCGGTCGAAAATTAGTGTGGTGCGTTATTCTTTTTATTGACATGCATTAACAGGAACAACAAAAGTCGAAGAATAATCAGTACACCAGCAGGGACAGCATCGCCCTGGCCCTCGCTGACATCGCTGCATGTCAATAAAACGAATAACGCACTACACTAATTTCAGACCGCTCTATGGCATGAACACGTAAAATTTCACTTTAAAATTCATTTAGTTAGTAACAAGAAACAAATTGACGCTTTCAATCGACGTTGGGTGTCGCATGAAAGACGTGATGAGCAGTATTTGTGTGGGCTGACTTCAGCTACAGGTTGCAAAAAAAGAAATTGCAAATACCTGCCAAAACAACAGAGAAAATGCTCCTGACAACTCTTAGGAGAGACGCGCTGTATGTGCTGCTGATAATATTGACAGTGCAAATAAATAAATGTACCATTTGAAAATTGTCATAATGATCCGAAGTCGAACATGGCATCGAAATAAACTTTAAAAAAAATTGCGGCTAGTTGCCATTTCTCTCAACAGTTTAATTCGAAATTGCCTCTGATATTTTAAACAAGTAGACTAATTGTGTGTATGAATCGCCTCTGGACAAAAAGCTTAAGTGTAACAACTAGATGCTCATTGAGTGGGTGAAATGGAAATTAGAAGAAATCGTCAGGGTGCATCAACGACTCATCAGTTCATATCTGTGAGAATCCCTTGCGCACTCCTTTCTAAATAATACAGAAACCTTTCTCGGCTCCTCTGTTAGATATCTCAGTGCAACACTGGATAAGTATTTAAACTAAAGTATATTTTTCATGCTTTTTGATGCGGGCCTAAAAATAAAAAGGTTTCAGGGACTAGTTTTGCCCATCTTCAATTATAGTGACGCCTTACAATCTACATCTACATCTACATTCATACTATGCAAGCCACCTGACGATGTGTGGCGGAGGGTACTTTCGAGTACCTCTATCGGTTCTCCCTTCTATTCCAGTCTCGTATTGTTCGTGGAAAGAAGGATTGACAAACTGTCTATTGGCTTCTGTCTCGGGTTCTTCGGCCGACGTTCATCTAATGACTTTTCTGACGTTTCGCCAGCACGAGTGGCTGGCATTGTCAAAGCTTCACCCTCCATTGCCGGTGGTGAACTGGAGCCGAGCTCGCGGCCGCAGACTATACAGGATGTTACAAAAAGGTACGGCCAAACTTTCAGGAAACATTCCTCACACACAAAGAAAGAAAATATGTTATGTGGACATGTGTCCGGAAACGCTTACTTTCCATGCTAGAGCTCATTTTATTACTTCTCTTCAAATCACATTAATCATGGAATGGAAACACACAGCAACAGAACGTACCAGCGTGACTTCAAACACTTTGTTACAGGAAATGTTCAAAATGTCCTCCGTTAGCGAGGATACATGCATCCACCCTCCGTGGCATGGAATCCCTGATGCGCTGATGCAGCCCTGGAGAATGGCGTATTGTATCACAGCCGTCCACAATACGAGCACGAAAGGTCTCTACATTTGGTACCGGGGTTGCGTAGACAAGAGCTTTGAAATGCTCCCATAAATGAAAGTCAATAGGGTTGAGGTCAGGAGAGCGTGGAGGCCATGGAATTGTTCCGCCTCTACCAATCCACCGGTCACCGAATCTGTTGTTGAGAAGCGTACAAACACTTCTACTGAAATGTGCAGGAGCTCCATCGTGCATGAACCACATGTTGTGTCGTACTTGTAAAGGCACATGTTCTAGCGGCACAGGTAGAGTATCCCGTATGAAATCATGACAACGTGCTCCATTGAGCGTAGGTGGAAGAACAAACTAAAATGAACTCTAACATGGAAATAAAGCGTTTCAGGACACATGTCCACATAACATCTTTTCTTTATTTGTGTGTGAGGAATGTTTCCTGAAAGTTTGGCCGTACCTTTTTGTAACACCCTGTATGTACACTTGACAGCAAAAAAAGTGGGTCACTGCTGAATACAACCAACATAACGTAGCTGTGTTGCAGGTCCTCTAAACACCAAAACCCTGTGGGGTACAGTCGTTTGACTACCCACAATGGGTACCGCAGGAGACTACTAAGAGACCAAAGGTCTTTATGGCAATCAGTCTAAGTGTCAACTAATATCGTCATACAAAACATATTAGAAAACACGTTCTTAGCGATGAGACACCCCATAACACTCATAAACTAACCTTAATTACAACAAGTGCCATTCCAAAAGTTCTGAGAAAACGGATTATTTTACATATATCGTACAGTAATCCTTAGTCAAAATTAAATACTTGAGACAATATATGGAGTTACAAAGCTGTATGGCAATAGGAAAAAAAGTTTTTCGCTCTCTAAAAGGTTTTCCATCCACGTGCTGAAGGTCGCTCAATGGCGAGTGGCTCTGGAAACTGGATATTGGACAAACCAGTAGAAAAATGCGGTGAACGGCAACAAGAACTCTAAGGAAATCTCAACATTAACAGCGAATCACCAGTAATATCATTGTTCTCGTAACACATCAACAGCTACGTGTACACAAATTTGAACTTTAAATGACATGACCAACGTCATCATTCTGGACCTGGATGCAAACCCAGCATCTATAGCCATTGCTAACTAAGCTAAGCTTTGTTTGTGCCTTATTGAGACCGGATCACTAGGCATAAAGAGACGTGATGTATAGACGTTTGCACCAGTATCAGTTATCATTTCAGATCCTGAAAATAAATGACGAAAATGTTTGTACAGAACTGGGAATCCTGTCATAACAGTTACCGTCCTGGGAATTACCCCCAACGACGTTTAATATGGTGTCATTCACAAGGAACAAGGTATGGTCATGTTTAAAATTGAAATGCCATCATATAAAGCTTGTGACAAGGATGCGAACCCAGCACCTAAGGAAATTTTTAACGAAGTACAGTCATGCTCAAAAGTATCCGAACGACCTGGATTGCATTTCGCCTGATTCTCACGCAACCCATATAACGCAGCTGTCTAGCAGGTCCTCTAATCGCTCCTTGATACAGTCGTTTAACTGCTGAAAATGGTTTCAACACGTCACCACTAAAAAACACTGCTCTGTATCGCAATAACTCAGGATGTAAAGTAATACCACGATACTAAAAATATCAGGGAACATCTCATCACAGATAAGACTGTCCTTAAGGCTTGTAAGCTCGCATTTATTGCAATAACTGACATACCTGAAATGTTAGCACTCTCATTATTACGTCAGATAGGTAATGCGCGTAGTAAGTTCGTCGTATTCATGATTTTCTCTTCAAAGTAACATACCATACTTCTTATTTAACACAAAATGTCCTTAAAAATTTACGTTATTCACGAGCAGCTAGTTGAGAATATGTATGAACTTCAAATGACACGACGAACCGCATATGGATTCAAGCCCAGGTCATGCAAACTAAGATTTCGTGACTGACGGAAATTAACAGTCATTCCTGACTAGGCATAAAGAGAGTGATATACCTCGATTTTAGACAGTATCAGTTAACAAATATCAACTTTAAATTACACAATGTAAACATTTTTAACGTTCGCGAATTCCTACCCGGCATCTATTGTCCCTCTTAACGAACTACGAGAGATGTTCAGTACTGCTTCTTCACAAGTAACTTACTTGAAATGCAGTGAGGTAAAGCTTTGTGTTGGACAGGGATTCGAACCCAGAACCTAATCGGATGTTATCGAAGCACAATCAACTTTGACATATCGGATTTTCTCGGCAGTAGCTAGATGTATTAACTGAAATGACGAGACGAAACATTAATTTTTTCCTTCCCAGGACTCCAACCCGGCACGTATCGCAGTTATATTCTAGAGAAAAGGAACGTTAAGTATGGGTTTGTTACACCAGCAGCGACATGTGAGCATGTTTGAACTAGAAATAATATCACAAAGGGTTCAGTGCTTACTGAGAATCGAACCCCACACATATCGTTGTTGACTACACACAAAGAGACGTCAGCTACCGAATTTTTCTCCACCAGCAGCTTGGAATAACATCCTTCAACTTACAGTGATCTCGCAAATAGTTCTGTGTCTCACTGGGAGTCAAAATCGTCAGATTCGTTGGTGTTGACAACGAATGAAAATGCATTAAAAATAAAAATTATTATCCACCAGCAGATAGGTGTTCTCATGCTAGAGCTTGATAATACATAGTGAAAAGTTTAGTGCTGGGCCAGGATTCCAACCCATTCATGCGCAATATGTGGAGATGTTGAGGAATCTGCAGTTTTGAACAAACAACAAGTTGTAGTCGAGCTGTATTGTCACGAAGGGATCAAATTCCGCGTTAAGGGCGGTCTGAGTTGCATTCCCAGTTCAGAACCAATTTTATCGACATACGGAAGCTCAAATAAAAGACTGAATAAGTGTCCTGTGACCATACACAGGGTTTGTTTCGTCGCTAGAAATAAATAACTAGTACAAGAAAGGTTACTGGTGATGGAGTTCCCACATTTTGCCACTATTGACTTTATTGTGGTTCAACCAAACGTCTACTTGGTAGAGAACGAATATCATGTTTAAAGTGATTTTCAGACCACAATGCCATTATACCTTCTTCATTTGGCGTAGCCAGAAGAGAATAGAAGCTGCCCCTTACTATCAAAACACATCGGTAGAAGTTGGAATCGAACCCAGACTATCAGCATGGCAAACTACCATCAGTCCAACACACCACCAACGCTCTTCTCTACGACTCATTCCTCTAGCATAACACCGCTGCGGCACACAAGATGAGAATTCTGACACACAGGATCTCTGTCGTGGTTTGCAGGATGTTCAGTACATTCATTTACTTGGTTGACCGAATCGCCATGAACTAGCTGCCTTGGCTACCCAGTGCATACATTCGACTCTATTTTGTAATCACCGAAATAAAATAACGTAACTGCCACCTACACAGAACTGCCAACAGTGTACTATGCCGAAATTTAAATAGGAAGTGTTCCTTTCCATTTGAGCTACTCTATTGCGTTATCTGTTTGTTGAAACCATCGTGCAGTGCAAAAGAAATGCTGTAACTGTCTGTCTCTCAGAAGTCTAGATCCGGCCATATGCATTATCTCACAGCACTGTGGAATGCCGAAGTTCAGGAGGAAGTGTTTTTCACTTCCAGAGGTGCTGTAGCTACGTCACAGCTAGTAGTGTAACGGTAAGCGTCGCGCACTGTTTATAAAACGTCGCGTGTTCTATTACATTCGCTACTACATTTTTTTAAAACGCAATTCTGCTGTCTGCTGAAGTTATCACTTTAATGGAACTTTGAACATATTTCTCTTCACTTCTCAACCCAAAATAGTCGCATGTGAAAAAAAGGCTAACTTCTGTGTCATTTTGTTCTTTTCAGATTAAATAGACGGCCAGGCAGCAGATGCGTCTAGAAGCTTTTGTGTTATGTATGGGGAGAGCACATCGTGCCAAAATAGTCAGAAAAGTATTTTCTACATTAGCTGTTGTCTGGTAGTGGCATTTTATTCTTCTTCAAACCTTGTTTGACAGCTTTAACTCAGAACAAGTTTTCTACATGCATGTAATCAATAAAATGCATGTGCATTGTCAGACTGTTATAGATAACATCAGAGAATTCGCATATATCGTTGATGATTAATTTCTCTCTCATGTTTAGTATTGTTTTAACAATACTAAAAGAAACCTTACGAAAACTGTGCACTGTATTGTAAGAAATGAAATAAAACTACCCACGATGACCTTACGGCGAAAGTAAGTCTGTTTTAACAAAACTGAGTATCTGTACACAAGCGTGCCTCCATCTGCACGAATTAGTAAAATACTACTCACTTATATTTCGATAGGATCTGTGTTTAAATGGTATGCTGTGTCATACTCAACAGGTATGCAAACGTGGCATTTCATAAATAAAGTTACGTATTCCTAGAAACCCAAAATTTGCTTGTCAGCAGCGGAAAGAGGCGTTACCTGTTGTGCAGCATTGTAAGTTTTTCACCATTGCACTTTGAGCTGAACGCATTTTCTTACGATTTGCTTATCGACGTTTGATCTGACTGCGTGCAGCTCTTACACAGAAGGGATAAAAACGTTACAGTCTGCGAGGCTGGAACCGCGAACCATAGCAGTCGCGTTTCCACAGGTCAGCACATCAACACAGAGCTAGCGGATAGATACGGTTTGCGCCTTCCCCTTACGAGGATAATAGTGGCTAGAACTCGTAAACCGCTATTTACAGGACGAGATTAGTTGCGATTGCCACGTTCAATGACTTTGCTGGGCTGAAAACCGTAAATTTACAATCTTCTGTTACACCTCAAGCGATAACAACTCAGGTTATTCAATGGAAATGACACGAGAAATCAAGTGAACGTTGACGCTTAATTCCGTGCACACCAGGAAGTAACTCGTCGATCACAGAGTTGCCAGACGTACCTTGCGTTGTTGCCAAATCTCAGTTACATTACCAGCAGGAAGAAGACAACCGATGTGATCCTACAGCGGGCTGGGAAGTGACCATAGCTGGCGCCTCAAAGACGCGGCTGCTACGGCCTGGAATACGTAATGCGTCTGATTCGCATTTCTGTAACTAGGTTTAGGGACTGGAGCTTAGTTACTAATAATACTCAGAACTGACTGCTACTAAGCATCATAAATCAGTAACTCTCATAGTTGTTTTTATATTTCTTTCGTAACTGAACTCAAAACTGAGAAAGTCATTCACGGACGTTTTCGTGCCTCGCCGATAGTCGAGCACAACAAACAAATAAAAATAAAAAGACAGTGTGTGTGTGTGTGTGTGAGAGAGAGAGAGAGAGAGAGAGAGAGAGAGAGAGAGAGAGAGAGGGGGGGAGAGAGAGAGAGAGAGAGAGAGAGGGTACAAAATTGTTGTAAAGAAATTGAATACTGGTATGTAAAGAAATCTTTCATTAAAATGACTCGTTCCACATCATTACGAAATGTCGTATTCATGATCTATGGAACAAGTACTAATCTAATCTAACCTAATCATATCATATTGCTGACTATCCATGAAGAGTCATGAAGTACCGAAATTTTCGCCTGTATCAGTAATCAAATCTTAACTTGAAAATAAAAGACGACAGTTTTTGTAATAAACCGGGATTCCTATTAAGACCCTTTCATATCTGTTAACTAACCATGAAAGATGTCTGATATACCTCAATTCAGAAGTAACGAAGTGTGTATGAATTTAAAGATGAAGCGCATGATGTGAAGTTCTGCGACCGAGATACGAACCCAAGAAGTAATCGGATTGTTAACTAAGTAAAATAAAATGTTAGGTATTGGTTTTTCTTGCCAGCTGCTAGTTGTTTAATCTAAAATAAGGACACAAATTTTTGTGCCTGAGCGACACTCGAACCGCACTCATGTCGTTCCTCTTTATTGTCCACGAATATTGGTTAAGTATCAATTGCTTACTCGCCAACAGTAAGATGTGTGCGTGTTTGTCCATAAATTGTTGGCAACATGAACAGACATTAAAAATGCACGTTAATTTTCACTAGCAGGCCGGTGTGCATGTGAGAGGGCTTGAAATGAATATTTTTGTACTGATCAGGTTTCGGACCCACATATTTACCTTTGGAGGAGACCTAGAGAAGACTGCAGTCTTGGGAAAAGGAATGAAATGATTGAACTATACTGTTCCGAGAGATTCAGATCCTCGAAAGAGGAGATACGAATTCGAATCACAGTCCAGCACCAAATTTTTCAATGTCTCTAGTTCAATCAAGTACAAGTAAAATAACAGCTGTGTTCCTTTAGACGGCTACCAGTTCATCAAATAAAATAAAATTTTCTAATGAAAGTAAGTTTACTGGTGACTGTATTTCTGTTTACCCTGACCCCCACCTATGTGATTTTCCAACGTAATCCGGCTCTGTCCAGTTTGGAATGAAGGAACGTGATGTTTAATGCGGATTCTGGATTATAACAGCTTTCTCTTGAGGTTACCAGAGGTAAAGTAAATCTGTTTGTGCCTCTTAAAAGTAAATGCCTCAACCCACGCATTGCACTTGCGATAGTTCGTTCCACCAGACCATTGTGGCCACATTTCCCAGCCCCAGGAGTGTGCTGTAATGGATGATGTTCTTAGCTTACTAAGCTAGTCACGGTGGAAAAAAAACGCGAGTCTATTAAATGGTTAAGTAGAAGCAAGCTTCTGACGTGGAGATTATGCTATTCTCATGTCATCAGGATGTAAAGACTCTTCTAGGCGTCATAGCCTCGATTTGAAGCCATTTTGAAATTTTCACTAATTCAGGAAATTTCTTAGTTCGAGAAAATCCACTGTGAAGTGTGAACTTACTGGATAATTCGATTATCACCGTCATTATTACTATCATTTTCTTCATACCGCTGCTGGAACACATGTGCTTGAAGATCATTTAAATCCTTTTGGTCATTATAGAAGTAGCTGCCCAAGAACAAGTTCTTTCCCTGTCCACGGATTCCTTTTCATGTTAATATCAAACATCAGCAATTACTCGTAGATCACATTAAAACTAAAGTAATTGATGAAGACGTTACTTGATAACGAAAACGCGCTGCCTTTCTTCATTTACTTGCGCCTAGAAATGGCTGTCGAATACTGCCAAACCAAAAGCCAAGGGATCTTACTGCCTTCCAATATACGTCGCTGTCGGTTCTTCCATATAATTTGGTCGACGTGACCTGTTTCAAGTTGTGTATGACACAGAATGTTTTAGAAAATCAATTGTTTTCCTTTGCAGTAAACAGAAAGATTTTCATTCTAAGCTATCCAAGTCCAAAATTTTCGCAATATTAGTTCAAATTTAATATTCGCTTCCATAACGCAAGGAAAGTATTTCACAGTTGCAAAACCCGCATCCGACTCACTGTCCTTACACTTAGTTGCTGGCCATAAATTCTAGCTCCAAGTGACGCCAGTTTAAGTAACCTAATGTAGCGAAGACTGTTTGCCAGTGCTCTTTCTCACCGGAAAATATGCAGTTCACTCATTGGGCTCCATAAGTACACTGTAACAGTAATTTCTGTGTGTACGCATTGCATACGGATTGTAGAATTTAGTGGTGCTCTCTCTTCCACTTCTGTGTACAATATGCCTGACCTAAACGGGCCGTTTATCATTACAGGCCCTGGGCGGTGCAACATCATATTGACAACAGTAATGTGCTTATACTGACAACCTCATTGTTCATTTAAGTAAAACAACATGACCTTCGAGTGATAGACATTTCGACCCCCTTTTCCTTCTGTGAAATTTGTCAGTAAACTTTTTGCCTTCGAACCAGCGAAATGCGGCAGAGTACGGCTGGTAAACGATTTACAAACCACGATTTAGTGCCATTAACACGACTTCTTTAAACATTGGCGTAGCTGAAGGAATTTAGTTTCTTCTTAAATCGTCTTATGCAGCAACGTTCACAGATATCTCAAATAGGAAAAGCTCTTTATCCAGGTACGAAGGTTGTAAAACAAACTTCCCACAGTTTGTGTCAGGTTGATCTTTTCGTCTGATAGCACTGCGTAAGTATTTTGTGTAAGACGTATAAAAGTAGTGTTCCTGTAGCTGTGGGAATCATTGGTAGAAAACGAGTTTCACACCAATGGGTACAGTACTGATAAACATTCAAAGTGATTATCAACCTAAGTCTGCGTTGATCCACAAACTGAGGCGTATTTATAATATTGAAGCTAGACTAGGTATCCTTGTCTTCCTTAAGTGGGCATTGGAAGGCGTTTACACACACGTATACGAGGGTAATCCCAAAGGTAAGGTCTCCTAAGGGACACGCAAGTGCCAACGCAGGCACAAACGAGAGATCCTTAATTTTAATGGCAAGCAGAAAGCACAGTGTTGGCTGCATGGTGGCAAGGTGGTAAAGAGCAAGACTATGGATGCGAAGGTCTCAGGTTCGATGCCTCACCTGTCCCACGATTTTTATGTGCCGTTTTACACATATTTCCCCTGGGGCAGTGTTTGTTGATGTGAAACATGCCGAGTTGCACTGTGGTCCGAAAGCCACGTAAAATTGTAGGTTCACCTATTAACTGGCTAGGTAAGTCAACTCAAAGGTCGGAGAAAGCAACAGCATACCACCTCCAAGTCCGTGCCTATTAAAGCACTGTGGTGTTCAAATCACTCTTGCGACTGATGACTGCTTTACTTTCTATGGGTTCCAAAACTAATGATCTTCGGGTTATTAACATTTTTGTGGTTTCATGCTGTAGCTTTGAAACCAGTAGACGTAAGTAACCGGCCGAGCACTGTCACCGTTCGAGTTGTCAAGGTGGTAGACGACGATACTGTCGACCCCAGTTACAATTTTGGTCATGACTATGTTTCAGTCGAATACCTCTATGGGCCTTTCTGCGTATTTCAAGATATACTTTTATACACTTGTTACTCTTCCAAATTGATATCTGATAGAGCTGTATTTAGCAACATGAACCAGATATGTTTTCCGTGCAATATATCGGACAACTCGTCAGTGCAGCGAGATTTCGTTTATGTGTTGCGCATGGTGCAAGAAATATTTGTGTTTTGCTTGTTTCTGTGATAGATTTCACCCCACAGAATGCGAGCAAGCTCTTGAATAGACTGTCAATAACTGGAATTACGCAATAACACACTTAAAATTTGTATTTTTGCATTATGTATCCCGATGAAAATAACTGTAAACAGGTTATATGCCTACTTGCTTATTACCGCGCTTCTCGATGCTTTCCTCAAAACATTAAAACAAAAATAAAAAGAGAGAGAGAGAGAAAGCAGAAATGTATTTCAAATATCAGCTCAGTGACGCCATGCTCGTCTCGTGATGTAAAGCAAGGATAGTTGATAGGTAATATCTCGTTGTACTATGCAAACAACTAGAACAGAATTCAGTATCAAAGTGGTAAGAACACCTACTCAGTGCGCCAATTAAACACTCAGCCATTCTTGGTTATTTTGTTAATCGTCTGTAATGCAGTAAACATCCTTGATTATTGATTTGTAATTACTACCATTGTTATTATTATTCGTCACCCCACAACAGCTTTCCTATCACCCATTGCCGCCGATGCACGTAACGAATGGATCAGGATGAATGGAATGTGGGATGTTTCGTCACGGAGAATATACACATTTATCTCGGCGTCTTGTATCAGGGTAATATGAAAATCTCAATAAGAAAAGACGACAATAACACCCAACTATTTCTGTCCACATAACACTATGACGACAGACAAATTGGCGTCTCACTGTATTTTGATTATAATTCGTTAGCCTTTTCGCGACCTCATTTTAATACCTCGTGGGAGCAGGCATAATATTTTGCTTTTTGAACACCGAACAATAACACACAAAGATAGTAGATGGAAGGATACAACGAAAAAATCAGACTCATGGGTGTGGATCCAGTTCATCATAAGAAGACTAAACAAGAGGGAAACTTTACGAAAGTAATGAATACACTTGTTAGTATACATTATTTGCATAGATCTGAAGATGAAAAAGCGCAGATCTGCACAGTGCCCGCATCTGCACTTTAGTTTCTGTCTTAATGGGCATAATTTTTAGTTTCTTCTCTTCTGAATTGTCAAATGAATTGATTATTGCGTGGTACAGAATAATTCGGTAACTGTGTTTCTTACAGCTTCCATTCGCACCAACATTATTCTACATTCTCGTGCAATTCATAAAATTCTACTTGTATGATTACAAGACTGCACATAGATGCAATCGATTTCGAGGTGCAAAGCGTTTGTTATCTTACTTTTCGTGACAGGTTGGCAAAGTTGATTTCTAAAGACTTTTTATTGTACTGAAATAATCTTTTGTAACAAAGTAACAAGGTAAGTGTTTTATTCGTACATATTTTGTGGGAAACTGTAATCGTGATGGAAGATTACACACCTGAATGTTTGACACAGCTGGTAGGAGAAAACGCTGCATATTAACCAAAACCCGCACCTCCTCTCCGTATCCTCCTATGACACGAACACAGGATTCTCCTCCTATAACGCTACAGAGCTGTTCCTAGCATAGCTGAAACTTGGCAACATCGTCACAAACATTTAGCAACACTGTGACAGTGCAATCATTTCCGCGTATGGTACTGAACTGACTCGCTAAATTCCATTTGAATGACTCGTGGTATATAATCCTCACGTAAACAAAGACACTGAGACCGAAATTTCAATTTTTTGGCTAAAGAAATGCTGTTGTTGTTGTGGTCTTCAGTCCTGAGACTGGTTTGATGCAGCTCTCCATGCTACTCTATCCTGTGCAAGCTTCTTCATCTCCCAGTACCTACTGCAACCTACATCCTTCTGAATCTGCTTAGTGTATTCATCTCTTGGTCTCCCTCTACGATTTTTACCCTCCACGCTGCCCTCCAATGCTAAATTTGTGATCCCATGATGCCTCAAAACATGTCCTACCAACCGATCCCTCCTTCTAGTCAAGTTGTGCCACAAACTTCTCTTCTCCCCAATCCTATTCAGTACCTCCTCATTAGTTACGTGATCTACCCACCTTATCTTCAGCATTCTTCTGTAGCACCACATTTCGAAAGCTTCTATTCTCTTCTTGTCCAAACTAGTTATCGTCCATGTTTCACTTCCATACATGGCTACACTCCATACAAATACTTTCAGAAACGACTTCCTGACACTTAAATCTATACTCGATGTTAACAAATTTCTCTTCTTGAGAAACGCTTTCCTTGCCATTGCCAGTCTACATTTTATATCCTCTCTACTTCGACCATCATCGGTTATTTTACTCCCTAAATAGCAAAACTCCTTTACTACTTTAAGTGTCTCATTTCCTAATCTAATTCCCTCAGCATCACCCGACTTAATTCGACCACATTCCATTATCCTTGTTTTGCTTTTGTTGATGTTCATCTTATATCCTCCTTTCAAGACACTGTCCATTCCGTTCAACTGCTCTTCCAAGTCCTTTGCTGTCTCTGACAGAATTACAATGTCATCGGCGAACCTCAAAGTTTTTACTTCTTCTCCATGAATTTTAATACCTACTCCGAATTTTTCTTTTGTTTCCTTTACTGCTTGCTCAATATACAGATTGAATAACATCGGGGAGAGGCTACAACCCTGTCTCACTCCTTTCCCAACCACTGCTTCCCTTTCATGCCCCTCGACTCTTATAACTGCCATCTGGTTTCTGTACAAATTGTAAATAGCCTTTCGCTCCCTGTATTTTACCCCTGCCACCTTCAGAATTTGAAAGAGAGTATTCCAGTCAACATTGTCAAAAGCTTTCTCTAAGTCTACAAATGCTAGAAACATAGGTTTGCCTTTTCTTAATCTTTCTTCCAAGATAAGTCGTAAGGTCAGTATTGCCTCACGTGTTCCAACATTTCTACAGAATCCAAACTGATCTTCCCCGAGGTCCGCTTCTACCAGTTTTTCCATTCGTCTGTAAAGAATTCGCGTTAGTATTTTGCAGCTGTGACTTATTAAACTGATAGTTCGGTAATTTTCACATCTGTCAACACCTGCTTTCTTTGGGATTGGAATTATTATATTCTTCTTGAAGTCTGAGGGTATTTCGCCTGTCTCATACATCGTGCTCACCAGATGGTAGAGTTTTGTCATGACTGGCTCTCCCGAGGCTATCAGTAGTTCTAATGGAATGTTGTCTACTCCCAGGGCCTTGTTTCGACTCAGGTCTTTCAGTGCTCTGTCAAACTCTTCACGCAGTATCATATCTCCCATTTCATCTTCATCTACATCCTCTTCCATTTCCATAATATTGTCCTCAAGTACATCGCCCTTGTATAAACCCTCTATATACTCCTTCCACCTTTCTGCCTTCCCTTCTTTGCTTAGAACTGGGCTGCCATCTGAGCTCTTGATATTCATACAAGTGGTTCTCTTCTCTCCAAAGGTCTCTTTAATTTTCCTGTAGGCAGTATCTATCTTACCCCTAGTGAGACAAGCCTCTACATCCTTACATTTGTCCTCTAGCCATCCCTGCTTAGCCATTTTGCACTTCCTGTCGATTTCATTTTTGAGACGTTTGTATTCCCTTTTGCCTGCTTCATTTACTGCATTTTTATATTTTCTCCTTTCATCAATTAAATTCAATATTTCTTCTGTTACCCAAGGATTTCTACTAGCCCTCGTCTTTTTACCTACTTGATCATCTGCTGCCTTCACCACTTCATCCCTCAGAGCTACCCATTCTTCTTCTACTGTATTTCTTTCCCCCATTCCTGTCAATTGTTCCCTTATGCTCTCCCTGAAACTCTCTACAACCTCTGGTTCTTTCAGTTTATCCAGGTCCCATCTCCTTAAATTCCCACCTTTTTGCAGTTTCTTCAGTTTCAATCTGAAGTTCATAACCAATAGATTGTGGTCAGAATCCACATCTGCCCCTGGAAATGTCGTACAATTTAAAACCTGGTACCTAAATCTCTGTCTTACCATTATATAATCTATCTGATACCTCTTAGTATCTCCAGGATTCTTCCAGGTATACAACCTTCTTTTATGATTCTTGAACCAAGTGTTAGCTATGATTAAGTCATGCTCTGTGCAAAATTCTACAAGGCGGCTTCCTCTTTCATTTCTTCCCCGCAATCCATATTCACCTACTACGTTTCCTTCTCTCCCTTTTCCTACTAACGAATTCCAGTCACCCATGACTATTAAATTTTCGTCTCCCTTCACTACCTGAATAATTTCTTTTATCTCGTCATACATTTCATCTATTTCTTCATCATCTGCAGAGCTAGTTGGCATATAAACTTGTACTACTGTAGTAGGCATGGGCTTTGTGTCTATCTTGGCCACAATAATGCGTTGACTATGGTGTTTGTAGTAGCTAACGCGCACTCCTATTTTCTTATTCATTATTAAACCTACTCCTGCATTACCCCTAATTGACTTTGTATTTATAATCCTGTATTCGCCTGACCAAAGGTCTTGTTCCTCCTGCCACCGAACTTCACTAATTCCCACTATATCTAACTTTAACCTATCCATTTCCCTTTTTAAATTTTCTAACCTACCTGCCCGATTAAGGGATCTGACATTCCACGCTCCGATCCGTAGAACACCTGTTTTCTTTCTCCTGATAACGACGTCCTCGAGTAGTCCCCGCCCGGAGATCCGAATGGGGGACTATTTTACCTCCGGAATATTTTACCCAAGAGGACGCCATTATCATTTAATCATACAGTAAAGCTGCATTTCCTCGGGAAAAATTACGGCTGTAGTTTCCCCTTGCTTTCAGCCGTTCGCAGTACCAGCACAGCAAGGCCGTTTTGGTTAATGTTACAAGGCCAGATCAGTCAATCATCCAGACTGTTGCCCCTGCAACTACTGAAAAGGCTGCTGCCCCTCTTCAGGAACCACATGTTTGTCTGGCCTCTCAACAGATACCCCTCCGTTGTGGTTGCACCTACGGTACGGCCATCTGTATCGCTGAGGCACGCAAGCCTCCCCACCAACGGCAAGGTCCATGGTTCATGGGGGGGAAAGAAATGCTATTCTTCACATAAGTGACAACTTTTAATATCTCTCACGATGCGTTATGAGGCTAAGTAACCAATATCAAGACGAGAGTGGCGTGCTGGCAGCAGTGTGTCCGTAGCCCCGTGGTACCGCCCGTGTCTCGTGTTCCGACGGTTAAGTGAATCGTCAGTTTTAACTGTGGTAGGGGCAGCGCGTGCGAGTATTTCTTGTGTATTATTTCATGGAGCTGTGAATTCCCAGAAAAAATTCTGTAGCAAAATCAGAAGAAAACTTTTACACATCAAATCCTCTTGGCAGCTCGATTGAGTAAGTTGTGTTAAAGATCGCAGATCTCGGCTTTCTGACTGCCAAGCTGCTATACAATACAAGCGTCCTTGAAGAAATTCGAATCGACCGCCAACAATACGAAATTCAATAATGTTCTTCACTTAAGACTCCCATGCTAGGGTGATAAGTACGAAGGAAATAAATTGATTAGCAAATCGCAAGAAAATACTTTCAGCTCAAAGTACAATGGTGAAAAACTTACAATGCTGCACAACAGGTAACGCCTCTTTCCGCTGCTGACAAGCAAATTTTGGGTTTCTAGGAATACGTAACTTTATTTATGAAATGCCACGTTTGCATACCTGTTGAGTATGACACAGCATACCATTCAAACACAGACCCTATCGAAATCTAAGTGAGTAGTATTTTACTAATTCGTGCAGATAGAGGCACGCTTGTGTACAGATACTCAGTTTTGTTAAAACAGACTTACTTTCGTCGTAAGGTTATCATGGGTAGTTTCATTTCATTTCTTACAATACAGTGCACAGTTTTCGTAAGGTTTCTTTTAGTGTTGTTAAAACAATACTAAACATGAGAGAGAAATTAATCATCAACGATATATGCGAAATCTCTGATGTTATCTATAACAGTCTGACAATGCACATGCGGTTTATTGATTACATGCATGTAGAAAACTTGTTCTAAGTTAAAGCTGTCAAACAAGGTTTGAAGAAGAATAAAATGCCACTACCAGACGACAGCTAATGTAGAAAATACTTTTCTGACTATTTTGGCACGATGCACTCTCCCCATACATAATACAAAAGCTTCTAGACGCATCTGCTGCCTGGCCGTCTATTAAACCTGAAAAGAACAAAATGAAGCAGAAGTTAGTCTTTTTTCCATATGCGACTATTTTGGGTTGAGAAGTGAAGAGAATTATGTTCAAAGTTGCATTAAATTGATAACTTCAGCAGACAGCAGAATTGCGTTTTTAAAAAATGTAGTAGCGAATGTAATAGAACAAGCGACGTCTTATCAACAGTGCGCGACGCTTACCGTTACGCTACTAGCTGTGACGTAGATACAGCATCTCTGGAAGTGAGAAACACTTCCTCCAGAACTTTGGCATTCCACAGTGCTGTGAGATAATGCATATGGCCGGATCTAGACTTCTGAGAGACAGACAGTTACAGCATTTCTTTTGCACTGCACGATGGTTTCAACAAACAGATAACGCAATAGAGTAGCTCAAATGGAAAGGAACACTTCCTATTTAAATTTCGGCAGTTCTGTGTAGGTGGCAGTTACGTTATTTTATTTCGGTGATTACAAAATAGAGTCGAATGTATGCACTGGGTAGCCAAGGCAGCTAGTTCATGGCGATTCGGTCAACCAAGTAAATGAATGTACTGAACATCCTGCAAACCACGACAGAGATCCTGTGTGTCAGAATTCTCATCTTGTGTGCCGCAACGGTGTTATGCTAGAGGAATGAGTCGTAGAGAAGAGCGTTGGTGGTGTGTTGGACTGATGGTAGTTTGCCATGCTGATAGTCTGGGTTCGATTCCAACTTCTACCGATGTGTTTTGATAGTAAGGGGCAGCTTCTATTCTCTTCTGGCTACGCCAAATGAAGAAGGTATAATGGCATTGTGGTCTGAAAATCACTTTAAACATGATATTCGTTAGACGTTAGACGTTAGTTTGAACCACAATAAAGTCAATAGTGGCAAAATGTGGGAACTCCATCACCAGTAACCTTTCTTGTACTAGTTATTTATTTCTAGCGACGAAACAAACCCTGTGTATGGTCACAGGACACTTATTCTGTCTTTTATTTGAGCTTCCATATGTCGATAAAATTGGTTCTGAACTGGGAATGCAACTCAGACCGCCCTTAACGCGGAATTTGATCCCTTCGTGACAATACAGCTCGACTACAACTTGTTGTTTGTTCAAAACTGCAGATTCCTCAACATCTCCACATATTGCGCATGAATGGGTTGGAATCCTGGCCCAGCACTAAACTTTTCACTATGTATTATCAAGCTCTAGCGTGTGAACACCTATCTGCTGGTGGATAATAATTTTTATTTTTAATGCATTTTCATTCGTTGTCAACACCAACGATATCTGACGTTTTTGACTCACAGTGAGACACAGAACTATTTGCGAGATCACTGTAAGTTGAAGGATGTTATTCCAAGCTGCTGGTGGAGAAAAATGCGGTAAGTGTCGGCTCTTTGTGTGTAGTCAACAACGATATGTTTGGGGTTTGATTCTCAGTTAGCGCTGAACACTTCGTCATATTATTTCTAGTTCAAACATGCTCACATGTCGCTGCTGGTGTAACAAACCCATACTTAACGTTCCTTTTCTCTAGAATATAACAGCGATACGTGCCGGGCTGGAGTCATGGGAAGGAGAAATTAATGTTTTGTCTCGTCATGTCATTTAATACTGCCGAGAAAATCCGATATGTTAAAGTTGATTGTGCTTCGATAACAATCCGATTAGGTTCTGGGTTTGAATCCCTGTCCAACACAAAGCTTTACCTCACTGCATTTCAAGTAAGTTACTTGTGAAGTAGCAATATCTGATATCTCTCGTAGTTCTTTAACAGGGACAATGGATGCCGGGTAGGAATTCGCGTCCTTTAAAATTGTTACGTTATGTTATTTAAAGTTGATATTTGCTAACTGATACTGTCCAAAAATGAGGTATATCACTTTCTTTATGCCTAGTCAGGAATGACTGTTAATTTCCGTCACCCACAAAATCTTAGCCTGCATGATTGGTTGAAATGGCTCTGAGCACTATGGGACTCAACATCTGAGGTCATCTGTCTCCTAGAACCTAGAACTACTTAAACCTAACTAACCTAAGGACATCACACACATCCATGCCCGAGGCAGGATTCGAACCTGCGACCGGAGCAGTCACGCGGTTCCGGACCGAAGTGCCTAGAACTGCACGGCCACCGCGGCCTAGCCTGCATGACCTGGGTTTGGATCCATATGCAGAACGAGGCGGTTCGTCGTGTCATTTGAAGTTCATACATATTCGCAACTAGCTGCTCGTGAATAACGTAAATTTTAATGACATTTTGTGTTAAATAGTAAGTATGGTATGTTACTTTGAAGAGGATATCATGAGTACGACGAACTTACTACGTGTATTATCTATCTGACGTAATAGTGAGAGTGCTAACATTTCAGGTATGTCATTTATTGCAATAAATGTGAGCTTACAAGCCTTAAGGACAGTCTTATCTGTGATGAGGTGTTCCCTGATATTTGTAGTATCGTGATATTACTTTACATCTTGAGTTATTGCGATACAGAGCAGTGTTTTCTAGCTAGTTGTGATATGTTGGAACCAATAGTCAAACGACTGTACCAAGGAGCGATTAGAGGACCTGCTAGACAGCTGCGTTATGTAGGCCGCATGGGAATCAGGTGAAATGCAATTCAGGTCGTTCCGATACTTTTGAGCACGACTGTACACAAAATCAGAAGTTAAATATCAAATGTTTTCACTAATAGCGAAATGCTGGAACCTTAATTGACGATAGAATTGTTTTTGCCTGACTGGGATTCGAACCCAGCATCTAGCACCGTCGTTTTCTAGCCAGGAACAGACGATAAATAGCTATTGTTGGTTCACCAGTAGCGAGATGGGCCCATGTTTAGCTAGACATCAGGCGACGAAAATTTCTGTGCTGAATGGAATTCAAACCTCGCACACGTTGTCATGAAGAAACTTTAACTATCAAATTCTTTTCCAATAATAGCTAGGAATGGCATGTTTGTACTTTCAATGATGTGATGGAAAATACTCTGCTGGCTAGAAGTTGAAGGAAACGTTTGATCTTGTAATGTTGTGATAAAAAGCTCATCATGTGGCTGTGAGTTGAAACGAACACGTTACAGATGACAACGCACGAAGAGACTTTGAAATTCAACTATATTTCACCAGTAGTTCGGAGTGCATGTGCTAGGGCTTGAAATGAAAGAATGAATATTTAGTGCTGTTCAGGATTCGAAACCAGATAGATGCCTTTCGAGGACACCTAGAAGAGTTTGCAATCTTCGGGAACACAGTGAAATCGAATTCTAATCCCAGTCCAGCACCACAATTTTCAACGTCTCAGTTTCAAATAAAGTAAGAGCCTTGTGAACTTACATGGCCATTGGTTCATTAAATGAAATACATTTTCTAATTGACGACGGCTTGCTGGTGACAGAGTCTTTGCCTTAAGGGGTTTCTCCATCTGTCACAGCTCAAACGAATGCCCAGTCGGCAGCGAAGGGATGTTATCTTTACTGTGGATATTGAACTACGAAGCTTACTGGCGTTCTGCACTTGGCGTTACTAGGGGTGAAGGAGAGCTACTTGTGTGTGTTAAATATTTACGCCTGACGTGAGATGTGAACCTACACGTTTTACACATCAATACAAGATTAATCCACCAGACCACAGAACCCCCTACCAAGCACATAATTATGAATTGCAGAGTATTCATTTAGATGTAGATGCAGACGTCCAGGGACGCGTAACAGGAAGGAGGCGGGATCTGGGAATGGATAGAAGTGCAGAATGCAAAATATAAGCGTGAAATGCTTGCAATGTATTGCTTACTTAGATGTGTTCCACAGTTCGTTTTATCTTAGGACCGAGAGATAAGGAAGGACTGTTCTGAGAACGAAGATAGGTTATAGGGAAGGGGAGATCAAAGAATACGGTTTCATAGGTGGTGAGAGGAATGATAGAGAGTAAAGACTGCAGCAATTAAAAGAGAAAATGTAGTGTCATTGTAAACCGCTAGATTTGTTTACAAAGTTTTGGGGGAGTGTAATAGAAGGGCACTTGCGGCGATAGTGTCAGAGAGAGACAGTGTGTGAGAGAATAGAAGAGATATTAACAACGAGTAAAAATAAATGTTCAGATGCGTGTGAAATCTTATGGAACTTAACTGCTAAAGTCTTCAGTCCCTAATCTTACACACTACTTAACCTAAATTATCCTAAGGACAAACATACACACCCTTGCCGAGGGAGGTCTCGAACCTCCGCCGGGACCAGCCTCACAGTCCATGACTGCAGCGCCTTAGACCGCTTTTTTTTTTTTTTTTTTTTTTTTTTTTTTTTTTTTTTTTTTTACTGTGTGCCCGACCGAGACTCGAACTCGGGACCTTTGCCTTTCGCGGGCAAGTGCTCTACCAACTTTTTTTTTTTTTTTTTTTTTTACAAACACTAAATGAAATGCCATCGTCTGCCAAAAAGAAAGAAAACAAAAGATTTTAAAACAAATCACAAATTGAAAGGAACAGGGATGTTGTTTTTATTTATTTATTTTCAATAAGGATCACTCTGTTAAAAGGAACATATAGACCATTTCATCGTATAGTATGTGCATTACATAGTGAGTGGTGAGAGAAGCGTGAGGTTCATCATCAGCCGTCAAATGTGCACACCGACTGCACCCGGCACATTCCAACTGCGTGGGGGGTCGAGGAAGACTGCCTGAAGATAGTTGGCAAAGGTTTTCCGATAGTGTGACCATCTATGAACCTCATTGTGGGCTTGCTGCAAGAAATACCAAAAGTCAAGTCGCGACGTGGCAGTATCCCCATAGAGGTACGCGATCGTCCAACCTTTGATCCAGATGATCGACTGTGATTTAGTCGCCGGAAAGTAGTCACTCTCCGGATGTAAGAAGGAAGCAGGTGTAATATGTTGCGGGGTCACACGGAGGTAGCAAGCCACCATCTGTCTTCCTAGGAGCCAGACGTCCTCCACCGCGATACAAGTTAAGCGGTGATGGTCGTCATCCACTTGGTGACATTTCGGGCATAGTGGAGTGTCCACTAGTCCAATTGCATGGAGCCGTTGGTGGGTGTTGAACTTGCCACAGGCGACAGAGAACCACAGTGCCCGAACGAAGGTAGGAAAGAATTTTTGGTGCACATGTCTCCAAATCTACGGCCAATGCAACCTGGGGTGTTTCAGTTCCATTACATTACAACTTATCCGTCGTAGCAGCCAAACATAAAAATCCTTCGCGCATGGCGGTCTCGTGCGCGGAAGCTCGTCTCTGATATAACTAAGTTCCACGATAAATGTTGAGACATGCGCAAAATGTGGCGTAATGTTGCCCACCGCCACCGGAGGTGTGAGGGACGCTGGAACCAGGAGATCCAGTAGGCGGGATGTAAGGGAATCACGCCCGCTACGCCATTGCTTATACATTGTGGCTAGAAGGAGCGCCGTCGTACGGCAGTGAACATTCGTAAGTCCGAGTCCCCCCTTGTCCGTAGGGAGAGTGAGCGTTTCGTATCGCACCTTGAGGGGCGATCCAATCATCACGAAATAGCCTAGTGCTGATTGAAGTCGACGTCCGAGCGTGAGTGGTAGGGGCAGGATCTGCGAAATATGCACCATTCGAGAAACCACATAAGTGTTCAGGTACTCGACTCGCTGCAAAGGATCAAGGCGCCGTAGGAGATGTTGTCGGACCATGGTACGTGTTGTCTGTAAAATACGTCGGTAGTTAACTGCTGCAGTATGTTTTACAGATGAGGTAAAGTCGATGCCGAGGTAGCGGAATCGTTGCACATAAGGAAACGGACTGATTTCTTCCGGCGTAAGGCCCCTTCCCACCGGCATTGCCGCCGATTTGTTCGTGTTCACTGCACTACCCGCCGTCACACTGTGGTCCAACAACAGTTCAAGGACCGTCTTCACCTCTTCCTCAGAACGAACGAGCAGCAGGAGGTCGTCCGCATAGGCACGACATTTGAAGGTGTAGCCCCGTAGTTCCATCCCAGAAAGAGAATTGGTGAGCCTCCCAATTAATGGTTCCAACGCTATCGCGAACAGCAGCATCGAAAGAGGGCAGCCCTGGCGAATGGATCGTCGAATTTGAATGGGCCCTGCTATACGCCCATTAACCTGTACCAAGGATTGTGCGCCCCCGTAAATCCTTCTAATGAGACCAGTAAAACGGTCTGGAAAACCCATTTGTTCCAGTACAGCATACAGATAGTTGTGGCGCACCTTATCAAAAGCACTGTCAAAATCAACCGCCACCATCGCCGCTTTAAGCCGGCACTCCTCCGCCAGCGCTATCAGATCACGGCATTCGCCAGTAGCTGTTTGCACATTCACCGATCCACCCGGTGTCGTCTGTTCCGGAGAGAGAACGCTACGAATTAACGTACGACATCGGGACGCTAGCAACCGTGCAATGATCTTATAGTCGGCATTAAGCAGGGTGATGGGGCGATAATGTGTGACCGTAATTCCTGGCTTCAGTTTATGTACTGGCACCAGGAGGCCTTCCATAAAAGCCGGTGGAATAGGCGCATCCGAATTTAACATCTCGTTGTACATTTCCGTCCATCGCGGTGCCATTTCGTTGCGAAATTCGCGATAGAATTCAGCAGGAAGCCCATCAATGCCTGGGGACCGATTCAACGCACCTAGTGCGATCGCATCATGTACTTCCTCACAGCTAAAGGCTTCCAGTAAGGTTCCCGCGGCTTCCACCGTCAGTGTACGGGAGACGGACGTGGCTATACGGTCGAGGTCATCGAAAGAGGCTGCTTCTTCCCGATAGATGTGTTGGTAATGGTCGACGAATGCAGAGACAACTTCCGCTTGACGCGTCACTCTTCGGTCTTCGCGGGTGATTAACTCCCGTACCAAAACGCGTCGTCGGTGCTTTCGTTCATTCACGACGTGGTGCATGGAAGGAATCTCGTGCCTTATCGTATCGTGACATCTGGCGCGCACCATGGTTCCCTGAAGATGTTTCCGAGCTAAAGCCACTAGTTTAGCTTTTATCCTTTTGCGTTCGATCCAGATGTCCTGTCCCGGCGGGCCATCATCCAGGTCGCGCAGTGCTGCAAAATAAAAGTCGGTGGTACGGCGGCGCCATTCTGCCATTTCCCTGCTATATGAGATGAACGTACGGCGAAGCGCCGGTTTAGCACAAGTCAGCCACCAATCAAGCTTCGTCGCATACCTTCCAACCCTTCGCTCGCACAACGTCCATGTCTCAAGGATCCGTTGACGGCATTCAGGATCATGGTGATGTTGGATGTTTAGTTTCCACGGGGCCTTACTGTTCCACACCTCTCTACGGGGAAGAAGCACCGTACAGATGTAAGCGCTGTGATCGGAAAATGCCAATGGCCAGCGTTCCGCGTCCTGGACATCATTTGCATGAGCCCGTGAGATATAAATGCGATCTAATCTGCTCGCCGAATGACTTGTCACATAGGTGTATCCCGGTGCAGCTCCATGTCGTAATTCCCACGTGTCACTAAGTACAAGGTCGTTGACAACGATTCGCAACTCCTGGCTGATGTTTGCTTGCGGCCATTGGTCTTTCTGGCTGAGAACACAGTTGAAATCTCCACCAATTATTACACATTCAGAACGTCCATGGAATAGTGGAGCAATGTCTTCTGCATAAAATCGCGCCCTTTCCCGCCGCCGATTGTTTCCCGACGGTGCATAAAGATTGATGATGCGTGTCCCAAACGTCGTGAAAGCCATTCCCCTGGCCGACGGAAGATAACACACGTTTTCCACTGGGAAGCTATCTCGCACGTAAACTGCCACCCCACTCCCATTGTGATCTCCATGTGACGAATAGGATTGGTAGCCTGCGATGTATGGGAGTGCAGCTATGTGGACTTCCTGCAGCAAAGCAATATCCACATCCGATGCCCAAATCGTTTCCTTCAGTAGGTGTATTTTGGCCGGTGAACGCACGTCATTTATATTTAATGTCGCAATACGGTTCGCATGGCGTTGAATCCCACTCTGTCGAGGCGCAACAACATCTCCCTGCACCGGCGCCGGGGGCTGAGTTAGAAGACGTTCTCTCGCCCCTCTCCCTTCACCTTCAGCAACTATTAGTCCGTCTTCGTGAGTGCCGGCTGCCTCTGTATGACGTCCGGCGCCTCCTCAATATCCTCATACCACATCTTTTCAGGCTGTGATATATTCGTGTGCATAGCCACAGTATCTGCGTCTGGAGAGCCAACAGGCTGTGATTTCTCTTCAGCATCACCACTTCCCGGTACCGTCAATGTGACAGACCGCTGTGGGTCGGATCGAACAGTTCCCAGTGCCTCATCCTGTTTCGTAGAGGCTGTTGTGTCGTCTTGGTCCACAGGCACATCGTCGTCGGGGCAAGGGGAGTCATCCCGAGGAGATGTCGTGCGACGCCGCCGTTTCCTCCTTTTCGGGGAACGCTGTTTGCGTAATCTTCCGTCCGTGTCCTCAGATTGCAGGGAATCACGGCTGCCCGACAGAAAAGCATCCGTAGGAACTGGAAGTGTTTCGAGTCCCATCGTTGAACTTGGCGGGAGTTCGGTCGAAACTAATGATGTCGTCTCAGAGTGAGTTTCAGACGGAACAGCATCCGTAGTGGCTGGAACTGCTTCTTGTACTATCGGTGTGCTTGGTGGGAGTTCGGTCTCATCTGATGTTGTCGCCGTAGATTGTATGCTCGACGGAGCAGCATGCTCTGTCATCCCGACGTCTGCGACAAGGTTTCGGAGAGTGCCATCTTGATCTTCCACCGGGGCTGTGTCCTTTCGGTCATCAGCGGACGCAGTGAGGGCTTTGGCATAGGTGATCGGTAGTACTGTCATCGCCGGCGACGGCTCCCGGACATTTGAAGGCAGTTGCGTAATCCGCCGTTGCATACAGTTCGACCTGAGGTGTCCCTCCTGGCCACAGCCAGAACATGTACGTGGTTGACCATCGTAAATCACCACCGCCCGACAACCACCAATTGTCAGATAGGACGGTACATGCTTCTGAAGATCAATATTGATCTGTCGCACTCCGTTAAGAACGGGGTACGTGGCGAATTGTGTCCAGCGTTCTGCTGTGTGACCATGTACCGTGCCGTATGGCTTAAAAGCCTCGATAACTTCGTCAACCGGGAGCTCAAATGGCAGCTCAAAAACACGTATTGTCCGTACACCCAGACCAGCATGTTCTACAGTTACCGTGCCGACATTCCCGTCACTATGGCAAAATCGGAGACCAGCTTTTGTCGCCTGTAGAATTCTCTCACACGCCGCGTCATTTACCATCTTAACATACACCGTGGGACTAACGATGGACAGGTGAATTCCGACAATATCGTTTGGCGGTATCTTGACGTCCTCTCGAATGAATCGTTCCACTGCTAAGGCCTTTGGTCGTTCGTAGTCTTTGCAGAAATTGAATCGTAATGTAGTTTTCCTGTACTTGTTCCCCATGATCGTTGTTACTAGCCCGCGCGCAGACTCAGTCCACAAGTAAACAAACACCCGCTCACGCCGCACAGGCGGAAGTATCGGACCTCCGCTTCGCACGGCCGCTAGCGCCGAACTGTCCGCTCGGCTAATCCCGCGGGGCGAGTAAACATAATATGAAATCGTTGGCGTATTGTGTGGAGGACGGAGGATGTATTCATGGATGGAGGGGAAGAGAGAGATGTATTTGAAATAACAAAAGCTACTGTGACAGAGTCCATCTTCGCTGATTAGTTTGTAAGTATGTAGACAGGGTGTAAGAGGTATGCGATGTATGCGCTGCCTGCAACAGGCAAGACTTAGGAGAGTCTCTGACCAGAGAGCAGTATGTAGTTAGTTGTTGCTTGTCGCTAGTCGGCATCAGTCTGCAGTAGTCTTGAGTTGTCTGCGTGAGTCGGCAGTAGTCGGCAGGAGTCGGCGCGTGTCTGCGCTTGTGTGCAGTCTGCTCTGGTCGGGACTCTGGAGGATGAGTATTATTGTAGAAGGTAAAGAAGCAGCCTTGCGCATATCTAATAATGTATGTCAACTGTCATTCAATTTCTTTTAAAAAATGCCCCAATAATAATTTTTATAATATAAAGTAATTTTTTTAAAGAAAAAGCATTCATTTCAATTTAAAGATTTTTTTTAATGGATTATCTTTCCTTTCATGAATCACAAAGCATAGGCCAGCATTGCACGGAGCTGTGCCGAAAATTTTTTATGTAAGAACAGATATATTTGCAGTTTTTATTGAGGTAAAAAATTTTTGCTTTTTTTTTTCAGAATACAGGGCCGTGGCGCAGCGCTGCTGTCGTCATAAAATTTACCAGGTTACTGAATTTTATAAATGGGAGCCAATTTTGTTCAGAGGTTACAATATTTAAAATTCATTTAATTAATAATTCTTTGGGGAGGTTACACTTTGCGACCCTGCCAGGCTCGTATTTCATTGTGAATCTTCTGAGAAGTAGTCATATATCTGCTCTTATTTACTGAAACGTAGTTTGCATATGGAGCAACGCATTTACTAATTTGTCACTCTTGCTTTCACAGATCATCGGCAATTTGTTGCTCTCTGTTGTAATTGTGTTTGTTGCATTTTTGCATTGTCCTTGTTTCATTTGTGCTTAATTTTGTTTTGTGAAAAATGCCGCGAAAAACTGTTAACAGTACACCGCGATGTGCAATGAGTGAAATAGCCGACTCGAATAATTTGACCGATAATATTTGCGACACTCAGTGTAATGATGACAATCCTCCATTTACAGACCATCAGTGCGTACCGACCGCTAGTAATGATTTTGATCCTAATGATGAACAAATAAATTCAATTGTGTCGTCTGTTAATTTAACGACAATTGATGACGCGGGACGTTCTGTTACAATCAACGCTGCCCAGTTTAACACACCCGATTTGCAAAATTTGAATTGTGAACAGATAAATTTTTATAACGAAAATGAACAGTGTACTCAAAGTACGACCGATTTATTTGATTCCGATTTTGTGACCAACAGTGCACATTCGATTGGCAAACCTTTTCAAGAATTACAGAATGACCAAATGGTTACAGAAAACGTGACAATTGCAGGTATGCCATCAAACAGCACAGAGAATAGAGTAGGTAATATTAGCTTGGATCAAATTATGGCAGTATTGCTACAGTCTAAGAAAGAACAGGACAACAATTATGAACAAATTAATTGAAAGTCTTAAACAGTCGAAAAAAGAACAAGACAACAATCACAAACAACTTAGTGAAAATCTCAAACAACAACTTAATGAAATATAATGAAAATCTCAAACAACTTAATGAAAAATTAGACAACAATTCTAGACAGCTTAGTGAACAGATTACAGCCGTTGCCGCGCAATGTCATGATACTAAAGAACAATTACGTGCGGAAATTAAGGCTTGTGCTAGGAAAAGTAGTGAAGAAATTAGATCTGTTGCTCAAGAATTAAGGAATACGCAAGCAGCTACAACAGAATCACTTAGAGACGAAATTAGTGCAGTCGGTAAACAAAATGCTCTGAAAACGCAACACAGTTACGCGACGAGTTTAAATTAATGTCAGCAGAACTTTCGCGCACACTGGATGCAAAAGTAGACGCGAAATTCGACCAACAGAACAGTCAAATTGACGAACGTTTTAATCACCACCTACAAAACAGTGAAACGCGTTACCATAAATTCATACAGGAACAAAATAAAGTAAAATGACAAGTCATGGAAACAATTACCGCACAGAGACAGGAAGATAAACGTAAATTGTTTACGAAAGCAAAAACATACATAGACAACAATATTGCTACAGTATCAGACGAAACATATATATGCAAAGCAAATAGTCTAGGATGAGCGATTTGTGAGCAGTCTCTTTTGTAGACTGAATTTCTCTGGTGAAATGAAATGTCGTGTGGCTAGGGTCTCCAGTCGGGTAGACCGGTCGCCTGGTACAAGTCTTTTTAGTTTACGCCACTTCGGCGAGTTGCTTGGGGATGAGATGATGATGATGATGATGAGGACAATACAACACGCAGTCCCAGTCGCGCTCCTGTCTGCGATACAGCGTCAAGGGTAACGGCAGCCATGGTCTCCGAGCTGATAGTCCATGCTGCTGCAAACGTCGTCGAACTGTTCGTGCAGCAATCTCGCGATACGATAAACCGCAATCGCGATAGGCTACAACCCGACCTATCAAAGTCGGAAACGTGATGGTACGCATTTCTCCTCCTTACACGAGGCATCACAACAACGTGTCACCAGGCAACGCCGGTCAACTGCTGTTTGTATATGAGAAATCGGTTGGAAACTTACCTCATGTCAGCATGTTGTAGGTGTCGCCACCGGCGCCAACCTTGTGTGAATGCTCTGAAAAGCTAATCATTAGCATATCACAGCATCTTCTTCCTGTAAGTTAAATTTCGCGTCTGTAGCACGTCATTTTCGTGGTGTAGCAATTTTAATGGCCAGTAGTGTATCAATAACTCATACTGTAAATATCCCCCCCATGAACCATGGACCTTGCCGTTGGTGGGGAGGCTTGCGTGCCTCAGCGATACAGATGGCCGTACCGTAGGTGCAACCACAACGGAGGGGTATCTGTTGAGAGGCCAGACAAACATGTGGTTCCTGAAGAGGGGCAGCAGCCTTTTCAGTAGTTGCAGGGGCAACAGTCTGGATGATTGACTGATCTGGCTTTGTAACAATAACCAAAACGGCCTTGCTGTGCTGGTACTGCGAACGGCTGAAAGCAAGGGGAAACTAAAGCCGTAATTTTTCCCGAGGGCATGCAGCTTTACTGTATGATTAAATGATGATGGCGTCCTCTTGGGCAAAATATTCCGGAGGTAAAATAGTCCCCCATTCGGATCTCCGGGCGGGGACTACTCAAGAGGACGTCGTTATCAGGAGAAAGAAAACTACTGTTCTACGGATCGGAGCGTGGAATGTCAGATCCCTTAATCGGGCAGGTGGGTTAGAAAATTTAAAAAGGGAAATGGATCGGTTAAAGTTAGATATAGTGGGAATTAGTGAAGTTCGGTGGCAGGAGGAACAAGACTTTTGGTCAGGTGATTACAGATTTATAAATACAAAATCAAATAGGGGTAATGCAGGAGTAGGTTTAATAATGAATAAAAAAAATAGGAGTGCGGGTTAGCTACTACAAAGAGCATAGTGAATGCATTATTGTGGCCAAGATAGACACAAAGCCCATGCCTACTACAGTAGTACGAGTTTATATGCCAACTAGCTCTGCAGATGATGAAGAAATTGATGAAATGTATGACGACATAAAAGAAATTATTCAGGTAGTGAAGGGAGACGAAAATTTAATAGTCATGGGTGACTGGAATTCGTCAGTAGGAAAAGGGAGAGAAGGAAACATAGTAGGTGAATATGGATTGGGGGAAAGAAATGAAAGAGGAAGCCGCCTTGTAGAATTTTGCACAGAGCATAACCTAATCATAGCTAACACTTGGTCCAAGAATCATAAAAGAGGGTTGTATACATGGAAGAATCCTGGAGATACTAAAAGGTATCAGATAGATTATATAATGGTAAGACAGAGATTTAGGAACCAGATTTTAAATTGTAAGACATTTCCAGGGGCAGATGTGGATTCTGACCACAATCTATTGGTTATGAACTGCAGATTGAAACTGAAGAAACTGCAAAAAGGTGGGAATTTAAGGAGATGGGACCTGGATAAACTGAAAGAACCAGAGGTTGTAGAGAGTTTCAGGGAGAGCATAAGGGAACAATTAACAGGAATGGGGGAAAGAAATACAGTAGAAGAAGAATGGGTAGCTCTGAGGGATGAAGTAGTGAAGGCAGCAGAGGATCAAGTAGGTAAAAAGACGAAGGCTAATAGAAATCCTTGGGTAAAAGAAGAAATATTGAATTTAATTGATGAAAGGAGAAAATATAAAAATGCAGTAAATGAAGCAGGCAAAAGGGAATACAAACGTCTCAAAAATGAGATCGACATGAAGTGCAAAATGGCTAAGCAGGGATGGCTAGAGGACAAATGTAAGGATGTAGAGGCCTATCTCACTAGGGGTAAGATAGATACTGCCTACAGGAAAATTAAAGAGACCTTTGGAGACAAGAGAACCACTTGTATGAATATCAAGAGCTCAGATGGCAAACCAGTTCTAAGCAAAGAAGGGAAGGCAGAAAGGTGGAAGGAGTATATAGAGGGTCTATACAGGGGCGATGTTCTTGAGGACAATATTATGGAAATGGAAGAGGATGTAGATGAAGACGAAATGGGAGATAAGATACTGCGTGAAGAGTTTGACAGAGCACTGAAAGACCTGAGTCGAAACAAGGCCCCGGGAGTAGACAACATTCCATTAGAACTACTGACGGCCTTGGGAGAGCCAGTCATGACAAAACTCTACCATCTGGTGAGCAAGATGTCTGAGACAGGCGAAATACCCTCAGACTTCAGGAAGAATATAATAATTCCAATCCCAAATAAAGCAGGTGTTGACAGATGTGAAAATTACCGAACTATCAGTTTAATAAGTCACAGCTGCAAAATACTAACGCGAATTCTTTACAGACGAATGGAAAAACTGGTAGAAGCGGACCTCGGGGAAGATCAGTTTGGATTCCGTAGAAGTGTTGGAACACGTGAGGCAATACTAACCTTACGACTTATCTTAGAAGAAAGATTAAGAAAAGGCAAACCTACGTTTCTAGCATTTGTAGACTTAGAGAAAGCTTTTGACAATGTTAACTAGAATACTCCCTTTCAAATTCTGAAGGTGGCAGGGGTAAAATACAGGGAGCGAAAGGCCATTTACAATTTGTACAGAAAGCAGATGGCAGTTATAAGAGTCGAGGGGTATGAAAGGAAAGCAGTGGTTGGGAAAGGAGTGAGACAGGGTTGTAGCCTCTCCGCGATGCTATTCAATCTGTATATTGAGCAAGCAGTAAAGGAAACAAAAGAAAGATTCAAAGTAGGTATTAAAATCCATGGAGAAGAAATAAAAACTTTGAGGTTCGCCGATGACATTGTAATTCTGTCAGAGACAGCAAAGGACTTGGAAGAGGAGTTGAACGGAATGGACAGTGTCTTGAAAGGAGGATATAAGATGAACATCAACAAAAGCAAAACAAGGATAAGGGAATGTAGTCGAATTAAATCTGGTGATGCTGAGGGAATTAGATTAGGAAATGAGACACTTAAAGTAGTAAAGGAGTTTTGCTATTTAGGGAGTAAAATAACTGATGATGGTCGAAGTAGAGAGGATATAAAATGTAGACTGGCAATGGCAAGGAAATCGTTTCTGAAGAAGAGAAATTTGTTAACATCGAGTATAGATTTAAGTGTCAGGAAGTCGTTTCTGAAAGTATTTGTATGGAGTGTAGCCATGTATGGAAGTGAAACATGGACGATAACTAGTTTGGACAAGAAGAGAATAGAAGCTTTCGAAATGTGGTGCTACAGAAGAATGCTGAAGATAAGGTGGGTAGATCACGTAACTAATGAGGAGGTATTGAGTAGGATTGGGGAGAAGAGAAGTTTGTGGCACAACTTGACTAGAAGGAGGGATCGGTTGGTAGGACATGTTTTGAGGCATCAACGGATCACAAATTTAGCATTGGAGGGCAGCGTGGAGGGTAAAAATCGTAGAGGGAGACCAAGAGATGAATACACTAAGCAGATTCAGAAGGATGTAGGTTGCAGTAGGTACTGGGAGATGAAGAAACTTGCACAGGATAGAGTAGCATGGAGAGCTGCATCAAACCAGTCTCAGGACTGAAGACCACAACAACAACAACTGTAAATATTCGAACCCTCACACGAAGTAAGTAATTCAATTATATTTCAAAGATTAATTATAATTCAGTTTGACAGAATAGTCATTTACAAAAATGTTGCTTCAAATTAAATTTTCAATAACGTGATAAATTTAAGAACTTTGCATTATTTTAATTTAACAAATGGTGCTCTATAATGAAGTATGCCCACCTGTTTTATTTTAAAATTTCGTATTTTTAACTTTAATTTGAACTGTTTACAGGTATATAAAGTATTTGTTGTACTAAACCTACTCATCTTCATTGTGTAGTAGGGATTTCACCAGTTGCTTCAGAAAGTATTCACCTAGTTTATTTCGTAAGCGATTTGCCTCGTTCAAATTGTTGCTTTGACTGAACGCACTGTTATCTGATAATGCTGGTATCACAGAACACATATTAAATTGTTGTGGAACATATGGTTGGCCTTCTCGTCTGCATATAAAATTATGAAGCACGCATGCTGCCTTAATAGTCTGCACAGCGTTACTTCTGTTGGTATAAATTGGTCGGTCAGATAGACAAAATTTTGAGGTTAGCATTCCAAAGTTGCATACAACACTTTTTCTGCCCCATGATAGTCGAAAATTGAATATTCTTTTGCATCATTTAAAACCCTTTTGGAAAGGGTCGCGTTATATTATGCTGGAGAGGGAATGCTTCATCTGCCACAGAGTAGAACCGAAAAGGACTGTCATTTGCCTCGCCTGGCAAGGGAGTTGCTTCGCGTATTCTCAGTTTATTATTGTGCAATAATTCTCCGAGAGTTGATTTGCGGAGCACAGCACCGTCACTACTCCGTCCGTAGTCACCCACCTCTATTCCGGTGAACATTCCATCTGGGTCAGACAAATCCATTAGAACAGTTGAAAAGAATCCTTTGTAATTAAAATATGTGGACCCAGTATTTGGGGAACACTGAATGTGGAAATGTTTGCCATCGAGAGAACCAATACAGTTAGGTAAATTTCATAACTCATAAGAACGTTTTGATATTTGCCTCCAACTTTCCTCCAATGGTTGTAGCGGTTGTAAGTGAGACCATATAGCAGCACAAGTCGAATGAACAATGTAACTGACAGTTGATTTACCTCTGTAAAATTGCAAGGAAAGATCCTGAAAACTGCTTCCAGTAGCTAGATATCTAAAAAAGTTACAAAAATTTTGTGTCTTCGTTTGCAACAAGTTTGACACAACAATAAAAACAAAATAATAATTATATCATGTATGTTAACTTAATTGAGGGTTTTAAATTGTAAATAGTTGCATAAATCTCATTGTGTTTTCATTTTCCTAAACAACATTTTTAAATAAATCCTATTGATGTGCACTTTTTAAAATCTTGTTTCAGGAAAGAATTGTCGAGAGAGATGGAAGAATATCAGAACAGCATATGTGCGTTCGCTGAGACCTCTAAAGTCTGGTGCCAGCCAGAATTCAAAGAAAACGTATTATTTAGCTTTTCTGCAACCGTATTTGAAAGGAGAAAATACGTCCGGCAATCTTCGCGTAGAAAATACAGCAGTGGAGGAGTCCAATATTAGTCAGAACGATGAAAGCGACACATTTGTTGAAGAGGAAATGCCTGACGAAGCTTCTTCCGTGCAATTTCTTGAAAAACCTTCTCGTAAAAGCTCAAGTGAAACACACAAAAAACGAGAGGGAAAAGACCAAGTCGACGATGCTTTTATAGAATGTATGAACATGAAAAAATCTACTAATAAAAGTGACCAAGATGCTGAACAGAATTTCCTTCTTTCTCCTTTACCCGATCTGAAAGACCTTAGCTTGCATTGGAGGGGGATTTTCAAAATACAAACAATGTCTCTTCTACATAAAGTTGTTGGAAGATGACGAACGAGAGAATGTGGAATCCAGTGTTTCAGTTGGTTCCAGTCCTTCTACTTGGAGTGTTCCAGTCCTTGTTCTTGGAGTTTGTATCCCATCATGACATCTTACAAAGTCATCTAACATGAGCAGTATTGCAACGACTTCGGGATTCAATCTGATTACCCCACTGCCGCAAGAAAATGAAACTAATTGGTAAAATTTGTAAAATATTATAAACCATTATAAAAATAAAACTGCTCAATTTTATTAATACTACTGTTTACATTTATTTCTGTTTACCTTATAGTAATCGGAAGTTTTTCATCTGGAGAAATAGCTTTCCTGAAGTGTGTATCTTTTTTTTCAAGGGTTTGTGACACTATGCGCTTCAGAAAATGGGGCCGGCCGGTTTGGCCGAGCGGTTCTAGGCGCTTCGGTCTGGAACCTCGCGACCGCTACGGTCGCAGGTTACAATCCTGCCTCGGGCATAGATGTGTGTGATGTCCTTAAGTGAGTTAGGTTTAAGTAACTCTAAGTTCTAGAAGACTGATGACCTCAGATGTTAAGTCCCATAGTGCTCAGAGCCATTTGAACCATTTCAGAAAATAGACGTTTTCGGGGTTCATTCAGTAAAACTACCTGAATTTTGATTCATGTTGAGACAGCTTTCGAGAAACAACAGCCGAACTGTGGTGCACGTTGGTAAGAATGTAGGGATGTACCCAGTATTTCCTTTTTCTCATTCTACACCTGAACCAATAGGCCACTACAACGTCTTCTTCACTTGAGCTCATATTTCTAACCGAAGTAGTGAGACCTGTGTTCACACCACATTTTTATCACCCGTGTCGCGCCGATTTATCGCCCGTTGTCATGAGCCTTTCTAGAAATATATTGCAGTAATACACTTATTACATATCGCTTATCGTATGTCATCTTAGTATGAACGGCGCCTTATAGTCTGTAAAATACGCTACCGATTGATGTGAAGAGAGAGTGACGTCTAGCGAGTGTCTAGAAAACTAAATATGTTTTGTTTGAACGAAAATATCGGAGATGGTGTTATTATCCATTGCAGAACGATTGACCCCTGACTCTGATCTCATATTCTGGTCATATCGCATGACGAATTCGGTGTGTTATGCATTGCCGGGATCGTGAAAATTTCTACTTTAATTTGGTGTATGAATGCATACGAAACAATGTTTAAGAGAAAGCGCACTTTTCCAAAATTTTTGGCGAGTGTCAAATTTGAGGAGTCATAGAAGTCAGATCGCAATTAGGAGAAAAATTTCCTTTGCACAGTTTAAAGATACAACCATACTCAACTTCCAGACGAGTAGTCGTTTTGCAATTAGTCGTTTTGCCCTAATGATGGTGGGCATAGATTGCTGCAATTCGCCTAATGGTGATACATACACTACTGGCAATTAAAATTGCTACACCAAGAAGGAAATCAGATGATAAACGGGTATTCATTGGACAAATATATTATACTAGAACTGACATGTGATTACATTTTCACGCAATTTGGGTGCATAGATCCTGAGAAATCAGTACCCAGAACAACCACCTCCGGCCGTAATAACGGCCTTGATACGCCTGGGCATTGAGTCAAACAGAGCTTGGATGGCGTGTACAGGTACAGCTGCCCATGCAGCTTCAACATGATACCACAGTTCATCAAGAGTAGTGACTGGCGTATTGTGACGAGCCAGTTGTTCGGCCACCATTGACCAGACGTTTTTAAATGGTGAGAGATCTGGAGAATGTGCTGGCCAGGGCAGCAGTCGAACATCCAGAAAGAACCCGTACAGGACCTGCAACATGCGGTCGTGCATTGTCCTGCTGAAATGTAGGGTTTCGCAGGGATCGAATGAAGGGTAGAGCCACGGGTCGTAACACATCTGAAAAGTAACGTCCACTGTTCAAAGTGCCGTCAATGCGAACAAGAGGTGACTGAGACGTGTAACCAATGGCACCCCATAGACTACCATCTCGCCGGGTGATACGCCAGTATGGCGATGACGAATAGACGCTTTCACCGCGATGTCGCAAACACGGATGTGACCATCATGATGATGTAAACAAAACCTGGATTCATCCGAAAAAATGACGTTTTGCCATAGGAGGCCGTTGGGATCCAGCACGGCGTACCGTATTACCCTCCTGAAGCCACCGATTCCATATTCTGCTAACAGCCATTGAATCTCGACCAACGCGAACAGCAACAAGATAAACCGCAATCGCGATAGGCTACAATCCGACCTTTATCAAAGTCGGAAACGTGATGGTACGCATTTCTCCTTCTTACACGAGGCATCATAACAACGTTTCACCAGGCAACGCCGGTCAACTGCTGTTTGTGTATGAGAAATCGGTTGGAAACTTTCCTCATGTCAGCATGGTGTAGGTGTCGCCACCGACGCCAAGGTTGTGTGAATGCTCTGAAAAGCTAATCATTAGCATATCACAGCATCTTCTTCCTGTAAGTTAAATTTCGCGTCTGTAGCACGTCATCTTTCTGGTGTAGCAATTTTAATGGCCAGTAGTGTATTATCAAGACGAAAGTTTAAATGCGAGCTCTGTTGTTGCCTTTCACAGCTGCTATTTTTTAAAGCAAGTAAAACTACACAAAGCGCTAATCTATAGGCAGTAAAGAGAGCTTGTGAATGTCTCGGTATTAATGAAAGTGCAGTGAAGCGAATTTCGAGAGAATATAGAAAAACTTCATGTCTTGCATCAACAAAAAAGAGTTGTGGCAGGCGACAGAAATTTGTATTGGACGAGTTTACACGGTGAGTCATAAGGTGATAAATGCAAGAATTCTATGTGGAAAAGCAGTTTCCAGCAGTGGCAGCCGTTTTGGAAAAGTTGAAGACTGAAATGGAGGATTTTCCTGATATGAGTGAAACAATCCTTTGGTGTGCTATTCGAAATTTAGGCTTCAGATACAAAAAGTTCAACAAAAAGCCTTTGTTGATGGAAAATAACCAAGTATCAGGAAGAAGAGACGAGTTCTTGCGCGAAATAAGACTATGAGAGTTGGTGTGGCGCAAACTCTTCCAGAAAGTTTGGTTGGCAGGAACAAAATATGCCTTATGGATCAGAAAATGTATACGATTGTCACAGAGAAAGTGTTCAAGAGTGGAATGCCTCGAAAGGAGGAATTCATATACAGTTCGGTTCTGGAAAAAAGGATTATAATGTGCCACATTGGGAACAAAGATGGCTTCGTGCAAAGTACCGGTTTATGTTTTATTGGGCGAAAAGGAAGTACAGATTATCATTCTGAAATGATTGCCAGATACTACGAAGAGTGGTTTAGAAGCGTTCTCGAAAAATTATCTAAAACAGATCTGTGATTGTTTTAGATTGGGCTCTGTATCACACGATGATAAATCCAGTACCACGAAATCCATCTGCGAAATGGAGAAAGGATTTTATTATTGAATGGATAGAAAGCAATAACGTTGCGCTTCCATCGAATGTCACATCATATGAGGAATTTACTGAAGCTGACCTACTGGAACACGCTCGATCGCGCTTCATGGCGCAGGAAGATCTTTTGGAAAGTATGCTGCTATTATTGGACAAGGAAATTAAACTTCTGTGGTTGCCTGTAGCGCACTGTGAACTGAACGCCATTGACGTTATTTTGGTATTTGTCGAAAACAACGTAGCAAAGGAGAACAAGAATTTTAAAATAAATGATACTTTTAGCGTTGTGTCGCTCCGCTCTGGAAAGTGTTCCCCAAAGTGTCTGGAAGAATTAAATGAGCCATGTACACAAATTTGAAAACAGTTCTGCACAAGGAACCCACTATCCTGACACAGCTATAGAACCTTTGCTGATCCAAGTAGACGACTGCCGTAGCAGCAGTGAAGACCGGTTCCCACTAGAGCGCGGCAGCGCAGCGTGCGGCAACGGCAGCGGCAAGCGTTTTCTGCTTGACGCGGCGTTCCCATCTGGAAGCGGCAGACGCTAGCGGTAGCCAATGACGGACAGCCACTGAGGTACGGGGTGGGACCCACCGAAACGACCGGTGTGTTCGAATAACTATAACTTACACCTACGTGAAGGAAAGACGAAGTTGGGTGAAGACATTCCAATTTTTCATTTTCTGTACAATGTACTCTTTCACATATTTCATTATTCGTGTTTTCTCATTTCAGCATAAACAGATTTCATGACTACCGTTCATGATTGTTCACTATCTCCGAACACATTGAAACAATGTACGATAAAAGAGATTATTCAGATAGTTAAGCGAGACAAAAATTTAAAATGTGATACGGTAGCGGGTACACGAAAACAGTAAGAACACAAAGGCTAGGTGGAAGGGATGAAAGTGGAAGCCACCTGATAGAATTTCCCACAGAGCATAGTAATCATCGCCAGCACCTTGCTTAAGAATCACAAAAGAATAATATATATTTGGAACAGAGTTTTCGAAACCAGATTTTAAATTGTAAGGCATTTCCTGGTGCAGACGCAAACCTGACTAAAGACAGTCAATAGCAAGAAAAGCGTTCTGAAAAAGAAAATTTGTTCACATCGAATATAAATTCTAATGGTTGGATACTATTTTACAAAGGTATTTGTGTGGAGTGCAGCCTTGTATGTAAGTGAAACGTGGACGATGAACAGTTCTGTCAAGAAGACAATGGACGCTTTCAAAACGTGGTGATCAATAAGAATGCTGAAGATTAGATAGGAGGATCGTGTGACTAAAGAAGAGGTACGGAATTAAATTCAGGAGGGAGAGGAAATTACGGCACAACTTTGACAACAATAGGGGTTACTTGACAGGACGTATTATGGGGCGTCAAAGAGTGAGGACAAAGGGGTTGGGTGATAGTATTCTGATAATAATCTGTTGAAATGCTATTCTACTATTTTATCTATTAATGTAAGCAGTGAATTTACTCTTCCATGCACTCCTCCACAAAACATTTAAACCAAAACTGAAATCAGCTGAACACCAAATATTTCAACCACTGTCTGACAACTACTGGATTCACTTTCAACTTTCTATAACTATCACTGGCTAGCCACACACACACACAGATATAAGGAGAACAAAAATAAACAAACATTAGTTTTCAGCAATAATTCTGCAGGTTGGCAACATGTACATAAACAAACCAGACAGGAAGGGACATGAGGTGAACAAACTGTGGTTACGACTTCAAATCAGAGTTTTCGGTAAAACGTCTACTGCTGGTGACAGAAGAAAAAATGAGCGAACATGAAAATGTGCTTATGTTCCATAATCAAAGTTTTAGTTCAACCTCCAGCATGTGACCAGGTGAGGGGAAACGTATATGTACGCCAAAAACTCGATTCACTGTAAGTAATCAGTCATTCACGTAAAAAAAGATGTGAACTGTTTTATAATCTGCAAGTATCACACTGCCGGCTGCGGTGGTCTCGCGGTTCTAGGCGCTCAGTCCGGAACCGCGCGACTGCTACGGTCGCAGGTTCGAATCCTGCCTCGGGTATGGATGTGTGTGACGTCCTTAGGTTAGTTAGGCTTAAGTAGTTCTAAATTCTAGGGGACTGATGACCATAGATGTTAAGTCCCATAGTGCTCAGAGCCATTTGAACCATTTTTGCAAGTATCACATATCAAAACAAAACTGAATCATTCTAGATTACACCGAAGATGCCTTAAATTAAAAGGCGAAACGCGTCTTGAATCAGTAAAGTACACTGGATAAAGAAAAAAAAGTTTGTTACTTACTAAAGGAAATAATCAATAGCTGTAGATATTTAGTAAATTACATCTTATGACATCCCAACAAATTAGTTTCGGTTTAACTTCTCATTCCACATGCTATTAAATGCTGTTTAAAAAAATTCATCTATCCCTTCCGAAAAACTGTAGTTACTTTCATATCTCGGTAGATAAACAGATTTAGGATATTTATCATGCGACGAAATACGTGACTTTTCACAAGTTATCGTTTGCAGAAAAACAAGTTTCGATTTCTTGAACCGTTTACGAAATTTGCGGTTGATACAACCACATGGTTTACAACGAGCAGGACGAAGTACCGGTCGCGTCGCGAGCAACCCGCGCGCGTCACGGCACAGCCCGTCCGCCGACTTATCATTCAATATCTCGAGAACGGTGATAGCTATCCATCTGCTCTCAGCTTTAAAAACAATTTCGAAATGTTGACTAAATTTCATACGCAATACTGTATTACCTAAAATGAACTGTACGCAAAGTCCTCGCAATGCGTTTTTACCTCTGCACACTCATTAAAATATCGCGTAAAGGTTTACGTAAATGCGATACAAGAAGTAACCACGACGAATAACGAAAAGAAATTCGGTAGTTTATCGAGAGAAGATATCGGGCTGTAACATGCCCAAGAATGAAATTTTTCTGCCGAATAGTTTTCTTGGAATCGGATGATAAGTATTTCATAGCTGCCGCCGCGTCCGCGCCAGCGGTTCGGCGAAAGTTCGTGTGGCCCGGGGTTCCGTACCTGACGTCACGCTCAGCGCGTTCTGTGATTGGCGGCGCGGACCTGGAGCGCGTCACGCGGCAGCGAAAGCGGTTCGACATGGGCAAACCGCGACGCAGGGCCCGCCGCGCCGTGCCGCTGACGCCGTTTCCATGGCAACCACGCCGCTGACGCGCGGTTTTGACGCGCGGCAGCCCTAGTGGGAACCGGCCTTGAGACCTCAAGCCAGCAGCGAACACGATTAAGTTAGGTTGTATTTCAGTCATCATTCTTGACTGCAGAATTTATTCGGGCCTATCGACTTTTCCATTTACTGTTGAAATGTGCTATACAAACGTTCATTTATTGTGGGCTGTTTGCATATCGAGCATTTATTTGCAATTTCCCATAATATTTCCCTCTACTCGCAACAAAAGCTGAATGCGGCAATGCTGTACTGGAATGCGACCGCGACGTTGTCGTTCTTCGCTGATGAACAGGCGCTTGTGGCGCATTAGAACAGCGGCGATGCTCTGGTGTGACAACTGCGTTGTTCCATCATAGCATCACATACACTGCAGCTACTAACACAAGTGCTTTACAGACTGTTAACAAACAAACACGAGGAGTATACGTTAGTAAAGATATATGATGTAACCAACAAAAGTTCAAGCATTGTTCGTCGTCATAGCTACAACTGTTAGCTCGGTCGCAGCGTCTTGCGTTTAGCAATATAGTGATCAAATGAATAATCATAAAATAACGAAAATCCGCGTGTAAATAGAACAAGGTTTTATCTTTAAACTGTGTAAAGAGAATTTTTCTCCTAATTACAGCCTGATTTTTATGCGCCCACTAAAGTTGACACTCGCCGAAAAAAAATAAAATAGAAAAAGCATGGTTTCTCTTAAATATTACAGCGGATGTCACTATCTATCATTCATACATTAAATAAAAGTAGGCATTTTCACGATTCCGGCAGGATACAACATATCGATGTTCGTAATGGAATGTGACCAGAATACGAGCTCAAAGTCAGGGGTGAATCGTTATGAAATGGACAAAGGAAAATTATCAGAGATGGCATCAGTACTAAAGCCAAGGAGATAAAATACCTCTCCAGTTTCAGCGATACAAAATTTTCTTTCCTAAAACTTTCGCCAACGTACCTGTTTCCCTGGAAGTTCCCCCTAAAAAATATTTTTCCCAAAAACTGCGAAAAAAAAACAATATGGAGTCGCTGCACAGAAGATACTATGATAATTTCAACTGCTGTTATTCTTATTAATTTTTGTGTCTTATCATCTGTTCTCGGTAAAACAGCATGCTTCTATCCACTTGCCATTGAGCAACTTTCTGTTGCGAAATGATCTGCATATTTAAGATCTGCGTCTCATTTACATGCAATTGAACTTACACCAGAAAATTGTAGGCTAATTGAAGCCTTTCCTCGTTGTAGATGGGAACTGAATGATGCTGGACAACTAACGAACTCATAAGTTCTCGTTCCACTAGACGCAGAAAAATACGACATTTAAATGTTGGATACGCGAAGTTCCGACTGTTTCAGTTTCTCGAATGTATTTTCCAGACTTATTCAAAACCATCTTCAAAAAACGATGTCATTTACACCAGACTGTTTGGTTAAATTAAGTACTGTATTTAGCACTAAAGGCCACTTTAGAGCTTTGCATCGACTTCAAGTGCACCAAACAGAACAGCGAAGTCGTGCGGAAACGAATAGAAATTGTAGTACGGTAAGCCGGTGACGTAGCTGCCGTGAAGGCACTTAGGAACATAAAGGTTGTTAAAGAAAGTGAGTTTTGGTCAAAAATAATAAATGTTTCTATAATAATGTGTCCGGGAGCCAGTACCCGTAAGATACGGGGCGCTTCACTTGTGATGAGTAATGCGTAGTGTTCGGTGATGTAGGTCGTGTTACTCGTCGAGGAGGTCCGGTAGCGTTGCCTGGCGTTTCACTGGACCTAAATCCGTTGGATTTCTGACTTTAGCGGTATTTAAAGCCGTTAGTGTTTGCGCAACACATCGCCAATGTGCAGACGTTCCAGACACGTGTGTCCGATGCATGTGACAGTTGGAGCCACGTGTATTTGAAAGAATGCATGATTCACTGCTAAGAACGGCTGAAGGATGTGTCAGGATGCGTGGTAACCACTTGCACCATTGCCTACAGTGTCTACCTCTACGTAAAGACAGATGGGAGTATGAGGACAGATTGGTTCATATTTCTAATGTCATACCAAAAACGCGCAGTTAAATACAAAAAATTGGGCCAGGTGCGAGCAGGACTCGCGCACTGAGGGTTCAGTACAGACTTACTTCCGGAACCAAGAATCTCGACGATTTTTGACTGTTATTGACATTGATACTCGCAAGATATCGGTCCCAGGGATCCCAATACTTCCGAGTACGTTTTAATTTCAACTTTGAAGTCGGATAACAAATGACAAATAATATTTTTCCTGTCATATAAATTAACAATTTCGCATTTTCCCGTTACTTGTACTGCGAAACCTTTCTTCTTGCCAAAGTTCATGATTCTAGGCCAAGGGAAAGTATCCTGTAGGTTTTGATGAGTGAGTTTGTGGGCATCAAACTATGTGCCATTAACGACCGTCTCTTTTGACCGCACTGACTTGATGCTGACGTTTGTTACAACGCAAGGGGATCGTAGACCTTAGTATGTGATATAAATTTCAACTTGATACGTTTACCCATTCTGAGAAACAAAAATGTTTAAATGTCTGTGAAATCTTAGTGGACTTAACTGCTAAGGTCATCAGTCCCTAAGCTTACACACTACTTAACCTAAATTATCCTAAGGACAAACACACACACCCATGCCCGAGGGAGGACTCGAACCTCCGCCGGGACCAGCCGCACAGTCCACGACTGCAGCGCCTAAGACCGCTCGGCTAATCCCGCGCGGCATTCTGAGAAAAAAAGAGGTCTTAAAGAGACGAACGGCCAGACAGTCTGATAACAAATGACAAAAATTTTTTGTCGTGTGATGTAATTACAAATTAACAATCTTCGGATTTTTTCTTTTGGTTATATTATGAAACCTGCTTCTTGGCAAATTTCATGATTCTAGGTCAACGCAAGGTACGCTGTAGGTTTTGATGAGTGAGTTTGCGCATATCAAAATTTATAAAATAAATGGTCGTATCTTTTGAGTGCATTTACTTAGAAGCTTCGCTTTTATACAGCACCAAGAGACCGTAGATCTTAACATACTTGATACGTCTGGCCGTTCCTCAGGAAAAGGGTTTTGAAAAGGCGGACGGGCGACGGGCGGACGGACGGACAACACAATGATACTTAAGGGTTCCTTTTTTTACCGGTGAGCTTATCACTGTGCGTAGGATGGGCAGTGAAAATTACAAGCCCAGATCACGTAAGATTCTTACGTGATCTGGGTTACAAGTTCTGGAATTTACTTACAAACGAGGAACATGACTCGTATCTATTCTTTCTTTATGTATAAGATAACATTTTTCTTGTTAAATTTGTAGGTGTTTCTCTGTAAGAGCAGCAGAGTGGATGATTTGTTGGAAAGTAGTGTACCACAAGTTGGTTGGGCATAGGGTGTGGCAACCTAGATTGCGGCGTTGTAACGGTGCCTGTTACCATCTGCCCTGCCATCTGTTGGTCAAGCTACGAACTAACGCACTTCAACGCTGCGAGTGTTCTTCGTGGCTGTGGTTGTCCGAGCATAGACTAGGTGGCTCTGTTGCGCAGTTGCTACTTCGATTGGATACGTATTTCATGCTTTTGCATCTTCTGTTACGCTGTGTGGCAGAGGGTTCATTTCTCCTCTTTTCTGTTCCATTGTCGAATGGTGCATGGGAATAATGACTGTCGGCAAGTCGCAGCATGAGCTCTAATGTGAATCAGCGTCGCGCTCATTTGGCGAGGTGTATGTGGGAGTAATGGAGTTGCCTGATCTTCCTGGACCGTAAGATCTAGGAATTTTAATAGTGAACTTGCCTCTGACACACAAAGCCTCTCTCTAGCTTCTGTCACTTGCGTTTGATAAGCATCTTTGTACAGGCGCATTTACACTGAGTTCTATAACAATGTTCACAACTTTGTTAGTGGCTAGTACTGGACTACTGATGGTCGCAACATATGGTGCGAACACAAAAATTGTTCCATGGCTTTGTCGGTACAAAGGGACGTTATTTGTGGCCTGGTAACACTAAATGCTGCTGTATATCGTTAGTGTTTGCTTATGGTCTGGCCCCTACATTGTGTAGTGTTGCGTATTGTATTGCATTAAATTGTCTGTCCCTTTTCGAAAATGTAATGGACAAGAAACAATATTTACTAATTTGTCACACTGTTTGAGGCAAAGGAGTGCCTCTGAAATGTTCGAATCCCAGTTACAAAAATACTACATTGAAGCGTGACTCAGTTGCTTGCCATCAGCAGCAATGATGTGGATAAAAAACTGAAGTCGCTCAAATCTTAGTATAGGTATGCGAAATGAATACTAAAGAATTGAAGATGGCGAGAAATCTGGAAGTGGGACAGATTCTTTGTATCAACCAGAATGGTTTGGTTTCAATTGTCTACGAAAGCAAGTGGATTCAGTGGATGAAGTGAACAAGGTTATGATTCTATTTATTTATTTGTATTCTGTACTACGCAACAGTATTCACCTATAATTATAAAATACTAGTGAATACTTTGCAAATTCGTCACGAATGTATTTGTGAGTGTCTGAAGTTCACTGCAGCGTATGTGGTAGTGTAGTAATAGACGTTTTAAAGATGGCGGCGAGTGTACACGTAGTTTCAAATCGCTCGGTAATTTGTGATAGTATTTCGTCAGTGAAGTGTACCATATGCCATAAAATTGTGTTAAATGGATTAAGAATCTGCGCGTTCAATCATAAGTGGTGCCATACCCATTGTTTCTCACGATCGGAAGTTCTAAATAAGTGCGACTGCGGTATAGAATGCAACGGGCGGGACAATGCCAGTGAAATGCACAGGGCAGGTTTGCAAGTGAATGTAGAGAACGAACTTAGGAAAGAACTCGATTATATTATAAAATACGCAAAAACGCTTGAAAACTTCGTAATAAGTGTGAGAAGTTCCTCAAAATCTAGCCTACAAGAGTTCTCAAATACCAGTCAAATAAGCAGCACACGACCAAAAACAAAAACAGCGGAACTTACTTTAAAACTAAGTAATAGGTTTAGTGTGCTTGAAAATAGCACAGAGGAGGAAGAACAATCAAATTGTACCATCATCCACACGGACAGTTCTGTAATCAACGCTAAATTGCGCTCACAAAGCAAAACAAATCGGCCTGCTATTTGTAAACAAAACAAAAAACACACGTTGGAAAATAGACATGAAATCCTTATTCTAGCAGACAGCCATGGAAGAGGTGTAGCCGACATTATGAGTTCTAAGAAAACAGGATTCAAGGTAACTGGCGTAATCAAACCAGGAGCGCCACTATGTGAAGTTTTAAATAGCTGTAATCAATCTATGAGGAATGGCAGCACATGTGTGATAATTGGGAAGCGCCAACGATGTATACCACAATGAAACTAGACGTGCTACAACAGTTTTAAAGCAAGTAATTTGTAAAATGCCTGAAGTGAAATTTTTTGTTGTCAGTATCCCTCATAGGTATGATCTCATGGAAAACTCTTGCGTGAATACTGAGATTATTACCGCCAACAGACTTTTCGCTAAGATATGTCGAGGTTATCCTAATGCTACATATGTTGGGATAAATAGTGATTGCAGAGAGCATTTTACAGAGCATGGACTTCACAGAAACATGAAAGGGAAAGAAGCCATGAGTGCTGAAATATCGAATGCTATTAAAGACTCTAAAGTAGAACGAAACACTATTACACTGTCTGAAAACGGCCTTATTAAAGTATCAACATTAGTGGAAATAGGAAGAGCTGATGTCCCACAATCATTGGTAGCAACAGAAGATTCTTTGACGTTGTTGTTGTTGTGGTCTTCAGTCCTGAGACTGGTTTGATGCAGCTCTCCATGCTACTCTATCCCGTGCAAGCTTCTTCATCTCCCAGTACCTACTGCAACCTACATCCTTCTGAATCTGCTTAGTGTATGCATCTCTTGGTCTCCCCCTACGATTTTTACCCTCCACGCTGCCCTCCAATACTAAATTGGTGATCCCTTGATGCCTCAGAACATGTCCTACCAACCGATCCCTTCTTCTGGTCAAGTTGTGCCACAAACTCCTCTTCTCCCCAATCCTATTCAGTACCTCCTCATTAGTTATGTGATCTACCCATCTAATCTTCAGCATTCTTCTGTAGCACCACATCTCGAAAGCTTCTATTCTCTTCTTGTCCAAACTATTTATCGTCCATGTTTCACTTCCATACATGGCTACACTCCATACAAATACTTTCAGAAAAGACTTCCTGACACTTAAATCTATACTCGATGTTAACAAATTTCTCTTCTTCAGAAACGCTTTCCTTGCCATTGCCAGTCTACATTTTATATCCTCTCTACTTCGTCCATCATCAGTTATTTTGCTCCCCAAATAGCAAAACTCCTTTACTACTTTAAGTGTCTCATTTCCTAATCTAATACCTTCAACATCACCCAATTTAATTCGACTACATTCCATTATCCTCGTTTTGCTTTTGTTGATGTTCATCTTATACCCTCCTTTCAAGACACTGTCCATTCCGTTCAACTGCTCTTCCAAGTCCTTTGCTGTCTCTGACAGAATTACAATGTCATCGGCGAACCTCAAAGTTTTTATTTCTTCTCCATGGATTTTAATACCTACTCCGAATTTTTCTTTTGTTTCCTTTACTGCTTGCTCAATATACAGATTGAATAACATCGGGGAGAGGCTACAACCCTGTCTTACTCCTTTCCCAACCACTGCTTCCCTTTCATGCCCCTCGACTCTTATAACCGCCATCTGGTTTCTGTACAAATTGTAAATAGCCTTTCGCTCCCTGTATTTTACCCCTGCCACCTTTAGAATTTGAAAGAGAGTATTCCAGTCAACATTGTCAAAAGCTTTCTCTAAGTCTACAAATGCTAGAAACGTAGGTTTGCCTTTCCTTAATCTTTCTTCTAAGATAAGTCGTAAGGTCAGTATTGCCTCACGTGTTCCAATATTCGTACGGAATCCAAACTGATCTTCCCCGAGGTCGGCTTCTACTAGTTTTTCCATTCGTCTGTAAAGAATTCGTGTTAGTATTTTGCAGCTGTGGCTTATTAAACTGATTGTCTGGTAATTCTCACATCTGTCAACACCTGCTTTCTTTGGAATTGGAATTATTATATTCTTCTTGAAGTCTGAGGGTATTTCGCCTGTTTCATACATCTTGCTTACCAGATGGTAGAGTTTCGTCAGGTTAGAAGAAGTAAAAAAATCTGAAGTGTCGTCCAGTACAGCAGCCACATCAGCCAAATTGTAAGTAGTGTCGAAATCATCAAAAACAGCTGAACCATTATCATCTGCAGCAGATGTACCACCCTCCCCAGCAGGTTCAAAATCAAGTCCAGAATCTGTGACTAGTCCATCAATCAGAAGAACAGAGGCAAGAACAGTGGTACAAAATGCCATTCAGATATCATCAACAGAAGAAAAATCAACACCATTGGAGCATCATTTATCAGCTTCATACGCAGCTTCAACGTCCACAGTAACGTCAGTGCCAACTGTAGTTCAAGATTTAAACGAAAATACAGTTTCAGCAAAAGGCCCAGTATCAATTGGAACATCACTTACAAAACCAGACTCAGCATCAAAACTGGCAGCATCTCCAACATCCACTGAATCATCAGCTTCAGAAACACCTCCAGCATCCACTGAAACAGCAGCTACAACTACAGATACAACAAGTATGGTGGCACGTCCAGGGGTAAGAAATACAAGGAGCAGGAAACATGTAATTCTTAAGGGTTTTTGGTACCCAGCCTCAGCAAGGAACAGCCGGTAACATTGGGAAGCATGAGTACAAACTCCTCTCAATCTAATTTCAATAATTTAAAAATAATGAGCCTTAACATACAATGCATTAAAAATAAAATATTAGAACTTGAGATTGCAGCCAGTGAAGCTAGTATAGATTGTATTTGCATTCAAGAACATTGGTTCATGAGTTATGAACTAGAAAATATTTGCATTTCCCCATACAAATTAGTAAGCCATTTTTGCAGGAAGGAAACAAGACATGGTGGTGTTTGCATTTATGTAAAACCTGGAGTAAAGGTTAAAAATATGACTGTAACTGAATCCTTGAATGCAGAAAAACATTTTGAGGCTGCAGCAATACAGTTGAATATGCAAAAGAGTAAATTAATAATAATGTCAGTGTACAGATCACCATGTGGTGATCCTGAAATTTTTAGAAATAAGTTAGAGGCATTGCTCAAAATATTACATCATAAAAAATCAACAAAAATTATAAGTGGAGATTTTAATGTCAACTTATTGACTGAAGGTGCATCCAAAGATCAGTTCCTGAATGTTTTACGTAGCTTCAATTTGTATCCACATATAACTAACCCTACAAGAATAACAAACTCTTCAAAAAGTCTCATAGATAATATCTTCACAAATATAGATGCCATAGATATAGATGTAATAAATGTTGACCTAGGAATATCTGATCACAATGCACTTATCCTTATATTTCCCATAGCCCCTGTGACCAAAAATAGTTCATACCAAATGTACAAAAGAACCTTCACCACAAATAGTTGCAGTCACTTCATAAATACACTGACTAACCAATCATGGGCAGAAGTACTGTTACAAACTAGCACAAACACTGCATATAATGTTTTTCTTCCCTGTTTATGTTGAATTTTGGAATGTGTTTTCCTAAGAAACTTGTCAAAACAAACACATATGGGCATACACATGCTAACTCCTGGATCACAACAGGTATTAGAAATTCCTCCAGGAACAATGAAAATGCTTAACTATAGACTGAAAAGTTGGACTGACCCCAAGTTTAAAGAATATGTAACAAATTACAAAAAAATATATAGAAAAGTAATTACAAAAGCAAAATTACTAAGTAATGATAAATTAATAAGAAAATCAGGCAATAAATCAAAAACTATTTGGGAAATTGTGAAAAGGGAAACAGGTAAGGGCCTCAAGGATCAGGAAATAGTACTCAAAAATAGTGAAAATATTGAATTAAAAGATGAAACTCTGGCAAATTACATTAATAATTACTTTTTAAGTGTACCAGTGTCATTAAGTAAAAACTTTACTAAACATGAGAAATTAACAGCCCCAAAAGTAGACAGTAGTATGTTGTTAACTCCCACAAATGATAATGAAATATTAAAGGTGATAAAGAGTCTAAAATCAAAAATGTCTGCAGGTGTTGATGAAGTGCCTGTGTCAATAATAAAAAAAGTTGCCCAACAAATTATAAAGCCCCTGGTACATATTGCCAATTTGTCTTTCAGCGAAGGTGTGTTTCCTGAGAGGTTGAAAATCTCTAAGGTTAGACCTCTGTTTAAAAAAGGAGATCCATACAAGGTAGAAAATTATAGACCAATATCCCTTCTCCAATCATTTTCAAAAATTCTAGAGAAATTAATGAAAACCAGACTCATAAATTACTTAGATGCTCACAAACTTCTAAACTGCAATCAACATGGCTTTCGCTCGGGCCACAGCACAGAATCAGCTATCCATGCCTATACCAAAGAGATTGTCAGGAGTCTCGACACTAAAAAATGTGTAGTGGGAATTAACTTAGATTTATCTAAAGCTTTTGATACAGTAAATCACAAAATTCTGTTAAACAAGATGGAGGTAATAGGTCTAAGGGGAGTTGTGAAGCAGTGGTTTGAATCTTACCTTCAAGATAGAACTCAGGTAGTAGAAATCATCGCAGAACATAAAAATCAGAAAATCAAGTGGGTCTCAGATGCAAAGAAATTGGAAATAGGTGTCCCACAGGGCAGTGTTCTTGGTCCCTTATTATTCTTGCTTTATATAAATGACATAAAAAATCCTAATATTTCTACCAAAATAATGTTGTTCGCAGATGACACTAGCATAATTATAAGTGATGATAAAAAATCATTAACCACCACAACTGATATAGTCCTGAAATATATTCAACATTGGTTTAATGCTAATGAGTTAACACTTAATCTAAGTAAAACAAATTATATACAGTATGGCAAAGCAACTCAAGATATGGACCTCCAGTTAAAACTAATAGATAAGAAGATAGAGAGTGTACAATCCGCAAAGTTTATGGGCATGCACATTGATCAAAACTTAAGCTGGAAAGACCCATCTCAAGTACTTATCCCAAAGGCTCAATTCGGCATGTTTTGCATTGAGGATATTATCTAGAGTATGCAGCACAGACTGTACTAGACTAGTGTATTTCGCTTACTTTCAGTCCATCGTGTCTTACAGCATAGTGTTCTGGGGTAAAACTAAATCAAGCTTAACAGATATCTTCAAATTTCAGAAAAGAGCTATACGAATCATAACACATAACTCTCCAAGAACTCATTGTAGGCCCCTTTTCAAAGAATTGCAAATACTCACAATACCATCACTGTATATTTTTAAAAGCATTCTGTGTACAAGAGCACATATGAAAAATCTACGTGCAAATGAGGACTGCCATAATTATAATACTAGAACTCGTAAGAATTTGTATGTAGAAAGGGTAAGGACAATACAAACCCAAAAGCATGTAAGTTATTTTGGAATAAAACTCTACAATGCTCTGCCAGTGTACATTGTAATATTATTGGTATTTCCGTCCTATGAAAGCTTTGAGTACCCTTGGAAAGGCATTCACCTATCTTTATTATAAATGATCAACTTATGAGATGAGACATATTCTTTGAAAGACATTTGTTTTATATAATTTACGAACTGTAAAGTTGCGCATCTAGCGCGGACGCTAATACATCGATTGCGCAGTCAAAGAAACATTTTAACAGAAGCTGAACTGACGTTCCGCTTCGATCTAAATAAAAGATGACAGTAACAAACTTTTGTAGATCTTCAGATTTTAATGTACTTCTGCTTGTAATGTGAAAACGTAAAGGTGGTCGATTTTTAAGCTATAAAAGTGAACGGTCTTGCCAGCGTGCAGACAACATTATTAATTAATAAAATTAAAGTAATTTATGTTCGAAACTGTAAATCGGCAAGTTATTGTTGTGAAGGTGTTGAACAGTGCAAGAATTGTCTTCAATGAAGGAGAAAAGTAATGACTGTAATTTGTGACAAAAACGTGAACCAAGGAGACAGCACAGGACAGGCTGAAATCTTATCGCACCATACAGTTAGAAAAGTACTTATGTAAGTTATATTGTTTATAAATAAGCCCTAATTTGCTAGTGAGAATTGTTTGAATATATTTAGTATTTACCAGATTTCTTATTCTGTTCTTTTCCTTTAAACTTTTTAACTTCCATGCCATATTATTTTTATAAATGTCAAACAGCCTTTACTACAGCAGAGAATACTGCGGCATCCTGGTCGTAGGCAGAAGGCCGCTCCTTGTCTTCTATGCAACTCATAGCTGCCCCATTTATTAATGATTTAATTTTTTTTTACTATTCATTGTTAAAGGTCCCTTAGGTAACTGTAAAATTCATACTGATTACGTAAAGAAATCCGGGTTGTTCTTTTCCAAATAATAGAAGTCTTTGCATAATCAAAAACTAGCCTCCTTCTGACAACGATCAGGAGCCGACCAGAAGACGGACGTCTTCGACCGCTTTCGTGTCTCCTGTGGCAAAGCTGTGCCAAACTAGGAACACGACATTCTAGTATGAAACACAGATTTAAATTGGAAGAATTGAAATATATTTAACCTAATAATAATAATAATTTTTTTATCATACTAGATGTGGCGCCCGAACAGGGACCTGATAAAAATGTTTTTAATCTGTTCTGTTATTGTTTCATGACATCATCCGGTGGACATCGGGAAGCCGTAAAGGAAGTACTGAACAAAACCGTGGAAGTATTAAAAAAAAATTCGAAAAATAACAGCAGTGCGCAAAACGACTGATGTAAGTACGGTTTTCATTACGCATAAAATCTCGCGTCTTGTATAAAAAAAAAAACTGATTTCCGAAATTTCTTTCCTTACTGCTTCATTTTATCCTATCGCTGTTATTTCCTTGCAGAGTTGCTTATTTACGTAGTTAGAATTCATTTCTGATCATCTCTTCATGCAAAGTTTATTTGTTAGTATTATGAGCATCTTCATTGTTGCTATGGTTAAGAACACAAGATGGATGCCATAATAGCAGGATTCAGTGTCTAGTAGGTGTCTGTCACTTATTTTCAAAGTTAGGTGCCATCTTGTCTTCTACCCGGTATAGCTCTGCAATTGTCACCTACCGCGGTGTGACGTTTGACTATCAGGAAGCGTCGCAGCGTGCGCATCTGAGAGTTCACGATCGGCGTGCTGCGAAATATTTCTTTGAGTAGTTACGTCACAAACTTGAAAATAAACATGTCAGATGACAGAGGCAAGCCGTCAAACAGTGTGGATGACGTTGATGACACTGTTGTCAAGTCACTACGTTCGCGAACGGGAACAGGCAGACCCGATTCGCGAATGGAGAGAACGGCAGACGATGATGATGTGCGTGACGTATCGTCACAGCAATCATCGTCACAGCAAGCGGGAGAAAATTCGATGGTTGAAATGATGAGAATTTTTTTTCAAGAAAGAGAACAGGAGAAACTGGAAAGGGAAGCTTATAAATTACAAAAACAACGAGATAGACAAGAAAGGGAACAAAAAGAAAGGGAAAAGGAACGGGAGACAGAGCGAAAATGGTTTGACCTGAATACCATGATTGGTACAATGAAAAATAGGTTAGATAATATTGATGCCAACTTAGAGGCAAGAATAAGGACAGTCACGGTGGAATATATCTCGGAATTAAGTACTAAAGTTAATGACAGGATAGAAAGTGTTCTGCAGAAGGTAGATGCATGTGAGAGCACAGTAGGTAACGTGCACAAAGACATCAAAGTACAAATCGAAAGTTGCCAGGCAGTTACAACGGAAGTTTCAAAAAAGTCCGCTGAGGTCGGAGCTAAAGTAAACAAGCTTGCAGACAATGTCATCACTCTGCAAGGCCAGGTCAATGACTTGACACAGGCGCTATCCGAAATTAACATTGAAAAGAAGGTGAATGATGCTGCAGCAAATGTACGTCCCACGATAGGAAAAGAATTTGTAGAAAGGGTCGAGACTAAGGAACAGTATATAGAAAACAAGGTTCAACACGACTTAAAAGAAGCCGTTAAGTCAGCCACAGTTGAAGTTTTAGCTGCTCCAGGTACATCAGGAGATACGATTCTCACTGAATTAGGAGAGATTCGTAGAGTTTTTCACCGAGATCTTCCCGAGTGGAAACGACACCTCACTGAGGAAATCGAGCAGTTGAAACAACAAGTCAATGATTTTCCTAATGACAATAGAAGTGAGCATTCACACTTGCTTGCTTCAGAACATGAATACAATAATAATCCCGTGTCTCGTGTAAAATTATCTCCAATTGTACATGGTCACAGCAGTAAGAACCCGACAGTACGCAACCAGAATGATCAAGTAACTCTTGTCGAGCTCATGAAAGAAGAAAGCGTTCTCAAGCACCGCGTGTTCCAGCCTTTTCTGCCAGAGAAACGCAACATCCACCCAATGGTTTTTCTGAAGTCATTTAATGGTGTTTTTCCTGAGAGCTGGGATGACAAGCAACGTATGCGCTTTATAGTAGGTTACATTCAAGGAGAGGGTTCTGTCTGGGGAACAGAAGTAATTGACAGATGCAATAATTACACTGACTTCGAAAAGCAATTTCTGAACAAATTCTGGAGTTCAGACATACAACAACGCCTTAGAAAGGAAGTATATAATGCTGAACCGTTTAACACGAGAAGTGCTGGTCTCCGTAGGTACTTCGAGAAATACCTGCGAAAAAAACAATATTGGGACACGCCCATTTCCACGAAGGACGTAATTATGATCCTTAAGTCAAAGCTACCGGTATCAATCAGGGAGAAGTTAGTAAATGTCAGTGACGACGACACGGAAGCTTTTCTGTCAGTACTTGACAACCTTGACATGATTCAAGAAGACGTGCGTGCTAGTGCGCGGAGTAATTGTAATCTTGGCCTGCACACTACACAGCCGCACGGTGTCGGCGCAGACTCAGGTATGTCATACCAACCCAACAACAGTGAAGGACACGACGTCCCGTGCGTTAATAACAACTACTATCGCCGTAACGGGAAGCAGGAACATAACTTCCAGGATCAAAACAGGTACCACCCCATATACCAGACAACACAACAGCAATACGGTAATTCACCAGTTAATTACAATGATCGCTATCACTACAATAACTATCGCCAAAATAATAATAATTTCAATGGAAAAGGACGTTGGATTAACACCAACAGTCAACAGCAGTATTGTAACCAGCCTAGATTCCAGCACTGTTCTCAAGGGAGAAATGCTCCAGATCCTTCCAAGCAATACAAACAACGGTATGCTCCAAACTTTAGGAATAGTCCTCCACCTTTTACTAACTATCAAAGTCAAAACCATGAACCTCAAAATCCTCGCATCTATTATGCCCGAGCAAACCCGCCAACACACACCATCTCGACTGAAATTCCGGCAAATAGCTCGCAACTTAGGTGGAATACGGAAGCAAACTTCGTACCGAGCGTACCGCCCGGTACTTCAAAGGTAATTGTGAGCGAAATTCAATGTAATGAACATGCGGAAAACTAAAACCACACTTCGACCTGTTTCACACCATCAGAAGTAATCTCCAGGCAAAAGGAAAGCAATGAATGGACTGATCCTATCCTCAAGATACCAGTTCCAGAAGTCAACCTAGATAATAAGTTAAGACAAGCCCTGATCCCTCTCACAACTCATGCCAATTCGAGAAAAAAGGCATTTGACAAGCATGTCAATAAAGTTCTGTCGTATCGCCTGAACGAGCGTGTTCTTCTGAGGACACACTTCAAACCATCTCTCATCTTACGTAAAAATCGTAAGTGGCAACACCTATACGAAGGACCGTTTGTTATAGTCAGGAAGCCACATATTGGTTGTTACGTGTTGGCAGATCCAGTTAGTGGACGAATAAAAGGACTTTACCACCATGTAGACCTAAAGAAGTACCATGAAAAACATTTAAAAAAATATCATTTATTATGTTAAGCTGCAACTTGAAACAAGAGTGTGATCTGTTTAGAAAGTATGTGCGTTAACAGCATGTACATGTATTCTGCAGGTGACGTAATCATTTGAGTGAGGTGGACACAAAGTAATAATGGAGCTTGAAAGATATGAAGTGATTGAAGAAGGTACTCTACGTATTTGGAAAATAAGATTTGCTTTAGTTTTAAGGTAGTTTTAAGTTTCTTGAGCAATAGAAGACTGCAGTCGTTGAATTGAGTAAGGGATGTGCCAAAGTGCCACCTGCTGCTTTAGTTTTAAGTTATGGCAAATCTCCTTTTTATCAAGTAGTAAAGGTTTTCTTTAAATCCCCCATTCAGACCAGAATGTCCGTATATGTGAAGTATTAACCTAAGTTAAGCTTTCAAAGGATTGATACTTTAAGTCGCTAGAACCATGTACGATGCAAAACTGATACATTGTAATCTGTAGATTACACCGAGTATAAGCAGCAACATATAGTTAATGTACAAAGAAATGAATAATGGTACTCGCAACTGGAGAGCAAGTTTTTACTATGAGTCAACCAGTCAAGAAATACGCATCTATAATGATAATTAGGTCCTGTATTGGAGAAACTTAGAGAGACTATTCCTATGTCATGAGTATCATGCAGAAACCTTCGATATTAAGATACCTAGTTGAGGACTGAGATAATCTGCTTACATTCTTCTGCTATGTCCGCATGCCGTGATTTTGAGATATATTTGAAGATGCTTTGGCAGCGGATTTGTGCGATATTTTAATACTGAACTCAAGTTATGCCGCGTGGATGACACTAAAAACGGTGGAGCCGAAGAATGAATTTGCTCAACTGATCATTTCACCTATTAACTATCTTCGTATCTTTCATTTCCTTGCACTATCCTATTGTAGTTTTCTTCTTTAGCATTCTTACCTTTCTACCCTACCCGGTAAGGGAAGAAATTTGGAAATTGGTTCAAAAGACTTGACGTGTGTATATTGTGTGTATTGGCGATCGTGGCTCGTTGCTTAATGCGTATCTGCAGTTACTTATCGAAACGTGATGTAAATCTGATTTGCTGTGAGCAAAAGCATCCTAGGAAATAGGAATAATTTTCCCGATTTCTGTTAGATGAAGTTTTGAACGTGAACTGTTCGGCACGCCAAAGTGGGTATATTTTACTGATTATTGATGTAACCGAATAAATGAACAAAGAAACCAAAAAAAGGGGCTGTTACAGAACAATAAGAAAAGGAAAAGAATCAGATTTAAATTACATATAAAATCTAATGTGCTTCAGAAGCACCATTCATAATAGCAAACACGTTTTCTCGTTACGTCTTGGACAGTAATTAAAAAAAAACTATGTATATTTTGTAAATGATCCTTTCATGATAAGTAATTTTAGCATTGCCTGTACTACTCTGTAGTATAAAGACACCTAAATGGACACGTATGGATTGCTGCGTGTGACTCAGTGACAAAATGATGGACACGTGTGTAAAATCGTAATTTGACACAGGTATGGACACGAAAACTAGTTATCTCTTGTGTGAATCAAAACTGTAATAAACTTATGGACACGAGTGATGTTTCGCGTGTGAAGCAGCATTACAAGTATTCTCACGTTGCAACGACGATACAGTGACTATCAGTCAAAGGATAGACAAGCTATTGTACTCACTGCAATAGGTGACAGTAGTCATTTTCATCGATGACTGTTCTTCGACGCTGGTGCAGTCAATTTACTGTCCAGGTTGACCATGTCACCTTGACGAGCTGCTCCAGTGCCCATGATTCAACAAAATGCGCAAGTTATAAAACGATTGGTAGCCACTGAACTATCTGCCTCGTGCAGGACGCGGACTGCCAACGCTGTTAAACCGCCAGTTCGTTACCACGTGACTGTGAAGCACTGTGGCAACATTCAATGACTGCTCGCCGGCCCGTACTCAACAATAAGCATTCCTCTCCATAACGGGCGCGAGCGTGTTCCAGATTTGAGATGAAAATGGACATAAAAATAATAAAACGTTGATAAACTACGCACGATTTTACTATATTTACATTAAAAGGACACTAATGATGACTTTTCCTTAACTATGAAAATTGCTACGGCAATATTGCTAAATACATTGCTTAAGAAAGACCTGTACAAGACGAAACGTGTTTTGCTAATATTTGCTAACGAAAGAATGTAAAACCTAGACACAAAATATGAATAATATATAATGTATATGTACATAGTCTATGTAGTAATTTTTATTGTCTTAAATTCTTACTCTATATTCCCTTAGATTAAGATGCTAGTTAATGAGCAAGTCCTAATACAGATTTTTTTTCTGTATTTTCATGTGCTGAAACATGAATTGGAATGAGATTAAGACAGCCACCAAACTGACTCATTCGTCATTGAACCAGTCATCAACTTTCCTGATTCCCGACATGACCCGATGGATCGTCGAGTCAAGAAATATCACTTCCCCCTTCACGTAGTGAAATTTCCAGTGTTTTACACCAGAATGTGAAAAGGTGATCCCTAGTTTTAGTGCAGTGAAAAGTGAAAGGTGATGAAAGAATTCCCCTGTGAAAATCATCCGACTTCATGGGAAATACTCCCAACTACAAAGTGAAGAGTGATGTCGCTACGAGAAAGACTGATAAAAGTTGTATGTTCTGTTCACAATTGGCGGAAATGCACCAATACTGTAATAGAATTTTTTTTCTTGTCAATATTTATGTATATAATTATCTGTATGTGTATTTGATTTGTACTTGTATCTATGTTAGTATTTCAATGTTTCTATTGATTGAATGAGAGTAATTCTAGAGAACACGCTAAAAAAGGAACCTATGTTAAATCCTTGAACACTTATGATGGCATCGTAACCAAGTTTGTTAATGATCAAGCAACTGTGAGAAGCTTTGACGACTTAGTGTGAAACGTATATAATTCTATATGCCTTACGTTATGTTTGTTTTGCTCTCTACAAGGAGAGATCCTTAAATACTCCATTCACTAAGTACGTGAATCCAATAATATTACGACTGCGCGTGAGTCTTAACGATCTTTCAGACTCATTACTCCTCACGCGGGAAGCGATGTAATATTATTGGTATTTCCGTCCTATGAAAGCTTTGAGTACCCTTGGAAAGGCATTCACCTATCTTTATTTTAAATGATCAACTTATGAGATGAGACCTATTCTTTGAAAGACATTTGTCTTATATAATTTACGAACTGTAAAGTTGCGCATCTAGCGCGGACGCTAATACATCGATTGCGCAGTCAAAGAAACATTTTAACAGAAGCTGAACTGACGTTCCGCTTCGATCTAAATAAAAGATGACAGTAACAAACTTTTGTAGATCTTCAGATTTTAATGTACTTCTGCTTGTAATGTGAAAACGTAAAGGTGGTCGATTTTTAAGCTATAAAAGTGAACGGTCTTGCCAGCGTGCAGACAACATTATTAATTAATAAAATTAAAGTAATTTATGTTCGAAACTGTAAATCGGCAAGTTATTGTTGTGAAGGTGTTGAACAGTGCAAGAATTGTCTTCAATGAAGGAGAAAAGTAATGACTGTAATTTGTGACAAAAACGTGAACCAAGGAGACAGCACAGGACAGGCTGAAATCTTATCGCACCATACAGTTAGAAAAGTACTTATGTAAGTTATATTGTTTATAAATAAGCCCTAATTTGCTAGTGAGAATTGTTTGAATATATTTAGTATTTACCAGATTTCTTATTCTGTTCTTTTCCTTTAAACTTTTTAACTTCCATGCCATATTATTTTTATAAATGTCAAACAGCCTTTACTACAGCAGAGAATACTGCGGCATCCTGGTCGTAGGCAGAAGGCCGCTCCTTGTCTTCTATGCAACTCATAGCTGCCCCATTTATTAATGATTTAATTTTTTTTTACTATTCATTGTTAAAGGTCCCTTAGGTAACTGTAAAATTCATACTGATTACGTAAAGAAATCCGGGTTGTTCTTTTCCAAATAATAGAAGTCTTTGCATAATCAAAAACTAGCCTCCTTCTGACAACGATCAGGAGCCGACCAGAAGACGGACGTCTTCGACCGCTTTCGTGTCTCCTGTGGCAAAGCTGTGCCAAACTAGGAACACGACATTCTAGTATGAAACACAGATTTAAATTGGAAGAATTTGAAATATATTTAACCTAATAATAATAATAATTTTTTTATCATACTAGAACATGAAGGCAATAACAAATGAAGTAAAATTTAAGACTGAGCTTAAAAATTACCTTTTAAGCAAAACTTTCTATGATGTAGATGAGTACTTTGATTGTGTGTAAATTTATTGCCAAAAATTTTAATTTATATGTCTAAATTTGTACTTTTAAAAAATGCCTTGAAAGTGATGTTCCATTATTATGTCTGTAGTACTTGTACTAGTATGATAACTTTGTTGTGACAATTCCTACATCATGTAAATGATATACAGGAAGATAATAAAATGAAATGAAATGAAGTGAAATGATGCAGCAGCATCTCGTCTCCATATCCGTGGAATCACTTCTCCTGACTGTAGGCAATAATAATCGAAGCTGCTTGTGCGCTGTAATAGCTCCTTGAATCGCTGTTTCTCCTTAAGAAATTATGAAGACACATTGCTGTCACATTGAGACAGGTTACAACACCAATGGCTTTCGGAGGACACGAAACAGAGTCCATAATACCGAACATATTTTCTGCAGCCATCCTTGCCATAAGCGGTCGGAGTTAAAACTTCTTTCTTTTGTGCCTTGTTTGTGCTTTCCTGGACATGGCTTCTATAACGGAAAAGCATTATCTGCCAGGGATACATAATATTGTAGCGGCTTCGTTCCTCCAGATAAATATTCACGCGATGTTGCTAGCTTTGGTGGAATAATGTTCCGAACCAAAACATGTTGTTAAATTCAGTGTAAACGCAGCTTAACTCTCTCACTCTTACTGCACCAATCTGTGGCGAAAAGAGCAGCTCGTCTTTGGAAAAGATCTCCAAAGTGACGAGAGCAGTAAAAAACAGATCGAACGAGTGTTTTGTAAGGCTCTCCTTTCGTGGATAATTATATTTCCTTAATTAAGATTGTCCCAATGAATCTCAACTGTGTATCTGTTTTAGCCCACAAATAGTTTTGTGTGGCCAGTCCTCTTTAGGTCGATTAGGTCGGTTATTTCTACGCGGGGCGTAACATAACGCAACACATTTTTTTTTCCGGCCAGTTTCGACTGGAAAAATGCGGAATTTGCTGTGAGAGATTGTGGAATAGTCCCGCTTCAGCTCCCAGCGTTTCATGGAGTTCTGATAGGTGGTGATGCTACACATAGCCTTCAAAATGGCGTCTGTAACAGAGGTGTGTATCAGGCAGAGTGCTGTTATTGAGTTTCTTTTGGCGGAAAACCAGAACGTCGCAGATATTCATAGGCGCTTGCAAAATGTTTACGGAGACCTGGCAGTGAACGAAAGCATGGTGAGTCATTGGGCGAGGCGCCTATCATTATAACAACAAAGTCGTGTAAATCTGTCCGATCTTCCACGTGCTGGCCGGCCTAATACAGCTGTGACTCCTGCAATGCTGGAACGTGCGGACAATCTCATTCGAGGTGATTGATGGATCGCAAGCAAGCAGCTCGCTGTACAACGGGACGTCTCTTTTTGTAGTGCTGACACACTCAACCACTAGTTGGGGTACTCAAAGGTGTGTCCCCTCTGGTTTCGTCGCCGCCTAACCCTAGATCCAGGATCTCGCACCTTCCATCTGTTCGACCCAATGAAGGATGCATTTCACGGGAAGCAGTACGTTGATGATGAGGGGATTATTGATGCTGCAAGACGTTGGCTCCGACGTTGACCAGTAGAGTGGTACCATGCGGGCATATAGGCACTCCTCCCAGTAAAGTGGCGTAAGGCCGTCGGACTGAACAGAGATTATGTTGAAAAATAGAGTTTTGTAGCCAAAAGAGTGGAGAATAATACAGTGTTGGAATTCTGAATAAATCGAACTTGCTTTGGGAAAAACAGGTTTGCATTACTCATTAAATGCGCCTCTTAGTATTTTATGGTTGTTACTCTTTCTAGTGGTTCATCTCCAACTGTCAATCGAATGGCAACAGATATCTCCGCCTTTTTAATGATATGTTTATTGACTTTGAAGGCCAGCTGCCAATACCTGAACGAATCGTCGGTCCTCTGCTATAGCTTCCTAGCGTTGCAACTTTCGGTAGACAAGACCAGTGTTCGAAAAGAGGCTCACGGAGCTTTCTACGTACCACGTCGATCATTTACATACGTTGCGAACAGTAACGACCGTGCAACACTTGCCTAGGGTCCTCAGGAAGTGACTTTAAAATCTGTCGATTTCGTCCCGTGAAGAATAACGTATTGAGTTCTTGTCTGTTTGGAAGTCCTGAATCCAGTCACAAATCTGGTACAGTACTCAGTAAGATCGTATTTTGTTCATCAAGCGACCGCATAGAAGTGTGCTTAATACCTCCTGGAAGTCAAGGAACAAGACGTTAATCTGGTTGCCGTTGTCCGTGGCGCACTGAAACACAAGGAAGAACAGAGCGAAGTGAGATTCAGTCGACATCTGTTTGTGGAATCCCCTGTCCTTCTAGAAATGCTTGCCACCCTCTGCAGTGTCATCCTTCACATATGCTACTATCCTTTGCCCTGGAGAACTTCCTAAATATTGCTTTTCCTTAAGCCCAACAACCTTCTCCTTCGATTCAACAATGCCAACGCTACAACAATGCTGTGTGGCAAAAGCCAGTCATTGTTTCACCATTTCTGACGTTGTATGTCATGAAGAAATGCTGTGAGGAGCGTTCTTCAGCAACCCATTGATCTTGTAGGGATGGCGAAGAAAAGATTAGATTAATAACAGCAGCCACAGAGGCATTTTAGCAGTAATTTTTCCCGTGCTTCTTCCACCATTTGAAAGGGAAGAGACCCTAACATATGCTTCTGTGCTAAGTACCCACAGAAATGCAGTTCACTGTGGTTTGCATATTATGTATGTATATACACACTGGGGTTGTATAAAAATATGGCAACACCGCCAGAAAAAGTATCGTGATTCGACCTGGAAAAAGTTTTAACTACAAAAAACAGTGAAATCGATGAACTTAGAAGAATGGTTGCCTTATTGGAGAAACAGCTGCAAAACCTTGGTTGTAAAACAAACAGAGCATCGGCTCAACCTCATAAATATATCGGCTACCAGTGACGTAAACAAATCAAGAACCACCGTGGAAACCAGTACAAAACTTGTAAATATAAAAATAAGTGCATCAAGTAGCTATAATCACAAAAGTGATATTACAAGCAATGTCACTCAGAAACATGTGAGTCCAGAAAAGAATAACAAACAACAGCGCTATGCACTGTAAATTTTTCGCATGTGTCGCATTGTAAACAACGAAATGTGATTAAAAAATTGGTTGACTGGCCTCAAGTGTGCAAAAAGAACGAAAGTCTGAATTTTTGCCGACAATCATGGACGTCAGGTAGCAGTAAAGTTGGCAGATACACAAAATAACGTAAGTGCCCAGGCCTTTGTCAAGCCAGGAGCAGGTGTTGAAGAAGTGACAAAAACAGTGGTGAAATCGTGTGAAAACCTTGGCTCAAAGACTGTGCTGTAATTTGTGCAGGTGCAAATGATATTTTCAGAGATAAGCGTAGTGAATTCATCACAGCTCATGAAAGTGTGCTACTCAAATCAGGCAACACAAATGTAGCTGTTGTAAATCAGCCACACAGATTCGACCTACCTCGTTGGTCATCTGTAAATAAACAAAGAGATAGATGAAGTATGCAAAAAGTTCTATATGTGAACTTAATAAATGTAAACACGTTAGACAGATCCATGCATACCAGCTGTGGCCTTCATTTAAATCACAGTGGGGAACAACTTTTGGTTGAAGAAATCTGTTATTCACTAAACGTGAGTCACAAGAGGCATAGTATAGAAGCAGTTCAAAGTACTTTGGACAAACGAGTCATAAAGAAAGATGCGATGTCTTGTAAAAAGAGCGAAGGACTTTTTTATGGAAGTTGAGTGCTTCACAAAAAAGAAAAAAAAAATGTGATGCAGAAGTAAATTAGAAATTCACACTAAAAATTGTACATCAGAATGTACAGTAATTAACAAACAAAACTGATGAAATAAATATACTCCTCAATAATGAATGGAAAGATGTTTCAGTTTGATGTTTTTGTGAACATTGGTTACAAAATGAGTATTTTCATTACTTAAAAATCTTGTATTTTAACATTGGAAACTGCTTCTGTAGAATGGGACCAAAACATAGGGAAGTTGTATATATGTAAAAGTAAATTAAGATTATAAGAGTATAGCCCCTGTATGAAAACTATGTTGTAAAAGAGACTTTGAAATCTCAGCTGTTGAGTTATTTTCTGAAAAAACTATTCTTTTATGGGTCTATAGATCTACTGTTAGCAATATAAGTGTTTTTTTTTCAAAAAACAGGACCTTGCTGTAGGCAAACTCAAGACAACTGGAAAAACATTGGCACTGTGTGGAGATTTTAATATTGATTTTCTGAGCCATAGCCCTCACAGAGAAAAGTTCTTAAGTATTATAAAAGCCTACAATCTATGTCTGACTGGTATCCCTCCAACAAATGTAACAAAAACTAGTGTCACTCTCCTTCAAATGGTTCAGATGGTTCTATGCACTATGGGACATAACATCTGAGGTCATCAGTCCCATAGACTTAGAATTACTTAAACCTAACTAACCTAAGGTCATCACACACATCCATGCTCGAGGAGGATTCGAAGCTGCGACCGTAGCAGCCACGTGGTTCCGGACTTAGGCGCCTAGAACCGCTCGGTCACAGCTGCCGGCTCACTCTCCTTAATCAGGTATGTGTAACCATGGACAAGTGTACAGCAGAAAACTTTGACACTGGTTATAGTGACTACCTTTCGCAATTACTAATCATACATGTAAATCACATTTCGACCAGTATACAAAATGTTTTCGAAACGAGCTATAGTCTGAAAAGGATAGAACACTTTCAGTATCTAACCAGTGAACAATCTTGGAGAGAAGTATATGATACCTCTATTACCAATGAAAAGATGGAAAATATTTTTAAACATTTTCATGCATAACTTTGGCATAGCTTTTCCCTAAAGGAAAGTGATTTCCAGAAGCACAGACAGATTCAAAAACTGGATGACATCAGACATTAGAGTATCTTAATAAAAGGAAGCAGGAACTTTTTCTGCATTCAAAAACTGACAGCAGTTCAGAATTTCTTAGTTATTTCCAAAAGTACAAGTTAGTTTTGAAAAATGTCGTAAAAGAGGCAAAAATTAAGGAAAATGACAAATATATTGTAAAGTCATCCAATAAAACTACGTCCTTGTGGAAAGCTGTTCAGGATCTTACAGGGAAGAAGGCAACTCACAAAAATATTGGGATATCGCATGATGGCAAGAGTGTCACTGCTCATAGGGCAGTTGCAAACAACTTCAGTTCTTATTATCCAACTGTTGCTGGAAAATTAGTGAAGGAAGCATTTGGTAATTCACCTAATATAACGTAGAAATAACTTCCATCTCTTCAAATAAATGATGTATCCATGTTGCTCAGTCCAATAGGCCCAGCGGAATTTCCAAATATCATTAATTCACTGAAGAGTAATTATTTGGCTGATATTGATGATATTGCAGATTATATTATAAAAATAACAGCAACACACATACTCTCTCCCATATTAAACATATGCAATTCATCCTTATCATGTGGTGCCTTCCCACAGCAACTGAAAAATAGCTATAGTAATACCCCTGTATAAAAAAAGGTGTTGAGTAATGTATGGGTAACTATACGCCTGTGTCACTACTGTCAGAGTTTTCGAAAATTATTGAGAAGTGTTCCTTTCACAACAATATTCATCATCAAGAACAGTATTATTTCTGGAAGTCAACATGGCTTCTGACCATAGTGATCAACTGAAACAGCCATTTTCAACCTTATAAACCATGTCTTAAATGCAGTGAACAGCCAAAGAAAAATCTCAGGTTTATTCTTGGACCTAACAAAAGGTTTTGTTTGATTATTCTGTGCTCCTGAGAAAACTTGAATGATATGGTGTTAGAGGTGAACCAAATCAGTGGATTAAATCATATTTGGAATGTGGCTCTCAGGTAACTGAAATTAAGTATATGGAAGGGAATGAACACCATGTACATCTTTCAAAACCATGTGGACGAGGTCATGATGTTCTTCAAGGCTCTATCGTAGGTCCCTTTTTTTTGTTTACATTAATGATTTCCCATTACACGTTAGGGATTCACAACCAGTACTGTTTGCAGATGACACCCTTCTGTTGATTGAAGGAAATAAAGAAGAAAATCTTACTGCATCTGCAAAAGATATTATGAAAGGAGTGTTAGAATGGTTTACCAGAAACAGGCTAATATTTAATCCCAAAAAAACTATACTCATGGATTTCAACACAGATCAAAATAAAAATGCAGCACGACCAGTAATATGTATAAATAACCAAAACATTATTGCCGTCACTGAAAGTAAATTTCTTGGGATTCATATCCAGGAAAATGTTAAATGCAGCTCTCATACCGATCCTTGACATCAAAACTAGCAAAGATGAGCTGTGTAGTAAGAAGTCTTTGCAATACTAGTGAAGAAACAGTTAGGGCTCTGTACCTTGCTCATGTACATTCAATAATGAAGTATGGTATCATTTTCTGGGGAAATGTACACCAGGCCATAACAGTTTTCAGAAAACAAAAGGCAATTACAAGAATAATAAAACAAGCAAGCAGCAGAAAACGATGCAAAACTTTCTTTAAAGTTCTAAAGATCTTACCTCTTCCCTGCATTCATATACTGGAAGTAGTCATGCTTGTCAGAAAAAGTATGCTGAGAAAAGAAAACCTATTCCCTCAATAAAAAGCGTCCATGTTTACAGTATCAGCTCAGATAATTACATACATGTTAGTCATTGTAACATCACCTTATGCCAGAAAGGCGTATATCATGCAGGAACAAAACTATACAACAGATTACCAAGACATATAAAATTTCTGTGACAGCCTACCTACTGCAAAACTGCTGCTATTCAATCTCACTTATGCAAGAAAAAATGTGATTCCTATCTTTAATTGTAGAAATAAGTTATAAATATACACTATTTAATCAAATTTGTAATCATTAACTGTACAGATCCAATTTGTTATAAAAGTTTAAATGATGTGTGTATCGTGTTTGTAAAACCATAACTAAAAAGGTTTTCTGTTCAATATCCTGTGTACGATATATGTACTGAAAAAGATGTATATGGAGAAATAAATAAATAAATAAAATGCGTGGTTGGACATAAATGATGATGTTAGCCGAGCCTGCAGGTTTTGGTGTTGTATTTGACCATAAACGGCTCCTGTGCCATGTCTCAGTACGTTGCAAGTGTCAGTTAAAGTCAGAAGAGTTATGAGCACAGTGTGTCGGAGTTAAGTGAATTCGAAAGCGGGCAAATTATTGAGGCTCGTGTGAGGGGTGCATCCGTAATCAAGGTAACCGAAGTGTTTCGTGTTTCAAGAGGCACCGTATGGAAGATTTATACAGCATAAAGGGAAAGCGGAAAAACGTCATCTGCTAAGTTACAATGCGGACGAAGTGTGTGTTGAGTGATCGTGACAGACAGTTATTGACGAGGAGAGTACAAAAAAAAAAATAAATAAATAAATAAATAAATAAATAAATAAAAGAGGATGGCAGCTGTAAAAGCCACCGCAGAACTCAAATTCACACTCCACTCGACAACTCGCGAAACGTGTCATATGATAATTTGGGCAGCCATATCGTGGTATTCCATGGTCCCCATTGTTACTCTGCAAAGTCACATTACTAACAAGGACTATGTGACCATTTTGGCCAATCAGGTTCCGCGATGGTGATGCTATGTTCCCAAGACCCCCTGTAAAGTTAGGGGAAGTTTACGAGTGACTTCTGCAACCGATGTCAAGTTATACGGACGCTAAGGTCTCAATTATGGTCAATAATTGTAAAAGAGTACGCGGTTTGGCGATGGGGAGAGAAACTAATGACACCAATGTTAATGTATAAAATGGCAGGGAAGGGGGAAGAAGGTTGTTAAATATGCTTGGTGGCGGCAGTGTGCAGGAGGTCGAGCAGTCAGGATTTGATAGTGGGCATTCAGGGCTGCCGTTAAATGACAAAACAGGGAATTAAGTACAATAAGAAGATATATTTCAATACACGGAGTACAAAAGGCACACCTAGGGTCGGAAGTTAGCAGGTTTAGGCCAGTCTAGGAGGTCGAACAATTAATTAAAATGGGCAATGGAAGGGGAAGCGGTGTTCGAAGTTTGGATTCCAAGAGAGAGAAGCAACCGTGTTCGGCACCGCAGGAGACTCCAGCGTCCACACACGTGATCGGTATCCCACGCACGCTATTGGCTAAAACCAATGGCGTGAATTCGCTAGCAGTTTCAGCAGAGATCCCAGGGCGTCTCCTGTCAGCAGCTTTAACTGGACAGAACTGCCTCGGTTTTGAAAGGCAAGCAGCGACTTGTGTCACGTAGACACGGCGTGAATTACTCTGGGAGAAAACTTGTGAAGATTCCACTGGGCCTTTGAAATAAATTCTGTAAACTAATTCCCTAAAATATTCCTTGACTGGCTGCCATCCCGTACAGCCTGTTTCATACAACTCGCATCATCCAGGACCGGTTTCGTGAGAGCGAGGATGAAATGTCGCACCTCCTCTAGCCACTACAGTCACCAGATCCCAATATTATTCAGTCTTTGTAGTCTACTTTGAAGAGACAGGTGCGTAATTGCTATCCACCTCCATCAACTTAGCTGAATGTGCCACTATTTTGCAGGAAAAATAGTATAATATTCCCTTGAAAATCATGCAGCACCTGCAGTATATTTGTTCATTACCAGACGATGGGAAGGCGTTTTGAATGTCAACGGTTTTCCAATACCGTATTATCCATTGTAATGTGTTGTATTTTTGGTGTTTCCATATTTTTGCCCACTCCCTGCGTGCGAGTTCTATAGAACGGTTTCCATCATTTTTTGTGCCCACAAAGCGGTTCTTCCGGTGTATTTCCACCATTTACACTATCCCACTACTTTGACTGAAGTTTCGAGGATGAAAACACTCATTCAGCTTAGAGCTTCATTAAGGGGCAGAAATCTTTTGGATTAAGCTCTAGTTTTACTGAACATGATCTTGTAATAACCTTCCTCAAGCATTTCTCCTCTGGAGCATACATATTTGATAATTATCGTTCATTCAGCTACTTCAAACGTGGAACCTTATTTAGAATATTGTAGACCTGTGCACAGGATCTCAGTAACCTCACTAAACTTAATGCGTCATTCTTCTGTCGCGATGTGACTTCCTTTAAATCCATGAATTCAGTAATAGTTCGTGAAGAGTACTGTTGCATAGTAACTATGGAACTGCCTGAACTCTGGGCCACATTCAACGTTTTTTAATTGTTTTATTACTGTACGAAAGTCTTATCCATCCGGTTGTACGAAATTTATGACAACCGTCACTTAAAACATATATCTAAAGACAACTGCAAACTATGTCTGTCTGAGAATGTAGCTCTTTCAATGTCATATACAAAAATAACAAAATACAAATAATGATTATACAAACAAGCTGTCGAAATTGTTTACGAAAGACATAAAACCGAATGATTTACAATAGCGTAATTTAAATTTTCAGAAGTTCTATAATCATCTAGCTGTGTAGAGTAATTAATTGGTCAGTTACGACGACATTGATACATGTTAAGTGCTATACTGAAAGAAAATTTGATAAAAGGAACGCGTTAATATGGTAACTGTAAATAATGATTAGGTGTGTGTGCTACAGCTGATAGGAATGTAATTATAACAATACCAGTTTTTACCTGTCCAATAATTATTTCTACTTAGGGTGTAAATGAATAAATGTCAGACCTTTACTTTGCGTACCAGATCTAATTAGGATAGGTAAACCAGTGCTCTGTATTTAAAAGTACATAACGACTCACCACTTCCAAAAGGACCATGCCTTGTAGGGAACTGTCATGTTCAAACCAACGTTCAGGATGGTGACAGTTTTACTTACTTTTCGACTTTTAAGAACAATAAAGGAATTAACAACTAACCACGTTATCTATTATTTAGTATTATCAGGCTTTCCTGGTCGAGGTGTATGAATTCTATAAGGCACTGAGACGTAGAGAATTTGACAGATTATATTTTTAGCTTCTGAAGTTTAAATTTCAGCAGCACAATCCAGGTAGCTTGAGAAGAATACTTTGCTGCAGTAGATAATGACAAGTGGCGACCTTAGATGTATTTTTTTCTATCAAAGGGGCCGTCATCGAAATCTTAACTTGATGCTTACCCTCAAATACCGCTTAGGCATAAGTCCAATGCAGAAATCACGAGCACAGTTTACCGATTAGAAGTGACAGCCTTGCGGGAGTCCATCGAAGAGCATTTGAAAGCTGCTGTGGTTATTGAGCAGAAGTCTCTTTTTGAAAGTTTGAGACTCATCTTGGATTTTCTGCTTTTTCTTTAACAGTTTGCAACCATCTGTCACACACTGTGGTCAATATTAGCCAATATCTTCGGTGTATTTGAGAACATCACTCACAAATGCGTGCTAACGTTATATCTTTTTCCTGGACGTCCACATTATGGGCATTACAAACTAAAATTCACTTTTTAGCTCTCTTTGCAGTATTATTTGTAGCTCTTCTGAGAATGTTTTGCTGTATATTTATGAAGGTAGCACCTCATTACAAGAGTGACTAATTCGTTTCCTTATCATTCTAGTATGCATTGTTCATCACTAAATACAAAAATCGTAAAAAATAAAGCAGTGTTTCAACATGCAGTTAAAATCGTCCCACAAACTATTCCCATTCCCATCTTCCCGACGTGCGAGGTTTGGCCAAAAATAACCAGATTATGCTTGTAACACTCTTCATTTTTACTTCTTCACAACTTTTAAAATACTTCTACTGCCACCTGGTACACACTTGGAGTTTCTTCGTTTTCTCTTAGAAATGTGGTTCTTAAATTTGTGCCTGTTTATTTCTCTATTTAAATGGCTTATTCTCACGTTTTGTAACAAAGAAAATTAAATTCTGGCAGTCAGAAGCGCAAGTGTTCACTTGCTTGGTTTGAAGAGCGGGGGACAGTTCCTTTGGAACCTAGTAAGCGTCAGTCAGGCTCCTAATGCCGTCTGTAGACATCTGGAAAGCGGAAAGTTACGTACTCAGCTTCTAGTGTGTTTTACTAGCAGTATGTTTCTTGAATTCTGTGCGTGTTTTTTCTCTATTTAAGGGATTTATTCTCGCGTTTTTTAAAGTGCAAAGTGTTGTCAGGCAGTCTGTAGCGTACTTCTGATTTCTGCCGAACAATCAGCTTCACAGCTCATTAAGGCGCCAGCCTCCATAGGTGACGCGTCAGGAGATCAGCAACTTGCGTACTTAGGTTTCTGTATGTGCTCTTATGGCCAGCTCTTAAGTTAGTAATATAGGTAGGATGTGTGCATGCTGTATACGAAAGTAGGAGGTGCTGCGTGTCCCTTTAGCTATGGTCAGTCGTCTTTAGACTACAGCATCAGCGTGTATCGATGGTGGAGAATCTGGCGCGTTGTGTGAGACACCTGACGTGTCGCTTGTTTCGCCTACAGGCTCTGCTGCCGAGGAACTTCCCAGTGCACCCGACGCGATGCATCTGCTCTCAGAGAAAGATGAATGACGAGTGGTAACACGTTCGCTTCTCTCGAGGCGGAGGGCCAATGTGGAGGATCCCCGTCTGGCCTCGTCCATTCTCCCTGTGAGTGAACAGTCCGAGCAGGCACGCATAGTGGAGGGTTTACTAGTTATCGGGAGCTCCACCATTAGACGCGTTATGGAGGCCCTTAAGCTGTCTGCACACGGACCGTGCATCCGAAGTTGAGCGTTGAGCGTGCCGAGTTTGTGACGTCATAGCGTGGAATAGCATGTTCGGGAGTTTTTCCGAAAGTGCAGAGCAATGTCTAGCATGTCAAATATTCTGACCATGCGTCTGAGCGTTGACCAATGAGATGGCACAACGCCACCTACGTCACACGCACGCCGCCTCCCTTCAGTACAGAGTTGTGAGGCGCCATATTGGCATTCATTTCAAGCCTGTACGTATATATGTCGTTTCTGAGCACCAGCAAATTGAGAATCACTGGAAAACCCGTTGTTAATTGTGTGATTCGTTCCAATAAAATAATGAGAAACATCATATTAGTTCAAATGGTTCAAATGGCTCTGAGCACTATGGGACTCAACTGCTGTGGTCATTAGTCCCCTAGAACTTAGAACTACTTAAACCTAACTAACCTAAGGACATCACAAACATCCATGCCCGAGGCAGGATTCGAACCTGCGACCGTAGCAGTCGCACGGTTCCGGACAGCGCACCTAGAACCGCAAGACCACCGCGGCCGGCATCATATTAGTGGAAGAAGAATTATTGTGAATTGCGTATTATGAGAGTATGCTATTTGAAGGCAGCGACACACTGTAGATCCACCCAAAACGGATTGTTCTTGGTACAATTTGTTATAATTAAATTTCAATTAGTAACATATCTACGATTAAGGTTTTCAGCAAGTGGTAACGTTCTGTGATTGTTACAAACAGTGTGTTTATGGTTTAGTGTAGTGAGTATCATCACTGATCTGCCATAAGTTGTATGTTAAGGTTGTAGTTCGCTTCTCAACACTTCCAATTTTTTTTCTAACATTCGCGTTTTTATTAGGTTCTGATACTTTATTATTAGTTTAATATAAGTGTATACTATAATATTTGTTGTTATGTAAATATAAGGCCACCTTTATTAGAGAGGTGACTTTGTTCGATTGGCTTAATCTACAGGATAGCTTGCACTACTTGTATAAAGATATTTTGCTCTGTTTTCTTTTATGCTTCGTAATTACCATGTTGCAAAGATTCTGCTACTGGGTAGGAACAGTGATCAAGTAAGACTGATCTTGGGGTTTTACTAAATGTGGGAATGATGAAATAATGTTTATCTTATGTGGAGAAGTATTCAAAATTTGTAATGGAACCTTTATAAGCCTGTGTCCTTATTGATTGGACATGGTACTTTCCTTTTCGTGGACGATAGAGAAATGTGCGTTTTAATAGAGCTAATGTGGGAAGTTTACGCGCGCCCGTTTAGTAAAAAAATAAAAAAAAATGTCGGGTAGACCGTTCGGCGATTGCAAGTCTTTCGATTTGACGCCAGTAAACAGTATGATTTACGAACTAGAAACATCCCGCAACTGCCGCTGGTGTGCGTTGTGATCGGGTACACCACGTTGGGGCCCACGTACCGTATGCACAAGTCACATCATTTCTGAGCGTTCATCAGCTCGTTGAGCTTAGCACGCTCAACGTTGACGTTCGACAGCACGGTCCCTGTGCCAACGGCTTTAGGCAGATAGCGTTCAGGACCAGAAAGAAAGCCAGCGTGCACTCGGTATGTATGCCGCGGGCTGGGGAGGGCGGGGTAGTGTGGGGGGGGGGGGGGGAGGGCTCACCCTAGATGTGGAGGAGGCTTTGCAGCAGCTATCGACCTTGCAGGGTGCAATTTTGGCTCACATCGGCACCAATGACGCCTGTCGCTTGGGTTCTGAGGCCATTCTCACTTCATACAGGCGGCTGGTGGAAGTGGTGAATGCTGCCGGCCTCGCACACGAGTTGCAAATGGAGCTCGCAATTTGCAGCTTTGTTTCCAGAGTCAGTCGGTGTCCTTTGGTAATGGGGCCGTGTGGAGGGTCTCAACCAAAGGATTCGTCGACTCTGTGACAGTCTTAGCCGCAGATTTCTGCACCTGCGTTATCGGCTGGGAAATTGTATGACTCCCCTTGATAGGTCATGGGTGTACTACGTAAAGAAAGCAGCTACCCGGGTAGGACAGTAGATGTGGAGTGCACATGGATGTTTCTTGGGTTAGATGGTAGGCTGAGGTCCCGTGATTAACACTTGCTAGACGACTCGCAAGCAGCGATATCAGACAGTGTTCAGAGTAAACTTCGACTGTCAAACTTTTATCATTAAACTGTTGAAGTATTCGTATCAAAGTTCCCGAATTTACTGCCCTCCAGGAAACTTCTCGCACTCAAATTATTCTCGAGGCCGAGAGCTGGCTGAAGCCCCAGTAAGAAGCTCTGAGATATTTAGCGATTCATGGAACGTATATCGAAAAGACAGATTAGACGCCCTAGGATGGGGTGTGTTTATTGCAGGTGACAAAAATATTGTCTCTACTGTGATCGAATTTGAGTGTGACAGTGAAGTTATCTGGTCACGGATAAGAGGTGTGTTGGATGTTTATACCGTCTACCCGATTCCACTGTGACGCTTTTAGAGTCAGTGACAGAAAGTCTGCGGTCAGCAGTGCGGAAATATCGAATATTAGTTGGTTGCGACTTTAACATACCGAATATAGTCTGGGACGTCTATGGATTCACTACAGGGGATACAGACGGACAGTCTTGTGAAGTATTTTTAAACACCTTTTCCGGAAACTGTCTTGATCAGCTAGTTCGACAGTTTAGACCTCGCAGCTACATACAGGCCTGACCTAATCGACGGCGTCAGTATGCGGATAGGGGTTAGTGACCATGATTTCATCATAGAGACTTTGTTTACGAAAGTTAATAAATCAATCAAGAAGACTAGGAGAGTATTTCTGCTAGGAAGAGCGGATAGACAGTTGTTAACAAGCTACTTAGACAATGGATTGACGTTACTTAGCTCCAGTACGGTGCACTTAGAGGATTTATAGGCAAAGTGTAAATGGTTTGTAAATAATACACTGGAGAATTACGTGCGTAGTAAGTGGATTAAGGACGGAAAAGACCCACCGTAATTTAACAACAAAATTCCAAAAATTCTTAGGAAGCAGAGACTGTTGCACTCCTCGTTCAAAAGAGAACGTGAATTCGGCAGGCGGGTTAATAGAAATTCGTGCGTCTGTAAAAATATCGGCGCTTGAAGCTTGCAACAATTGCCACCGTCGTACCTTAGCAAAAGATCTGGCCGAGAAACCAAGAAAATTCTGGTCCTACGTAAAATAGCTAAGTGGCTCCAAGGCTTCTATGCGGTCACTCGTTGACCACAGGGATGTGGCGGTAGGAGATAGCAGACATACCGCCGTTTGACCATCGCACTGACTCACCTGTGGAAGATACAGTAATAAGAATCACTATATAGTGTAGAGAAACAACAGAAAGAGTTGAACGCAAGTAACTCGCCAGGTCCTGATGGAATACCAATTCGTTTTTATAAAGAGTACTCTACAGCACTGGTCCCTTACTTGGCTTGCATTTATCGCGAATCTGTCGCCCAGCGCGAAGCCCAAGCGACTGTAAAAAAGCACAGGCGGAGGGTAAAAGAATGGACCCACAGAATTACAGGCCAATATCTTTTACGTTGATTTGCTGCAATATCCTCGAACATATTCTCAGTTCGAATATAATAAGTTTCCTTGAGAGGGAAAAGCTTTTGTTCAAAAATCTCAGCTTGCCGTCTTTTCACAAGAGATCCTGGAAACGATGGATGAAAAGCAACAGGCAGATTCTATATTACTAGATTTCCGAAAAGCATCTGGTACGGTGACATTCTGCCAACTCTTAAAGATGATACAAGCACACGAAATGGTTTCCCGGGTATATGGAGGATGATCCAGTTCTTCAAATTTGAGTTTCTGGAGCGTTTCAGCAGTGTGGGCAGCAGTATGCGGACGGGCATTGTCGTGCAACAACGCAACACCTTTTGACAGCAGCCCTCGGCGTTTGTTTCGAATTGCAGGCTTTAGCCTGGCAGTAAGCATCTCACTGTAACGTACGCTGTTTATTGTTGTGCCCCTTTCCCCATAATGTTCCAGTACTGGACCTTGTGTATCCCAAAAAACCGTAAGCATCAGTTTTCCTACGGACGGTTGCGTCTTGAAACTTTTTTTGAACGTCTAATTTGGATGTTTCCATTCCATATTCTGCCGTTTACTCTCCGACTCGTAATGACGGATCCATGTTTGGTCTCCAGTAATGATCTTATCTAAGAAGTTGTCCCCTTCGTTATCATAGCGATCCAAATGTTTTTTGCAGATGTCCAAGCGCGTTTGTGAGAGATGTTTTGGGACCCATCTTGCACAAACTTTATGAATCCCAAGTCTGTTGTGGATGATTCGTAGGCAGAACCATGACTAATTTGCAGACGATGTGCCATTCCGTCAATAGTTAATCGTCTGTCTAGGGGAATCATTTCATCTGAACGCTCAATGGGTTCTTCATTTGTGGCGGTAAACGGTCGTCCGACTCTTTCATCGTGCGTAACACTTATGCGACCATTTCGGAATTTTTCAATCCATTCGTAGACACTCTGCAGTGGCACAATACTGTTCCCCTACTGTACTGAAAGTCTTCGATGTATTTCGGCCACTGATACGCCTTCCGGCCACAAAAAACGGATAACTGAACGGTGCTCTTCTTTGGTACAAATAGCCAAATAGCCATGATTAGCAGCGCGGCAGCGATAACGAAACTAACCTAGCAGCTTGAAAATTGCAAAGATATAACAACAAATAAACAAAGCATGCGTCATCAACTTAAAAGGACAGTACTACCAAAATAAACAAAAATATAACTAAGTTGCAGATAAAAATTAGTATTGGAACTACACCGTTTCTAGCCCAAAGTACCGTTATCCAAGATGGCGGCGATGACGTCATCCAAGGTGGCGGCGATAACATCATTCAAGATGGCGAATTTTAGCGAGAAGTTTGAATTTTGGCGGGAAGTGCCACGCCCCCCTCGCCCAGAAAAATGGCCGTAAGTTCAAATTCCAACATGATAATGCGCCACACCAAGAAAAAATGGCGGGAAAAAGGGACTTGTCTTTATTATGTAACCAATTTCAAGCGTGTGTGTTCGTCACGAGCTCTAGAGCCCAAATAACTTAGTTCATATCGTCGCCACCAGAGAGCGCCGCTGTGATGTAATCCAAGACAGCGGATTGAGGTGGGAAGTTTGAATTTTGGCGGGAAGAAGGTCAATTGGGCTACATCGTCTAATCTAACCCCGCAACCCCCAGGAAATGGCGGGAAGTTCAAATCCCAACATGATAATGCGTTACACCAAGCAAAATGGCGGGAAAAACGGACTTGTATTTATTATTTAACGATTTTCAGGCCGGTGTGTTCCCCACTGCAGCTGGGCTGCAACTGGCTTACTTCATATCAGTGACAGCAGAGGGCGCTCTCCTGACGTCAGGTGATGAAGCAAGTACCGTCATTCACGATGGCTGCATCCGATGTATCCACCACAAGCTCCAGAGCTCAAGTGAGTTAATTCATATTGTGACCACCAGAGGACGCTACCGTGACGTTGCATGATGACACAAGATCGTCTGCTTTCTCTCGCGCGTGCGCTTTATAACCAGACACGCGCCATGCCACTGGCCTGCGGGCGTCCGACTGCTTACGTCATTCACCCTCGGCCGCCACCTCCATACAGGCGCCAGACATAGACTTCTGTAAATATGCTAACTAAAGTAACACCACATCACGCATCTAACCTATCAATTACCTAAGTACTTAATTGCATTTCAATTTTAATCATATTACATAATTCAATTTACAATTTCAATATTAAATGATCACGTGAGAAAATGCACACTTTCTCACTATGAGCGCAGTGTTCATTCATGACCTAGCACCTCTTCTGAAGAAGATAAATTTGTTAACATCGAGTATAGATTTAAGTGTCAGGAAATCGTTTCTGAAAGTATTTGTATGGAGTGTAGCCATGTATGGAAGTGAAACATTGGTGATAAATAGTTTGGACAAGAAGAGAATAGAAGCTTTCGAAATGTGGTGCTACAGAAGAATGCTGAAGATTAGATGGGTAGATCACATAACTAATAATGAAATATTGAATAGAAATGGGGAGAAGAGGAGTATGTGGCACATCTTGACAAAAAGAAGGGACCGGTTAGTAGGACATGTTCTGAGGCATCAAGGGATCACAAATTTAGTATTGGAGGGCAGCGTGGAGGGTAAAAATCGTAGAGGGAGACCAAGAGATGAATACACTAAGCAGATTCAGAAGGATGTGGGTTGCAGTAAGTACTGGGAGATGAAGAAGCTTGCACAGGATAGGGTAGCATGGAGAGCTGCATCAAACCAGTCTCAGGACTGAAGCCCACAACAACAACACATACTTCCAACATTTTTCAATGACCAGACCGCCATCTCTTCCTAGGAGCCGGCGCTGAGTTTCAATTCTGGCAGTAAAGAAAGGTAACTTGCGTTTTCGTTACCAACCTAAGAAAATTGGATAGAAAGAAATGACACTTGTACTAACCTCATCTACCCGACCGCCACTTCCTCCTAGGATCTGGCGTCAAGTGTGAACTCTGCCAGTAAACAAAGCCCACTTGAGTTTTCGTTACCAACGTAAGAAAATTTCTGCAAACGAAGCTCACCACCAAAACTAACCTAATTAGCCAGACCGCCACCTCCGCCACCTCTGCCTAGGGGCGGTGGTAAAAGGACTCAGCCCGCACTAGGCTGATGGAGAGAGGAAGGAGTGTACTTTATTTATTCGAGAGCAATTAATTTATGTATGAAGTACATGTATCACAGAACACACGCTCTGACATGCCCCACAGCATACAGACCTGCAAACTACTCCTACATAATTCATGTATAAAGCTCTACACACACTCTCACTAATTGTAAACCGTTAAAAATAACACATTGCACAACCTACTGACATGTGAACCACTCATAAACAATGCAGAGCATTTACGTCCAGATACCCAAACAACTCCTAAATTGTCAAAATAATAATCCATCTAAAAGAATCTGCTTGCTAATCGTCAACTGTCTAAATCATACACCAGCCTTTATTTAAACAATTAGAGGCAGCACCACCACCAAGTGTATTCGCCAATGAGTCCCTAGCCCAACTGACTTAGTTCATGTCGATGCCACTAGAGGATGCTGTAGTGACGTCAGGTGATGACGCAAGTACCGTAATCTAAGATGGCGCCACCTAGTGGGTTCACCACGAGTTCCAGACCCAACTGTCTTAGTACATTTCCTCGCCTTCAGAGGACGCCACAGTGACACCAACTGATGACACATGTACAATTATCCATTATGGCGGCAAACAATGTGTTATCCACGATGTCTAGTACTCAGTACCACCATCAGAGGACGCTATCGTCTGTTCCCTGACGTAAACCAAGATGGTTAAAGAAAATGGTGGCAAAACGACTCAGCCTGCTCTGGGCTGCTGGGGAGGGTAAGGATTGACAGCACTCTGTTTATTTTGAAACTACTTATTTAACGATAGAGTATATCTATCACACTATCACAAAACACCCACCCAGGTGTGCCTGGGACCATGCCGCACAGCCCACAGACATGCAACCAACTCGTAATTTCATTACACAGTAGCAAACTGCTCCTAAATAATACAGCACATTGATGTGTAGCCACGCTAAGTACTCGTAAACTATCGAAATAGCGCATATCACAGCCCATAGACCTGCTCGCAAAATAATGCAATCGACGCACGCAAGCACCCTCCACCACACCCTGTCCACAAGATCGTGAAGTGACGCGTTAGTTAGTTGTCAAACCACGCACAGGCACCCGTTCAGGTCCCGTGGGCATGAGGCGACCACATCCCTTTCATACATCATTTCTGAGAAATTGCTATCCAAATACGTGTTCACCTAGACATAGCTACTGGCCCGACCGACCAGGGACGCGCACAGCCGCGAGCCGACGTCTGCCTCACGTGGAAGTTCCCCCTAACAAAACATACGAGATACATTCAGCCGTGCGTACCCGCGACTCGCCATCTAAAATTTTCTCAATCTCATTCTACATCACATGGCTTTGTAAAAAATAACAGCCAACTCCACCTCTTGGCAATTCTATACTGTCCCAGAAATACACTCCTGGAAATTGAAATAAGAACACCGTGAAATCATTGTCCCAGGAAGGGGAAACTTTATTGACACATTCCTGGGGTCAGATACATCACATGATCACACTGACAGAACCACAGGCACATAGACACAGGCAACAGAGCATGCACAATGTCGGCACTAGTACAGTGTATATCCACCTTTCGCAGCAATGCAGGCTGCTATTCTCCCATGGAGACGATCGTAGAGATGCTGGATGTAGTCCTGTGGAACGGCTTGCCATGCCATTTCCACCTGGCGCCTCAGTTGGACCAGCGTTCGTGCTGGACGTGCAGACCGCGTGAGACGACGCTTCATCCAGTCCCAAACATGCTCAATGGGGGACAGATCCGGAGATCTTGCTGGCCAGGGTAGTTGACTTACACCTTCTAGAGCACGTTGGGTGGCACGGGATACATGCGGACGTGCATTGTCCTGTTGGAACAGCAAGTTCCCTTGCCGGTCTAGGAATGGTAGAACGATGGGTTCGATGATGGTTTGGATGTACCGTGCACTATTCAGTGTCCCCTCGACGATCACCAGTGGTGTACGGCCAGTGTAGGAGATCGCTCCCCACACCATGATGCCGGGTGTTGGCCCTGTGTGCCTCGGTCGTATGCAGTCCTGATTGTGGCGCTCACCTGCACGGCGCCAAACACGCATACGACCATCATTGGCACCAAGGCAGAAGCGACTCTCATCGCTGAAGACGACACGTCTCCATTCGTCCCTCCATTCACGCCTGTCGCGACACCACTGGAGGCGGGCTGCACGATGTTGGGGCGTGAGCGGAAGACGGCCTAACGGTGTGCGGGACCGTAGCCCAGCTTCATGGAGACGGTTGCGAATGGTCCTCGCCGATACCCCAGGAGCAACAGTGTCCCTAATTTGCTGGGAAGTGGCGGTGCGGTCCCCTACGGCACTGCGTAGGATCCTACGGTCTTGGCGTGCATCCGTGCGTCGCTGCGGTCCGGTCCCAGGTCGACGGGCACGTGCACCTTCCGCCGACCACTGGCGACAACATCGATGTACTGTGGAGACCTCACGCCCCACGTGTTGAGCAATTCGGCGGTACGTCCACCCGGCCTCCCGCATGCCCACTGTACGCCCTCGCTCAAAGTCCGTCAACTGCACATACGGTTCACGTCCACGCTGTCGCGGCATGCTACCAGTGTTAAAGACTGCGATGGAGCTCCGTATGCCACGGCAAACTGGCTGACACTGACGGCGGCGGTGCACAAATGCTGCGCAGCTAGCGCCATTCGACGGCCAACACCGCGGTTCCTGGTGTGTCCGCTGTGCCGTGCGTGTGATCATTGCTTGTACAGCCCTCTCGCAGTGTCCGGAGCAAGTATGGTGGGTCTGACACACCGGTGTCAATGTGTTCTTTTTTCCATTTCCAGGAGTGTAGTTAACGCTCTCTTTCTTCATATCTCAGCTTGTATGCACGCAAATTCTTGCCCTAACAGAACTTGTTTAAGAAAATAACATCGAATTCACTCGTCCCAGCGCACCTAACGTGATACCCTTCCTGCTCTCAACAAGCGCAAACGTCCTCAACGCTATGTAGAGGCTCCTATATCCCAGCACAAACGATGTCAATCGAGCATTATTATTCGCTTTTATCGAATTTATCCATCGAATTACTGATACCTCCGATATCGAAGCACTGTCCACCTTTTTTCCTTCTGGAGACGAGACTTTCAGCGGTTATTTTACACTGATCACCATATTGCACCGACATCTAAACCTCGTAAAGTGCCATACATATCGTCAAATACGGAAAGACTCTTACTCAATTACATTGCCTTCCCACTGAGGACAGGAGCTTGAATATTGAGCTACAGCAGTTACACGACAGAATAACTCCAAGACGTATATTTCAAGGGAAGAATGTCACATGCATTAACGTACATGAACGTGCACTAACGTGTACTAACGTTAGTGCACGTTAGTGCACCGTGGTCAAACCACGGTCCTGTCGCACTAACTCAGTTCACTCTGTTTCTAGACGGGTTGGAGAAGGTGGTGGATATGGCTTTGTCCGACTTCTGCTCAGTTCGGACTCAAATTAGAACGAGCACTTGTGGAAAGCTGTAGAAATGGGTGCGACTGCTAGATGTGTAGGGTGTGATTAAAAGGAGGTTGTAATTTTACTGTAGCAGACACGTTCGAGGAAGGTGGAGGAGGAGATTAGTGTTTAACGTCACGTCGACAACGAGGTCATTAGAGACGGAGCGCAAGCTCGGGTTAGGGAAGGATGGGGAAGGAAATCGGCCGTGCCCTTTCAAAGGAACCATCCCGGCATTTGCCAGAAGCGATTTGAGGAAGGTGACTCGTTTAGAGATATGAGAGTGCATGAAATATGATTGACTTGTGGATATGATTGACTTGTGGAGCAGGTCTATGGGCTGTGTTTCGATAGTTTACGAGTACTTAGCGTGGCTACACATCAATGTGCTGTATTATGGTCCCAGGCACACCTGGGTGGGTGTTTTGTGATAGTGTGATAGATATACTCTATCGTTAAATAAGTAGTTTCAAAATAAACAGAGTGCTGTCAATCCTTACCCTCCCCAGCAGCCCAGAGCAGGCTGAGTCGTTTTGCCACCATTTTCTTTAACCATCTTGGTTTACGTCAGGAAACGGACGACAGCGTCCTCTGATGGTGGTACTGAGTACTAGACCTCGTGGATAACACACTGTTTGCCGCCGTAATGGATAACTGTACATGTGTCATCAGTTGGCGTCACTGTGGCGTCCTCTGAAGGCGAGGAAATGTACTAAGACAGTTGGGTCTGGAACTCGTGGTGAACCCACTAGGTGGCGCCATCTTAGATTACGGTACTTGCGTCATCACCTGACGTCACTACAGCATCCTCTAGTGGCATCGACATGAACTAAGTCAGTTGGGCTAGGGACTCAGTGGCGAATACACTTGGTGGTGGTACTGCCTCTAATAGTTTAAATAATGGCTGGTGTATGATTTAGACAGTTGACGATTAGCAAGCAGACTCTTTTAGATGGATTATTATTTTGACAATTTAGGAGTTGTTTGGGTATCTGGACGTAAATGCTCTGCATTGTTTATGAGTGGTTCACATGTCAGTAGGTTGGGCAATGCGTTATTTTTAACGGTTTACAATTAGTGAGAGTGCGTGTAGAGCTTTATACATGAGTTATGTAGGAGTAGTTTGCAGGTCTGTATGCTGTGGGGCATGTCAGAGCGTGTGTTCTGTGATACATGTACTCCATACATAAATTAATTGCTCTCGAATAAATAAAGTACACTCCTTCCTCTCTCCATCAGCCTAGTGCGGGCTGAGTCCTTTTACCACCGCCCCTAGGCAGAGGTGGCGGAGGTGGCGGTCTGGCTAATTAGGTTAGTTTTGGTGGTGAGCTTCGTTTGCAGAAATTTTCTTACGTTGGTAACGAAAACTCAAGTGAGCTTTGTTTACTGGCAGAGTTCACACTTGACGCCAGATCCTAGGAGGAAGTGGCGGTCGGGTACATGAGGTTAGTACAAGTGTCATTTCTTTCCCCCAATTTTCTTAGGTTACTAGTGAAAGTGCAAGTTACCTTTCTTTTCTGCCAGAATTCAAACTCGGCGCCGGTTTCTAGGAAGGGGTAGCGGTCTGGTCCTTGAAAAGTAGTCGAAACTAGGTAGTTGAAAGTATAGTGAACACGTTTTCATACCTATATGAAGTCGAATCACGTGGCCTATAGGAATGCATCATTCTAGGGGTGGAGTGTCGAGTTTGCTAGGTCATGAAAGAACACTGCACTGATAGTGGGAAAATGTGCAACTTATCATTTGATCATTGAATATTGAAATTGTAAATTGAATTATTTAATACGATTAAAACTGAAATGCATTTAAGTACTTAGGTAACTGATAGGTTAGATGCATGATGTGGGTGTTACTCGACTTAGCATATTTACAGAAGGCTATGTCTGGGACGTGCATGGAGGTGGCGGCCTAGGATATGTGGCATAAGCGGTCGGACGCCCGCATGCCGGTGGCGTGGCGTGTGTCCGGTTATAACGCGCACGCGCGAGAGAGAGCATACGATCTTGTGTCATCACGGGATATGACAGTAGTGTCCTCTGGTGGTCACAATATGAACTACGCCACTTGATCTCTGGAGCTTGTGGTGGATACATCGGGTGCAGCCATCGTGAATGACGGTACGTGCTTCATCACCTGACATCAGGAGAGCGCCCTCCGCTGGCACCGATATGAACTAAGCCAGTTGCAGCTCAGCTGCAGTAGGGAACACACTTGCCTGAAATTCGTTAAATAATAAAGACATGTCCATTTTCCCGCTATTTTGCTAGGTGTGATGCATTATCATGTTGGAATTTGAACTTCCCGACATTTCTGGGGGTTGGGGGGTTAGATTAGACGATGTAGCCCAATTGACCTTCTTCCCGCCATAATTCAAACTTCCCGCCAAAATCCGCCATCTTGGATGACGTCACAGCGGCGCTCTCTAGTGGCGACGATATGAACCAAGTCAGTTGGGCTCTAGAGCTTGTGACGAACACACACGCTTGAAATTGGTTTCATAATAAAGACATGTCCCTTTTTCCCGCCATTTTTTCTTGGTGTGGCGCATTATCATGTTGGAATTTGAACTTCCGACCATTTTTCTGGGCAAGGGGTATGTGACACTTCCTGCCAAATTTCAGACTTCCCGCCAAAATCCGCCATATTGGATGATGTCATCGCCGCCATCTTGGATGACTTCATCGCCGCCATCTTGGATAACGGTACTTTGGGCTAGAAATGGTGTAGTTCGGTTATAATATAAGGTAATGCAGATGAGTAGGAAAAACAAACCTGTAATGTTCGAATACAGTATTAGTGGTGTGCAACTTGGCACAGTTATGTGTTATGTATCTGGGTGTAATGTTGCAAAGCAGTATGAAATAAAGAGACCGTGTAAAGGCAGTAGCAGGGATGGCGAATGGTCGACTTCAGTTTGTTGGGAGAATTTTAGGAAAGTATCGTTCACCTGTAAACCAGACAGCATATAGAATGCTTCGTGCAACCCATTATTGTGTACTGTTTGAGTGTTTGGGATCCGCACCTGGCCAGATTAAAGGAATCCATGGTAACATTTCCGAAGCAGCTGCTAGATTTGTTGACGGTACATTTGAACAACACGCAAGTATTATGCAGGTGCTTCGTGAACTCAAATGAGAGTCAGTGGAGGGAAGGCGGCGTGCTTTTGGAGGAGCACTATTGAGAAGACTTAGCGAACCAGCATCTGTGGCTGACTGCAGTGCGATTCTACTGCCACCAACGTACTTCGCGTAAGTACCATGAAGATATAATAAGATCAGAGAGATTTGGGCTTGTAAGGAGGCATATAGACAATCATTATTTCCCTAGCTCTATTTGTGAGTGGATTAGAAAGGGAAATTAAGAGTAGTGGTACAGGGTACCCGCCACACAACATACGGTGGCTTGCAGAGACTGTGCACTATGTGATCCAAAGTGTCTGATCACCCACAAAAACATACGTTTTTCATATTAGGTGCATTGTGCTGCCACCTACTGCCAGGTACTCCATATCAGCGACCTCAGTAGTGATTAGATATCGTGAGGGAGCAGAATGGGGCGCTCCGCAGAACTCAGAGACTTCGAATGTGGTCAGTTGTTAGGGTGTCACTTGTGTCATACATCTGTACACGAGATTTCCAAACTCCTAAATATTCAAAGGTCCACTGTTTCCGGTGTGATAGTGAAGTGGAAACGTGAAGGGACACGTACAGCACAAAAGCGTACAGGCCGACCTCGTCTGTTGACTGACAGAGACAGCTGACACTTGAAGAGGGTCGTAATGTCTGATAGGTAGACATCTATCCAGACCATGACACAGGAATTCCAAACTGCATCAGGATCCACTGCAAGTACTATGGCAGTTAGGTGGGAGGTGAAAAAACTTGGATTTCGGCTGCTCATAAGCCACACATCACGCCAGTAAATGCCAAACGACGCCTCGCTCGGTGTAAGGAGCGTAAACATTGGACGATTGAACAGTGGAAAAACGTTGTGTCGAGCGACGAATCACGGTTCACAATGTGGCGATCCGATGGCAGGGTGTGGGTATGGCGAATGCCTGGAGAACGTCATCTGCGAGCGTGTGTAGTGCCAACAGTAAAATTCGGAGGTGGTGGTGTTACGGTGTGGTCGTGCTTTTCATGGAGAGGGCTTGCACCCCTTGCAGTTTTGCGTAGGACTATCACAGCATAGTACCTTCTTGCTTCTCACTGTTGAAGAGCAACCTGGGATGGTGATTGCATCTTTCAACACGATCGAGCACTTGTTCATAATGCACTGCCTGTGGTGGAGTGGTTATACGACAATAACATCCCTGTAATGGAATGGCCTGCACAGAATCCTGAACTGAATCCTATAGAACAACTTTGGGATGTTTTGGAACGCCGACTTCGTGCCAGGCCTCACCGACCGACATCGATACCTCTCCTCAGTGCAGCATTCCGTGAAGAATGGCTGCCATTTCCCAAGAAACTTTCCAGCAGCTGATTGAACGTATGCCTGCGAGAGTGGAAGCTGTCATCAAGGCTAAGGGTGGGCCAACACCATACTGAATTCCAGAATTACCGATGGAGAGCGCCCCAAACTTGTTAAGTCACTTTCAGCCGGGTGTCCTGATACTTTCGATCACATAGTGTATGTAGGTGTACATCCCCTTCAAAATTGTCCTCTCCGCGACCCTAAAACCGCCCCAAGCTCATTTGCTCAAAGCAGTGTTTGAAGTTATCTTTTGAAAGCATGTTCATGGCCTCCGTTGCTTTTTCTTCCACGGCATCAACTGTCTCAAATATTCTTCCTTTCAGTGCAGGTTCCACTTTCAGGAACGGAAAAGAGTCACACCGAGCAAGACCTGTTGAGTGGAGCTAATGATCCATCTAAAGTCTACTCGGGGGGTGGCGGGTCAGCCCTGCGCAGGATTGGTCGGCAGCGGACGTACGTAGCGAGGATGCAAGCAGGTGGAAGCTCATTAAAACAGTGCCAACAAATCAGTCACTTTATTACAACTCACATAGCTATACTCAGGTGTTGTGGAGTGGACGCTACGCCCTTCGCAGGACGTGATGATATATGCTCTGACAGACGAGTCTTTGGCACTGACAGCTCAGTAGCGGCGTTTCGTTGCTGAGCAGCCGTAGCCAGCTAGACATGTCTTTACTGACATATACGTTATGAGAGATACTGTCATCGAGATATAGTAAGAGGAGTCCCCATGACGTCACAAACCTGAAGCCGACGTCCCCCATGTTAGTAAGGCAGAACACTAGCTTCTGGTGGAAGTGTTTTGTTGAAAAATGCCAGCTTGCATTATTAACAGGTATACAAGCTGTTCTGATTACAGTCTAAAGTGGAAAGGAATCACATTTCATTCGTAAGTGGACTTGTAAGTGGAATTTCAGTTTGGTTACTTTTACGGTTGTGGTTTTACTTATGTAATTTGACTTTAGATAGCCTCTCAATACAAGTCGAAGAGCTCTGATTGAATGCTGCGAGAAGGAAATATTGCAAACTGTCCAGACATATGAAAATATGTTCACAGCATTTTCGAGATGAGGACACAGACGCAAAATCAGTTTCGTGATTCCCTATTACGAAAACCCTGGATTACGAAAGCAACTTTTTCAAATCACATACTTCGCTTCTTGGTTATTCGAAACGTATAACAAAATGGAAGTTACATTAACGAAGTGAAACTCTTCGAATTACTGGATGAAAAAGGCACTTACGACGAGAAACTCGTCTGACAGTACCTTTCTAATGCTACATTACTCACAAATCACTGCAACATTCACTATTTAAAACACTTTTGCGTGGATGTGACAGAAATTAAGAACAAGCAGCATTAGTCTGCTAATGTTCTGGAGAAACTAACGTGGTGTCACCGGCTTCAAAGCAACGTACAACGTTTGTAGCGCCACCGCCCCGTATTATACGTCCGTGGGTACTGTGGCTGCATTGTTTTCAAAGACATACTTTGGCTGAAGCCTGGGTGAGACCACGCCGGACTTCGTCAAGCTCGTATTTGATGTGTTTTATATCGCAACCACATTATAACTTATGTCCTATAAATAAAAGCTGTTCCAAAGCATTAGCACATTGCGGATCACTCGAAAAGGTCAATTAATAGACATTAAATGTCAGGTAAACAGTTATCGGCGTTTAAAGGTTCTTAGGAAACATATGATGTTGGACATGTTACAGGCTACATCATCACTGTGGTGTAGTGGGCAATGTCCACAGTAAGAGGTGGCACTGTGTATCTGATAATTTTGCTCGCGTCCTGCCATCGGCAAAAGTTTTGTTAGTCATTGTCACGTTTCTGAGAGCATCTGGGACATTTCACTGTCAATAATTTACAAGTTAAGAACGAAACAGGGAAATTCGAGTGAATATCAAAACACGTTGATTATCTGTTAAAAACCAACTACCACTCAGAACAAAAACAGAAAAATACTGGCACACGTAAGAAAGAATTGAAAGGTGACTTAGTCTCGCTGTCAGCTACCTACAAAATATAAAAGGAAATATACAAGCTAGTTACGAGATTTCTTTTTCAAATGAAGCACAAATGCAGACAAAACATATTCTGATACCGGTATAGGCATATTACTGCATGTGGTTTTTTCTCATTGTTTCAGTTACTTTGAAGAGCATAGGAAGAAGTTTACATTTCTGGCAGTGAATTGTAATTTTTCACACAAATTAGAACACATTTCACACAACCACGTCATTTATTTAGCATCGGAGGAGCTTCTTAAATACTTCTCGTACTACATACCACTATGAAAATAACGAGTATAAAGTGGGGATGTTCTCACTTTCAAAGAAAGTATCCAAATGTGCAATGGATGAACTGCAATTGCTGAACATATAAAAGAGCTGCTGCTTTAGTTCGTCTGCTAGAATGGCTGCCGCCATCACGACGATAGCTTGATAACAGAGACATCTGTAGATGCCTTCGAGAAAGCCATAATGTATCTTTGAAAGGAGTGCAGGCCACAGGCGGCCGTGTGCAGACACAGTACCTTTCTTGACGTTTATATAAACAAAGGCACGTCCTTGAGCAGGCAGCACGAGCCAGGTGGGTACTCTGTGAACGTACCAGTGAATGTCTCACATGCAACTGATGCTGTCGTTTCGTTCAGTGCGTGGTTTATTTCGTTTCTGTTGTTTTTAGTGTTTATTTGCTTCTGTTTTGTTTTAAATAATGTCCATTTCGACGAGTAGTGCCAACCCAACATGTCAAGTGAAGCGGAGGAAGAAAAATGTGCTACACAGCCAGAGTTTCGCGAATTCGTGTATTCGGTGAGGGACTACTTTCAGAAAGAAAAGGAAAACGGTGAGCTTTTATTTCCTGTTGCTCAGGTTGTTAGAAGGACTGGAACATCATTGAAAATAAGCAAGAACAATGTTGTAACGACGAGGAAATAACAGTACAGTATAGAATGTGGTGAGGATGGCACGACGAGGATGCACACATCAGGAAAGAAGCGGCCGAGAAAGAAGCAAGTGAACGTTTTGGACAATTTCGAGGAAGGTTCTATTTGTCGTCATTATACGGGGTGAGTCCCTAATTATTGCTACCAAGAATAAGTTCGAAAGTATGATAGGAGCTGAAAAGTTTCTGGGACAAAACTTGCATGGGACAATGCGGACCATAATATGACGCTGGCTTTTTACTGCTAGGTGGAGTCGATTCAGAGATATGAAGGCCAACTTTGTTTTTTTAATGGGATGCTATAGTTTGGTACTTATTTTCTGATAGTGGCTATCGAGACGAATCCAACGAAGTGTAACAGTAAGGTCTTCTGAAGGTCAATGAAGGTCACAAAGGTGGCATGACTGTCCATTTACAGAAGGTGTTCGAAGTGATGACCATTGGTATCAATGCAGTGCTGCAATCTTCTTGTGATGGATTCAGTGGTATTCCTTGTCACTTCAGCACTTATCGAAGCACGTTCTCTGACGGTTCTCTCTCACATACCTTCAGGTGTAGTGGAATGTCTTTATAATCAATGTCTTTTACCAATCCCCACAATAAAAAATCCAGAGCGTCAAGTCTGGCCAACGAGCCAGCCACGACACAACTCCTCGGCGTCCAATCCAACGATTTGGCAATTGTCTCTGTAAGTCATTTCTAGCCATCTGCGACATATGTGCCAGACACCCATTGTGTTGATACCACATGCTGCTCCTTGTTCCTAAAGGTATTTCTTCCAATAACAGACCTATCGTTTCTTGCAGGAATGTAGTGTACTTTCTGCCATTAAGATGTCCTTCGATGAAATAGGGGCCTATAATTCTGTCCTCCAAAATCCCACACCACACATTAACCGACCATGGTTTTTGGTCTGTAACTTGCAACATCCAACATGGATTTTCAGTTGCCCAATAATGCGTTATACAAATTAACATTTCCATGGCTTGCGAATGTAGCCTCATCAGTAAATAAAATCAAATTAATAAATGTGTCATCCCTCTGAATCTGTAGATGAGCCCATTGGCAGATCCATACGATCCGTATCAGTTAATTCTTGGCAGAGACTGATATGGTAAGGATGATAATTATGGCGATGCATAACACGAACAACACTACTCTGACTCATGCGAGATTCCCTTGCGATTTGACATGAACTAGCACAAGGATCCCGAACCACAGTGGCAAGAGTACCAATTTCCGTTTCCTCATTAGTAACTTTCCTTTGCTGGATATGTTTCCGATGCATTAAGGATCCAGTTGTTCTCAATTTATCATACACATATTTAAACGTACAACATGTAATGTGAGTGCATTGAGGATATCTTTAAACGTATAAGTCTCTAGCTCTCACTGAATTTCGTTGGCATTCTCTGTAAATGAGAAGCATATCGACTTGTTCATCGGAGGAATACATCATTCACATTCACTTGATTCGATTATACTAGTCTTATCATTCCTATAAGTGTTGTATTGCAAAACCTTCAAATGGTGTTTACATGTCAATGGCACATTAGATGGATATGCAGTTTTTGGCAAATATTTACTATTTTCACGATATACGAGAGAGAATTGTCAGAGCATGTGCTTTGATAAGTGTTGAAGTGATAAGGAATAATGATTAGATTCGTCTCGATAGCTGCTATCGGAAAATAAGAACCAAACTATAGCATCCCATTAAAAAAAAAAACAAAGTTGACCTTCATACCTCCAAAGCAACCACACCTAACAACAAAAAACCAGCGCCATATTATGGCCCCCATTGTCCCATGCAACATTTGTCCCACAAACTTTTCAGCTACGAAAATACTTTTGAAGTTATTCTAGGTGGCAATAGTTAGTGACTCACTCTGTATTGCTATCCATACATATTATAAAAATGGATGTTTGTGTGTGTGTTTGTGAGTGTGTGTGTGTGTGCATGTGTATGTTCCACATCTTCTGCTAAACCACTGGACCGATTTCAACCAAACTTGGTACACACATACCTTACTGTTAGGCGACGATCGTTGTGGATTTAAGAACCAAGTACCTATCAGAAGGGTGGGGGTGAAAAAGAAGTGTACAACATGAGTCACGAATTTCCAAACTTTATTGGTTCAAATGGCTCTAAGCACTATGGGACTTAACATCTGAGGTCATCAGTCCCCTAGACTTAGAACTACTTAAACCTAACCAACCTAAGGACATCACACATATCCAAGCCCGAGGCAGGATTTGAACCTGCGACCATAGCAGCAGCGTGGTTCTGGACTGAAGCGCCAGACTTTATTCATCCAGTATTTGGGAATGCGAGCACTTACCGACTTGCAACAAACTTAACATATAATTTCAAAGCCTTATAAAATTTATTCCTCGCTGACAAGCTCTACTGCTTTTCCACTGTTAAAGCAGCAAAAGTACCACCTGAAGCATAACGTTAAAATTTATTACTTCTTTGCTACTAGCTGCATCTGTGACACATTTGCAGACAGTAGGCACATAAACAACTAAATATAAGTCCGAATCATATCACTGTACGAAACATAATTCAGAAGATATGATATCATAAACAATGAGATGCATGAAAAATTGCCGCATTATGCATGACGTTTAAATTTGTTACTTCGTTGTTACTAACTCTATTTGCAACATATTTTATAGAAATGTTTACACTGATGAGCAAAACATTATGACCACCTATTTAGCTATTAGTGTTGTTCCACTTCTCAAACACAGTACAACAGAGATCCTGCTTGGCATGCATTCTACAAGTCCTTGACAGGATTACAGAAGTATGTCGCACCAGATGTCTACGCACAGTTCAAGCAATTGTCGCAAATTACGGAATTGCGGTTTATGGGCACGCAGCAGGCGTGTTCCACTGGGTACAGATCAGGCACATTTACTGGTTAAGACATCAATGTGAGTTCACTTGTTCGTCAATGTACCCCATAGCACAGTTCTGCCCTAAGCAGCTTGCTTAGCGCAGTGCATCTTTCGTTTAGCCATTCGCCTGGATGATGGCGTGTAAGGACGCTACCATCGACCTGGTGTAACGAGAAATGCGATTCATTCGACGGGCGATACGTTTCTATTGATCCACTGTGAAAACTCAGTAATGCTGTTCCCACTGCAATCATAACTGACAGTGTCGCTGGGTCATCACAGGAGCACGTAGGTGTCGTGTGGTGTGGAGCTCCATGTTCAACAATGGCGTTTGAGCAGTGTGCTCCCAAACACTTGGGCCTGCACCAGGACTGTACTCTGTCGTCAGATCTGCCACATATCGCTGCCTATCCTGTATTACACAGTGGGGAATCCAACGACCTCTACGTTTTGTCATGAGAATTGGTCGTCCAATACCATACGGCCTATTCGTTATTTCACCATTCTTCAACCACTTTCCATAGGTGCTCACGACAGTAGCAAGCCAGCAGGCTTCGCTGTTTCAGTGATTCTCGCATAGCAACGTGCCCTTTGTCAGAATCATTTATATCAGTGGATTTCCGCATTTGCGGCCTATATCTCTGCTATAATTACGGCCCATTCGTCTCTCTTCCGCTTAAAGTCCATCCTTACTGCATCACGTGCCTGCAGCACCACCAGAATGCACTGAACTTCGTGGTGGGCGGTGGTCCTAATGTTTTGGCTCACTGGCGGACATATGCCGCTGGATATATCTACAAAATAATATCATTGTATGACACATAGTTCAGGAGATATGACATCATCACTAACAAAAGACGAGGAGACGCTGCATGATATGGGCATGGACACACAACTGTAAATGCATACCCGGACAATGCCGGGTTTCTCTGCTTGTTGTTATATGAGAGAAGGGAACAACCCACTCTATCTAAATTACTCGTGTCCCCTCAGAAAGACTACCCTTTTAAAGGAAACAAATTTTCATTTCCTACAGTGCTGAAAGACATAGGCTTCAGGCGTTCAGTGTTTAACGGTTGCAAAATATTAATGGAAAGGACAGATGTTGTTGTATGGTGGCACAGATTTCTGCACAGGATCATGGGTATGAGATTCGAGAAAATAGATGAAACCTGGGTTAATGCCAGCCATTCATTACATAAAGACTGAAGTGCTGGCTGCCAAGGCGACCATGGCAGTGCCTGTTCAAATAGGGAGGGGGGGGGGAAGTATTATTTTACATGTAGGCACATTGGATGATTTTTTGCCAAACTGCCTATTAATGTTTCGTTCGGAAAAGGCAAGTGATTACCACAAAGAAATGAACAATGTTGTTTTTCGAGACATCTCTTATGACTGATCTGACAAGTCCATCACCCTCATATTATTCCATTGTTCACAGTTAGCCACCAACTTTGGCAACAAAAGGAGATGATATTATTCGGTGACTGTAACGATGAAGGTGGATTTCACAGAAAATTTGAAGAAGGTTGAATTGCTTGAAATTATGGTACAAAAGTAATCACAATTTCCAACATATGTAGTTGATGAGATTGCTAAAATGCACAGGCATGAAGCCGTTTGGCTTCCCCCTTACAATTGTCACTTCAATGCCATGGAGGGGTACGAGCGCAAATAAAAAATTACATTGCTACAAACACTAAAAAATTCACCATTTTTGAAGTTGAAAATCTCCTTGTAGAAGCTCTCAGTCAAGTGACAGGCGAGACTTGGACGAAAATTGTAAACAGCACTGCAAGTGTCATCACAGAGGCAGCCAAAAACAAAGGCATTGTGGAAGAATGCGCCCAAAATTTAATTGTATATCCGGGAGGGAGCAGATACTGACAGTAATGTGAGTGGTGTTTTCCCATTAGTGTAACTACAACACACTCAGGAACATAAGAACAGAGCATTGAGTTTATCGAAACTATGTATTACAAACAGCAACCGTAAATAAATTCACACATCCAAATATGATCTGCATGTTGTCAACACTTGTGTTTCTGCTGCTAGACAACACATGTATTAGCAACCAGGTATGGAATGCAGTAAGCCACGTTTGTCAGTATTGCCATCTGCATGTCTGAACTGTCAATATCAATTACTCATCTCACAGACTGTAAGTGTCTCCCCTGTATGGGAATACACATCATAGATGTACAAGCACAGGTTGTAGACACATGGTTGACAATGTATGGAAGTTTGGGTCTGCTTGGATAGCCAAATGGTAAGGTGACCACTCGCGATAAGCAGGAAATCTGGGTTAGAGTCTTGGTCTGACACAAATTTTCATTGTTGACATCCGAATGTACAGCTGATGGGTATCGATTTTCGCAACTGTGAATACATTCAATGTACTTCATAACAACTGTAGACGCCACAGTGCCTGTTCCTTCGGACATGCATGAGTGGCTGAAGGAACACTGCATCATAATTCGGAGTAACAAAGGTGCTACAGTACTATACCCCCAAAATTGTCAAAAAATGGTAGTAGAACTACACTACCTCCCTACTATGGAAGACCTGGCCGCCAGTTCTCTACCCTGGATCGGTCTGCAACAAAACTGAACATGCATGACCAACAATTTTCAATATTTGCAAGAATTTACACCCTGTAAGTGCCAGCAGCCTTGCAACCAGAAGACAGGGACTACAGTTCCCCTCCCCCTTCTCTTCAATAAGGGCAGTTGTTACCAGCCATATTCCTTACACATACAGTGACAATAAACTCTTCAGTTAAATATTACTCTACTGTGAAACAGAAAGGTTATTCCCTAAAATCATATAACTCGATGATTACACTACCAATATATACATATACACACACACACGCATGTGCCCACACACACACACACACACACACACACATATATATGGAATTATCTCCAACATCCTCATCACTTCCTCGAACTCAGTGCACATGGTACCTCCTGTAATATCCTTTCATTCACTCTTCTGCTTACTTCTTCTCACCCTCTTCTTGTGTCTGCGTTCTGACACCCATGGAAACGAATCTGAAGCACCTTGAAATGGTTATAGGCATCCAACATGAATGTTTATTGTTCTCATTGATAACAGTAGCTTGACGTTAACTGGCAATGTAGTCTGTATCACCTGGTATGAGCCCTGGTATCTTGTAACAAATTTCGTTCTCTTACCCTTTTGGTATATACAGGCTTGATAACATTGCCCAAACTTACAATGTGGTCATATCCCCTTGCATTTCAATGCTACCTCCTGCCATTCTGGGCCATTTATATCTCTGAATATGGTTTTTTTGTACTTCTCTCAACATGTTGCTGCATTACGAACGAATTCTCTGTCCTTGCCGACATTTGCTCTAACTGTATTGAGTGACAATGGCATCTTCCTTCCATACACCATCTCATGGAGAACAGCCCCATACTAGTGTGGACCTTCAAGTTGCAAGCTGTGTTGATAAATGACAGACATGTATACCAGTCATTGTGTCGAGAGTTCACATAGTAACTCAACATCCTAACAATAGTATGATGCACCTGCTCTGCTCCACCATTTACCTGTGAATGCAGTGAAATAGTTCTTAATTTCTGAACTCGCCTCAAATGACACAGCTGTTTCATGAAACCTGACAAAATTTGTCTCCTGATCTGTCATCAAACTTGAGCAACCAACTATTGACCATTGCCTGGACCACTATGGCAGATTGCTGATAGCAGATAGCGACCATTGCCCTGTAATCGGCGAAACAAATCGGTTTCTTGTTGGAGTGCACCTCAATGGACCTAACACGTCCATCCCTATCGTTTCAAATGGCTTTGTTGCTTCTAATAATCTTTGCAACGGTAGTTGCCTATGGGTCATGTCTGCACCTTTTATGCATTCTACAAAAATCCTCACGTTGGTCTATGTCTACCTTCCTCCCCTTCCACCACTACATTTCTACTAACCTCTGGTTCACCACCCTGCAAAGCCTATGTCTGGATAGCATACGATTGTGTGCTTCCTTCACGTCTTCCTTTATTTAGCCAGTACTACCACATGTAGCCCTAACCTTGTTGACTGTCACAACAAATTGTCACATATGATGAACCGCATTTGTGACATGTATAGCTTGCAGCTAGTGTCAGCAGTTTGCACTGCTTGCCACTCAGCAAGGCCATGTGACAGTGCCTTTACTACCACTACCTTCCAGCTCAAACCATCCATGTTTCCGTGATTCTCTCTTGACTTGTGCACCACTTCATAATCTAACTCATTGAGTCTTAATACTCATCTTATCAACCTGCTAGGAGGGTCCTTCAGTCCCAATAAACATCTTAGACCTGCATGACCAGTTATTCCTATGCAGTTTTTCCTATGCAAGTAGCACCAAAACTATGTAATTACATATCAAGCTGAACATTTCTTTTTCTATGATGGAATAGTTATTCTCCACCTTATTAAGTTGTTGCAAAGCTTAAGCCACAGGATGTTCCTCACCATTCACCACCTGACTCAAAACACACCCTAATGCCTGATTGGATGTGTCACAGGGCAGCACAAATTCCTCCATAAAAATCAAAACTGGGCTTGCCATCAAAGCTCTCTTTAATCTTTCAAGTATGGCTTCATTGTCCACTTGTACTTCACATACTTCATTAATATTTGCATGAAAAGTTGTGACACATCTGTGAATCCCTTCATAAATTTACAATACTAACTTGAGAGCCTTAAAAATGACTGCAGATCTTTGCCCAGTCGAGGAACTGGAAAATCCTGTACCACCTGTAACAGTCTCAGGTCTGTCTTTGCCCTTTCCTTGCTAATTATATGCCACAAGTAACCGAAGTCTTCCAAGGCAAAATGACAGTTTTCCATGATCAACATCAGATATGAAGCCTGAAACCTTTTAAAAACCTCTCTCTGTACCACTGCATATGTTCCTCCATATCCCTCAAAAAGACAATTATGTCATCGAGCTACACCAAACATTCCCATCCAACAACTGTTGAAACATTGCTGGCGCATTCTTTAATCTGTGCAACGTTCTTCAGTATTAATAATGGCCCCAAGGAAACAAGAACGCTGTTTTAAGTGAGTCCTCCAGAACCACGTATGACTTATGATACCCGCTTCTTAAATCTATGGTAGAGAAATACCCACACTGTCCCAAATCATCAGTGGCCTCCATGATATTGGGTATTGGGTATGTGTCAGTTCCCATCTTACTATAAATGTGGTGATAGTCACACCAGAACCTATACTTCTTGGAACCATTTGTAGACTTCTGAGAAAATATAATGTAATTTGATAGATTAAAAAATCTGCTCACCAGTTGGTGGCAGGAGAATACACATATAAGGCTATTAGTTTGCAAGCAGTGGCTCATTTCTTTGGCAGAAGGATTGGAGGGGAAGTAGAGGGTTAAAAGAAAAGGACTGGCAAGGTTTAGGAAAATGGGTAGAGTTTGGAAAAATTGCCCAGAAACCCAGGTCAGGAGATGAGAAGGAAAGACTGATTATTGGGGACTGCACTGGATAAGATTTGAAAACCTGAGAGCTTAAAGGTGGAAGATAGGGTAATGCACAAAACAGAGACTACTGCCAAAATATCAAGTGTGAGTTAATAACAGCAACAAGCTAAGTGCATAGTATATGATGGAGATGGGAGTGGGATGGCAAAAGGCAGACAGGTCAGAAAATGAAAGACAGAAAACTAAAAGGGAGTAAAGAAAGGAATAGTTACCATGAAGAAATGTTGAGACTAAAGAAATTAACGTAAATTAAGGCTAGGTGGGTGGCGAGAACAAAGGTCATGTTGTAGCATTAGTTCCCACTTGCAGAGTTCTGACAAATTGATGCCTGGCAGAAAAATCCAGATGATAGATGTGGTGAAACAAGTTTCGAGATCACGACTATCATGTTCTAGAGCATGCTCTGTGAAAGGACATTGTGTGTGCCAGTGCACACCCTCTGCCTAAGCCTTTTAATCCTGACTGGTAGTTATGCCAATGTAGAAGGCCGAACAGTGTTCACGTAACACATTGTATACAGTATGTTCATTTCACAGGTGGCTCTCCCTTTGATAGTATGTATTTTGTCACTTACAGGGCTGGTATGAGTGGTGGTAGGAGGGAGCAAAGGGCAAGTCTTACAGTGTGGCAAGGATATTGCTGAGATTCTGGAGGGCGACAAAAAGTTATTCTAGGTATGGTGGGCAAAATTTTGGACAGACTGGACGTGTCCTCCTGTTGCTGCTTGGTGACTTGCCTTTTATCTGTCCAATTATATTATATTTTCAAAAAATGATTATTTTCGTTAAAGGCTTCTTAGGAATGACCACAATGGCAGCCCTCCATAGACTAGTGCTCTCCTCTATTGTTCCACCAGCTAACTATTGGTTTGTGAAATCCTCCCAAATTGACTGTAAAAGCCGAGGTAAATGGTATGGTTTATGATACACTGGTGCTTAATTTCCCATTGGAATTCAATGTTGCATCACAGGCGTCACTGGAAACTGATCTCAAGGATAAAATAAGTTCTCAAACTCCAGCAGTATCTTCTCCATTTCTGCAATCTGCCCCCCCCCCCCCCTGCAGATGTTTCACTTCCTTACATAATGCAGTTTTAGTGGGGCCCAGTAGCTGACTATGGTTTGCACCTAGGATGTCCTGAACATTCTCGTCCTGGATGTCCCAAACATTCCCTTACAGGATGTTCAAATTTGCTACTAACAGAACCTTTATTAGACTCACTTCATCAGTGTCGAAGTTATCCAGATTCACAGGTACCACTTTACTGCCCTCCCTCTCCTATGTGTGTGCAAATGTTTTTCCTTACAAAAGAACCTGATGCATCCAATACATCATTCTCCTTTAGTGACTCTATCACACACAACATATCAACAAGAAACTCCAGTTCTACATTCATCCAAAGCAACTTATTGGTGCCCTTCATCACAATATCATGCAAATCAAGCCTTAGTGTTTTTGTACACAGTTTAAATGTTTTTCCGGTCAAGATAATGTACCTTGCGACAGTACTTCACTGACGACAGCTTTTACCAGCTGTAATGTTGTCCTGCTGAATTCCATCACATGTCACCGAAGGTCAATTTTGGCATGATGTTTATACAAAAGTCTAACCCAAGGATCAAACAATAACTTTCGCTTACATGAGGAACTACTTCGACACAATGCTCAAACTGAACTGTGCCAACCTGAAAACTTAACTCCACTGAACCTTACAGCCTCACATCCGTGTCTCTCATCATGTGCAACCTATAGCATAGTGTGTTCAATGGCTTCTGCACTGTGAGGTCCTATTGCCACTGACACATTGGCCCTGTGTCCAACAAAACCCTATGTTTCCTGTCGCTCACAAGCCCTATTACAGCAAACTCTGTCTATGCATATGTACTTACTGCATCGAAATTTACCAGGAACCACTGCTTGGTGGACTTGGGATTTAACACTTGTCCATTTCTCCCTTGCCTACTTCTATAATTGCTTCTGGCATTCCACTGTGCTGGTATTCAAACTTTTCCACTTCACTGAGGCTGTTGATACTACCTTCGGTTATACCACATTCATTTGCACCTACCACACTTACTCATTAATAGCCTGGCCACCTCATTTAGGTGACCAGAAGAATGAACTTTTCAAAGTGTTCACGAAGATAATAACAGAAAGAATAAAGCAAACAATCGACTAACACTTCCCTGAAAGCCAAATGGGATTTAGGAAAGGAAGATAAATTCTGGCTGCAATAGAACGCCTACCAAAGAGACTATGGGAAGACCTTTAATACCGATAAAAGTTTGATGTAGCATTTATAGACTTCACAAAAGCCTTTGACTTTTTAACACAATATTAGTGACCAAAAAACTACAGGAAACCCTAATTGAAAACAACATATGGACACGAATCATAAGCACAATACTGTGATGGAACAAAACAAGGACCTCAGACACCCTCTCTCTATTGGAGCCAATTCTCCAATCAAACGGACTACTTCAGGGAGTCCCACTGAGTCCTCTGTTATTTATCCTTGCAGTGGAAGAAATCATAAGAATACCCCAGAGGGAGGGAGTGCTCTCTTATGCATATGCAGACGATATTGTAATAGGCACAAAGGACATTGAAAGTTACAAGAAGCAATAAACGATATAGAAGATTAGTGTGTCGAACACAGCTTCGAAATAAATGGGGAAAAAACAGAAATGGAGGAAGAGCACCTGCATCAGCTGAGATCTTCATAAGGGAGAGAAAACTAAAAATCATACCACACTTTAGGTACCCAGGGGTCACAATGCAAACAACTGCAACATGCTTCATAAAACATGTAACAGAGAAGGCAATGCAAGCAATAATTGCAATCCATGAAATAGAATACATTAGATCCCTCTGCCTAGAGACAGCAACGGCACTATTCAGAGCCAAAATATTCCCAATACTGATGTGCGGCATAGAAATGATTGGACCACATCCTACAGTGAAAAACGTGACACAGGAAAGAGTTAAGACGACCTATATAAACAAAGCAATAGGAAAGTCCAAAACAAGATGATCCAGAGATTGTATACTTGCTGACGAGGGAGCCCTTCCTCATTGAAGACCTACAGACAGACCAGATGCTACCCAACACCAGCGCTTTCGAAAGTATACTAAAAAGACTGAAGGGGAAAGGTAAGATGTCCCTTGAGAATTTTACAGCACAGGCGCCATGAATCACTGAACATAGACAAAGGAAATCTTCGACATGAGACATGTCATTAACACAATGGAGGTCTATGGTTTCCACCACCTTTTTTTCCAACAACACGTCATTTCATGAACCATACACAATGTGTTAAGTGTAAGCGTTCCCATATAGAACTCTGTACTGAAAGGAAATGGTCAATAAGTGACTATGCAAATCACAATATGTAAAATTTCTAATTTCGTGTATTATTATCATTGTACTTTGATCTTGTATGACTATTTTGCTGCAATAAACGTATTATTATTATTAGAAATTCTACTTTTCTCTTTTCTTGTAACGAGTGATCAAAGAATGTGTGATGTGTCTCATGACACCTCTCCCCATCAAATATCAGGCCACAAGCCATAACGCGCCTAGGGCCATTGTCGCTCACAGCAAAAATTACAGTTTGTCACTGCTTTTTCCATGCCACTTTAATCATGAATTTTGTTAACTGGATATTAATTAGAACAGATTTGAATGGACTGAAATTTATTAGCTCATAACACAAATAAATGTTTATGGAAGACTGAAAAGAAATGTAATATTTGCTCTGGAATTGCGTATATTGAAACTTGTTGAGGAGATGTAAATTAATTTTGATCAGAAGAGAACATAATTTTTATTATGAGATGAAGCTTGGAGAAGAGTTTGTTTGGGTTGTACAACAAAAGATTAATAAATTACTTCGACTTCAAAGACAATTTTAAATGAGAACAATTTGATCTATTATATTTGAACTGCAAACAGAAGGTCAGTGCCACTCGGCAGAAAATTAATGATAGTTATAGATGAAAGCTAGGTTCGAAGTTTATCACAGTTATCATCATTTCTCTACGTATTCCACCAACTTTCCCTTGTCATGCTGAAGATAGCTGAAGCTGAAAACAAATGGAAATTAAGATTATCAGTTGACAATGAAGCAACACTGTATATGTGTCATCCAGCGTGATAGGACTGAGAAGATGAAAAAGAGAAAGAAGGAATAGAGAAAAAGAAAATGAAGAAAGAGGAAGTTTTTTAAATTTTAAATATAAAACCCGTGGACTGCAACAGTTGTGCAGTCCATCAACTGTAGTTGATGCGGTTTAATACACAGTCGACACACCTCTTTGTTCACTGCATCCACCACTGGTACCACCACCACCACTGATGCTGCTGCTGCTGCCACCGCTGCTGCTGCTGCTGCCATAGTTGACGCCACCTCTGGTCACTGGCGGAGCTGCTGCTCTTGCCACTGCCACATTCAACAACACCTCTGTTCACTGCCACCACCAGCACTGCCTCTACCACTGCTGCCACCACTGTTGCCGCAGTCATCACTGCCTCTGATTGATGCAGTTGTCGCCACCTCTGGTCGCTGCCGCCACTGGCGGTGCCACCTCAGCTGCCATTGCCACATTTGATGCTGCCTCTGGTTAGTGCCACCACAGGCACTGCCACCTTTGCTGCTGCCGCCGATGATCGATGCAGTTGCTACCACTACCTCTGGTCACTACTGGCTGTGGCACTGCCCTCTCTGCCTGCTGCCACTGCCATTGTCACATTCAGAGCCACCTCTCGTCTCTGTCATCTCAGGCACTGCCGCCTGAGTTGCTGCTTCCACTGCTGCCACAGTCGAGACCATCTTTGATTGATGCAGGTGCCACCACTACCACTGCCTCTGGTTGCTACCACCATCGGCGCTGCTGCCACCATGGTTACTGCTGCCATTGCTAAATTTGATGCCACCTCTTGTTGCTGCCACCAGGGACACTGCTGCCTCTGCTCCTGCCATTGCTGTTGCCAAAATCAGTACCATCAATGGTCGATGCAGCCCCTACTGCTGACACCACAACTGCTGCCACTGCTGTTGACACAGTTGGCACCACCTCTTCGGACACTGTCATCACTTTCACTGCTATCACCACCATTGTCGTAGTTGACTCCATCCCCGACATCACTGTCAACATTCCCACACTCATGCCACTGCATCATCCACAGGGTAGCAGAAGACAATCTTACATCCAGTGACTCGTTCTGCAGTTAAATGATGGGTAGCAAGGGAGTGCTTGTGTTTTAGTAAGAGCAGGGACTTAAGATATTGTGTAATCGTAAGTTCGTAAAAGGGCTTAGTACAAATTAGTGAGAAAAGATTTGTACTGGATAATTTTCAAAATGGAGAAATATGGAGATGAAGCTTAAATAGAATTTTTATGGCATTTATAATGTAAAACCGAGTAGTAAAACTGATCAGCAGAAGACTGATTTAGACTGTAGATTTGAACAAGCGGATAGTTGGTGAGGACAGACTGAAAATAGACTATTGGATATTCAGGTAGACAGTCAGAAATTCAATTGTCGAAAGAAGGGGTCAGAGGAAAGACTAACCCATTCGAAACCGAATTTTAGAACAAACCAGTGGAAAATGTAGATTTTTGGGATAGCTCATAGAAGAGGTAAAATCAATAGAAAGTAATTTGGAGGAAAAAATTAAGAGACAGGACATCAATTTGAAATGCTGCAATGTAATGTGAGGACCTTATTAGTAATAAACGGAGTATATGGGAAGCCTTAAAGAATTATCTTTCTGGCATCCACATAGTAATGTCTAAAAGTTTTGAGGAAATGGAGTTGTTGTGAATGCCAGTACAGAAGTAACATTAAATCTCTAGAGAGTGAATTGGGAGTGATTAAAGGGAATATAATCGTAGCCTACAGCGGAAATCGTCTTTAGAGAGTCATCAGGAAAGACCTCATTCATGTACCAGGTGATCAAAAAATCAGTATAAATTTGAAAACTAAATAAATCACGGAATAATGTAAATAGAGAGGTACAAATTGACACACTTACTTGGAATGACATGGGGTTTTATTAGAACCAAAAAAATACAAAAGTTCAAAAAATGTCCGACAGATGCCGCTTCATCTGATCAGAATAGCAATAATTAGCATAACAAAGTAAGACAAAGCAAAGATGATGTTCTTTACAGGAAATGCTCAATATGTCCACCATCATTCCTCAACAATAGCTGTAGTCGAGGAATAATGCTGTGAACAGCACTGTAAAGCATGTCCAGAGTTATGGTGAGGCATTGGCGTCGGATGTTGTCTTTCAGCATCCCTAGAGACATCGGTCGATCACGATACCTTACTGTCCTGACAAGCAATAAGCAATGGGCCTAGGTGCGACGATCTGAGTGGATGCCAGGCCATATGTAGCAAAGGATAACAACCCTCATAGTAGCCTTGATGCCAGAGTGCACAGTCTGCCAAAAGAAGATGGCTGGTTGGAAAGTTTGTGGCTTGCCACAGAACAGTTTTGTGTCTACACCAGGGATACAGATGAGCCCCAGTCTGAGGCCAGTGTTTAGGTTGTGGTGATAGAAGTCTACCTCCATATTTAACTCTGGTGCTGCAACGAGTACAGCAAAATCAGTGTAACCAGTGATACTGGGAACTCACAATAGACAATGGGCAACAGTATTGTCCTTCTCCTGCATACGCCAAATATCTATCTGTGTTGAATTTAGAAACATATTCCAGTTTGTGAAACTAGCATGGTGAACAGTGATTGGTGGTCTGCTAGAGGGTGCACATGTGGTTGGTAAATACCATGCCGTTCCTTGCCCCCCCCCCCCACCAAATGGGTAAAGTACGGATTGCCTCAGAATGGTCAACAGTTCTTTGTCATATGTACTCCACTGATACTGTGTAGGCATCACCTTGTTTGTAAAAAAGGCCAACTATTGCCAGGAACCATTTAGGTGTTGCTGCAGAGGCTGCACCTAAGACATGCTGGCAGGTGTCGACCACCAGCGCCAGCTGGGCATCATGTGCTGGGTGAACCAGAAGTGCAGTATCAGCAAGCCTGTTAAGTACAGCATTGGCATGGCTGTTCTTGGCAGCAGTGAAGGTGTCGTCCATTTGGTCTGTTCAAGGAATGAGATTGTAGCCCTTATTGTTAGAACCTCCAAGAGCGACTGTCAGCAGCTCGTGAATGGAGGCTATGCCAGGGAGATGATGGCAGCAGAAGTTCAGCTTCTGAGGAACCGGTGGAGTTCTAGAAAAGTTCATGGGTGCTGAATTTCCCCAATAGCCTTAACTTTTTCAGGAAAAGGTGTTATGCCATCCGCACACATCTGGCGACCCAGGAATGTCACCTCACAAGCAACAAAAATGCATCAGGAGGGATTAATGACATACCCTGACATCGTTTAGCCTTTGAAACACAACTGACAGGTGTTCACAGTGTCGCTGTAGTGAAGAAGAGTACACCAATACGTCATCGAGAAAGACGAAGCGAAAAGGTGGTTCACACAGTATACTGTCCATGAATAGCTCCCATGTCTGTGGAGGATTTCAGAGAACAAATCTCATGTAAAGTGGTTCAAAGAGGCCAAAGGGCGTGGTGATGGTTGGCTGTTTTCTGAATATCTTCCATGGCGATCAGTATTTGCGTAAATGCCTTCGTGGAGTTGAGGACACTGAAAACTGAAGTGTCACTGAAGACATGATTGAAGTTACGAAGGTTCTGGACCAGATTTCTGTGCCGGCCGCGGTGGTCTCGCGGCTCTAGACGCGCAGTCCGGAACCGTGTGACTGCTACGGTCGCAGGTTCGAATCCTGCCTCGGGCATGGATGTGTGTGATGTCCTTAGGTTAGTTAGGTTTAAGTAGTTCTAAGTTCTAGGGGACTGATGACCACAGCAGTTAAGTCCCATAGTGCTCAGAGCCATTTGAACCATTTTGAACCAGATTTCTGTCCAGGATGTTGTATGCATCAGAAGCACGATAGTCACCACAGGATTGTCAGGATGTGCCCTTCTGCAGTATAAGATGGAGAGGAGAGGACGCTAATGGTGAATGATGCCATCCTATAGCATAACCTCGTATTCTGCTTTGGCAATGACATCTCCCTCTTGTGACATGTCGTTGTCTTCTGCAAACTGGAGGACCTGACATGACTCAGATGTGATGGATCTTGTATGCCATAACTCTCCTAGTGCTCCATCGGTCGTGTGATAGCTGGAAAACAGCTAAGGAGGTTCTGGTATTTCCCTGCATCAACAGCATGGATGAGCTTCAGCTGAAAGTTTTATGCATCATGGAAGAACCTGACGGCTGAGTGAGTGGAGTCCTTGTTGATGGGATGAGCCCCAGCAAAAATGTGCTAAGAAATCAGCACCGATGATTGGTTCTGTGAAATCTGCAATGCTGGAATGTCAGCTGGAGATGTGTTACAGTACTACACCCAGTTGCATCCAGTAGACACAATAGGTGATGATTCATAAGTTGCGGGCAGCTGACAGATGAAACAGTATTGTTGGTCGATGCCCAGGGAGCAGCAGTCTTGGTTAGTTACACAGGTCAGAACTACTGTCTATAAGGAATAGCTGACCTGACCTTTTCTTTGAGGTGAAACGCTAAGTACTCCAACCATCGGGTCAGTGTGGATAAAAGACTATTGAACTTGCTGGCAGTCTGGCAGAAAACGCCTTTTCAGCACTCTCCATAGTCACCAGGAAAAGCATGTGCCATTACTTGTATCAAAAATTAGTACTTGCCAATTATAGCTGTGCGGCAAACTCTGTGCCAATTGCCTGTCAGAGGTCGTGCACCATACTCGCGTCAAGAACGTAGTTTAACACCTATAGCCAATGAATTTTCTTCACACTAGGAAAATGGCTCTATCATGCATGCTCCGACGTCATGATGAGGTCCACCAGTCACTGGACTTGCTAATTACAACTGTAGGAAGCACTTGGCACAGGATCAAGCCAAACAAAATATGCACTTCCGAGGCCTACATGAGGGCCACTGTATTCCACCCACACACCCCCCGCTCGCCATGGCAGATGAGTACTGCGAGGAAAGCTGACAAACAAAAGTCTGCACATTCTGTGACCAGCACTCCACCATGACGACAGCAAACAGTTTCCATCCAGCAGCGTGCGCTGCCCGTAAAGCAGAGCTATTAGCACGATGCCAGTGTGAAATGTCTGAGATGACACGAAAGCTCGCCACCTGAATAGAGTCGGCTTGCAATGTCAGGCTCGGTGGGTTTTGCTGCCAGTCACTAGCCCTGCAGCCAATGACATCACCCACCCCCTACTTACAACTGCACCAGCCGTCGCTGCTATTATGTGCACAAGGTGTCTCCTGCAAACTGACCTGCTGAATATGCCACACCTCCTGACGTCTGGCTGTGACACAGCTGGGTAGTCCCTCGTGGCTGCAGTGCTATGGGCCAGAAGCGGAAGAGAGCAGACAGTGCGTTGGGAAGGAATTTCCATCACCCCAAGTAACTGTAATCCCAGAACATGGAAATATGGCGAGCTTGATCCCTGTGTGCATACACTCAATCATTCCATATACCATAGTTAAATTTGATGATGATAAAATTGAGAGATGGAGGAGCCTGGTGGACCTTCCATCTGGGAGATGGGCGGACCAAAAAGATCTGCCATCTCTCAATGGCTTTCCCATATTTTTCTTCAATGGGTATTGCTCTATTAAACTGTGTCCTTCCTTACATACATATGATTTAAATATCCTTACTGTATATGTCTATTTTACTTTTATGATTCCTTATTTTCATTTCACTATAATATCTAAGTCAATTTACCCTAAACATTCAAATCTACCTCCTCACTGTCTCCACCATCATCAGTGTCCTGAAACTTTTTTTGTTATTTGATCATATAGAGAAGCTATAGCACCATTTGTCTTATCCATCACAACATTGTGTAGCTTTTCACCATAGAAAATAAATCAGATTTTTTTTGTTTTTTTCGTTAAAGCATAGTCGTTACAAAATCTAGGTAAACATTGTTAAGTGTCTGTTATACAGTCCTATAACATAGTACAGATCATATAATACTGTGATGGCTACCACGAAATTAGACACCTCAAGGTCATATACACTCCCGCAGCCTGCCAGCACTAAGCACTGTGATTTGCCCGCCTCATAGCTTTGTTGCCATTTATACACCGTTAACTGTGCATTAAGCTACAATTAGTAGGATGTTCTGCTTTTCCATGCCATATCACATGTTCACGTGTGGGTTCAGTTTTCTATGGATCAGTGCATTGACGTGTGTTTGGTGGAGAGGGCCTATGTGTAGTGATTCTCTAGTCTGTATGCTTAAAGGGCAGAAAGATATTCGTAAACAATCTAAAATTACCACATCAAAAGTACTGAAGATTCTTTTAAACATTGAAGAAACTAGGAACAATATAAATTTTGCACAAGTTCAGAAAATGATGATAAAATTTGTGGTATTTCTGAATCGACTATATTCTGTATTAAAAGAGTACTAATTATCCACAGAATCTCTAGATGTACGCATGTGTTTTGATTCTCCAAGAAAGTGACATAAACGAAAATCGGAATTATGGAATTTGATGATTTTGACAAAATGTTAATGAATACAACTGTACATCGATGCTATGAGAGAGGAGACTGTCCGATGGCTAGACAAATACAGAGTGATATCCATGAAGAAATTACTTACTCTACCTCAGAAACCTCCATTATTTGTCTTCTCCGCTCTCTTGGTTTTTTATGCAGAAAATATAATGATGAACAAAAACTTTTTATGGAATATAGAGGTATTGCGGCAGCAAGAACCTTATGTAACACAGATCATTAAATCATTAATACACTGAAAAGTGTAGCCAGGTTATAAATTTAATCATCCAACAGTAAACTCGGATAATTACAGTTTTGTAAGTGGTTGGCATGACATGATATCCTGTGAAACAATACTAAATACCTTCTCTGAAACTAGCTAGAACAAATAGTTCAGAATAGTTCTCATGATGAAAATAAATTACATAAATTGACAATATGAGCTCTTTCAGAATGTCCACATACAAATTTTTCTCAGTGAAAATGAGGCAGTTTTAGCAACAGTCATTACCACCATACAAGGGTAGCTAAAACAAGTTGAAAATTTAGCTTTTCAACCAAATGGATACTGAGGAACCTGTGTCATTCAGCTGACCTTAAACTGAAAGTGCAAAACAAAAGCAAAAAGCTGAACTCCATTTTCAAATATTCCTTTATAAAGAAAAATCCAGAAGTATTGTCACAGTTTAATTTTTACGCCACTCCAAAGATGGTGTATATATTAGTGTCAATGGCAATTAGAAACAGGTGAAATGGTTAAAACTGAAAGAAAAAGATCCAGGCCTGGATAGAATTCCTCTTAGATATATAGAGACTTTGCAGCTGATATAGTCATTCGTTCATATAGAGAAACTGCAGCTGAAGTTTAGAAAAAAACTTGATTAAGCACTGGATACATATATACTTAGTAGACCAATTTGTGTTTTATTTAGAGGACGTGGACCCTCTGTGGCATATAGTGTTTGTAAAAAATATTCTAAAGAAATATCGATTACTGCCCAATAGGTGTTAAAAGAAGCTGTAGTGCTATAGATGGAGAAATGCTTAATGAACTTGTTTGGCTGCCCAAATGGCAATGCCTGAAGCCTAGGGGAATCATATTATAAGACTTTTCACAAATCCCCAAAAAACTGTAGTCATACGTAAATGCCGTCAGTTCCCGGAAAGTTAGTATGTAGACGTCCGTAAATGGCATGAGACCTTAAATTGAAAGTGGCAAAACAAAAGCAAATAGCTGAACTCCATTTTCAAATTATCTTTTATAAAGAAAAATCCAGAAGTATTGTCACAGTTTAATTTTTACGCCACTCCAAAGATGGTGTATGTATTAGTGTCAATGGCAATGAGAAACAGGTGAAATGGTTAAAACTGAAAGAAAAAGATCCAGGCCTGGATAGAATTCCTCTTAGATATATAGAGACTTTGCAGCTGATATAGTCACTCGTTAAACCATAACACCCTGTAGTTCCTTTGAACCAAAACTATGCCCACTAGCTGGAAGAAAGAACAGGTCACACTCCGCTATAACAATGGCAACAGAAATTATCCATAAAACGACCATTCAGTATCTTTAACAACGATATTGGGCCTTCTTTGGAGCTCAAATATAAGGAGGTGTCTCCACCTGAATGATTTCTCCCATATCAACCAGCATTGATTCTACAAACATCAGTCATGCGAAATCCAACTTGCACTTTTCTCCATGGATCAAGGCATTTGGGTAGACGCAAACTTTCCTGACTTCGAAAAAGCCTTTCACTCAGTACCATACCAACGCCTGTTAACCAGAGTACATGTGTATGAGGTGTGAAACAAAATTTGTGACTGGAGTGAGAATAACTTGGTAGGGAGGATGCAACATGATATCTCCTATGGAATATCATTGATAGATGTAAAAATATCTTCAGGTGTTCACCAGGGAAGTATGTCAGGACCCTCGATTTTCTTGTTGTACGATCTGATTGTCAACAATATTAATGGGAACCACAGACTTTTTAAGATGTGCAGTTACCTGTTTTGAAATACTGCTGAAGAAAGCTGCACTAACATAAGATTCGAAGTGAGTTGAAGATCTGCATCTTGTTTGAAACGAAAAAAAATGTAAATGTATGCATTTCGCAAAATTCAGAAGACTAGGACATCAACGAATCACAGCTGATTTCATTGACCTCATTTGAACACATGGATATGACGATTCGTAGGAATAAGATGTGAAATGATCACATATGCTCAATCATACATAAAGCAGGTGATAGAATTTGGTTCATTAGTATGATACAAACAAAATGCAGTCAGTCTACATAGTGCAGAAAACAATCATTGTAGAGCAGAAAACACTCATTTACCATTACCAGGCATTGAGCGAGGTAGCACAGTGGTTAACACACTGGAAGGATGACTGTTTGAACCTGCATCTGGTCATCCTGATTTTGATTTTCCGTGATTTCCCTAAATCGCTACAGACAAATGGTGGGATGGTTCCTTTGAAAGGGCATTGCCGATTTCCTTCCCCATCTTTCCCTAATCTGATGGGACTGATGACCTCACTGTTTGGTCCCCTTCCCCAAATGAACCAACCAAACAACCATTACCATTTATTACCCTAGTTATATCGTTTGCCAGTCAAGACTCGATAGACTGTTTCAGTGTTGCAACGTTAAGATTATAGAAGCATTGTAAAACAAAAACCAGTTAGCATAAGTATGCATAATAATACAGAACAAATTTACATAGTATAGCATAACACTTAATGACATACAGAGTAAAAGATTTTTTACATGAACATGTTCACTCCATATGAAACTTCCTGGCAGATTAAAACTGTGTGCCGGACCAAGACTCGAACTCGGGACTTTTTTGCCTTTCGCGGGCAAGTGCTCTACCAACTGAGCTACCCAAGCACGATGCACGCCCCATCCTCACAGCTTGACTTCTGCCAGTACCTTGTCTCCTATCTTCAAACTTTACAGAAGCTCTCCTGCAAACCTTGCAGAACTAGCACTTCTGAAAGAAAGGTGGAGAGTTTCTGTAAAGTTTGTAAGGTAGGAGACGAGGTACTGGCAGAAGTAAAGCTGTGAGGACGGGGTGTGAGTCATGCTTGTGTAGCTCAGTTGGTAGAGCACTTGCCCGCGAAAAGCAAAGGTCCGAAGTTGGAGTCTCGGTCCGGCACACAGTTTTAATCTGCCAGGAAGTTTCATATCAGCGCACACTCCACCGCAGAGTGAAAATCTCATTATGTTCACTTCATTTCATATGGTAGTGCATTATTTAGTCAGTGCAATTTGCTGTTTCACTGTCAAAGGACTCATTTAAACTGTGCAGTGTTTGTGGTGGAGCTTTTGGAACATATTTACTCAAAATTTCTTCAAGTCAAAGTACTGCTTTTTAGTATTTCGATGGATGAACATTTTAATAGCTACTTTTGGAAAACTGTCCCGCATCTTACAGAGTTGATAGTTTGGGATGTCTATGTCTTCGTTACTGTGTGTGTTATAATTGTGGACCTCACTCCTGTTGGTGGATGTTTCATCACTTTCTTTCAGATCGATGAGGCAGGTGAAGACATATTGACTGAAAATTGTCGTCACTTCTAGACATGTGAAGATGGGTTTGCAGTGATCCAGTTCCTGCCTGATGTTATGGTCTTTATTGCTTTTGTTATAGTAGTAGTAGAATTTTCTTGCTGTCTGTAGAGTGATCCCATAGTAACAGGCCATAACTTATATGGCTGTGGAACAGTGAATAATATATCATCAGCAGGTACTGATCAGTTACCACATTTTCAGTTTCCTCAGGAAGTATATGACTCGTGACAGTGTGTTCTTGACAGGTGAATTTACTGTCCACCATGAACCCCAGAATCTTCACAGTTCCTGCACTTGTTAGGTATCCTTTGCACTGAGGCTACATATCAATTTTTGTGTTTTTTATTTATTTACATTCATTTTGTTTATAACAAATCATCTAATTCTTCATGAGCCTTGCTGGCATCAATACCTTTCTAGTACAGAATTGCGTCATCTGCAAACTGCAAGTACCGTCCATGTGCACTTAAATAATTTACGAAAACTAGGAGCAGGAGGGGGGGGGGGGCATCACTGATCCCTGTGGCACACCATATTCCAACTTCCATTCACATGATAGTGCTCCTAGGACTGAAACAATCTATCTTCTGTTTTCCAAATACGTCAGCCAGAACAGTAACTCCAACTCCGTATTTACTGAGCTTGTTTATGGGAGTGCCTCATGAGGAATGCAATCAAATACCTTACTAAGGTCGCTAAGGTGTCAGTGCTATAGGTTCTTTATTCTCAAAACTGTGCTTTATCCTAGTAACCAGATCTAGTGTTGCTGTTGTTGTACATTTGCCTTTCTGCAAAGCGTGCTATGCATCTGTGAAAAGTTCATTAATTTCAAAGTAATTTGATATTTGGTCTTTCATTGCAGTCTCAATGACTTTTGTACAGATTGGAATGATTGAGATTGGTCTGAAGCTTACTACCATGATTGGGACATCCTTTTCGTAAATTGGTACTGTGATTGCAAGTTTCAGAAAGTCTGGAAATAAACCAACAGTAAGACACTTATTAATTACCATAGTTGATGATTCAGCAATTTCATAGATAATTTTCTTGAGGACATTAGTAGATATCCTTTGTATATCCCGACTATTGGAAGTTTTATAAGATTTTACAATGTATGTTACATCTTTTTTCTGTAATTTCCTCCAGTTCAGTGTGATGCATCTTTTGTCATTTATTACAGCAGCTACAGGATCTATATTGCGGACTGCGATTCTACTTACACTGCTTTCCACTATGTCAATAAAATAACTATTAAAGTCACCTGGAGTTCACAAGCTTTAGGGAGAGGTGGTTTTCTTCCTGTGTTTATTGATTGGGTCCCACATTGCTTTGCATGAACTGTGAGCTCCTTCAGTGAACCTATCATTGGTTTTCTTTTTGGCTTCTTCTACGCCCTTTCTATAATTGCTTGTAAATGGCTGCTGTATAACAAGTCCTTTGCACTGGGCTCTGTTGCTATTTTGTAGTGTTCTTGTAATAGCAGTATGATGCAATTCAATTTTTTCAATTCATCAGTACACCATTCTTTTTCTTTCACACTGTGACTGTGTTGTGACATGCTTCCAGGACATTTTTTGGTCTTATGTGGATAGATATAGTCAAATTTGTCTATGATAATCTGGAAAAACTCTCTAAATGAATCAGTCGCTGCCGTTTCCTGTAATCCTGGCACCCACTTTACTGCAGATATTGTTGTCTAAAAATAATTTAACGTTTTTTTGTTTGTGAGCCTTTTTGTGAATACATGATTAGAATTTCATGCAACAGATGATTGATTCTTATCTCCTTTTGTATACAGTTCCATAACTAATGCATTGGATCAACTGCAGTCATCTCATAGTCCCAAGTATTTAGATTTGTGATCAAAGTGTAAAGGCAGGCATCACCTCTGGTTGGTAGATGTCTTGCTACAAATTGCCCATAACTGGCTACTAGGTACACAAATTCTCTCTCCTTGGTGCTCTCTTCATGAAAGTGTACATCCAGATTACCAGACAATGCAATTTTAGTTTTCAAGCACATTAAGTGGCACAGGCAAGATTCCATTTGGTTAAGAAAACTTTCAAAGTTGCCATTTGGAGAGTGGTTTACTGAGACACTAATTATTTTAAATCTAATAACTCCAAAGCAGCCAACTCTAAATCTAGGTCCACAGAGTAGCTTTTTAAATCAGTTTCTTTAACTCTGAATTTTCTGTTGGCATATATAGGTACACCACCAAAGGAAACACTTGTTCTGTACCACATGCTTACCAAGTTGAAGTACTCAATACAGTTGCAGTACTTGGCTTTTTGTGCTGATAACCAGTTTTCACATAAACACAGCACTTCTTCTATAAGGAATAACAGCATATCAAGTTTATTCCTAAGGCATTGTACATTGGCACTATTTATAACTATAGGAGTGACATTCTGGGTTGTATGTGATCCATTTTCACTTAGTTGTTCTTAGTACGTGTTTATCATAGTAGAGCCTGTTTGACAGGGATATTACACATTCTTCGGAATAAAAAACGCTTTACTGTAATATTTTTGGACCATATAGTATTACCCATTACTTCATCTTTTAGCTCAATGTCGACACCAACTTGGAAACTGTTACTAAGTCCCTTAGTTTTAAGTTACTCAGCTGTAAAGCTTTTATGCTTAGGAAACGTCTTTCACAGAAAATTAATGACATCCTCTGGAACTGTCTCACTTCTAACTCTGCTCAGGTGAAACCAAGCCCTTTTTTCACCACAAAGCTGTCCTTCTCTTGTACCAACTATTGCTTTAGCCATACTTTTATGAGTAGTTTTGGCATTTCTAGATGCAACCAAATTCTGTGATGGTCAGTTTGCATCCTAGAATATTACTCAAGTCTGTAGGACCTGTACGAAATAATGGGTGCTAAACATATACAAAGAGGGGCAAGATGTATAGGCACAAGGTTATTTGCCCATTGGAAGAGCATCAAAGAGATGCTGAAACACCTGAAGTGGCAGATGCTTCAAGATAGACACCAATAATCATGCGAAAACCTGTTTACATGGTTTCAAGAACTAGCTTTAAGTGAAAAATATATGAATAATCTGTAACCTCCATACACAAGGGGGAGGAAGGGGGCGAAAAGAGAAGTTTAGACTAATTACATGATAGTCAGAGCTGTTTAAGCACTCTCCCTTCCTGTGCTCCATGTGCAAATCGTATGGGACGATGCTCTAATAAAATGAGAAGTACAGTCTGCAAGACGTTTCACAGTAGTTTGCAGAGTATAGCTGTAAATATAAGTATTATACTGCTCTCAAATGATTTAGATTCTCCATTCATGAATCTCAAAATGAAATAGTTTGTCTGAGCTCTGTCCCATGTGCACCAGACACTTTTCACGCAATTTGTCATAAACATTCTCTGCAAAAAAAATCATACAAGTACATTAAAGCAAATGATACCCGCCAAAGTGATGAACAGTATCAGACACTGCATAAAGACAATCTCTGCATTGTGGACATACCTGGGTCGCTACTGGTGCCCAATATCTGGAAAGTCCTGGAGATCACTGGAGTATGAGATAGTCAAGAGATGGACGACCGCCAAGAATTCTATTAAGAAAAATTTATTGGGCGTGCCTGCTATTTTTAGTGTGTCAGACAGTGAAGTATATTATGGCTGCTCAGTTATTAATCATATCTTTGAACAGGGAGACAAAATAACAAAAATTGTGCATTGCACTCTTAAGGCCATTTCACACTAGAACCATCATTGATGTTTACAAAGCCTCAGTTTATACAGTTTCTGTATCTTCACAATACAGTGTCCTTCAGACCAGCTTTAATTTTGAAAGATCTGTCAATAATCTATAACCCCCCTACATAAGGGGGACTAAAAAGAGAAGATTAGACTATTTATAATGCACTCAGAAGTATTTAAGCAATCATTATTCCCATGCTTCACATACAAATGAAGGACAATGTTTTGTCTAGATAGAGACAGTGTATAAACACAAATATTGTAGCCATCATTGCCTCGACAGGGAAAAATGATGGTACCATATTTGTCTCCCTGCGCAGGAATCGTGAACTGTGCGAGCGTAAGGATGCTGACTACTGGCATATGAAAGTTTTGACTAGTCCTGGAGGCATGCTCGGATAGCTGAAGTAGTTAAGGTGCCTGCTTACAATAAATGGCAAATCCGGGTTCGAGTCCTGGTCTGGCACAAAGTGTCATTTGTCGCAAACAGCTCACATCAATGCATAGTCCCAGAATGCGAATCTATTTCGTAATATCACTATGGACCACCACATCATGTCACGTCAACTTTAGGGTGTATTCACACTGGGCGTCACTTCATGTCAAGTCAATTCGTTTAGCCCAGTACTGAAAAGTGGAAGTGAGGTTGTGAGTTAACATCCGTAATGCAAAAGTCGGAACGTAGTGGCAGAACTAACAATGATTTATTAATAGCCAACGTGAGCTTCATATGTATGTTTTTGATTCGTTTTCTATGGTAAACTGCAGAGAAGTGTCGCCAACATATCCAGTCATCGATATTTGTTTGCTAGCGAAATTATGTACTTACAAGCCCATAAATAATGTAAATAATGGAATACAGTGAGACTGTTTACCTTATCCATGACGTTTATTTTTCTTATGTAACTAATAAAGTCATAAACGACTGCATTAATCTTCTTAATTTGATATCACTTTTTCACTTAAAGTGGTATTTAATGAAAATTCCTTCAACTTATGTTCTTATTTATATACAGCGTAGGTGTCAGCTCTGTTCCGTTATTATAAAATATAAGCATTTTTTCGCTTTCAGATATCTAATCTCACTTGTGGAAGATTATTCAATAAAAAAATACCCAAGTCCTCATGGAACTACTGCAATTTGCCACCAAAATAAAGCAAAATAAAGATTAAAAAGACATAAAAGTACAAAATCCAAAACGGAACATCATAGAGCACGACGAAAACAGGTTAACTTCACATGGCGACAGACAGCGATGAGGCGAAACTTCCTTCCTGAGAAACCTTGACGTGATATGACGTGACCGTTGATGGCTGATACATGCCGCCATTTGAAATGCTTTTTGGAATGTTTCAACGTGACCAGTGTGGACTAGCCTTTACAATAGAGTGCCGTTACTCCTACTGCCGTTGATAATCATCTATTGCCGAACTGATTATGCGAGGGTCCATGAAGTGCAAATTATTTAATAGGTTCAATTACAAATTTGTGTAGACATTCTCAGGATCTGTTCGAGAACTTTTTTCTCACAAGCGACATATCATTTGGCTCACCCTTCGTTTCCCTACCACCCCCATAAATTAATTTCTGTTCCTTGCGTTCTTGGTAAGACCTTTAAAAAGAAATCTAAATCTAATGAGCGTGGAAGCGGATTCTTTTCACTACTCGTTGTGCTGCTTCCTGCGAATAGATTTTGCATTAGCGGCGACCCATCAGATTGGCGCCCCAAGCGGTCGCGTGTATCGCTTGGGTTTTAAGCCATCCCTGAATATTGTTAACAATATGTAGTTGTGTGATTTTTTGACATAAGTAGAGACCTAAGACTCAAGAACGTATGCATTGCCTTTTGCATACTGAATCGGTCAAGTGAACGAAAACTTAAGCATGCAATGAGAGACACACCTAAAAAAATAGATCATTATTTCAGCTGATGTACATAACGTAAGAGTACTCTAACATTCAACGTAAAACTGAAGGTACTGTGAAAGGGATGCAACTTTCAGTATGTGTTATCAAGTTCATGCTCCAAGATTCTGACAGTATATTTGTGAATAGCGTAATGCCTTTGCCAAATTCTGGAAACAGATTCACTGCAGTGCCGCTCTTTTCTTAATTGCAAGATTATTGATAAAGATAAGTATATCATTGTTTTGTATATCACCTTTGGCTGTGAAAGAGAGTAACGCAGCATCTGTTCTGTCAGCTTTAATTTTAATTGAATAAAAAAATCTCGTTCCCTAATTAGTGCAAGATAAAAAAGGGTGACAATTTGAACGAAAGTGTAGTATCTCGTTCTTTGCTATCTTTGCATCCATCTGTCGAGTGACGTGGATAGTGGATGTTGGAGTGCGTGTGGTGGTGGGAAGCTTCGTGTTTTTATGTGTAGTGTTTCATGAGGCGTGTGTTTGTTGCAGAGTGATTGGTTGCCAAATAAACTCAAGTATTTATACAGTACATTCATTCCAAAGTGAGTAAAACTGTAAACGTCTGTTTGTAAACACATATTACAGGCTAATATTTCAGAAGGCATCTGTCAGAATGTGCCTTGCAGAAATCTTGTGTGAACACAATTGCAGTCTAAACACATTTTCAGCCACAATCAAGAGCAAACTCATAGCTATGACAGAATATCTGTGTGCACTGTTTCTCTACGTAACAGTATACAGTTGTTATTTATAATTAACTGCAGATACATTGTGCAGCTCTAGTGTGGTTTTGTATCCCCTATGAAATCTTGGTTGTTACGACAGACTGTTGTGCAGGGTAACCCGAGGTCTAGATTAGTTGTCATTGCTCAGTTATTGTGTTTGATTAACCATACAATGTCAACACTGCAAAGCTTTTGTGTCTACGTGTGCTGGTCCATAGCCAATGTCATGTATAAAGCATCAGAGATGTCACAAAAAGTGAATGATGACATCCGTGGGGAAATTTCAAGTGATTGTCATTTCTGGCCCTTCAGTGCCTAGGACATTGTGAAGTATGATCTAGTGTGTTTACAGACAACCCATTCATCAAAAACTACACATTATTAGGTTTTATCTCTTGCTAAACTTATTAGAGGGATAAAAATCTCAGGCCTCAAATAAGCTCAACCATGGTTTAATCTTGAAGATTTGTGTAAATATTTTGTTCATGAACTACATATGCAAGAATTAATGTTATTACTTACATTTGATTGGTGAATTCGTTTTATCGTTCAAAATATTCCAGTTAGGAAATCACATTTTTAACTGTTAGTGGCATTTTTATATATAATCACCCATGGCTCATCTTACAAAGATAAAGGATTTGTCATGATAATACAGTGACAGTACATAGTTCAAAAAATACACATAGACCTACACATAGAATATGTCAGTATTCTTTATGGCAGCGGTAGGACAGGTGGTTGTATGTGGCCTTGACATGGAACCGCACTGCCATTTGTTTGAAATTATGTAGGAAACCTAAATCAGGATGGCCAAATAAAACAAAACTCCATCCTCCCTGCTATAGGTCACCATAATTAACAGCTGCGATGTCTCATTCAGTTGGTTGCTATCGTACAGTATTGATTGATATAAACATAGATTCTCTTCATCTGTGCACACACAAAGTACACCCACTGGTGACTCCAGAACCATGAGCGCCCACATTAATTTTGGAAAATAGTAAAGAACAGTCATTTAAATTCATATAGAATGGACAGTTTTTGAAATTGGTAAATATAAATGAAACTGTATTTTATACTGACTCGGCACTTAAGTGCAGTGGATGTTGACACAAATTGTGTGATGAGTGGTTCACATTTTATTGTTGAGTGTTTGCATAACAGAAGTGCCAATAATGCTTGTTGTTCTTTATAGTGAATGTTAAACTGAGACCTGTAAGTGCTTTGTCTTTGGTGTTTATGACTCTTTTAAAATTACATTTGGAACAGAATTTTGTATGTCATGTAAACAAAATGACTCTTTCACATAAAACACCCAAGGGCATTGTTTGTTTGGGATGACTGTTGTCTACACATCTCAAAAGAAAAACAACAGATGCTTTCAAAAATGCCGGGGATGTCAGATGACAGTTCTCAGTGGATGCTTTATGTGGGCCATATACTTTCCTGTTAGTGGGCGTGTGTGTCTTGATATTTCGTTTCTGAATAGATCTTATTGATTTTGTAACTGTCTTCTTCTCTTTTAGCTAGAGTATCAAAATGACCACATATGAGGAGTTCATTCAACAAAATGAAGATCGTGACGGCGTGCGATTTACATGGAATGTTTGGCCTTCAAGTCGACTTGAGGCAACTCGTTTGGTAGTACCACTGGGATGTTTGTATCAACCATTGAAAGAAAGACCAGGTAAATATCCTTTTAACTGAAGTAGTTTGATCACTCCAAATCATTACTTAGTATGAGTATGAAATATCAAGGGTATAATAAATAGACCTTAAATTAAACAATTTGTCTCAGTCTTTGAGACTGAATTTATCAGAATGTGCCACTCCCTCTCCCCCACCTAACACGTGCCCTGGCCCAGACCGCATCCATTCCCAAATGCTTAAACATCTGACAGCGTAATCTCAGTGCCACCTCCTTGTCGTCTTCAGCCACATCTGGAGCGATGGTGAATTCCTGTCACAATGGCAGGAAGGTATCATCGTCCCAGTGCTAAAGCTTGGTAAGAACCCATTAGATGGAGACAGCTATCATCCTATCAGTCTCACAAATGTTCCGTGCAAGTTGCTTGAGCGTATGGTGAGCCAGCAGTTATGTTGGTTCCTTGAGTCTCGGGGCCTTCAGTTCTTTCCCAGGGCAATTTTCGCCAAGGGCACTCTACCGACAATTTGCTCAACCTGGAATCTGTCATTCGATCGCCCTTTACCCAGCGACAACTCTGATTGCTGTCTTTTTCGACCAAACGAAGGCCTATAATACCACATGGTGACATCATACCCTCGCTGTTCTGCATGAGTGGGGTCTCTGGGACTGACTCCCGGTTTTTATAAAGAACTTTTTCTCGCTCTACACTTTCCGAGTTCACGACAGTGCTTCCCACAGTGCACCCCATATGCACGAGAATGGGGTCCCACAGGGCTCTGTCCTGAGTGTCCCACTCTTTATATTTCCTCTCAATGGCCTTGCATTGGCAGTAGGGTTCTCAGTATCTCCCCTCCTATATGCTGACGATTTTTGTATTTCCTTCTGCTCCTCTTCCATTGGTGTGGCTGAATGCCAGCTTCAGGGAGCTATACGGAAGGTGCAGTCGTGGCCCCTCACTCACGGCTTTCAGGTAGCTGTACAAAGCCCTCGTACAGTTCTGTATTGACTGGGAGCCTGGTATACGGTGCAGCATCGCCCTCCACACTGCGTCTGCTGGACCCCTACTCACCACAGTGGAGTTAGGCCCATGATGGGAGCTTTTCGAATGACCCCAGTGATAAGTCTTCTCATGGCAGCTGGTGTTCCTCCATTGCAGGTACGGTGGCAATTACTGCTTGCCAATTATACTGCCCACATTCACAGTTGGCCTTGCCATCCAAATTACCGTCTCCTTTTCCCCAACACTGCAATCCATCTCCCTCAAAGGTGGCTCTGAACTGGGAATCCCCTTGCCGTCTATGTGTGGTCACTCCTTACTGAATTCGACACTCCCCCTCTATCACCTTTCCTGCGAGTCCACTTCTGTACACTTCCAGCAACCATACCTCAGCCACAGCTTTGGCTGGACCTATCACAAAGCCCAAAAGACTCAGTTCCACCTGAGGTCCTTCGCCAGCAATTCCTCTCTCTTCTCAGCAAGTTCAGGGGCTCAGAAATAGTCTACACAGATGAGTCAATGGTTGACGGTCTTGTGGCTTCACTTAGGCTCAAGTTGGCTAACTGTACAACGCTCCTTGCAAAATGGCTGCAATGTTTTCACTGCAGAGTTGGTTTCCATTTATTGATTGGCGACTCCATGGAGTGTCCTGTGCACCACGACCAGATAATGGATATACTTAGAAGGAGAGACAGCATTGGTCGTATTTTTTTTGTTTTATTAACCGCAAAATCGATTTTCGGTCACTTAGAGCCATCACATGTGATCGCTCTAAGCTTGTTGACACCAGTGCCTACCAATTTAAATTATATATTACAGCACTGAGGATGGTCACTTAGTGACCGAAAATCGATTTTGCGGTTAATAAAACAAAAATATACGACCAATGCTGTCTCTCCTTCTAAGGTTTCCATTTATGCTGCTCTTGAGCATATCTGCTCCTGCACCAGTGAGTCCTTTGTCATCTGTAGTGACTCCTTAAGCAGCCTACAAACCCCAGGACATGTCGGGTTACTGAGCAATTAACTTGTCTTTTACAGGCTGCTTGTAAACCAACTCTGGAGATTCGCCTGCCGGAGACCGATTTGCGATTGATCTTCTGCCGCAAAGTTTTCATGATCTTTGATACCGAATGGCGCACCCTCAGTACACCAAATAAACTCTGTGTTATAAAGGAGACAATGAATGTGTGGTGATCATCCATGTGAGCCACTCGCAGGGAATCTATTGTCCTTTGCCAGCTCCACATTGGCCGTACATGGATAAAATTTGGTCACCTCCTCCGTCACTGTGGCGTTCATATGACTGTCGTCCACATCTTGTTGGACTGCCCAATTTTAACTGCTCTGAGACAGACTTTTAACCTCCCCAGTGCCCTACCTACAGTGTTGGGTGACAATGTCTCAACAGCAGATTTAGTTTTACATTTTATTCGTGAGGGGTTTTTGTCATGCAATCTAAGGGTGGGCATCTGGCCTTATCTCCAAGTTATCCACCCTCCCTCCATTTTAACTCTCTATCACCCTTTCTTTGCATTTTGTTTGCCTTGATGTTTGTCTTTTCCCTACATGTGTTCATCTCGCCTTGTCTATTTAGGCTGGGCATATTAGTGTGTTGCAGAGTGGCTGACCCATCATTTTTTATTCTTGTGATCAGCCAGCCCAGACCATCTGCTCTACGATTTTAATACCTTCCTCTACTTTTCCTTGTGGTGTATGTTTTCCCCTTCTTTGTTTGCTTCCTTCGTTTTCTCTTTCCGTGTGGTTCCCTAGTACTTTCACACCCTATTACTTTCCCAGACTAATTTTGAGGGGCTGATGACCCTGTAGTTTGGTCCCTTTATACCCCAACCCGGAAATACGGAAACGTCCGATCCAACCCGTCTGCTTTGACCCATGACGTCACAAATATGGCGGAAACAAAAACAAACACACACACTTTCCACAAGAAGCCTAATGACACTAATGGGACAAGCGCGGGAAATGGGGTGTTTTGGGTGGGGGGCAAACTAAATATAAACAAATTTAGACACCTTGCGTAGCTACAACGTGTAAGTGAAGACAGCCATGCATGAATACCCACCCACCTCCCCAGGGGTCGTAACCCCTGCAACCCATAGAAGATAAAGATGCTTCAGTAGCTGATTAGTGTTTTTTGTCTTTTTAAAAAAAAGATCTCACGGGATAGAACGAACAGATCAGAAAGATAAATATAATAAACTAAAACAGAAATTGGAGGAAACAGATAATTAAAATAAGTAATAAGTGTTTTTAAATTAAAAAAAAAAAAAAATCTCACGAGATAGAACGAACAGATCAGAAAAGTAAATAAAATAAGATAAAACAGAACTGGAGACAGCCACACTCAAACCAGACTCTGCGCCGTCATGACGTCACACACGACAACACCCTTACGTCACGGGTCAAAGCCGACGCGTGGGATCGGACGCTTCTGTCGACCCCCCAACCCAACCAACTTCCCCCCCCCCCCTCCACACACACACACACACATTATTATTCCAGCACTGCTCTTGACGACCCAGTCCTCTCTCTCTCTCTCTCTCTCTCTCTCTCTCTCTCTCTCTCTGTGTGTGTGTGTGTGTGTGTGTGTGTGTGTGTGTGAAAGAGAGAATAAGTCATGCTAGTGTTCAATTTCTTGTTCGTGGCTATTGGCTGCTCACTCATTGAAGTCCCTTCAAATGGTTGTCTTCACCCATTTAATTATTTATCATTGCTGTGCTTGTATTTTTATGGAAACAGTAATGTACCTTTGATTTAGAACTACCCTGATATTTATTTTGCATGTGTTTTCTGTGTTAATAGATCTTCCGCCAATTCAATATGATCCTGTTTTATGTACAAGGAATACATGCAGGGCAATTTTGAATCCTCTGTGTCAAGTTGATTATCGAGCAAAACTGTGGGTCTGCAACTTCTGTTTTCAGCGAAATCCGGTAAGTTGCTACTCAGTCTTTCATGTGTTTTGTGGAAAACATACAGATTATTTGTATTTAAACTTTGAAAATAGTTGCAAAAGCTAACAATCAAAATTTCAATACTTGAGAAGAATGTAGTGTATATACTTCTTCTGCAGTTGTAATAATGGCTGTGTATGTAATTGACTATTAGCTAAACTTTGTAGATGAGAGTAAATTGTTGGAATATCAGGGTATGCTGAATGTTCACAGCCTTAGGTTTCACTTGCTCTTTCCGAATGTGACACTTGTGTGCATCATACACAGAATTAGGGGTCATCGTTCTGTTATTTTTGTAACCTAGTCTTCTTGTGCCTGCCTCTGACCAAGGTGCTGCAGAGATTATGCCACGGAAACATCATGGTGGAGGAGCAGGTTCAAATTCCTGTCTTGCCATCTGGATTTAGCTTAACCATGTTTTCCATAAGTTATTGGAGGCAAATACTCAGATGGTTCCTTCGAGAAGAGCAGGACTGATTTTCTTCACTATCAGTGCCATCTCCATGTCCACAGTGTCCCAGGATAGAGTGCAGATAGTATAACATTGCAGTTGGCCATGAGCATAAGCAAATGAGAACTGGGGCTGTGTTAGGAGAAGGGAGAAGTAGAGTGGAATAGGGCAACAAGTCCTGCCTCTCCCTCCGAAAGCTGGCACCCTACATCTGCCTTCTGTGCTCCGAAAGCAGAACTGAGGTAATGGTCACCACTCCTCTCTGTTGTTGTGTGAGGGTCATACTTGACCCCATCATGGACCAGGATTAGTGTCTTCAGTTATGTTAAAATTTGTTTTTGTGGAGACCTTGTTGTACCAGTGACATTACTGACGGCAGCAGCAGTCACATGAGGTCACCACTTGATGACACCTGAGGACCGCTCAGTCAAAAAGCTTGTGGATTTTAAACCACTAGGCGCAGCTGAAAGCCCAAGAGAATCTGATCGAGAAGTATCTGTGTTACTTTTCCAAGCCACATTGAATGGAAGGGGTTTGAGTTGTAGTTGTGGTTCATAACGGATGCAAAATGAATTAGCTTCCATTGTAGTAGTCTTTATGTACATTTTCCATAATTGATTTTGACATGATGCTGGAAAGTCTGAAACCAACAAGGTTCTTCATCTAATTCTATATCTAGATTTAAAAAGAAAAATGAACAATGCTAGTACTTCAACAGACTGGTTGAGAATTATGAATTATAAGGAGACAACACACTGAAAGGCAGAAGTGTTGTGTTATTGATAGGAGGTACACATACAGAAGGTACAGAGCTTTGCTAGCTTTTGGAATGCACTTCCTTTTTCAAGCTCGTAAGTAACACATCCACAGAAGCAAGCAAGCGCGCGCACACACACACACACACACACACACACACACACACACACACACACACACACCTGTCTCCTACATGGTACTCAGTCAACTGCCAGCTATTTCCTGGCCCGGGTTGAGTGTATTAGGGTGAGATGTAGGGTGGGATGTGGTGGGGTGAGGAATGGAGAGAGTCAGGAGGCAGGGAGGGTGTTGGGGGGAAGCATCTAGCAGCTTGTGGGAGAATGGGGAGCCATCTGTGGACTAGCTAGGAGTGTAGGTAGAGGGGGCTGCACTTTGACAACTGCCATCCCTTTGACACCAAAAAATCCCTCACATACAGTCTGGTCACCTGCAATAGACACATCTGCAGTGATAACTCCCTTACCCAGTATCCTGCAGGCATCACAAATGCCTTTGCATACAGGGAATACCCTCCAGACCTAATTCACAAATAGACCTCTTGTGCCATGTGCTCAAAGACACCTGATCATACCCATCCCGAGAACCAACCACAAAGAAAAGCCCCCCTTGTCACCCGATACCATCCCAGGCTCGAACGGCTGAACCATGTCCTTCATCAGGGCTTTGGTTATCTATCATCATGCCTTGAAATGAGGGACTTCCTTCCCAGGATACTTCCAACCCCTCCCAGAGTGGTGTTCCACCGCCCACTCAACCTTCACAACATCCTAGTCCATCCCTATGCCACTCCCACCCCCAATCCCCTGCCACAGGGATCATACACCTGCGAAAGACCCAGATGCAAGACCTGCCCAATCCACTAACCCAGCACCATCTACTGTCCCATCACTGGCTTGTTCTACCCCATCAGAGGCTGGACCACCTGTGAAAGCATCCATGTTACATACCAACTCTGCTGCAAGCACTCCACAGTGTTTTACATTGGTATGACAACCAACAAACTGTCAATCCAAATTAATGGCCACTGTCAAACTGTTGCCAAAAGCAAGGTAGACCACCCAGTGCCACAACATGCAGCAGAGCACATGGAGATTTCATTTCAGGATCTGGATACTCCCCACCACCACCAGCTTTCCGAGCTGCACAGATGGGAGCTATCCTTACAGCACATCCTTTGCTCCTGTAACCTTCCTGACCTAATTGAATTGCTAGACACTTCCCCCCAACCCCCTCCCTGCATCCAGCAGCCTCTTTGTCCCTCAACCCACTCCTCACACCCACCCGCACCTCATCCCAGTACACTCACTGTGGGCCAGAAAATAGCTGGCAGTCGACATTTATGCTACATCCCTTGAAAAAGCAAGTGCATTCTAAAAGCCAGCAAAGCTCTGTACCTTCTGTTTGCGTACCTGTTGATGACAGAGCGAGTCAGCTCCTTTATTCCTAAATGATTCGTACTTCAGCAGACTGTTGTGTTAAATTACACCTGCTGGAGACCAAAGTATAAAAATATTTAATCTGACTACTGAGAATTCATTATAAAAAATTATTGCATTGCATGTATTGTTATGACAAATCATCATACATTATAGATAGAACTTGTTTTACTGTTCGACTTGGCACATGTGTCTTCTAATTCCACCTGTACAGTGGAAACAGTTGGAGAACTATGTTAAAAGGAATGAAGTTTTCGTATATATGTAAGTGCATAAATATGTTATTGACATGTTTGAAATCCCAGGAGTTAAATTCCAATAAGCAAGATGTAGTTTAAGATTACAGAAACTTTAAATAAATTGAAAGAAGAAATATATCAACTCTGATTTTTATAAAATTGTTAATTTATAGTGTTTTATCATTATGCTCAAATTCAGAGCCACTTAATGTTAGCAGTTTTAATTCCGTTAACAGTTATGACAATTTGTTTCAGTTTCCACCACAATATTCTGGAATATCAGAGCAACAGCAGCCTGCTGAACTTATTCCAATGTTTTCAACTATAGAATACACTATCACGGTAAGTATTTGTTTATCTAAAAACAAAGATGATGTGACTTACCAAACGAAAGCGCTGGCAGGTTGATAGACACACAAACAAACACAAACATACATACAAAATTCTAGCTTTCGCAACCAATGGTTGCTTCGTCAGGAAAGAGGGAAGGAGAGGGAAAGACGAAAGGATGTGGGTTTTAAGGGAGAGGGTAAGGAGTCATTCCAATCCCGGGAGCGGAAAGACTTACCTTACGGGGAAAAAAGGACGGGCATACACTCGTGCACGCGCGCGCCCACACACACACACACACACACACACACACACACACACAATCCATCCACACATATACAGACACAAGCAGACATATTCAAAGACAAAGAGTTTCTGAAAGACAAAGAGTTTCTGCAACTCTTTGTCTTTGAATATGTCTGCTTGTGTCTGGATATGTGTGTGTGTGCGAGTGTATACCCGTCCTTTTTTCCCCCTAAGGTAAGTATTTCCGCTCCCGGGATTGGAATGACTCCTTACCCTCTCCCTTAAAACCCACATCCTTTCGTCTTTCCCTCTCCTTCCATCTTTCCTGATGAAGCAACCGTTGGTTGCGAAAGCTAGAATTTTGTGTGTATGTTTGTGTTTGTTTGTCTATCGACCTGCCAGCACTTTCGTTTGGTAAGTCACATCATCTTTGTTTTTAGATATATTTTTCCCACATGGAATGTTTCCCTCTATTATATTCATAAGTATTTATTTAAAATGTTTCGTTGTGATCTTGAGGTTATTGTATAACAGCCAAGTGTGTCTTGTAGACGAAGGTGTAAGTAGATGAATTACGGACAGTAACTTCATTTAATGAAGGTTTATTCATCACTTGCACATACAAGAGTGTGGAGCGAACTGCCTCTGGCCAGAGCTCGTATAGTATATATACAGCTACAGAAAATTCCAGTACAATGATTCTTGACATTTGTGGATACTTCTAGAATGTACTTGAACCGAATATAGAAATTAAAATTGTAAAGTGCAGATGAGTTTTAACTCACGACCACCCATGCAACAGTTTAGTATCAGAACCTCTACACCACGGTGCTACTCAGCTTCTTCTGTGACATTGCTCCCTCCTTAAGAGAACAACGTCTCAGTGTTACGTCCTCCTATTCTGGTAACGAGTCATTGGTCCTGCATACTCTGACTCCTGGTGACTGATTCTCGCCCTGGCGGTGATATTCTTAGATGCTTTCCGTTTGTTGCCTGTCGCTGGAGCTTCAAATTTATCCTGGGTTGCAGAATGCTTATAGGGCTTCATTTGAGGGACATGGACCATATCTCTGATCTTTTGTCGTCTTGTGTCAGGGTTGAAATCTTCAATTTCATAAGTAACATCAGACAACTGTCTCACAACCTTACAAGGTCCAAAGTAGCGCTTGAGGAGCTTCTCAGAGAGACCAACCTTCCAAACAGGAGTGAAGATCCAGACGAAGTCACCAGGCTGGTAGACAACAGGGCGGTGGCTTGCGTCATACCTTCAGCGATCATTTTCTTGAGCCTGCAGCGTGCGGAGTTGAGCTAACTGCTGAGCTTCCTGAGCTCTGGTTAACACCTGGCCGATGTAGTCATCGTCCATGTCATCAGGATGTAACGGAAACACAGTGTCCATTGTCTTAGTCGCCTCATGCCCATGCACCAGGAAAAATGACGTAAATTCTGTGGTGTCTTGTTTGGCAGTGTTGTATGCAAACATCACGAAAGGTAGCACCGAATCCCAGTTGCTTGGCTCAACATTGACGAACATTGATAGCATGTCGGCCAAGGTCTTATTAAGGCATTCAGTAAGCCTGTTAGTTTGTGGATGGTAGGCAGTCGTCATGTGATGAGTAATGTTGCACCGACGGTTTATCCCTCTCACAAGATTCAATTGAAAAACTTTTTCTCGATCCGTAATTAACAACCTTGGGGCACAGTGTTTCAGTACAATGTCTTTCACGATAAATTTGGCTACCTCGGACGCTTCGGCTGTTTTCACAGCTTTTGTAATGGCACAGCATGTCAGATAATCAGTGCAAACAATAATCCATCTATTACCACTAGCAGACGTTGGAAATTCCTAGGAGGTCAATCCCAATACACTGGAAAGGCGTTTCGGCTGGTGGAATTGGTATGAGTCGGCCAGGTGGTTTCTGAGGAACTGCCTTTCTCCTCTGGCACTCTCGACAGTGCGACACATAGTGACGGACACTCCTAAATAAAACTGGCCAGAAAAATCTCTTGCAGATCTTAAGAAATCATAAATGTCCGGCTTCAGGTGTGTCATGGAATTTCTGTAGAACACCTAAGCGCATGTGTTTAGGAATCGCTGGTAGCCACCTGTTTCCAAACGGATGAAAGTTTTTCTTGCAAAGTAATCCATTAACTAGCTCAAATTGTCTTTTCACATCCTCTGACCAATTTAACGCAAGCATAATTTGAGATATCTTGGCATCCTTCTTCTGCTCAGCAGAGAGATGCTGGAGTGCAGTGAGACAGTCACTATCTTCATCAAACTCTTGATGCTCTTGCACAGGGTTTCTTGTGAGACAGTCGGCATCTTGGTGTTTTCTTCCACTTTTGTACACCGTGGTAATGTCATACTATTGAAGATGTAGTGCCCACGTGGTGAGTCATCCTGTTGGATCCTTAAGACCTGTCAACCAACAAAGTGAATGATGGTCTGTAACAACTGTGAATGGCTTTCCATAGAGATACTGTCAAAATTTGCACATGGCCCAGATCACAGCAAGACTTTCTCTTTCTGTAGTTGAGTAGTTTCTCTGAGCTTTTGTAAGTGTCCTAGAAGCATAGGCTATAACCTTCTCTTTTTCCATCTGAAATTTGCACCAGAACAGCGCCGATACCTTACTCACTGTCATCTGTGTGTACTGTATTTACTCGAATCTAAGCTGCACCTGAAAAATGAGACTCGAAATCAAGGAAAAAATTTTTCCCGAATCTAAGCCGCACCTGAAATTTGAGACTCGAAATTCAAGGGGAGAGAAGAGTTTTAGGCTACACCTCCAAATCGAAACAAAGTTGGTACATTGTAATATGAGACACAATTTAGGTCGAATGAATGACGATACAGCTACAGTAGTTTGGTTCGAGTAGTAGGCTTAGCAGTTAAGCTTTACCAGCTAGCCATTGCTATGTGTCAGGCGCTCCATCCGTATTTATACAAGTACCCTTCCTTTTTCAAGTGCTTCGTCTGGTTTGAATCGATTGCTTATTTTTCTTTGATCTGATAAGTGGCGTTCTCTTTGTTATAGGTGTTTACGTCACTCTAAGCTGAAAATGCATTACTGTACTGTGTCATGAATTGTTTGTCGCATTCTGATAATTAGTGTTTACGACCTGTTGCCGCTCACGGCATGGCTTGCTTGCTTTTGTGCATGCTACCGCCGCTTACAATTAAAAAAAAAAAAGGCAAGAGACTGCTATTTGTTGTTACCAACACTGCTGCTTTCTTTGAGAATGATGAATAATGACCAAATAATAGACTGCGTATGATGGAAGATGTTCTGAACGAGAGTTTAGCGAAAATTATTCTCCGTTTGAAAATCTTTGCAGACGCCTCTTTAGTACATAACATTCTGCACAGAAATTAGTCATCCTAGATTTTAAAATCTATTCAATTGCCGTGCTTCATTTCTGATTGTATCACTATTAGGCATAAGAACAATACGAATATAAACATGAGATGTTGTCTCACTCTAGTTTCGTAGTTTATTAGGCAGACAGGATTTAAATGAGATAGCAGCAAACACGAAACAATACATGGCAAAATGTTTATATTCGTATTATTCTTATGGTGAAGAGAATACTGCATGTGATTCACAGTTCATAAAAGTTCCTATTAGCAACCATCTCTTCTCACAGGTAGAAAAAATTCTGAACGTAGAGTTGGCTGTATTGACAAACATCCCAAACAGTCTTGCCAGTCGGATTTTCGTAGTACATTGAAATGCTGCTACATTCGAAGATGAACAATAAGGAATTTGTATTTACTTCGTTGAATAATGTATGAAAATGCAGTGGTCGAAACTCGGGGCAGAGAAAAAAAATCTCGTCTTCAACCTTTTTTTTTGTAAATTTATTTACTGACGCAGAGGTTTTGGCGCCAGTATTTATCTTTGTGCCTGTGAAGCGCTACATATATTCGACGGCAGAAGTTAGTTGTGGCGGCACCTACCAACATTTTTCAGAACATCCGCATACTTTGCTCTCGATTCTAAGCCGCAGGCGGTTTTTTGGATTACAAAAACCGGAAAAAAAGTGCGGCTTGGATTCGAGTAAATACGGTAGTTCTGTAGGTGTTCTCTCATCATACAGACCAAGTACAGGGTCAGTCGTCAGAGCCCTTCGCAGCATATCGAAAGAATCTTGTTGAGCACCACCCCAGATGAATTTAGCATCGGCTTTTAACAATGCTTGGAGTGGCCTGGTTTTGATACAAAAGTTTTTGATGAAAAGACAGTAATAAGAACGTAATCCGAGGAAGCTTCACACATCTCTAATACTTTTAGGAATAGGAAATTCCATTATAGATCTCACCTTTTCTGGATCTGGCCCCACACCTTCATTTGCCATAAGGTGTCCAAGTATTTTGATTTCTTTTGCTCCAAAGAGACACTTTCTTGGATTAAGTTTCAGTCTGCAATGCTGGAGACACTTAAGAACAGCCCTCAGTCTTTTTATATGTTCATCAAGAGTCTCTGACAACACTATAATGTCATCTAAATAACAAAGACACATCGTCAACATCAGATGCCTTAGAAGATTATCCATCATCCGTTCAAAAGTTACCTTAAGCTTATACAGGCCCTAAGGGGTGATGAATGCAGTTTTCTCATGAACAGCCTCATCTACTTCGATTTGCCAGTATCCCGAGTACATGTCCATGCTTGAGAAAAACTTGGCCCACTTCAGATAATCTAGTGTATCGTCAATTCGTGGAAGAGGGTAAACGCCCTTTTTAGTTATCTTATTAAGCTTCCAGTAATCAACACAAAAGTGCCAACTGCCATCCTTCTTCCTGGCGAGGACCACTGGTGATGACCATGGGCTCTGCGAAGGCTGAATGATGTCATTCATCAGCATTTTCTCTACCTCGTCGTGAATTATTCGATGTTCCATTGCTGACACATGGTATGCTCTCTGGCTTATTGGTTGATGGTCTCCAGTGCGAATCTGGTGCTTCACAGTTGATTTGTCTAATTTACTCTTCATCTGTGGATTGAAGCATTCAGAGAACTCTTGAAGAATGGCAAGTAGCTTCTTCTGTTGTTCCTTAGTGAGATCTGGTGATAGTTGAACTAGAAGATCTTGTCTCGTAGTGGTAGTGCTAATTTCGCCCACAGACTCAGCATGGGAGGTTTCTGTGATGCTCGGCTGTTCTTCAATTAATGGCTCAGCGTTTGCAACGCACATGTGTCTTGGGAGGATCTGTGGTTCTTGGCGACAGTTAACTATCCACAATTCACCGAATCTGTTCTTAAATAAGATGACAGAGGCTGGGATGACCAAGTTATTCTTCAGTGGTATGCTTCTCTTACATTCCACTACAAGATCCATTGACAGTTATCTTTCTAGCGCTGATTGCAGGAATTATCACTTCAACCAGCACACATAGTTTCCACACACTTGGATGCGCCTCTTCCTGTCCACAGTATCTCATCTTGTCTAGCATAATAATCTTCGAGCAACCACAATCCGTAATTGCCTGAGAAGCTGTCAAAAAGTCCCATCCGAGAATGACGTCATTACTACACTCTTGTAAGATGATGAATTCTAAGGGCTGTGTGTGGCCACTTATATCCACACAATTGGTACATCTTCCTGTAGGTTTTACATATATCCCATTAGCCACCTTCAGTAGAGATGTTTTGTTGTTGATGAATACGGTTTTCTGCAACTGGCGATGGCACTTCTCCAAAATGACTAAATATGATGCTCCATAGTCAACAAGGGCTTGGGCGGGTTGGCCATCCATGAGGATATCAATGTAGTTTCCTATCATTTTTGTAGTGATTGACGGCAGAGGATTTTTCTCTTCGACAGCCTCACCTCCAAGGGAAGTCGCACTCTTTAGTTTTCCAGGTTGCGGCAGCTAGGTGATTGGCTGGAGCTTCTAAACGGCAATGGAGACCTTGATCGGCGTGTTGGGGAGCGTCCTCTCCAGTGGCTATCTTGCAGTGATGGTGACCTATTTCATTCTGCACCCACATCATTTTGTTCATCTTCGTTGTCCCAGAGTTGGCGTTGGCTAAGATCGGTCTGCCGTCTTTTGGCACGGGCATCATCAAATATCTGCTGCCTTTCTTGACAGTGGCACACCACATGTCCTGGTTATCTGCAGTGGAAATGTACTGGTTGGTTATCCTGGGTCCTCCAGACGTCAGTCTTCCTTGATGCCCAAACAGGTTCGTCATGCGGCATTGTAGTAACATAACTTCACCTCGGTCTCGACTTTATTGCTGTTTTAAAGGGAAATGAAGGATGAGAGACTGGGTTCAATGTCTGTTCCACTTCCTCTCTTATGACCTCTTGAAGCTTTTTTTTGCTTGCTGTGCAATCAAAGTGCCTTCTGAACTTCCTCTCTCACTATCTGATGAAGAACACTTGTGAAATCAGTTGCTTCCTCCATCACAGACCTGGATACGACTTTTGGAAGCCGTTCAAACTTCTTGCGTGTAATTCTTTTTTGATGCATTGTCTCAATATACTGGCACCATTTTATGAAGTCATCTGCTGTCGAAACCTCCTTCAGGAGTAGGGCTTGATACGTGTCCTCAGCAACACCCTTCTTGAGATGTGCAACCTTATCTTCCTCCTCCATTCTAGGATCCATTATTTTACACAGCTCCAAGATGTCTTGAATGTAGGATGCTGTAGTTTCTCCTGGACACTGTGTCCTCCACTTTAATTTATCTTCAGCCTTGCACTTCTGTCATTGTGTGTCGCCAAATACTTGCGCAGTTCTGTATGGAATACTTCCCAGCTTGTGAACTTCTTCTCATTGTTCTCATACCATTGCTTGCAGTGCTCTCCAAGTAGAAAAATACGTTAGCCAAACAGGAGGTGTCATCCCATTTGTTAAATTTGGTTATATGCTCATATACCTTCAGCCACTTGTTTGGCTCTTGGCCATCATCACCAGAGAACCCGGAAGGATGTCTCATGTGGTGGCACACAGTTGCTGTCATCCTAATGTCGTCCTCTTCTTCTGTCTCCGATAGATTGCGATCTGATGAATATGGCTCGAACTCAGGTTTCTCACCACGTAAACGGCGGTTCTGTCGTGGCCTGATGGGAGCCACTGTGTCGTCGATAATGTGCGCTATCACAATTTCCAATACCCAGCGTCTACGTCAGAATAATGTCTTGTAAAAAAAAGAAGGTGTAAGTAGATGAATGACGAACACTAACTTCACTTAACGAAGTTTATTCATCAGAACATTTCAGTGCAATGATTCTTGACATTTGTGGATAGGCTACTTCTAGAATGTACTCGAACCGAATATAGAAATTAAAATTGTACAGTCCAGGTGAGTTTTGAACTCGTGACCCTCCATGCAACAGTTTAGTATCAGAACCTCTACACCATGGTGCTAACCAGCTTCTTCTATGACAATAGGCATAAAACTTGTCGTGATAGAAAACGATAACTTATAAAAAAAAGTTTGTAAAAATATACTTGTTTCTGGTCTAAAGGCAAATACACAAGAAAGTCTTTAGGTTTGTATTCAAAATTTTTAATTTTTATTTAGTTCAGAAAGTGTGTAAAATTCTTATGATAATTGTTTGCATTAAAATAAATTTTGCACTGCATGATATGTGCAAACTTGTATTCACATTGTCTTGCATGTATAGCAGACAAAGGTGACACTACAGTGCAGTGCAAGTTGTGTGGTTTTACATGTAATTTTGCAACACTTTCAAAGTGCTTCTGCATCAGCCACTAGAGGTGCTGTATTCTATGATGCTTTTGCACTTACTCTTAGCATAGTTTTTTATTCTGTTGCTTTTTGACTGTTGCATACTCTGGTTGTCAGGTCAGTTCTACTTCCATGTAAAACACCTTGATCTAACATTTGTCATTAACCACCTCTCTATGCATCTGTGTTACTGATTCTGATGCAAAGAGTCTCTTTCACTATATCAGCGGCTAATAGTATGCAGTAATTTGTTCAGGTAGCCACAGACACACAGCCGCTCCAACACTGGTGATGCCCCCCTGCGGGTCCGGGGTAAGAATAGGCCCGAGGTATTTCTGCCTGTCGTAAGAGGCGACTAAAAGGAGTTTCAACCGTTTCGGCCTTCCATGTGATGGTCCCCCTTGGGGTTTGACCTCCATTTTTCAAAATTCTACAGAAGTACGAGCCTTTTGGGGAAAGACGCCTTACGTGATGTATCACTTGTCCTCAGTGCACTAAGAGCTTTGCACTCAGCATTGTAACGGCGTTGTAACCACACCCACTATTCCTCAAATTAGGCCTAAACGCCCGATGGGTTGCACAAGTTACGCCCATAGTGCGTCCCCAACTGCACCTGCGATCATGATGGACTTTCCATGGCACCCGAAATCCAGCACGGTAGCCAGCCCGTTGTGGTGGGGTCGTCATGTACCCTCTAGGCTGTAGCCCCCTGACAACACAGGGATCGTACTGCCGATACCTGAGCTGCACCCTCCCCACGTCGGCCAAGGAGTAGATGCCCGTCTCCTTGGGGCATCAGGACTCCCGGCAACGGTCATCCTGCCAGGTGGTGGCACCCGTGGGGAGAGCCCCTGGTCGGAGTGGGTGGTATCGGGGCGGACGTTTCGCAGATGAAACGTCAACATGTATCAGGTCGATCTGCGGCAGAGTCTTTTAAAAAGAAAGGTACTGTCTCTGGTTCTGGTTCTCCTGCCCTTTCCCCCTTGGCCACTCCCTGGGAGGAAGGACAGGCCCGCCGGCTTGGGGCGAAGTTCTTCCCCCGCTATTTAGTCTGTTCTCGGACCGATGGGGGGACGTTCGCCACCTCCAAGCCCATGTTCTTTGTCCAGCACATCGAGGACATCTTCGGGGAAATCGAGGCTCTCAGTAAAATGCGTTCGGGGTCTGTTCTTATAAAGACCACCTCCGCCACACAGTCGGTGGCGCTCCAGGCGTGCGACCGACTAGGGGACATCCCAGTGTCCATTGTCCCGCATCTGGCACTGAATAGGACACATGGGGTTATTTTTCATCGGGACCTCCTGCTGCAATCTGATGAGGAGCTCAGGGCCAACCTGGAGCGCCGAGGCGTGCATTTCGTCCGGCGAGTCCAGCGCGGCCCCAAAGACCGTCGCATCGACACCGGGGCCTTTATCCTCGCCTTCGAGGGGGACGTTCTCCCGGAGAAGGTAAAGGTGATGTGCTACCGGTGCGACGTGCGACCTTACGTCCCGCCTCCTATGCGCTGCTTTCGGTGTTTGCGCTTTGGGCACATGTCGTCACAGTGTGAGGCTGAGCCCCTTTGTGGCGATTGTGGATGTCCTCTTCGTGAGGAACATACATGCACCCCACCACCTCGGTGCGTCAATTGTCCTGGCATCCACTCGCCTAGATCTTTAGACTGCCCCGCGTATCAGATGGAGAAGAAGATTCAAGAATTAAAAACTTTGGATCGTCTCTCTTATTCTGAGGCCAGGAAGAAGTATGACCGCCTCCATCCCGTGACGTTGACAACTTCGTTTGCCTCAGTCGTGTCCACTCCTTCCACAGTATCCTCACCCCTATCCTGTCCCCCCTCCACCTCCTCACCCCATCCGGGGTCTCTGCCTCTGCCTCCCAAATCCCTCCCTTCCAAATCCTCCTACCTCGCGGCCCCTGTTCCCTCTGCCCCAGGGGCCACCCTTCCTCCTCTTCCCCCTCCGCCGTCTGAGAAGCGATCCTCTTCTCAGGCGTCCATCGGGGAAACGTTCCGGACCTCGGTTTCCGAGGTCCAGCGTTCCAAAACGGACCCCGCACGTGAGGACCTTCTTCGGGTCCAGCCCACCATCCCCGTGCCTCTTCGGACTTCCAAGAAGGCCTCCAAGAAGAAGTCTTTATCCCCCTCTCCACCCCGGCGCGTTTCGACTGACGCTCCATCCGCGAGTCGCTGCTCCCGGCCGTCCTCAGTTTCGCCGGGATGCTCTGCTGCCAGGCGCTCAGCTGGCCTCTCGTCGGTGAATGATGCTGCCCCTCCTACGCAACCCGGGAAAGTGGCCGCAGCTGGCGACGACTCGATGGAACAGGATCCGCCTCCCGCCGGTTGTAGCGTTGTTCCCTCGAAACCTGGCCCTCCGCGGCCGTCGAGGTGACCAGCTCTTCACCCGTTTCGTTCCCCCTTTTTTCTGACTAGCGATGGCTTTGTTACATTGGAACATAAGAGGTATTCAATCTAATCGGGAGGAATTACAATTGCTCCTTCGCCTGCACTGTCCGCTCGTCCTTGGTCTCCAGGAAACCAAGTTGCACCCAACTGACCGTATTGCTTTTACCCACTACACCTCGGAGCGGTCTGACCTCACCCCTGTGGACGGTATTCCAGCTCATGGTGGGGTCATGTTGCTCGTTCGGGACGATGTTAATTACCATCCCATCCCATTGACCACCCCACTCCAAGCAGTAGCTGTCCGTATTACTCTTTCTGCCTTTACTTTTTCTGTTTGTACCGTCTACACTCCATCGTCATCCGCAGTTAGTCGGGCTGACATGATGCACCTGATTGTTCAGCTTCCTCCGCCGTTTTTGTTGTTTGGCGACTTCAATGCTCATCAACCCCTTTAGGGCTCTCCTGTATCCTGTCAGAGAGGCTCCCTCTTGGCGGATGTCTTCAACCATCTCAATCTTGTCTGCCTCAATACTGGTGCCCCGACTTTCCTCTCGGACTCTACTCATACCTACTCCCACTTGGACCTCTCGATCTGTTCTACCACTCTTGCCCGTTGGTTTGAGTGGTATGTCCTTTCTGACACGTATTCGAGCGACCACTTCCCCTGTGTCGTTCGTCTCCTGCACCACACCCCATCCCCACGTCCTTCGAGCTGGAACATACCGAAAGCTGACTGGGACTTTACTCCTCCCTGGCGACCTTTCCGGACCACGATTTTCTCAGTTGTGACAGTCAGATCGAATACCTCACGGCTGTTATCATCAATGCTGCCGAACGTTCCATTCCTCTTACTACCTCTTCTTCACATCGCATTTCCGTCCCCTGGTGGAATGAGGCTTGTAGAGACGCTATCCGTGCTCGACGACGTGCTTTACGCACCTTTCGCCGCCATCCTACGTTGGCGAATTGTATTGGATACAAACGACTCCGAGCGCAATGCCGTAGAGTCATCAAAGACAGCAAAAAAGCTTGTTGGGCCTCTTTCACCAGCTCCTTTAACAGTTTTACTCCCTCTTCTGTCGTCTGGGGTGGCCTGCGCCGGCTGTCGGGCATTAAGGCCCACACCTCGGTACCTGGCCTGACTACAGGTAATGAGGTCCTTGTTGATCCTGTGGCTGTCTCCAATGCCTTCGGCCGCTTTTTCGCGGAGGTTTCAAGCTCCGCCCATTACCACCCTGCCTTCCTTCCCAGGAAAGCGGCAGAAGAGGCTCGGCGACCTTCCTTCCACTCGCTGAATCTGGAAAATTAAAATGCCCCCTTTACTATGCGGGAACTCGAACGTGCACTTGCACTGTCCCGGTCCTCTGCTCCGGGGCCCGATGCCATTCATGTTCAGATGCTGGCACACCTTTCTCCAGCGGGCAAAAGCTTCCTTCTTCGTACCTACAATCGAGTCTGGACCGAAGGTCAGGTTCCCATGTGTTGGCGTGACGCCGTCGTTGTTCCTATACCCAAACCCGGGAAGGATAGACACCTTCCTTCTAGTTACCGCCCCATTTCTCTTACAAGCTGTGTCTGTAAGGTGATGGAGCGCATGGTTAACGCTCGGTTAGTTTGGATTCTTGAATCTCAACGGCTACTTACCAATGTTCAATGCGGCTTTCGTCGCCGCCGCTCCGCTGTTGACCACCTTGTGACCTTGTTGACATTCATCATGACCAACTTTTTGCGAAAGCGCCAAACGGTAGCCGTGTTCTTCGATTTGCAGAAGGCTTATGATACCTGTTGGAAAGGAGGTATCCTCCGCACTATGCACAGGTGGGGTCTACGCGGTCGCCTGCCCCTTTTTATTGATTCCTTTTTAACAGATCGAAAGTTTCGGGTACGTGTGGGTTCCGTATTGTCCGACGTCTTCCTCCAGGATAACGGAGTGCCTCAGGGCTCCGTCTTGAGCGTAGCCCTTTTTGCCATAGCGATCAATCCCATTATGGATTGCATTCCACCTAATGTCTCAGGCTCTGTTTTTGTCGATGACTTCGCGATCTACTGCAGTGCCCAGAGAACATGCCTCCTGGAGCGCTGCCTTCAGCGTTGTCTAGACAGCCTATACTCATGGAGTGTGGCAAATGGCTTCCGGTTCTCTGAAGAGAAGACAGTTTGTATCAACTTTTGGCGATATAAAGCGTTCCTTCCGCCATCCTTACATCTCAGTCCCGTTGTTCTCCCATTCGTGGAAACAACTAAGTTTCTAGGGCTCACACTGGACAGGAAACTTTGTTAGTCTCCGCACGTCTCTTATTTGGCTGCCCGTTGTACACGTTCCCTTAATGTCCTCAGAGTTCTTAGTGGTTCATCTTGGGGAGTGGATCGCACTGTCCTGCTTCGCTTGTATCGGTCCATAGTCCGATCAAAGCTGGATTATGGGAGCCTCGTGTACTCGTCTGCTCGGCCATCCCTCTTACGCCGTCTCAACTCCATCCACCATTGGGGGTTACGTCTTGCGACTGGAGCATTCTACACTAGTCCCGTCGAGAGTCTTTATGCTGAAGCTGCCGAATTACCATTGACCTACCGGCGCGACGTACTGCTTTGTCGGTATGCCTGCCGGCTGTTGTCAATGCCCGACCACCCCTCTTATCAGTCCTTCTTCGCCGATTCTCTCGACCGTCAGTATGGGTTGTATGTGTCTGCCCTGCTGCCCCCTGGAGTCTGCTTTCGTCGCCTGCTTCGACAATTGGATTTTGCCCTCCCTACCACCTTCAGAGAGGGTGAGAGCCCGACACCACCTTGGCTCCAGGCTCCGGTTCATATTTATCTCGACCTCAGCTCGCTCCCGAAGGAGGGTACTCCGGCTGCAGTGTATTGCTCACGGTTTGTCGAACTTCGTGCGCGACTTGACAGTCACACCTTTAATTACACTGATGGCTCCAAAACTGACGATAGTGTCGGCTGTGCCTTTGTCGTCGGGTAGCGTTCTCGCTTCCCGAGCACGGGGTTCCGGGTTCGATTCCCGGCGGGGTCAGGGATTTTCACCTGCCTCGAGATGACTGGGTGTTTGTGTTGTCCTCATCATTTCGTCATCATCCAAGAAAGTGGCGAAATTGGACTGAGCAAAGGTTGGGAAATTGTACGGGCGCTGATAACCACGCAGTTGAGCGCCCCACAAACCAAACATCATCATCATCATTTGTCGTCGGGGCTTGTCACCTTTAAATACCGGCTCCTCGACCAGTGTTCCAGCTTTACGGCCGAGCTTTTTGCTCTCCATCAGGCCGTTCAGTATGCCCGCCGCCACCGCCATTCATCGTATGTACTCTGCTCTGATTCACTCAGTGCTCTTCAGAGCCTTGGAGCTCCATATCCGCTCCATCCCTTGGTGCAACAGATCCAGCAGTCCCTCCATTCTGATGATGGCTCTCCTGCCAGCTTTCTGTGGGTTGCTGGCCATGTAGGAGTGCCTGGGAATGAGGCTGCTGATGCTGCAGCCAAGGCTGCAGTCCTCCTGCCTCGGCCAGCCTCCCATTGTGTCCCGTCATCTGACATAAGTGGGGTTGTTTGTCAGAGGCTTGTGTCATTGTGGTGGGATACTTGGTCATCACTTCAAGGAAATAAGCTCCGGGCAGTAAAACCGTTCCCAACTGCTTGGACAACCTCCTCCCAACCATCTCGGCGAGAAGAGGTCCTTCTGACCAGGTTGCGGATTGGGCATTGCCGGTTTAGCCACCGCTACCTGCTCTCCGGTGACCCGGCCCCGCAGTGCCCTTGTGGTCATGCCTTGACAGTGCGCCATGTTTTATTGTCGTGTCCCCGTTTTAGTCAATCTCGTGGTGTCCTGTCTCTGCCATCTACATTACAGGATATTTTAGCTGATGATGCTCGAGCAGCTGCTCGTGTTCTTCGTTTTATTACTTTGACTGGCTTGTCCAAAGACATCTAACTCTTTCACTTATTTTATCTGCATCTTTGTAAGAACTTTCTGGTGTCCCCCCCCCCCCCCCCCTTGAGTTTTACTAGATTCTATGTGCTCTAACAATTGTGACTGGGCGCTAATGACCTCAGTAGTTGAGCGCCCTTAAACCCCAAACAAACACTGGTGATGCCGGTGTGATAGAATCAGCCTCGTTGTATCACAGGAAGGATACACATTTGACATGATGGATGCATTGACGGAGCCCTTGCCTTCAGTCTCTTGACTCACCGTGTGTTTGCCACCATTTTTTGTGCATAACCCAGCTTTATGATTTGTGCAGATGGAAGCGAGTTTTTTCAACACTGGAATAACAGCAGATGCAACAAAATTTGCAATCGTTGTGAGTCAGCTGGGTAAGAGATACGCAGCGGGGATAGAAGATGTGATCACCTCTCTGCATATCAGAAGTTAAAAATGGAACTGATACGATGGGTTTCCACTTCACAGGAAGAACGCATTGAACAGGTCCGAAACCGAGAAGACATTGGTGACAGAAGACCCCTCAATATTTGTGACACTTGCAGTGTAAGGTAGATATGGGAACTGCGCCTGATATATTTTTGTGCACACTGTGGAGCAATCAGTTGCCACTACAGGTCAAAGCTATTATTTTATCATGAGCCAGTAGTGGAACTAAATGATAAAATATTTGATGCTATAACACTTGCACCAGTGAGCACACTAGTGGCAGTGTGCAACAGCATGTCGTTGCAAACAGTAACATGGGCTGGCTACGACTTGCTGCCCACCAAAGTGGATTTACTGACCAAGAAGATGTGAGAATTATTGAGTTGGCATGACTGCAGCAGAGACAGGGGTCATTGTTGTGAACAGTTCAGGAGGCACTCGTCCACCACTTCCTTAACATCAGGTACAAACCCGCCATTTGCTGCTATCATAGGAGTTTTGGGGAACATGCAAACAAGTGTATGATGCCCTACTCACACCAAATGTCAGCGGCAATAGCAGGATGTAGGCATGTCAGTCGATTGCTGGGCACTGTCTCAGCGCCTATTTGTCAGTGACTATAAGTCTGGGCAGAAATACCTCCGAAACTTTGGTTCTGATTGATATATCTTTCTGTTCATGAAATTGCGCAGCAACAGCTGTGCATCCACTTCTGTTTGGCAGCCATCAACAATTCAGCTATAACGACGTACGGAACGCTGTGACTCAGCCCAGACCTTTGACTTTGGTGCGACTTTGTATGGTATTTCACCATTGCATATGTGTCACAACCCATAGTAGGTGCGAATTTGTTGGCACATTGTCAACTGCTTCTAAACATGGTGAATATGCAGCTTGTTGGCGGCATCACTGGATTAACAGCTGCAGGTTTTTGTCGAGTTGCGACAATGCTCATGGCTGAACGCGTGTGACATGGCAGCTTTTGGTACACCAACTTATTGAAGAGTTTCCCAGCACTGACAAGACCTCCAGGAACACCGAAGGAGGTATCCCATGACACAGTGCATCACTTACAGACTACAGAAGGTCCACCACACTTGGCACGTGATACCAGATCGACTTGCCACAGCAAAAACGGAATGTGACAGCATGATTCGTGAAAGTATGATGCAGCTGTCGAGTAGCAATGGTCATCTCCTCTACACTTGGTACCAAAGAAGAACAGTGCATGGCGCCGTAGTGGTGATTATCAGGCTCTGAATGCTAGAACTGTCCCCGATTGTTACCCTGTACCCTTACCCTTGCTTTGGGACTATAATCGTGCATTATGTGGCATGACAGTATTCGGTGTTTTAGACTGTGCAAAGGCATATACGCAGATTCTGGTGGCAGAAGCAGATACACGGAAGGAAACAGTTATCACTCCTTTTGGCCTTTGTGCGAATCAGTTCATGACATTTGACCTATGAAACAGCGCAAACATCCCAAAGGTTCATCAGCTCCATGCTACAAGGGCTAAACTTTTGCTTTGCTTTTGTTGATGACATTCATATCTTCTCTACCTCTCCAGAGCAACATCACCAGCATCTTACTTAAGTGTTCAGAAGATTGAAACAGTGTGGCACCACTCTAAATAGTGCCAAGTGTGTCTTTGGGCAGGCACAACTTGATGTTATGGGCTGCGGGATCACATTGTCGGGTTTGCTACACTTGCCAGAGAAAGTTGAAGCCATTCAGCAGATGACCCAGCAAAGACCTGTAAGGCGTTATGTCATTTCGTTGGCATCCTCAATTTCTATCGCCAACTTCTAGCTTACATGGTGGAGTAGAAAGTGTCATTAACAGCGTCACTCTCTGGCCTGAAAAACAAGGGAAACTCACTAGATTCATGGGTGCGTGAAAAAAATCTCAGCAGGGTACAGCGACACGGCATTACTCGCATGGCCAGAACCGAGCTCACATTTGGCATTGTTAGTAGATGGGAGTCAGACGGCAATTGGTGCAGTGTTCTGATGGAGCCTGGCAGCAGCTAGCATTCTTCGTGTTCAAGCTGTCTCCGTCTCAGCAGGAATGGAGCGCCTACAACCAATAGCTTTAAGCAATCTATGTAGCCATTAAATATTTCTGATCTCAACTGGAGGCCAGAGAATTTACCACCTTTACTGACCATCATCCACTCACATATGCCTTTCAACAAAATAACACCTTGGCAACACAACCAGTTGGCCTACCTTTCTCATTTGGCACGGATGTAAAACATGTTTCTGGAATAGACAGTGTAGTGGCTGACTGCCTCTCCTGTGTTAGCAGCATCACTCGTTCAATGAATTTCACAGAACTTGCAGTGGTATAATAATCATACCAGGAGCTGCACGACATGCTTGAAGACTCTAAATAATTGCTGAAACTTAAGACAGTAGAGATTCCCAGCACTGAGGCCAAATTGTACTGTGGTGTGTCCAGTGGCAAACCTCGACTTTTCCTACCCATGGTGCTGAAGTGTGCGCTTTCGATAATATACATAACCTATGCCATCCAAGAGTTTGTGTGACAACACAACTAGTTTCCAATTGTTTTGTGTGGCTAGGAGTCAATAAAGACTGCCAAGACTGGGAATGGACGTGTATTAAATGGCACTGCAGCAACGTCAACATACATGTGCACGAGTCAGTGGGCATTTTCTGGATACAAGTTTGATTTGCGTGTATTCATATTGATATGGTCGTCCCTTACCTCCATTGAATGGTCAGTGCTGTTTAGTTACAATGATAGACTGCTGCACCAGTAGACATCTCGGCAGAGACCTTAGCTTCTGCCTTTGTTTCTAGTTGGGTGTTACACTTTGGCTGCTCTTCACGTATCATGATGTATTGCGGGTGTCAATTTGAGTGAGACCTATTTTCACAGCTGGCTACATTCTGTGGCATTGTGCATCATAAAATGATGAGGTATCACCCCACAAACAATGGAAAGGTAGAATGCTGGCACTGATCACTGAAAACAGCCCTGATGTGCCATGATGCAAGTTGGACAACAGCCTTGCCAATGATTTTGCTCAGTCTGAGAAACACTTACAAGCTGTGTTCGGACGCTTCAACTGCCGAAATTGTTTACAGTGAAATGTTATGCCTGCCAGGGGAGTTTATGGATCCACAGCCCTTGCAGCTACCCATCAGATAAATGGTGATGTTATTTGTCAACTGAGATATTGCATCTCCCACATCTGGCCCCAGGAAGTGACCAGAAATGGCACCCGTCATATGTATGTACATCGAGACCTTCACAAGTGCACACACATAATGTTATGCTGTGACAGCGTCAAACTCCTATTACAACCACCTTACTCAGGAACGCATAAAGTGGCATGACGAGGAAACTGAACGCATGATGTTATTGTTAATGGCAAAACCACTACTGTCATACTGGATCTCATGAAAGCTGCATACCTCTTTCAAGAAGAAATTCCACTGACTACAACACAACACCATCCCAACCATGTTCCAACTGCTTTGTCACTGTTGGTTCTGACAACCATCAATGCAAAGGAGCCTTCTGGGTGCACAACACAACTGGGTCAATGAGTCTATTTCTCTACAAGGTTTCTGGGCGCCAGTCCGCTTTCCTGGCAGAGGCTGATGCAGCAGACAGAAGTGACACTACAGTGCAATGCAAGTCACATGGGTTTTATGTGTAATTCTGTAACGCTGTCAAAGTGCATCTGTACCAGCCACCAAAGGTGCTGTATTCTATGACACTTGTGCTCTTACTCTTAGAATAGATTTTTATTCTGTAGTTTATTAGTTGCAGATTGCTGTTGACTATTGCATGTTCCAGGTGTTGGGTTGATTCTACTTCCATGTAAAACGCCTTGCTCTGGCATTCATCATTAACAAACTCTCTGTGCATGTGACTAGTGTTATTGATTCTGACATGAAGAATTTCTTTTACTATATCAGCTGCTAATAGTACACAAGCAGTAATTTGTTTGGACAGCCACAGACAAGAGGCCACTCTGACGCATCTTTGTCTGAAAACTGCAAAATTTAATAGATTCTGACATGTACGGACAGCAGTATGTTATAGTGTAAAGAATTTTACAGAATAATGGATTAGAAAGCAGATGATTTTTGTATGTGTCAGTGTGTACATGGACATCTGCGGGATTGAACATGTACATTTTCTCTTCTCTTTTTGTGTTAAGAGTTTCCGTAGTGATTACCTCATCAAGACACTCTTTCTCAAAACATATAGTTTATACTTCCACTTTAACAAATTCCATTTCTTAGGAAATTGGTTAGGTTAATCCCGAAGTCTTAGCTTAATTTCTGTGAAGTTATATATTTTAGAGTTTTTCCTACATTCATTAACCATGCAGTACCACTCTTCACAAATGCGCAATGTTTTCTTTCTATTTTTTTTCACCTTTTCAATGTGTGCAAAATTCTAATTGCGTGATTAGTCACTGTGATCATGTCCTGCCACATGCTGAACAATTCCTAAATGTGCTTTTGTTTTCACAAAAAAACCTGTACTGGTAAAATTGTTCTGTCATTGAAAAGGGTAAAACTTCGTGAACATTTAGTTTTCATTGTAATATTTCAGGCATGAGACCATTTCTTGTAATACATTTTAAAAATTAAATAGTACATTATGTAAAACAGCTTTGTTGTTGTTGTTGTTGTTGTTATCTTCAGCTCGAAGGCTGGTTCGATGGCGCTCTCCATGGTAAAGTATCCTGTGCAAGCATCATCATCTCTGCATAACTACTACAACGTATATCCATATGAATCTGCGTACTGTATCAAGCCTTGATCTTTCTCTGCAATTTTTACCCCTCCCCTTCACTCCACCATTACTGATTCCTCTATGTCTCAGGATGTGTCCTATTAAATAACCCCCTCTTTTAAGCAAGTTGTGCCATAAATTTCATTTTTTCCCAAGCACTCTATTGGCTTCATATCAGCAGTTGCCACTGGCCATTCCATTCAGTTGATTAGTGCCTCCTTAGAGGTAGGTGTTCATGAGACGGATGCACTGTGCTCATGCAGCAAAATGTTGGTGGTAGGATCAGATAATAGATTGGATGAGCTTTCCCCATCACTGCACATCCTCAAAGTACTCTATAGAAAGAAGAAGAAATTAGATTACGAAATCAGGCAGTAAAACTAGTACATGAGTTTTGCTATTTGGGCAGTAAAATAACTGATGGTGGCTGAAGTAGAGAGGATACAGCATGAAGTCTGGCAAGAACACAAAAAGGATTTATGAAAAAATGGAGTTTGTTATCATCTAATATAAATTTAAGAGTTTGGAAGTATTTTTCTGGAGTGTAGCTTTGTACGGAAGTGAAATGTGGGCAACTAGTTGTTGAGACAAGGAGAGAAGTGGGCTTTTGAAATTTGGTGCTGCAGAAGAATGCTGAAGATTAGATTGGCACGACAAACAGAGAACTGGCATTTGAGGCTGACTGCAGAATGATTCTGCTGCTGCCAACATACATTTTTTGTAAGGACCACAAAGATAAGAGAAATTAGGGCTTGTACAGAGGCATACAGACTGCAATTTTTCCCTTGTTCCATTTGTGGGTGGAACAGGAAAGTAAAAGATAGTACTGGTATGAGGTACCCTCTGCCATGCACTGTTCAGCGGCTTGCGGAGTATTTATGTAGATGTTGCTGTTTCTGTAGGTGTAGATCAAGTATCTAATGAAGAGGTACCAGATTGAAATGGAAAAGGAAATTTATGGCACAACTTGATTAAAAGAAGCAATCAGTTGACATGGCACATCCGGGTAGCATGAAGGAATAATTTTGGTAATGGAGGGAAGTGTGGGAGGTAAAAATTACAGACGGAGATCAAGGGACCATAGATTAAACAGGCTCAAATGGATGTAGGTTGTAGCAATTAGTCAGAGAGAGAGAGAGAGAGAGAGAGAGAGAGTTCGGCACAGGATAGGGTAGTGTGGAGAGCTGCATCACACCATTTTTGGACTGGAGACCAGAACATAACAACATTAATGAGAAGCATCCAACTTCTGTATATGATTTGATAGTTTGGTTTCTGCTCCACAGTTTGTACGTATTTGTTGAAAAACATCTTGCCGTACACTATGGACCGCAATTATTTGATTGCCAAACGTGTATATGGACATAGAGCCCATTGGTATTGGCATTGGTATATACAAGGGCATTTCGAAAAGTAAAGATACAATGGCTCGCAGTCCTTAAATAGAACATTTATTTAGAAAACGTCAGTTACATCTTATTAACTGGATTATTTGTTATTTTTCGACATAATCACCCCCGTTATCCAAACATTTGTTAAGTCGGTGCACAAGCTTTTGTATTCCAGAGTCATAGAAGGTTGCCTCCTGTGGTCGGAACCACATTTCAACTTCATCTTTGATCTCTTCATCGTCGTGGAATGATTTTCCACCAAGATGTGCCTTCAGGTAACAGAAGACATGGAAGTCGGTGGGCGCAAGGTCCGGGCTGTATGGCGGATGGTCCAATACGTCAGATTTGAATTGTTTGAGTAGTGCTTTGGTTACGAGCGCTGTGTGAGGCCGAGCATTGTCATGAAGCAAGCGGACTCCACTGCGTTTGTTTTGAATTGCCCTTCGAAGACATTTCAAAGTCTGGCACTATGCAGCAGCATTAATTGTCGTTCCAGAAGGCATAAATTCCAACAGAAGAATGCCTTGTCTGTCCCAAAAAACAGAAGCCATGATTTTCTTTGCTGAAATTGACGTTTTGCATTTCTTGGCTTTTGGTGAATTCGAATGGCACCATTGCATCGATTGTTGCTTGGATTCAGGTGTATGTGATAAACCCACGTCTCGTCGCCTGTCGCAATGTGACCAAGGAACTCATCACCTGCTTCAGCATAGCGTGTGAGGAAGTCTACTGCAAAGCCTATCCTTTTCTTTTTGTGTTCTTCCATTAACAGTTTTGGAACCCAGCACGCACAGAATTTCCTGTACCCTAACTTGACAGTCACGTCATAAAGAGTTGTCATTGACACGTCTGGTATGATCTGATGCAATTCTTTCAATGTGAGACGTCTATTCGCGTGAATTGCTTCCTCCGTTCTCCGAAGAAGGGCATCAAAGATCACAGACAGCCGACCTGTCTTTGTTTGTCATGAACATCGGTCCTACCTTCAGAGAAATGATGACACCATTTCGTTACATTTTGTTGATTCATAATGCTCCCATAAACAGAAACAATTTCTTTATGAATATCCGCTGGTCGCTGACCTTTTGCGTGAAGAAAACATATGACAGAGCGCACTTTGCATTTGGCGGGTTTCTGAATCAGTGCAGCCATTTTAAACATGACCTACTCCAACCAGAAGCAACATTCAACTGACGAACGACCGCAAGGAGAAAGCTAACGGTTCAAGGTTAACACCAGTGTTGCCAACTTGCTCGCCAAAACTCTTCTGTTCCTCTGGCATACGGTGTATCTTTACTTTTTCCGAAATATGCTCGTATTATGCATGTCCATATCAAATGATGGGCATGTCGATTATAAAATTTCCGTGCAATCAAAACTGATATGGATTTCACAGTGCACAGGTTGTCTGGCGTACACGTTACAGCCGTCAAACACTGAATGACCACACTTTCTGGTCACAGTGGCTTTTGACTATACATTGTTACCCCTTTTTCACTTTATTGTTTTTTTTATTTTGCCATGTTAGTTACCATTGTTCTGTTAGTATTTTTGTTGTTTTGTATTTATCTCTGCTTATCAGACTTCCATTCAGTTCTTCATTGTAAAGAATCATTTCTGACTGCAGTTATCTTGTTTGCAAGCACAGTAGATTTTGTTACCTTTTAGCCCTTTATATTTTATTTTCGTTGTCTTGTATTTCATGTTTAAAACAGAAATACAAATTTTTCACCTAATTAGTAAAAAATATTTGTTATTGGGTATATACAGCTTAACATCTCATTCCATGCATACCCGCCGCGCGGAGTGGCCGTGCGGTCTAGGGCGCCATGTCACGGACTGCGCAGCCCCTCCTGCCGGAGGTTGGAGTCCTCCCTCGGGCATGGGTGTGTGTGGTGTTCTTAGCATAAGTTAGTTTAAGTAGTGTGTAAGACTAGGGACCGATGACCTCAGCAGTTTGGTCCCTTAGAAATTCACAGACATTTGAACATCCATACTCAGAAAGTCCCATAATTATGAAATTTCTACACCTTCTGCTAACTTTCATGTCTTCTATACTTTGCCAACAGAGAGCACAGTGTCTCCCACCAATTTTCCTGTTGGTTGTGGACACGTGTGTAGATGATGAAGAACTTGGAGCATTGAAAGATTCACTACAGATGTCACTGAGCTTACTGCCACCAAATGCACTCATCGGTCTCATCACATTTGGAAAGATGGTGCAGGTGCATGAACTCGGATGTGAAGGTTGTTCAAAAAGTTACGTTTTCAGAGGCACTAAAGATCTGTCAGCAAAACAAATACAAGACATGTTGGGTATTGGGAGGTTTGCAAATGCACCACAACAACCACCGCAACAACCACGTGGCCCAAGTGGTCAACCATTGCCTCCTGCTAACAGGTATGCTTAACTGTAGAAATGCATTGGAACTTTAATACATTTAAAAGAAAAGTGATAGTTTGGTTGAGATAAAACTTCTGAATGGTGCATGTACACAATTCACTTTTTTGCATTTACACTTTCAAGAAGTGGATTAGATTAGATTAGATTTACTTTCATTCCAATTGATCCGTAGTGAGGAGGTCCTCCAGGATGTAGAACATGTCAGAAAAACAACAATACATGACAAATATTTACAACTAAAACAAATAAGCTAATGTACCATTCCACAGGTCCCAAGTGGAATGATTGTCATTTTTTAATGAACACTATATGAAAGAGTCATTTTCAAATACTAATGCACTGAATTTAAAATAAAAAAGTTTTATTTATTTATTTATAAGGTAATAAATGTGTAATACAACTACTATAGTACTTATTTACAATGAACACATTACTGCACTGAAATTGTGCAGAAGTTATAATATCACACACACAAATCAGTTAGTTCTACTGAGAAATTCATCAATGGAGTAGAAGGAGTTGGCCACCAATAAATCCTTTAGGCTTCTCTTAAACTGAATTTCATTGGTTGTTAAGCTTTTTATGGCTGCTGGCAAGTTATTGAAAATGTGTGTTCCTGAATAATGCACACCTTTTTGTACAAGACTAAGTGACTTTAAATCTTTGTGAAGATTATTCTTGTTTCTAGTATTGATTCCATGAATTGAGCTGTTGCTTTGAAAAAGTGATGTATCTTTAATGACAAATTTCATTAAGGAATAAATATATTTGGAACCAGTAGTTAGTGTCCCTAGTTCCCTAAACAGGCTTCTGCAGGATGACCACTGGAACTGAACCACATCCATCTGCAAGATAACCAAGCAAAAAGAGTTATTGTGCAGCATTAATTACATACACCAAGAAATTGATGGAACAATTATGAATTCTGATTTAACTGTAAGTGAAATATTTCTCTTGACGGTAATACTGAGAGTTTAGCATGATTTTGATACTTTGAAAAAGGAGTTCTAATATCCCTCCACATCAGTGACATAAGAGACAGTCTCAAAGTGTGCCTAGATTGTGTCAGGCTAAAACACTAAGGGGATAATCAATCAGAATGTATAGAAATCTTATCCAGTGTACTCTGTAATTTGAAAAGTTACGAGGCTTACATGTGGAATTCCAGCATTGTTGCCAGAAGTATCAGCAAAAGTATTCAGTCATATTATTTCTCTGTCTGTGTTATGTTAATCTTGGCTTAATGGTGACTAGTTTTAAACATACAGAAATAACTTCTCTGAAAACCAAACCCCTGTAGGATGAAATGGGTGTTAAAATCTGGACGTTCTTGTAGTCCATAAAGTTGCTTGCCTGTAGACAGTGCTTAGGTATGACAGATTTACCAGGCTGTAGCAGACGGATATAGTACCAACGTTCTGTGCAGCATTCTTGAACTGTATGTGATATGAGAAACCACTCTGACAGTGAATCTAATACATGATTTCTTCCATAGAAACAAATTGCCTTTCACAAAGCGAACGAGTGTGGCTATCTTTGATGCTGGAAGAAAAATAACCTTGACTTTTTGTTTAGAAAGGATACAACCTATTTTAGAAGAAAGACTCCCTACTTGACATAAGACGACCAGGGACCTGAACATTTCCTCTTCAACTTCTTGCAGTGGGACACGTATCTTCGGTATGAATTGCAAAGCCTTGTGGATCTTCCATGGTGAATAGCCTTTCTCTTCAAGAACGTATCTGAGATTATATCAAGTTCTCCTACAGATGATCCTTATCAGCAGTCATATCTGCCCTGTGGACAGGTGTGTTTAGGACACCATTGGTCTGTGCAGGATAACTGCTGTATGCTTGCAGGTACAAATCTGTGTGTGTTGGCTTGCGAAAAACACAGTGTCCCAGGGTGCCATCAGTTTTATGGTGAACAAAGGTGTGCAAGAAAGTGGGGCATCTGTTCTTTTCCAGGTGGTGGTACAGTGGATATTCCAATGAATGGAATTCATATGTTCCAAGGAGTGATGTTCCTTCTCACCGTGGCCTCAGGCTACAAAAGAGTCATCACCAGTACCTTCAAAAGATGACAGGCTTAAATCTTGCAGAGTCCAGTGTCTGCTCCTCAAAACCTTGTATACAATTTCTCCATCAAGGGAGACAAGGAAATTACCATAGCAGCCATGTCTATTTGTTCATAAAAGTTGTTATTTTTTTAAAAAAAGTAAGTTGGGAGTAGCACATGCTGAAACAAGGTTTATCAAAATGCCTTGCAATCAAGGATAAAGCCTCTGTGAGTGGAACTTTGGTAAATTATAACTCAGTGGAAAAAAACAGCAAATTTGAGTTGCAGAGCTGTTGATAAAATCTTCGTAATTTTGGGTGTAGTGAGGACTCCTCCCATCAAAAGGTCTCAAGAATGAGATTAAATACTTATCCACACCATAAATAGGAGTGTGGCATCAAGACAAAAAGAAACTTAATCAATCCTTGGACCATCTGAACTCCAGCTATTGAAATATATTTGTAGAATGGTTTAATCAATAATAATGATGGTTTTAACCTTGAAAACGTGGAATACAACCTTGTCAGTAGTTAACTGTTGTAGATATTGAATAATGATACTGTCTCCATGTCAGCCAGAATTTGTGAAACAATTCCTTTCATGGAATTGTCACCCCTGTGGTCTTTCTTGCACTAGGATTTGCATGTACTCATACGTGCCTGGCTCACCCAACCAGTATATAAGTCTGAGGGGAGCACTTTACTGTCAGTCTTTCCAGTTTGCCCCAAAGATGTGTGAATGGTTTACAGTCAGTAATAGCAGCAGATAATGTTTGGTTATAACTGAAATCCTGCAGTTTTATTGATCATATGTCCCCATTTTTAGATTCAGGTAGCACTAGGCTAATTATTTTGAGATCGATGATAGTAGTATTTCTTTATCCCTTTTGGGAAAAAGCTGTTGCTGAGAGAAGATAATACTTTTTTCAGAAGTGTCACTTAACTGATTGTACATAAGTTTCTTAACTATTTTAGAAAATATTGAAAAAGCTAAAAGAGTTGTAATTTTGCGACATCTACATATCAGCTATTTTTAAAACTAGTACCATTTAGAAATTTTGAATACATAAGTGGAAACCTTAAATTCTGAACCTGTGTCCAAAATGATTGAAAATAGTTTATAAATGAAATGTTATTTTTTATAAATTTTGTTAGGATATGTGGGAGCCAAACACACCTCTCTGTAGTTCAAGAATTTTGAAACAACTATTGTAGCATTTGTTCATGTGATATCATTCCAATAGAAAACCTTATTCCTAAGTAATCACATTTGAGCTTTCTTTCTTTTTTATGTTTTTAGTGTGCTTTTTCACGCTTTTACACTTAGGCATAAGTTATTAAGTATTCATTGGAAAAAAAATGTGGATTTAGCCTAAGGCCTATATATATTAAGTTTCATGAAATGTATTAGCAACTGTTAAGTACCAAGGCATGCTAACGTCTTTGTGGTACATTTAGTCTCTTGTGAATATTATTGGTAACAATCGAAAATAGGTGCACTGTTTAAAAAATAACATTAGAAATGAAAAAATTACTTCCATTTCTGATGAGTGAGTCAGATTCAGGGGGTAGTTACATAGCCGCAAGTATATTGGACTACTCCCCTGTTGAATTAATTGTCCTCTTAACCAATAAGAACAGTTTAAAAAAAAATCAAGAGCCATTTGGGTTTCATAGCTACGCCTAGCCCATTGAGGACTTTTTTCCTGGTTAATTATTTCAGCAAGCAGTGATCTAATCGCATATAGCTCATGACAAAGCTGTTAATCATGCTTCTGGTGTTACAAGCTGTATGTCTAATTTTCATAATCAGAAAAGATTTTCCATGAGAAAGTAAGTATTACTGTTAGTTTTTATTTTTGTTTGCTGATTACTACAGGTGTTGAAATTGTTCACTATTTTTTCAAACAGATTTCTGCAACCTGTTCACAAGTGTGATGTCAGCCTGACAGATATGTTGGGTGAGCTTCAGCGTGATCCATGGCCAGTTCCGCAAGGAAAACGGTCACTCCGATCAACTGGTGTTGCCTTGTCTGTGGCAGTTGGTCTTCTGGAGGTATGGTTATGATTGGCTTTATAATATGATACTTATTTTTCAATTTCTAATTTTTGCCCCACACTATTTACTTATAAAACTCTTTGAATTGATTTTGTTTATATTTTTCTCCTACACTATTTTGCCTTAAAAATTTACACTTACTGCGCATTTCATTGTATTCTTTCTACTCAGGTGTCTCTTGGGTTGACTACTGATCTTAAACAGGGCGTGAAACGGGTAACTAGCATTTGTGTGGTGATTTAGTAGCCCCGAATTTGCTGATGATGCAGTTTTTCCATTTTCTGATTGTAGATCCCAAATATACCCAGTCAGTAAAAGAAAACTAACATAAACGTCACTAACAATGGTATTCTTGTGTTTTTCATTTTTCACTGTCACTTATATAATTATTTTGAAATAAATGTGGCAGTGCCCCCTTCCTTTTTTCCAAAACAAAAACTTAAAAGAGAGAAATAGCACAGAAGAAAGAGACAAGAATGTGAAATACCATAGTTTCCAAAATTAAGATAACCATGTGGTATTGGCCACATTTTTGAATTATGTTAGTAATATGAACATTCTTTCATTTGTTTATTTGGTCACCATTAGTGGTGGTAACAAGAAGAGGAACATGATCCACTGGTCTGATGGGCAGTAATATTTTAATATGTTTGGAACTTTGAATGTTGATTAGATGAGTGGCTGAAACGATGGCATTTACATTTTTGTTATCTGTTTGTGAGGCTGTGGCCCAGCATGCGAAATTATTTTAACGCAACATAGGTTTCTATCAAGCTGATTTGGTTTGATTTTTACAGGGAAGCTAAAACAGCTTAGGTCTAACCCGCCACTACCCGCACCGAAACCAAGTTTATTGTGCGGTATCACTCCCTGTGTATCTAGTAAAGCCAACCAATGTCCTTAAATAGTGCAAGGAGTCCCTTTACCAGTTTTTCGTTAGACAAAATTTCTTCAGGTCTAGTTGTTCCAAAGATTCTGTATCTTTTACTCTCAAATGCCATGCATTTGAAGATTAGGTGTGATGCAGTTTCTTCACCCTCACCACAGATCCTACATTTAGGGTCTTCTTCCATTATACCCATTGTGTGTAGGTGTTTTTTTGAAATTCTCATGGTCAGTCATCAGTCCAGTTATGTGTTTGATCTCTTTTCTGTTCAATCCCAGGATTACAGAGCTTCTTTTAAAACACGTCTTGGGCATCATTACCTTAACCTGTTTTTGTTTGTGGACCTTGGTCCAATATTCTACGTGCTGTTTCCTGACCAGTTCTGTAGTTCTAGTTTGATCATAGCCTTGATGATCGTCAGGAAAGGTTTCGCTCCAATAACTGGAGTCGTTGCCCCCATCCTGGCCGATCTGTTGCCACAGATCCCTGAGAGGCCAGGAACCCACACTAGGTTTACTCTATTACTTCCCCCTAGCTCCACCAGAGCCCTGTGGCATTTTGCAACAATCTTAGATCTCGTTGCAGGAGGTGCCAGTGATTTCAGGGCTGCCTGGCTGTCTGAATAGATGTAGTTACGGTCCTTGTAGCCCCTACGCATATTCTGCTCCACACATGCGCTGATTGCAGTAATTTCAGCTTGGAATACAGTGACCAGTTTTCCTAGAGAGATGACGCCCTTCAGTCTTGGCTGTACCCCGTACACCCCTGCTCCAACACCTTGGTCTGATTTCGACCCATCGGTGAACCAAACAATGTCCCCCGTACGGTGTTGAACTGTTTTTTCCACCCTACTGGGGCTCTGCCAAGTTTACCTCTACTCTTCATTTCATAATGAAGTTACCCGTTTTGTTGTTACAGTGCTGTAGTATTTCCGCTGTAGTCCTATTATTATAATAATCTTAATATGACATGAGTTTCTGTTTAATGGCTATCCTTGCTACAAAGTTGAAATGAACATTAAAAAACCGTGTGTAAATACTTAATGTAAGTTTACCCATTCAGAGGTACTTTTTGTCAGACTACACTTGTCTGAATATTTCATTTACACATTACAAACAACCCATGAACTCTCAAATTATTCGTGTTCCACTGATGCTCCAGTATAGTTAGTCATTATCCAGTACATTTTTGTTTTAGTTTACTGCATCAGCAGTAAACATCAGAAGATCCCCAGTTTGGTAGTTTAAATTAATTTTATAGCAATCTCATTAGAGATGACAATAAGAGATCTCATTATTAGCTCGTTGTCTTTTTTTCCCAAAGTCAATCCTTTTGTCATAGCCTCAAATGACAGTAAAGACTGTCTTCCAACAAAAGTTAAATTCATTAGCATTTTTTTTTCTAATAGGGTAAAACTATTTGGTAATTTCATGAGTTTGTCTAAATTTGATCACTTTTTGTCTTCATTATTTTCTTTTCTACTGACTGATATTTGATTTAAATTATGTTAACACAATGGCCTTGTATTTTCAACAATTCATTATGTTAAATTTTATTACAAGATTGAGTGTAGAGCCAGGTATCTCTTGGAAAAAAATAGATTTTGGATGTTAGAAATAAAGGTTCATTTATCTTCATTTTAATTATTAATTATTTCAACAAAATAATCAATTTTTGAAAAAAATATAATGTAATTGGATAGATAAAAGATCTACTCGCCAAGTGGCAGCAGAACAACACACATATAAAGCTATTTAAGTTTGCAGGATTTTTGAGCCAATGGCTTCTTCTGGCAGAAGGTATGAAGGGAAAGGAAAAGAGTGAAGGAAAAGGAGTGGTGGGGTTTAGGAAAACAGGCCGAGTTCAGAAAAGTCATCCACAACCCCAGGTCATGGGGAACTTGCCAGGCAGGATGAGAAGGAAAGACTGATTGTTGGGGCTGCATTGTAAGACATTTGTAAAACTGAGAGCTTAATTTGCAAGACAGAGATTACTGGCAAAATGTCGTAAACAAGTTAATAGGGAGGAAAGCCAATTGCATTGTATGTGATACATCTGTGGGAGTGCAAGGGGGAAATAGACAGGTCACAAAATGAAAAATACAGAAAACTAAAAGGGCATGAAGAAAGGAATAGCTACTGTGAAGAAATGCTGAGACCAAAGAAATTAATGTGAATTAACACCAGGTGTGTGGCGTGAATAGACAGGTTGTAGCACTAATTCCTACCTGCAGAGTTCTGAGAAACTGGTCTCTGGGGGAAGACTCCGGATGGCACATGTGGTGAAAAAGGCACCGAGGTGACGACTGTGATGTTGTAGAGCATACTCTGCAACAGGATATTGTGTGTTACAAGTATACATCCCCTGCCTATGCCCATTCATCCTAACTGGTAACCTGGTGGTGGTCATGCTGTTGTAAAAGGCTAAGCAGTGTTTACATAACAGCTGGTAGATGACATGTCATTCCACAGATCTCCCTTTGATAGTATATGTTTTTTCCAGTTACAGGGCTGGTATAGATGGTGGTAGGAGGGTACATAGGGCAAGTGTTATAGCGGGGACAGTCACAGTGGTAGGGAGATGGTTGGAGAAAGAGCATAGGATCTGACAACGATATTGCAGAGATTGGGAGGGTGACAAAAAGCTATTCTATGTGTGGTGGGCAAAATGTTGGACAGAATGTATCTCATTTCAGAGCATGATTTTAGTAAGTCATAGCCATATCGAAGTAGCTGGTTAATAATATAAGACCAGGATGATATTGATTGACAAGAGTTGTGCTCCTAAGTTATTTTTTGGAGGGATCAGTAGTACCAGGATTGGATGTGATGGTCCAGGAAATCAGCTTTTGAACTACGCTGGTGGAGTTATTACGTCCCGTTAAGGTTGGCGTGAGAATGGCAGCGTATTGCTGTAGAGTTTGCACTGAACAAATATGTTTGCCTTGAATGCCAAGTCTGCTTGGAAGAGAACAGTTGACATGGATAGGATGGAAACAGTCGAAACTTAGTAGCAACTGTCGAAATGTAAGTACTGTAGTTTGTTAGTAGATTTAAGGTGAACAGAAATGTGTAGCTGACCTTTGGTGAGGGTGAGATCAATGCGAAGGAAAGTGGCATAGGATTCAGAATAGGATCATGTGAAATTTGAATGGGAGAATTATTTATAGATTACAATAATTTTAGCAAGTCAATTTTAGTAAGTCAGCCCCAAGTTGTTGGTTAGTAGGCTTAATGTGAACAGAAAAGTGTAACTGATCTTCAGTGAGCATGGGATCAATGGGAAGAAAAGTGGCATGGGTCACTTGGAGGGGGTTTTCCTGGGACCTTGAAAGCCTTCAGCCACTGGTTTGGTTTAGATAAATTGATGACACCTTTGCCATATTAATTCATAGTGAGGCTGACTTTCTAAAATTCTTGTAATCTCTAAATAATTCTCTCATTTAAATTTCACAGGATCCTATTCTGAATCCTATGCCACTTTCCTTGGCATTGATCTCACCCTCACCAAAGGTCAGCTACACATTTCTGTTCACCTTAAATCTACTAACAAACAACAGTACTTACATTTTGACAGTTGCTATCCTTTTCATGTCAAATGTTGCCATCCATACAGCCTTGACATTCAAGGCAAACATATTTGTTCAGGTGCAGGCTCCCTACAGCAATGAACCAACAGTCTCACCTTAGCCTTCACTGAACATAATTACCCCACCAGCCTAGTTCAAAAGCTGATTTCCGAGGCCATCACATCCAATCCTGGTACTATTGATCCCTCCAAAAAATAACTTAGGAGTATGCCACTTGTCACTCAGTATTATCCTGGTCTTGAATGTATTAATCAGCTACTTCGACACATCTGTGACTTATTAAAATCATGCTCTGAAATTATATACATTCTGTCAAACATTTTGTCCACCACAAGTAGAATAGCTTTTCATTGCCCTCCCAATCTCCGCAATATCCTTGTCAGACCCTATGCTCTTTCTGCACTCCATCACCCTATCCTTACCTCCTACCCCTGTTACCGTCCCCTCAGTAAGACTTGCCGTACGCACCCTCCTACCACCACCTATACCAGACCTGTAGCTGGGAAAACTTATACTATCAAAGGGAGAGCCATCTGTGGAACAACACATGTCATGTACCAGCTTTTTATGTAAACATTCTTGGCCTTGTACATTAGCATGACTACCACCAATTTATCAGTTAGGAAGAATGGGCATAGGCAGAGGGTGTATACAAGCAACACACGATATCGGGGTGTTGCAGAAAACGCTCTACAACGTGACAGTCATGACCTTCGTGCCATTTTCACCATATGTGCCATCCGGATTCTTTCCCCAGAGGTCAGTTCTCAGAACTCCGCAGATGGAAACTGGCACTACAGGATGCCAATTATTACTGCACCCTTGGCATTAATTAACATCAGTTTCTTTGGTCTCAGCATCTCTTCACAGTAACTATTCTTTACTTCACTCCTCTTAAATTTTCTACGTCTTTCACTTTCTGACACGTCTATTTTTCCCTGCATCCCCCCCCTCCCCCCCTCCAGCTGTATCATACAGAATGAATTTAGCTTTCCTCTCTTATTAGCTCATGCACAATGTTTTGTGAGTAATCTGTTTCTTGCATTTTATCCTATCTTCCATCTTCAAGGTCTCAGGTTTTCAAATCTCATCTGGTGCAGTCCCCCAATGATCAGTCTTTAATTCTCATCCTGTCTGCTAAGCTTCCCCTAACCTGGGGTTCTGGGTAACTTTTCAGAACTCAGAACTCACCAATCCTTGTAACTCACTCCTCTTCCTTCTCCATCAGCCCTTTTGCAGAAGAAGGAGCCACAGCCTCTGAAAGGTTGCAAACTTAAATACCTTTATATGTATGTTCTCTGGCAGCCACAAGGTGAGTAGATTTTTTAGTTAACCAATTAAATTAATTATTAATTAGTGAAATAAGTTAAATTAACATCAGTTGTTAATATGAAAATTGCCCCCCCCCCCCCCCCCAGTTAGTACACTATCTTGCTTTGTTCACTTAGTGTTTCTCGTGCGCCTCACACCTCCCCAGTGACTTTGATGAAGATTGTTGTAGTGAGTCTTAGGCTGTTTTATTAAGTGTTCATTTTCTCAGTTCTTTAATGTGGCCATTGCTCCCATTTCTTAGTCATGCTTCCACTGCATTCAATGTGGTAAATGTCAGACTTTGTGCAGTTTTCACTGATGTGGTAATCAAACGGATCTGTTGGTCACTCAACACATTTAAGTATTCATTGGTCCTATATTGTGTTCTTCTGTCAGATTACAATCTTTTGTTATACTTTTTTTTATCAAAGCAAAAAGTAATGGTCCCAAGTATGACTAAACAAACTGGAAGTTCATAAAAGGAAGGAAAAAGTTTTCTCATTGGTAATAGCATATGCTATTTGAAAACTTTCTTTTGATAAGATCACATGCCCAATCAGTCAGCAGTGTATAATCCATCAGTCAACAAGCAGTCACATAATCCTCACTCTTCTTTTTTTTATATATATATTTCTTGATTTTAAATGATTTCAAATATATACAGTCATTTCTCAATAACAGTGTGAACACCTAGGCAAAGAATAATTGTTATTCCTTGTTACTGTTCATACTTTTACCATGTGCAGAAGTAATTATAGAATTCCTGTAGCAGTTGTCACAGGCTAAAGTAATTACAGCATGCACAAACAGCCATTTAAGCAGTTATTCTTCTTGTGCTTCTTACATGAGTGGAATGGAAAGGAACAATAATGTGTGATGAAATGGGATATACTCAGTCATGCACTTCTACATGTACATCTACATATACATCTACATCTATACCCAGCAAGCCACCTTGTGGTGTGTGGCCAATGGTACTTTGTGTATCTCTGTCAGTTCACCCCTTTCCTGTTCCAGCCATGAATAGTTTGCAGTAAGAATGATTGCTGGTGGACCTGAATCTCTCTAATTTTATCTTCATGGCCTTTTTACAGAAATGCGGTGGGGGAAGCAATATTTTTGTTGAATCTTCTAGGAACATTGTAACAGTAAACCACAATGTGATGAAGAATGCCTCTCTTGGAGTATCTGCCATTGGAGTTGGTTGATCTTCTCTCTGACACTTTCATGCTCACTGAATGAACATGCAATGAAATGCACTGGTCTTTGAATTTTCTATATTTCCTCTGTCAGTCCTCTCTCTTACACATCCCATACTGATTGGCAATGTTCAAGTATTGGTTGAACAAGTGTTTTGTAAGCTACTTCCTTAATTGAGGGACTAAATGTCCTGAGCATTCTTTCAGTGAATCTGTCTGCCACCTGCTTTACTCACAGTTAATTTTATGTAGCCATTTCACTTCAAATCGCTCCATACGCATCCTCCTAGACATCTCATGGAAGTAATTGCTTCCAGTGGTTGTTCTGCAAATAGTGTAATCGTACAATAAGCATCATTCTGTTTATGTATTTGCAGTACTTCACAGTGTTCTGCAGAGTGTAGCTGTAGCTATTAATGATATATTCAAACTGCCTATTCAGTATAAGCCACAGGTTCTCGTATAAACATTATTGTTGCCAATATGACAGTTATGTTTGATATGTGGACTCTCAGCAGCCAGGCAACATTGCAACTGTTAACGTGAAGCACTGCTTCTTGATATTGGTATGCCCAGATTTTCTCTTGTACAAATAGTGATGATGATGATGATAATATGATATGCAGATGGTTAATGTTAGAACTCATTCAGTCTTAATCAATCTTACAATTACCCTAATAATCTTGTAATTCTTTAATTTAGCTAAGCACAATTTTGTGTTATGAAACTTTTTAATTATTTTGTCACTCTTCTGGGATTTTCTGAAATGTCAAGATTCATATTTCCGGTCCTTTTATTGAATTGTGTTTCTCAACCAAATATTTAATGTAGGTCGTGATGCCTTCATTCTCTCTTTTTCACTACTAGTAGTGTTCCTGGTGACACTATCTTTTTCCTACGTTCTGAATCAAGAATGAGCTACCTTAACCACAGATCCAGTTTGCATGGATACGGTATTTTGCTCTTCTTAAAAACTGAATGAAAGTGATGGAACACGTCACGATAATGCACAAATAAGTGATAGAACCTACTTCTGTATATTATAAGGAAGTTATGCACAGGTAGATAAAATATGGTGCATCACAAGCATCATATCACTTCCTCAAAGAAATCTCACAGACGATATATGATATAAACAAAAAAATCAGGAAAGGCAATCAGCTGTCTACAGTTGATCGATGTGTTGTGCGACAGGTACATTTTGCAGCTTTGAACTACAGGTCTTTTCTCTAGTACACTCTTTCACACAAGTACCTAAACGCTGTCACTGACGATGGCTGAAATTGCGTTCTGTGTAGTTAGTATGAGTTAGTGTGTACATGAACTAGCCCGAAAGCCATCAAATTCTTTGTTTTTTCACTCATGTATGTCTACTGTGCATCAATCGTATGCAGGTGAGTGGTTGCCTTTCTTCTTATTTTGCACTGTTTCTATCTTGGAATTTCCATTATCAAAATGTATGGTATAAAGCATCACAGCCATGGGATGTTGCAAACTGGGATCATTGTGCACTGATAAGTATTGGGAACTTCTTCAGACTTGATTATATGACAGTCACAAAAGTTTTCAAAATATAGGAACTACTCTGAGATAGTTGCAGATATATTTCAGCATAATTAAATGACTTGATGACGTGACAGTCATAAAAGTTTTCAAAATATGGGAACTACTCTGAGATATCTCAGCATAATTGAATGTTGCCTTTATATGGAGATATGGAGCACATCATTTTTGAGTCATTTCTGTGGCAACATTTACGCCTTTGTTCAATTTTTTTATGTAATTAGCACAAGAATGAGGAAACCAATGAGAAATTTGGAAAGCACCTTAAGATCAATGACAAGAAATAAATACTTGGAGGTTTGCTGATAACATTGTAATTCAGTCCGATACAGCAAAGGACATAGTGAAAAACCAGTTCAATGAAGTTGATAGTTTGAATAGAGCTCATAGGATGTGCATTAACAGAAATAAAACAAGGGCAGTGGAATGTAGCCGGATTATATCAGTTGTCACTGAGGGAATGAATTAGAAAATGAGATACTAAAAATAGTGAATGAGTTTTAATGCATAAAATAAAGGAAAGGGAACCACTTATCTACAGCAGACTAATGTATGACACATAGACACTGACTGTGTCATTGTGAGTGAGTGTGAATGTGTGTACTTCTGCAAAAAAAAAAAAAAAAAAAAAAAAAAAAAAAAAAAAAAAAAAAAAAAAAACACTATGTATGTCTATGTGCCACACATTAGTCAGCTGTAAGTGATGGGTTACCTTTTCCTTATTTTACATATTGTTAAGCCCAGGAATTTATATTATTGGTATACAGCGAGGTGACAAAAGTCACGGGATACCCCTTAATATGGTGACAAAAGTCATGGGATACCCCCTAATATCGTTTTGGGCCTCATTTTGCCTGGCATAGTGCAGCAGCTCTACGTGGCATGGACTCCACAAGTTATGAAAAATCCCATGTAGAAATATTGAGCCACACTGCCTGTCTGGTCTTCATAATTGCAAAACTGTTGCAGGTGCAGAGTTTTGTGCAAATTGACCTCTCGAATATGTCCCCTGAATCTTTGATGGGATTCTTGTCAGGTGCTCTGAGAGGCCAAGTCATTCGCTCGAATCATTCAGAATTTTCTTCAAACCATTCACGAACAATTGTGGTGCAGTGACATGGTGCATTGTAATCCGTAAACATTCCATAGTGGTTTGGGAAGATAAAATCCATGGACGGCTTCAAATGGTCTTCAAGTAGCCAGACATAACTATTTCCAGTCAGTGATCGGTCCAAGTGGACCAGAGGACCCAGTTAATTCTATCCAGTGTCTGGGGTTGAACTGATATGGTCACAAGCCCAGGAGAGGCACTGCAGGCAATGTTGTGTTGGTAACACAGGCACTCATGTCTGTCATCTGCTGCCATGGCCCATTGACAACAAATGTTGTTGCACTGTCCTAACAGATACGTTTGTCGTACATCCCACTACGATTTCTGTGGTTACTTCATGCAGTGTTGCTTGTCTGTTAACATTGACTGTGCAGACATCACTGCTATTGCTCGTTAAGTGAAGGCCGTCGACCACTGCTTTGCCCGTGGTGAGAGATAATGTCTGAAATTTTTTATTCTCACCACACTCTTGATACTGTGGATCTCGGAATATTGAATTCCGTACCAGATCCAAAATAGAATGTTCCACGTGTCTAGTTCCCATGGATTGGCCATAATCGCATCGAAAACATATTCGTATGGATTACTTGAGTACAAATAACAGCTCTGCCAGTGCACTGCCCTTTTATGCCATGTGTACACCATACTACTGCCATCTTTATGAGCCTATTACTATCCCATGACTTTTGTCACCTGAGTGTATGAAGTCAGCAAAATAACTGTCCATGACATAACAAAAAAGGATACAAAATATAAACTGCCATTAGTACGAAAAGCTATTTTGTAAAAAAGAAGTTATATAACAACAAATATAAATTCAATTGTTGACATGTGTTATCTAAAATTTTTAGTGTGGAGTGTAGCCTTATGTGGATGTGAAATGTATATGTAGTACAGACCTAAGGAGAACAGAAACTTTGGAAGTGCTAAATGTGGTGTCAGAGAAGAATTCTAGAGATTAGATGAGAATAATTAATGAAAACTTTCTGAATTGAATTGGAGAGAAGAGGCTCTTTATGTTACAACCTGATAAAAAGAATAGATACTTTGGTAGGACAAATTATAAGGTATCAGGGATAATTAACTTGGTGCTGAAGACAAGTGTGTGGGGGTGAAAAATGTAGAGTGAGACCAAGAGTTCAAGTTGATGTTGGTTGCAGTAGTTACTAACAGTGGAGATTCACACAGGATAACTACATCAAACCAGTCTTCAGACTGAAGACTGTAACAACAATTAGACTGGTGTTGAAAGGCACATCTTGTGCTTTGCTTGAATATAATAGCTACAAATATTCTCCATTGTATCTTTTTGGCTTTAGTTATAGAAGTTAATTATCGTCCTTGCCATATAAGTCTGCATGCATTAGTATTGCTTAGTGCTTGCTTATCTGTTGTATTGTCTTTTGCTATCTACTTTGTTTCTGACATTATTAACTGATGCATATCTTCTTCTTATTTATATCTTAATTTACATTCTTATTCCATACTGGTTGTTCTGTTGTTTAATGAATGCACTTTTCCATATTTAATTCACATTTTGCATGTTATTTTTAGATTTAATTTATCACCTGTTTTCATTCTTTAAGTACATAAGTAATGTAATATTGTTTAATTTCTTCTGAGTGTCTGTAATCTTATGAATTACAGAGAAATTTGAACTGGTGCACTCAATTTCATACTTCTGTATTTTATAACTATGCATGATGTGCAAGTAATGTAACTTAAGTATGATTATACTGATGTGGATAATTGTAAATTTTCATTGTGGCTTCCTCCAACAACATAGTCATTATTGAGACAGAAGATTAATTTCTGGGAAGAAGTCATTTTCTTATGTTAGACTGTTTCTTTCTTCTTTCTTTTTTGTTTTTGTTTTTTTAACCACTTTACTTGGCTACAAAGTCTTTGTGATGGAATGCTTGATAAATGGTTCTGGTAAACTAGTTACATCATCAGATTTTGATAAAACCCCAAGCTTATAACAAAGTTGTCAATGTCATCCTCAGGCACTGAGTCTGAGACTATCATCAGAAAGTTGGGGTGTTATTCAAAATTGATGATGCAGCAATTTAACCAAGAACTTTTCATCTAAAAATGAGAACTGCTGTCTTACCTGTGATGACGATGGTAGAAAATATTGTCAAAATCGTGGTATTTTACCTGAGTCCGACACAGTAAGTTAATCAGTAATTTCATCCAGACACTTTGCTGTGTTGGCAGTAAGATAATTTCTTTCCCTTTGGCGTTGTTAAACAAAAATTCTGGAACTTTGTCCACAAAATTTTTCTGCACTTCCTTTTTACATATTGTGCATGGTCTCCTTCAAAATACTTTCCTCCACAATTGATACACCACTTCCAATGCCAGTTCCACTTCCAGAAGTGGTCTTGGTATGCCTCTTGCTGGATTGCCAGAAGTGTCATCTGTGAATTTTCTTTTACCTCGTCTTTTGTTGCAAATCTTTGTCCTTTCAATGAGGCTTCCAACTTTGGAAATAAAAAAAGTCCACAGGGGCCAGGTCTTCTCTTAAGAACATCTAGTTCTCATTTGTGCAATCCAAAAGCTCTCCACAGATTAAGGCGAAGGTCTTTCTGGAATTGACTCGCGAGCCATGAGATGAACATGGCGGCAACACAATGCATTCCAAGATGGTGTGTCAAGATTTCATGACATGATCCGACTGAAATGTTACATTCTTCTGTGATCTCATGGTCAGTCATTCTTTGATTGGCACACACAATTCCGTTGATGTTCCAGACATGGGTGTCGTTGGTAGACGTCGAAGGGCATCCTGAATGAGGGTCATCTTTAACTTCCATCCGGCCATTTTTAAACAATGTGAACCATTCATAACACCGAATATGGCTTCAGCTCTCATCACCATAGGCTTTCTGCATCAGCGGTGTGTTTCTGTATAGGTTTTTTAAAGTTTCATACAAAATTTAATGCACACACATTGCTCGTCTAACTCTGCTATCTTGAAATTCAGAAACTGTGTGCCACGGCGGTGTACTCAATACAGCACTGAACAATAATTGAATGAAACTTCCAGCAGTTACACATTAAACATAGACATGCGCAGGATGCCAACCGCACTGTCACTCAAAAAGAAATGCACATTTTTTTCCCAAAATCCGTATTTAGTAGCATCTTTGTTATTCTTGGAGGTTGTAGAAACATTATTCTCACCTGTATTCAAGTTTAATTCAACCCATTGCAACAAGATGGCTGCTGCACTTGATGTTTGTCTGAACGAATGTCCTATTACGAAATTCCTGTGTTGTGAGAACAAGGCAGTGAGAAATATTCACAGGAGATTGAAGAAGGTGTACAGGGTTTATGTTGTATAGTTAATGATTGAGGAAACAGGTTATCTGGTGGAAATGGACATGCCAGTACACGGTACCTCTCATACAGTAGCACTATTCATACTCCACACAGTGTGTCTGCATCTATATCTATATACCCTGCAAACCACCGTGAGGTGCATGGCAGATGGTACATTCCACTGCACCAGTTATTAGGGTTTCTTTCTGTTCCACTTACATATGGAGTGCAGGAAGAATGAGTGTTTGAATGCACTAATTATGCTGATCTTATCCTCATGATCCCCCTGTGAGAGAATTGTAGTATATTCGTAGAGTCGTCATTTAAAGGTGGTTCCTGAAACTTTGTTAACGGACTTTCTTGGGATAGTTTACATCTATTCTCAAGAGTCTTCAAGTCCAATTTCTTCAGTATCTCTGACACTTTCCCATGGATTAAACAAACCTGTGACCATACGTGCCGTCATTGTCTGTATACTTTCAATATCCTCTGTTAGTCCTATCTGGTATGGGTTCCCCACACTTGAGCAATATTCTAGAAATGGTTGCATCAGTGATTCGTACGCAATCTTCTTTGCAGATTGATTGCACTTCCCGAGTATTCTCCCGATAAACCAAAGTATACCACCTGCTTTGCCCACAACTGAACCTATATGATCATTCGATTTCATATCCCTGTAAAATGTTACACTCAGGTAGAATTGGCTGATTCCAACTGTGACTCAATGATATTATGGACATAGGATAGTACATTTGTTTTTTGAAGTGAAAAATTGTACATTTGTGAACATTTAAAGCAAGTTTCCAGTCTCTGCACCACTTTGAAATCTTATCAAGATCTGACTGAATATTTATGCAGCTTCTTTCAGATATTACTTTATTACAGGTAACTGTATTGCCTGCAAAAAGCTGATTTTTACTATTAATACTATCTAGAATGTCATTAATATGTAACAAGAGCAGCATGGGTTCCACACACTCCCCTGGGGCGCACCCGAAGTTACTTGTACATCTGATGATGACTCTCCATCCAAGATAAAATGCCACATCCTCTCTACCAAAAAGTCATCAATCTAGTCACAAATTTCACTTGATACTGCATATGATCATACTTTTGACAATAAGCATAGGTGGGGTACTGAGTCAAATTCTTTTCAGAAATCAAGAAATACTGCATCTACCTGATTGCCATGATCTAAATAAAGCTTTCAGTATGTCATGTGAGAAAAGTGAGAGTTGAGTTTCACAAGATCGATATTTTTGGAATCCTTGCTGGTTGGCATTGAGGAGGTAACTATCTTTACTGGTTGACATTGAGGAGTTAATTCTATTCAAGACAACTCATTATGTTTGAGCTCAGAATATGTCCTAAGATTATACAGCAAACTAATGTAATGGATATTCAACAGTAGTTTTATGGATCTCTTCTACTACCCTTCTTGTAGATGGGTGTGACTTGTGCCTTTTTCCAAGAACTGTGCAAGGTTTTTTGTTCAAGGGATCTACGATAGATTATAGTTAGAAGAGGGGATAACTCAGCCAACAAATTCAATATAGAAACTGACAGGGATTCCATTGGGCCCTGGAGCTTTGTTCAGTTTTAATGATTACAGCTGCTTCTCAACACCACTGACATTAATACTTAATTCATTCATCAGCTCAGTGGTACATGGATTAAATTGGAGGTGCTCTCCTGGGCTTTTCCTGTGCAAAGGAACATTTGAAAACAGAGTTAAGCATTTCAGCTCTTGCTTTGCTACCCTAGATTTCAGTTTATGTGTCATTCACAAGGACTGTACACTAACTTTGGTGCCACTAACAGCCTGTACATACGACCAGAATTTCTTTGTGGTCAATGAAAGATTACTTGACAATATTCTGCTATGGTAGTTATTGAAGACATCATGCATTGCTCGCTTGTCAGCCATACAAGTTTCATTCAGCATCATTCTATCTATAGTCCTATACTTCGTTTTACACCTATTGTGCAGTAATCTCTGCTTTGTAGATGTTTCTTTACAGTGACTGTGTACCATGGAGGTTCCTTCTCATAATGAACGGTTCTATGTGTACATATCTATCCAGTGCATGGTCAGTTATTCTTTTATACTTGAGCCTGAGTTCCTCTAGGTGCTCCTGCCCTGTGCTGAAAGCTTCAAGTTCCTTGTTGAGATATGACACCACTTATTTTTTATCTAAATTCCTGAACATACATATCTTCCTTCTTGTTTTAGTTGTCCCATGCATATTGGTAATCGTTGCCACAGCCACGTCATGGTCACTGATACTAGTTTCAGTGTGGACATCTTCAAAGAGTGCAGGTCTATTTGTTGCCATTAGATCCACTATATTTCCATCGTGAGGGGTTTCCTAACTATTTGTCCAGGTAGTTTTCAGAGAAGGCATTTAGTACTGTTTCACAGTGTGTCGTATCATGCTAGCAACGAACAAAACTGTAACTTTCCCAATTAACTGTTGGATGAGTAACTCATCTCCACCAATGATTACAGTATGATTGTGGAACTCACGTACAACTGAGCTGAGGTTTTCACTAAATTTTTTGGTTACATCAGGAGATGAGTCTGGTGGAGAATAGAAGGATCCAATTATCATTTTATACCCACCCCTGATACTGAGTCTTTCCCAAACAATCTCACATCCAGCTTCAATTTCTGTCTTTGTGGATTTGAGTTTCTTGTCTACTGCAACAAATGCACCACCTCCATTTCTGATATGCCAATCCTTTTGTTATACACTTAAATTTTCCCCAAAAATCTCACTGATATCAATTTCAGATTTCAACCTGCTTTCTGTACCTAGTATTATGTAAGCTTTACTGGTTTTCATGAGTGCTTCAAACTGTGCCACTTTGTTGCAAATGGTTAGGAAGTTTACCATTAAGATTTTAATACTCTCACCTATGGAAGGCACTCCTTTCGATTGTGCACTGATATTTGTAGGTTTCCTACAGCTATTGTTATCTGGGTTGGCTGGAGAGTCACCTAATCTAAAAGAAATACCTTGTGTACACTCTCCAAACAGTCAGCTACCTTAGTAGCAGCCTCTGGTGTGTAGTGTACACCTGACCCATTTAGGAGGACCCTACAGTTCTCAACCCTATGGTGCAAGTCCAGGAATTGCAGCCTAGGTTGTCACAGAATCTTCGAAGTTTCTGGTTCAGTCCTTCTACTCGATTCAGAACCAAAGGGCCATGATCAGTTCTGGGGAGAATGCTGCAAATTGTGGGCTTTGTTAAAACTCCATGCACAAGGCTGTTCTTCTCAACCTTCATTGTCAGTCACTGGAATGACCTCAAACATGATCTCAGAGCCAAGATGACAGGCATTATTTGTTCCAATGAGTGCTACAGTTGGCAGTTGGTTGCACCCTGTTCCCTCAGTGGCTGCTGGAATAGTCTCTTCAACATGTTGAATGTGGCCCCCAGGCATACACACTGAATGCACCAGGTGTCCTTTCCTGCCCCTTGATGCCATTTTCCTAAGGGGTACCATCATTTGTCATATGTTTAAACTGCTGACAATTAATAGACCTCTACCCTTTTGCATTTACCTTCTCCTGACACTGTACAAAACAGGTTTCCTCGAAGAAGGTGAAGTGAGTCCCACTGGCTCAGTTTCAGTCAAAGACAGCACCTCAGACTTGTTGGTTAGGGGTTTCAGTACAACACCCTGTGTTCTCCATGGTCCCCGTCCACCCAGTACAGGATGGCTAGATCTACCATTGCCACTAGCAGTGAAGTGGACGAGTAATGACAGATTCTGTGCTTTCTGCAGAGGGGGCAGGATCCACAGGAGAGGAATAGTACCTGAGGTTATCTGGTACTGGTATCACAGGTGCATGACTCCTGAGAGCTCTTCCAACACACTGATTTTCAGCAGTTGCCAATAGTTTGACAGTAGTCAGAGCGATTTCCAGCTGCTTGCGAATGTCAACCAACTCGTCCTGTGAACAGCATGCACAGTGGTACTATATTTTGGCTAATGCAATATTTTATAATGCAGTGAACACTCGTATTGGTAACTTACAAAAATATAGTTTTGTAAACATCTGAAAATTCTCAGAATAACCTGTTCCTCATGTAATTGTACAATGAAATTAGAGAACAAAGAAAAATACCTAAGTCGGCTTTTATGTATAAATAAATGTGCACGTTGCACAGATTTTTCATTCAGCTGATTCGGTACACTCTTCTACACTGGTGTGCCGAAGAACAACACTGCAGTGAGAGTTTATCTTGATCAAAATTGCTAAAATGTGCAGCACCAACAAAGCACACACAGTATGCATCATAATCACAATCTGATTTTGGCTGACAAATGCATAACAGTGAAGGGACTGTCCATGTAAGTAGGAGTAGAAGAAGAGAGTGTGTGCAGAATATTGACACAGTTGGAATTTGAAAAGGTATGTGCCAGGTGGGTTCTGAGAATGGACAAGATTGGATCATCCACCCTACAGCCCTGATCTGACACTATATGATTGCCACCTCTTTTGGTGAATTGAAGGAATCCTTTCACAGAATGATATTTGAAGATAGTGACCTCCTTGTGAATGCTGCCAAACAGTGTCTTAAACATGCGAGTCCTGACTTCTACCAGGCATGTAGAAAGCCCTTAATTCCATGGTTGCGTAGTTGAAAGTGACTGAGATTGTATGAAAAAATTGGCATTTTGTCTCTCAAGAATGTATCAACATGTTGTAAAAATGTTTAAAAAATGTTGTGCATTTCTTTTGGAGTGAACCTCATATAAGTCAGAATATGTCTTGAAATAAAAACACAGTTGGTGTGGTCGGTCACTTAAAATCAAGACTGTGGATGAATTCAACCTACAGACAGTGAAGAATGTCATATACCACGAGAAAAAAATGACTGTGTGATACCGTGATTCTTTTGTGCCCAGGGCAGGCATGCCGAGTGTGGTTTCCCCTTGTTACCTATTCAGTGGTTGTACTGAATATATGAATGCAAAAATTCTTGCACACGATTCTAGTGTTCTTCCTCACAATTGCAACTCATGAGTGCTGTAATGATTGAAACTTCACAGTTGTTTTAGGGACTGAAACTCTACAAGATGTCTAGCAGTGGTTTTTGAATTTTAGTGCAGTGTTTGTAAAGTTTGATGCAATGTTCATTTGGTCATATATGCATCTCCAAAGAAAAAGACACTTCTGACGATTGACATCCATATTAAATCATTAAATGTTTTTGCAAATTGCAAATGCGGTACAATTTACTGGGAACAAATGAAAATTTGTGCTGGGTCAGGATTCGAACCCGGATTTTCCTCTTTACATGAGTGGTCTCTGTAATCGTTCAGCTACCTGAGCACACTTCGTAGACAGACCCAAACTTCCATATGTCCCAGTGGCAGATGCTTCTCGTAGTGCTCACAGGACATTGTGATTCCTGCATAGGGAAGGCTTATTTAAGTTTCTCATCAGATTGCCATGAGTTTGACATGAAATACATAAGTGCGGATCCTGTGAAGTTTGATGCGGTGTCTGTTCTTTCGAACTTGCATGGATTTCTGAAGGAACCTTGCACCAAATTTACAGACTCTATCAAATACCATCCCTGAACTACTATACTTCTTGTGAAAGCCAAGGCAGTCTGATGAGAAAATCAAATAATCCTCTCCCTGTGTGGGAATCACATCATTGTGTGAGCACTGTGGGAAGCAGACACTGGAACATGTGGAAGTTAGGGTCTGTCTGTTAATTGCACTCAGATAGCTGAAGCAACTGTGATGACCACTTGCATAAAGTGGGAAATAAGGGTTTGAGTTCCAGTCTGACATAAATTTTCATTTGCTCCCTGTAAACTGTATAGCTGTGGTGGTGCCATTTTTGCAATTTGCAAATAAATTTCATGACTGAGTTTTAGGATACTGACACTGATTTTGATGATTTGTAATTTATTCAGATTCGGTTAAGATTTTGTGGATGTGGCCATTTGACGTTTAGTTTACCTTTCTGAATCAACCTCTATAATAATGATAATAGTAATAACAATAATAATAATAAAGATCAAGCAGACACAGCGAACCCAGCTAAATATCGCCCCATAACATGCCTACCAACAATATACAAAATATTAACTTCAATCATTAAACAGAAATTAATTACACATACAACACAGAACAAAATTATAAATGAAGAGCAAAAAGGCTGTTGCAAAGGAGCACGAGGATGTAAAGAGCAACTGATAATAGATGCAGAGGTGACATATCAAGCTAAAACTAAACAAAGGTCGCTACACTACGCATACATTGATTACCAAAAAGCTTTTGATAGTGTACCCCACTCATGGTTACTACAAATATTGGAAATATACAAAATAGATCCTAAATTGATACAGTTCCTAAACATAGTAATGAAAAATTGGAAAACCACACTTAATATCCAAACAAATTCAAATAATATCACATCACAGCCAATACAGATTAAGCGTGGAATATACCAAGGAGACTCATTAAGTCCTTTCTGGTTCTGCCTTGCTCTGAACCCACTATCCAACATGCTAAATAATACAAATTATGGATACAATATTACTGGAACATACCCACACAAAATCACACATTTGCTATACATGGATGATCTAAAACTACTGGCAGCAACAAATCAACAACTCAACCAATTACTAAAGATAACAGAAGTATTCAGCAATGATATAGTAATAATAATAATATTTACAATGTTGCTTTAATTTCACAACTGTAAATAACTTTCATGTTGGAGGATTCCTCTATGTTACTGAGTTTTCTGCTTGCTTTAATCATGGTTCAAACCATCGAAAACCAAGGCACATCTCCTTCCTCTGCCTCTATGCACTTCAGTTACTTGTGCTTCTTTGATATTTTTTTCTAGTATAGTCTCTTGTGTGTTCTTTATAAATAATCATTTACAAAGTTCAAAAACATTTATTCTGAAATTTTATTTTGATTGACATGTAAAAAGTTGTCATGGATGAAGCCATTTATTTCGTTTAACTTCTGTACAGTGGTTGTGTTTTTGCTTACTGTCCTGCGCTGCCAGAGGTAAAATACACTGATGGAAAAAAATCACAGCCAAAAAATAATTGATGTAGAGTAATGAAATTTTGGAAATACATTTGTCTAGGTAAAAATCAAACAGTGGAAAATTCATGATGGAATCTAACTATAACTATGTTGTGAAAAGGAAAGTTGGTACTCACCATATAGCAGAGATGCTGAGTCACAGATAGACACAACAAAAGACTGTCACTAACATAGCTTTTGGCCAGTAAGGCCTTTGTCAAAATTAGATGACAAACACACACATATACACCCATGCAAACACAACTCACACTCACATGACTGCAGTTGTCTAGGTAACATATTTAAGTGATTAACATTGCAAGATCGCAGGTTAATGTAAGTGCAAGGTAAACCATTGCAAATGTCTGTTCATGAATGGCAGCACAACAGGTTGAATCACCAGACTGATGTACGGATTTGCAGTCAGGGTGCTTGGGATAACTACAAGAATGCTCTTGCTGTCTTACTAAATCCACCTCAGACGATAACTCCACTATAGGTCCAGTGTGTGTAGCATGCAAACAGGTTGGTTGCAGGTCCTTAACAGACCTCCTCTTAACCAGCACACTGCCATCATTGGCACTGAGGCAGAACCAGCTTTGGTGGGAAAACACAACAGATCTCCATGCTGCTCTCCAATGAGCTCCTGCTTGACACAACTGAAGTCACAAATGATGGTGGTTTGGGGTCAGTGAAATGGCTAAAGGACATCTGGTTTAGAGCTGTCCTTGAAGTAACCAATTTGTAACAGTTAATTGTGTCACTGTGTTGCCAACTACTGCTCAAATTGCTGCTGCAGATGCAATTATGATGCACCAAAGCCATATGCTGAACTTGATGGTCTTCCCTCTTGGTAGTGCCATGTGGCCATCCGGAGCCTGGTCTTCTTGTGACCATAAATTCTCATGATCACCACTGCCAGCAATTATGTACAGTGGTCACATTCCTGCCATGTCTTTCTGCAGTATTGCAGAAGGAACAGCCAGCTTGTTGTAGCCCTATTACACGACCTCATTCAGTCTCTGTGAGGTGTTGATAATGGTGTATTTGTTGCCTTAAAGGTATTCTTGACTGACATCAACTCACCACATCAAGTCTCAAGGGTAACTAATGCACCAATCGTTACAGCGAGTGTTTAAAGCAAACCTGATTACCAACTTCTACATGTACTGCACAACTTGGTGTTGCAATTTTTTTTCTATCAGTGTATTTCTCAGTTACAGTGGAGTTGGAACAATACTGCTTCCTTATGCATGAAGAATAACAAGTTTTGTTAATGTTGTGACTATCTTTGGCTGGAAGAAAATGAAAGTTGTGTCAGTGATGGCATCCACAGGTGACGTGGCATTACGGCCAGAGAACAATATTCAGAAATACTTTAATTTGCAGAGGGGTGCACAGCCAAGCGAGTCATCCTAGAGGATCATAATTGTAGTTTATGTTGGGACTTGAATCTTGATCCTTACAGTTTGATGATCCAGAGGCAGTATGTTGTCCACTGGCAATGCTGTTATTTTCAAGGCGGATAAAATATTTGTATTGAAGAAAGACTTGTATCACAAAACTTGCTTTGGTTAAACCAAAATATCTGAGAAATGACTTGATCACCAAAGGCTGTTGTCAGAATGTGTGTATTTATTGTGTGATTGGTTTCAGTTGGAGATTATTGTCTGGTACCTGTAGTACAAGTTTAAAAAAAAATACAAGGAAGTACAGATGAGAAATGTATCTTCTTAGAAAGTGTAGAATATTATTAGCATTACTCACATTATAACTAATTCACAGTTGGTTATGGTGACCTACAATGTGTCATTTCTCAATTTTATATACCACAACCAGCAGAAATGTTTTGAAAATATTTCAGTTATGTTTGCAATCCGATGAGCTCGTCATTTAACACAGTGTTGCACCGCCATTGCAAATTTCCCACTCTCCTTTTCCGTCTTGTTCTGTACCTGCATCCTTGTCCCACCAACTTCCCTCCCCCTCCCATTTTTCATATTGAAACATTTCTTTTTTGTGTGTGTGCTCTCAAATCATCAAAATAAAAACACCCACTAGTTATTGTCTTGAGTGTTTTCTTGGTGTGTGGCAGTGTGTTTGACAGTCTGTTTATTTGTTTCTCAGTGCACTTACCCAAACACGGGAGGGAGGATAATGCTTTTTGTTGGTGGACCTTGCTCCCAAGGTCCTGGTCAAGTTGTGAATGATGATCTTCGGCAACCTATTAGGTCTCATCACGATATCCAGAAGGATAATGCAAAATATATGAAAAAGGCAATCAAACATTATGAAGGGCTTGCTGGTCGAGCGGCAATAAATGGGCATGCAATTGATATTTATTCTTGTGCTCTGGACCAAACTGGTTTATTAGAAATGAAACAGTGTTGCAATTCCACAGGGTATGTATGTTATGGCAAAAATTACCATTTCTTTTAAGACTTTTCAACATTTTCTTAGACAAACTTTTTTATGTGTTTTATGTAAGTTTAGCCAGTTCAGTTCAGTATTTGCCATTTGAGACAGAATACAGTAACAAAAAATAACAGCTGAATATTAAGAAGAGACTTTGAGAAGAATTAAGAAAGGAAGGTAAGTTTTACAGTAATTGTCATGTGCAGATATCTGTTGTAGACGCTAATAGTAATTGTTTGAGAAATGTTGTGAATTGGAATTGCATAAAATCTTGAATCACCTACCATTACTGAAATGAAGTTGTAATATTTTGTTGAATATATGCTGATGAGTTAAAACAGCTCCTTGTGAAGTTCAGGCTATCTGATGGCATAGTGTGCATGTCACATAGTAAGGAAAGTATATAAGAGGAGCAGAGACAAACTGAGAATCATGTTATCGATGACATAGGCTGCGGAAAATCCACTGATACAAGTGACTTGGACAAAAGACAGATTTGTTACGGCCTGGCAGCTGTGAAAGAGCACCTTTGAAGTGGTGAATCTGGTTGGCTTTTCGCATGCTACTGTCGCGAGCATCTATGGAAAGTGGTTGAAGGGTGGTGAATTAGTGAGTAGACAAGGTGTTGGAAGTCCCTCTGGATTTCAGAGGCTTGCCCACTCGGTAAAGCAGGATGGCAGTGATAAGTGGCAGATCTGGTGACAGAATATAGTGCTGGTGCAGGAGAAAGTACGAAGGCTATCCACAAAGTACATTACGTTTTGGAATTAAAAATAAATAAAGTATTGGAATTTTTTTAATTATATACAGATGAAAGCCACACTTAAATACTACTTTTCTACATAGTTGCCATTTAAATTAAGGCACTTATCGTAGCGATGGACGAGCTTGGAAATTCCTTCAGCGTAAAATTCGGCTGCCTGCGCCTTCAACCACGTGGTTACCTCTTTTGGGACAGAAAAAGTGTGATTTTTGTGGATTTCCTGGAAAGAGGCACTACAATAAACTCTCAAAGGTATTGCCAAACTCTGCACAACCTCAGAAGAGCAATACAAAACAAGTGCAGGGGAAAGTTGAGCTCAAAGATCTTGCTGGTTCACGACAACGCCCGGGCCCACATGGCAAATGCCACTCGTGAAGTTCTCGAATCTTTTAAGTGGGAGTTGTTTCCTCATCCGCCGTACAGTCCTGACCTGGCACCGAGCAACTTCCACTTATTCCCAGCAATGAAGAAGTGGTTGGCTATGCAGCGTTTTGATGACGACACACAGCTTCAAGAAGAGGTAACCACGTGGTTGAAGGCGCAGGCGGCCGAATTTTACGACGAAGGAATTTCCAAGCTCGTCCATCGCTACGATAAGTGCCTTAATTTAAATGGCAACTATGTAGAAAAATAGTCTTTAAGTGTGGCTTTCATCTGTATATTATAAAAAAAATTTCCAGTACTTTATTTATTTTTAATTCCAAAACGTAATGTACTTTGTGGATAGCCCTCGTATTACAGAGCACACCATTCAGTGCACACTGATGAACATGGGGTTCTGCAGCTAACAACCCAGGTCCATGGCACAGCTACACTGTCATTGAATCATATATTATGGAAATGTGTTGTCTGTTTGGATGACAAACATTTCTTGTTAGACCTGGATGATGGCGATGTCTGTATATGCCATCCTGTAGGTGAATGGTTGTTGAAAAGTGCATTGTGCCAGGAATACAGGCTGGTGGGTGCAATATTATGCTATGGAGGACATTCAACTGGTCCTCCATGGGACCTGTGGCAGTACTTGAAGGCATCGTGACAGCTGTGCAATATGTAATCATTATTGCAGACTTCCTGCACCCCTTCTTGTTTGATGCCTTTTTACCCGTTTGAAAATCTTTGCAGATGCCTCTTTAGTACATTACATTACATTCTGCACAGAAATTAGTCATCTTAGATCTAAAAATCTAGTCAATTGCCCTGCTTCATTTCTGACTGTATCACTATTAGGCATAAGAATAATACGAATATAAACATGACATGATATGTATATTCTTCCACGTTTGCTGTTGTCTCACTCTAGTTTCGTAGTTTATTAGACAGACAGGATTTAAATGAGATAGCAGCAAACACGAAAGAATACATCGCAAAATGTTTATATTCGTATTATTCTTATGGTGAAGAGAATACTGCATGTGATTCACAATTCATAAAAGTTCCTATTGGCAACCACCCTCTCTTCTCACAGGTAGGAAAAAATTCAGAATGTAGAGTTGGCCATATTGACAAAAACCCCAAACAGTCTTGCCAGTCGGTTTTTCGTAGTACATTGAAATGCTGCTGCATTCGAAGATGAACAATAAGGAATTTGTATTTACTTTGTTGGATAATGTATGAAGATGCGGTGATCGAAACTCGGGGCGGAGAAAAATAGCTCGTCTTCCACATTTTTTAAAATTTATTTACTGATGCAGAGGTTTTGGCGCCAGTATTTATCTTTGTGCCTGCAAAGCGAGCCTGTGTAACGCTACATATATTCGACGGCAGAAGTTAGTTGTGGCGGCACCTACCAACATTTTTCAGAACGTCCGCTTACTTTGCACTCGATTCTAAGCCACAGGCGGTTTTTTGGATTACAAAAACCGGAAAAAAAGTGCGGCTTAGATTCGAGTAAATACGGTATTCAAGGAAGATTCTGTGGAAATTCTCTTGTGTATCTTGTGTAGGGATCATCGATATCAAATTTTCCATGAGAGATAAAAAACTGTCTAGAATATCTTATGCATTTCATAAGGACACGAAATTAGTATAGTTGCACTACAATTGCAGATCATAATAAAAAGCGAAACAAAGAAAATACTCTTTAGGAAGCTTAATTATGGCAGATATGCAGAATTGTCTCAGTGAAAATGAAGCCTGGGAAAGGCACCGGCCTGGATGACCTTCCAGCACAGTTATGGTGTTCCCATCATTGGAAGGCAGCCGAATGGTTAACGGAACTCTTCAATAATTTCATTGACAAGGGGCAAACACCGACTGATTGGCAGCAGAGCATCACCATGCCTATCTTTAAGAAGAAGGGAAATCCCGCTGAGTGCACCAACTACCATCTGATTCGACTTCTCTGCCATGGCATGAAAATCTTTGAGCGTGTTTTGGACCAAAGGATCTGTGAGGTCACATAGATTCCCAGAAACCAAGCTGGATTTGTGAAGAACTGCGGCTTAACTGATGCTATTTGTGCTGCAAGACTCTTAGTCGAGAAACAACATGAGAAAGCCAAGGCGCTGTATCTAGCATTCCTGGATCTAGAAAAGGCCTTTGATCGGGTGCCACACAGTCTCATCTGGCTAGCACTTTGACAGCATGATGTGCCGGAGTAGCTTATTAACTGGCTGCAGTTACTTTATGCACAGCCAAGAAGTTATGTCTGTACAACCTCAGAACTATCCAAGGACTTCCCCATCATTTGGTGTCCTTCAAGGTTCTGCATTATCACCACTTCTGTTCATTCTCGTAATGGACACCGTGACAGGTGATCTGCACCGGCCATTACCATGGAACCTACTTGATACTGACGACGTGATGCTGGCAGCAGAAAACAAGCTTGATCTGCAGAGCCTAACTCAAGAATCGAGTGACCGGTTGGCGCAACACAGTTTGTGCCTTAATTTGAAGAAAACCAAGTACATGACATCAAACGGACATGAAATGGGAACCATCACGATTAATGGTGAAGATCTGACTCATGTGAGTAAGTTTAAGTACCTTGGTTCCACAATCACCGTTAACTGTGACTCACCGAAAAGGTCAACACCAGAACTCAAGCAGTCTGAATGAAGTGGCGAACAAGCAACCAGAGTCACTTGCAACTGCAGGATGAAAGATAATTTAAAATAAAAAATCTGTTGCACTGTCATCCGACCAGTCGCCTTGTATGATTGTGAGTGCTGGTCAACTACAGTTGAGACAGAACGTCACCTAAGTGTAATGGAAATGAAGATGCTAAGGTGGACAGTGGGCCTCACTAAGTTAGATCATGTTTCTAATAACAGCATTATGAAACAGTTTGGTGTTGCACCAATCCAAGACAAGATGCGTGAGAATCGTCTTTGATGGTTTGGGCATGTTTTATGGGGATGACTCTATTGCCAAGGAAGGTTGCACACTTGAAGTCATCAGCAGTAGACCCGCAGGACAACCTATGCAACGTTGGGCTGATACAATTCATAAAGACCTTAAATGCCCGAACATCCACCCAGATGCAGCCCATGATAGAGCGAAATGGAGACAACGGACCCATGTAGCAGACCACGCAGGCACGCATGACAAACGCTGAAGGAAAAGAAGAAGAAGATGCAGAATTGTCTTGGTATTTATGGAAGAGAAATGTTATTTACACTGTATTTGTTTGTCAATCTCTTGCACAACTTACCGCTTTTATGATGTTTTTGGTTCTGAAAAAAACAGTAACATAATCATTTTGGAAAGTCTTTATTGAAAGACTTCATGGAAACATCTCCAAATGTACACATGGTTCACATATGTCTAATAATTCTGTAGATTTCTTCAAGAAAAACCTGCCGAACAAAGAATGACACCGCACTTCACTCCTGAAAAAATAACATCCAAGATGATGATCATTTGTAAGGAATGTTGTCATAATAGCAACGACAATCCTTAGGAACAATGGCTGTAAGTTGTTGTAAATGATCTCATTTAGTTTTCTTGATTTTCAGTCCTCCTTTGTACAATTTCGGGAAGCAAACTCTTCCAGTAGTTTTTCTCATTCATCTTGCTATTTCTTGCCACATTTCATTGAAACTGAACTTGTAGTAAACAATGCTATTTGGATGGTACTGTATCGCTGTCAGGTCCATAACTGTTGGCTCATTCTTTGCAGCTGCTCCAGCCCTAATTTGAGTCATACAGTCACAAACTTTTCTCTGCATAGTTAGTGAAAAACGAGTAATCTAGATAGTAAATTTTGTTAAGTCATGGCTTTCTTCTCTCCTCTTTTGATATCAAGGCATATTGGCTAGGAAGTGTAACTCAATGGAAGTGGGAACTGAGCCACATTTCATCTGAGTATGACCTTTCTCCAGAAATTTTTGCGTAATCAGTAATCCTGAATCAATTGATAATTATAAAAGAGTGTTTTATAATATCACGTTTCTATTGTGATATGAGCAGCCATCAGAATACAAAATGACTGGTACAGGTTTTTCCTTAACCGTTTTGGACAGTGTGTACATGAGACACGAGACTAAACTGGATGCAGCCTATTCACCTTGTGTTTCATCAAATCAGTAACACAATGCATCATGTCATTCTAAATTATACATTGTAAAGTTATGGACAGCCAATTTTGTTGTGTAATAAACTGCACTTGCCCATAAAAGTGGTGCTACTTTCAGGGCTTGTAAGTCCATGGTGAAGAGAGTGCAGAGCTTCCGTTAGGCATATTTCTTATCTAGATTTCTGCAACCTTGCCTGATCTTTCTGTTGTATGTACTACTTCCACATGTCTTCGCTCAAGTTTCTGAGCCAGTACTACAACACAAATCACACTGGTCTTTCTTGGGGGAAAATAAACTGAAGTTATCCTCTTCAAAAATCAAGTTAAAGATGACTCAACTTAATGATGTAACCTGTTCCTTACTACACTTTTCGGCATAAAGTTCATACAGCTGTTGTTTGCTTTGTGCGATAGGCTCAAGATTCAGTTTGGAGGAGGACTTCTTGCAGTAATGTGATGGCAGTTTCGCAAGACAGTCCAGGAATTCTTTTATGAAGTTTTTCCTCATCTTTCTTCTTCATTTGTTTTATTCTGGAACATGACGATTCTGAATCAGGGTTCATCCCATGTGTGGAATTATCCAGCCAGTATCTCACTGTCAGTTCTTTAATGCCAAGAGTATTGAGAAGCAATTTTTTTTTACATGCTTGGTGTTTTCCCGTATCGTTCCACAGGTAATAAACTAGTGTGCCTTTTCTCCTATATTCACCAGTGATCTTCCATCTTCCACGGATATTTGTTTGGAGTTATGTCCATAAGATTGATTACATAAATATTTCTCTGATCCCATAACATCATTTCCCGGAAAGTGTTAAAAATTGCCTGCTTGTCACCTGCAGAAATTTGATGACACTTCCTTTAAATGGATTTCTGACACATCTTGGAAGTACACATCAGACCTAATTTTCGTTCCTCTCTTGGGCTATTATGAGTCATTTTGCCACTATGACTTCTTTTCTATCCAATATACACTTGTCCACACGTTCTCAGCGTTTTGTTGGTGTTTTTCTTCCAATCTTCAGGGCAGGCTTTACATTTCTGTTTTCTGTCACTGCTTAGGTCACCACAAAATTCTTGGCCTCCACTTTCAACATTCTTCCTTCTGGTAAGTTATCTGAATTGTCTGGTAAAAAATCAGCTCCATCGTGTAGCAATAAATGCGAAGAAGCACTGTCATCTCCACTAGCAAGTGTGAGTGTTGTATCAGTTTGAGCATTCTTGGACGCAGTCAGCAAAGCTTCTAAACAAGAAGTGTTTGTCACTCAACTTAGAAGACCAAGTTGAATTTAAATTCTAATGCTAATGATGATTACAATATCATTAATGACCCTAATAGTCACAATAAAAAATACCTGCATTATTATATCTCCCAGGAAAAGTGACTGACAACCCCACACACAAAATTAATTGTTCTTCTGTGCTGTAGTAAGCAAGCAGGTATTCAAAACATCTTTAGCAGAGAGGTATGAAGCACACAATAAGTGAAATTTGGTGTTAACAATAAAGCAGCCATGATACTATGGACTGCTGTTAATGCAAGGTAAATAACAAAACAATTTTCTTATCACTGTCAATCACTTTCAAGATGATTTCTCCATTTTCGTACCCTAAGATCAGCTGAGAAACAATTTCTTCCTTAGTAAAGGGATCATCTTGTGAAACGCTGTCCATTTTCATGAACTGGAGATAGGACCAAGGAACCACTTTTGAACACCGGAAGATATGTAGAAAGCAATAACAATGTTCTGTGGCTGCGTGTGCTTTTGAATTTACATGGTATTGTTTACTGCACTCAAAATGATCTAGTTATGCAGTGATTCATTGTTTTGCAGTTACACGGTATTTACATCTATTTTTTCACTGTGTCATATACGCGGTATTGTTTTATTTCATTTTATTTGTAGATAATTAAAAAAAGAACTGGAATTCAGGCAGTAAGAGTAGATGCGCTGAGAGTCAAGGACATCAGCTGACTGAAAAATGGAAAATCGATAATCTGTCAGTAATGCAGTATTTTTTTTTAAAATGACAGAGGATGAGAGATACTGGGGTGGGTACAGTCATTTTTACTTTGCTAAATAAACAAATAGAACAGGGCTGAAAACTGATGACATTGGTACGAAGTATACTGCACCACACATTGTATAGTTAATTACAGAGTGTGTATGTAGGCATAGCTGGAACTTACAGTAACTGTAAAAATAGGCCTGAAAATCAATTGCTGGCAACAACAGCACCATAAAGTGTATGCAACAGTGTTCCATTTGTGTGCGTGTGTGTGTGTGTGTGTGTGTGTGTGTGTGTGAGAGAGAGAGAGAGAGAGAGAGAGAGAGAGAGAGAGAGATTCATTTTAGGGCATAGGTAACCATGTATCCAGTATGTACACAGGCCTTGGAGTAACAGGAGTTCAACACGTTAGAGTATGACCGTGTTACCAGCAGAGAGCGGATGGGTGGAAAGAGTGCATTGAAGGCCTCCATGAGGGTGAAGACTTGTTGGATGTGTCAGAAGAAGAAACAGGAGTCGATAGAGAAGAGAGAGAGATCCGGTATTAGATTCAGAATTTTAAAGAGAATTGGAAGACTTAAGACCAAATAAGGCAGAAGGGATAGATAACATTCCAGTAGAGTTTCTAAAATCATTGGGAGAAGTGGCAACAAAATGAATATTCACATTGGTATGAAGAATGTATGAGTCTGGCAATATACCATCTGACTTTGGAAAAACATCGTCCAGACAATTCTGATGACGAGTGCAAGAATTATCGCACAGTCAGCTCAACAGCTCATGCATCCAAGTTGTTAACAAGAATAATATACAGAGGAATGGAGAAGAAAATTGATAATGTGCAAGATGATGATCAGTTTGGCTTTAGGAAAGGTAAAGGCACCAGAGAGGCTGCCCTGATGTTGCGGTTGATAATGGAAGCAAGACTAAAGAAAAATCAAGACATGTTCATAGGATTTGTCGACCTGGAAGAAGCACTCGACAGTGTCAAATGGAGCAAGATGTTCGAAATTCTGAGGAAAATAAGGGTAAACTATAGAGAGAGAGATGGTTAATATACAACATTTACAAGAACCAAGTGGGAATAATAGGAGTAGAAAACCAAGAATTAAGTACTCCGATTAAAAAGGGTGTAAGACAGGGATGGTGTCTTTCACCCCTACTGTTCAATCTATACATTGAAGAAGCAATACTGAAAATAAAATGAAAGTTCAAGAGTGGAATTAAAAAATTCAAGGTGAAAGGATATCAATGATAAGATTCGTTGATGACATTGCTATCCTTAGTGAAATTGAAGAAGAATCCCAGGATTTGCTGAATGGAATGAACAGAATAATGATTGAGAAAAAAACAGAAAAAAAGCTGAAAGCAGTGAGAAGTAGCAGGAATGAGAACAGCGAGAAACTTAACATCAAGATTGATGGTCACAAAGTATGTGTAGTTAAGGAATTCTGCTACCTAGGCAGTAAAATAACCCATGACGGACAGAACAAGGAGGACATAAAAAGCAGACTAGCACTGGCAAAAAGTCTACTAGTACGAAACACAGGCCTTAATTTGAAGAAGAAATTTCTGAGAATGTACATTTGGAGCACAGCATTGTGTGGTAGTGAAACAGGGACTGTGGGAAAACCAGAACAGAAGAGAATCGAAGCATTTGAGATGTGGTTCTACAGATGAATGTTAAAAATTTGGTGGACTGATGAAGTAAGGAATTAGGAGGTTCTTTGTAGAATCGGTGAGGAAAGGAATATTTGTTAAGACATCAGGGCATAACTTATGTTGTACTTGAGGGGGCTGTAGAGGAAGACAGAGATTGGACTACATACAGAACATAATTGAGGACATAGGTTGTAAGTACTACTCTGAGATTAAGAGGTTGGGACAGGAGAGGAATTTGTGACTTAAGTAAAATACCAGCATCAGGCAGATGGCCCATGAGTGTGAGGTAAGCCAGACAACTGCATGGAGTACTCTCCCTGACAATTGCCACTGTCCATATCAGACCTTATTACCTACGAATTTGCCTTTGTGGCAATGGGCTTGTTGTTTTTTAGTCTCACAGGCCACCACAATGCTAGGATTTCTGTCATCTGTCTTACTGGCAGATGAGGCTATCTTAATGAGGGGCGAGGCATTTCCTGTGGGTGACCCTGTTGGCATATGTGCTTTTGGTAGGTATTCCATGATGATGCTCCAGCTCACTTCCACATTTTTCATCCAGGAGTACCTCGACGACATCTACCCCAGCCTAAATTGATGAGGTGGCCCAGTCACATGGCCTCCCTCGTCATTGGACCCCAACCCTTTAGATTTCAACCTGTATAAAAGATGTCATGTATGTGGAGGCCATGCCAGATGTACAGACACTGGAACAATGCATTCATGCTGCCTCTGATGCTGTTTGGTTGCAGGATGGCACATATGAATCTTTGCACCAGTTGCTGCTGATTTGTGTTTGCTCGTGCTAAGAGACCCACTTCAGGCATCTTGTCTAACAGTGGTTTCATCACAATATGTTATTCACTTGTTTGTACTGTATGGACATGATAAATTAATAAATACGTTCTTGTATAGACATCAAGAATATGTGGCTATATGTCTATATGATCTCCTTTGCTCCTTATCGTTTCCTGCAGTTTGTCCACGCGCGCGCGTTTGTGTGTGTGTGTGTGTGTGTGTGTGTGTGTGTGTGTGTGTGTGTGCATGAGCATATGGACCTCTGATAAAAGAGTGACAGCTTAAAGTGTAGTTAAATCTCTTTGCTATTATGTATCTTATGTGCTACAAATCAGCTTGTTGCATCTGAATATTTTTTCAAGGGAGATTCATGGAAAGCGTAAGGCATTATTCACCTTTTAGGTGTTAAATGGTGACTAATGGAGACAAACCCCCCCCTCCCCCCCCAAGTACCTTAAAGATGGATGGGGCAGGAAGTAGTCACTTTAGTCTATAAATAATATTACTTTCATTTTTTGTATTTTTGTAGATTTTATATTTAATTCTTGCCAGCTGTCTATTTTTTCTACTGACTTATTTTTCCATTTGGATGAATACTGTGTATCTTTGTTAATTATAAATTGAGTGTTCCGTTTCTTATCAACTCTTTTGCACATAAGATGTATTTATTTGATGTTTTGAATGGCATTTAATGAGAAATAAATTTTTGTCATGAATAGTATTACATTGCAAGTTTCTTGTATTTAATTTTTTTTGAATTTCCTGGTACTCTGATAATGTGAAACATGCCATTACAGAGGCCACATGGTAATGGGAGACTCATTCAACTCATCACTTTTCAAGCAAACATTTCAAAGAGTTTTTGCGAAAGATCAGAAAGGTGAATTTAAAATGGCTTTCAATGGTACCCTGGAAATCAAAACTTCTCGTGAACTGAAAGGTGAGCATTGAACTGTTTCTTTTAAGTGAAACATAGAAATGTACTGCATTTTTATTTTGATTGGTTAAGTCACGGTGCTTTGTAATACTGTGAGAAAGAATTCATAGAATCATAACATCATTTCCCAGCTGGAATGGCATTAGGAACTGTATTTTCCCGCCTTTCTTTATTATGTTCTTGAGTTTCCAACTACAACTGTTGGAGATGATCTCATTGAGAAAGCATGACATAGTAATAAGTGTAATCTTCTGATGGATTGTTGAGATGCCATCAGTTGCTGCAATAAGTCTGCCAGCTCAAAGTGCTAAGGGGGCTGGGAGGCGATAAAGAGGTCATGCTCGAATTCTGGTGGGATTAATCAGGCTCTGCTTCACATGCCTCTTGGATGACTCTAAGCTGGACATGATCACAGTTTATTGTGACCAGTGACTGGTCTCAAGTAGAGCTCTGCTGGTAACCTCTCTCTCTATTTACAATGTCATCATTGATCCTAATTTCAGTAGCCTCATTTATTATGCTCTCACAAATCCAGTGGCTCAGCACAGCAGTTTAATCCATTCAAAATACAATGCATGCTGGTTAGAAACAGTCTTGTACATCCAATCATTGCTTGGAACTTCCTAGGTTTTTACCTTGGGCAGAAGGATAAACCAGGGCAAAAATAAATATGAATCAGTGATCAGTGACTGTAGCTTTCTCCATGACATTAACAATCACGAAAGACCATGTTGCCCATTATGTACTGACCTACCTTGATACAAAAGGTGTTCGACTGTTCTTTGGTCAGCAAGTTTCTCTGCATAGATCACCCACTGAAAACATCTGGCCATGGTTTGCTGAGATTCTGGCACACCACCACTCGTCAGCCACAATGATTAATGGACTATAGTTGAAGCAGCTCTGTCACTTGAGCTCAGGTTGACTCAATGCCCAGCTGGGTTAGAGCCAGTGTTGCTGCCAGAGATGGAAACTCTTTGTAATAGATTGCACAGCCAATATAAACCTAAATGACCTACAAATTTAGTCATGCATTTTTTTCCTCCTGTACACAATTACTAAAATTTCATTATTTGTTATCCTTCATGGTATTTCAATTCTAGTTGCCAGTAGTGTATTTGGCAGAGGAAACAAAGTTTGTATGGGTATACCTGTATCTGGCAGTACGTTTTTGAAATACAAAGTTGGTGGATTTTAGAGCTTTATGGTGTCTCAGTAGCTGGATGTCTCTTTTTTGAAAATTTTGTTTGCCATGTGAGGCAAATTTTATGGTGAAACCATCATATAGATCCCGTGGGCAAGGCTTAATTTCATAAACAACCAAGGTACTTTGGTTTTGGTCACCCTTCATAAAGTGTTTCTGTATTTCAGAAGTAGGACAACTAAAGACTTTTGATGAGGTGCAGAGGTCGCGAAAAGAAAAAGTAAACCGGGAAAAAGTCTTTCCTCATACCATATTTTTATGTTCCATATAGGAATTACCAGTATCATAGTTTTATAATTTCTATTTTTATTGTTTTCTGCAGTTTCTGGTGCCATTGGACCATGTGTGTCTTTGAACATGAAAAGTCCTAGTGTATCAGACACAGAGATTGGATTGGGTGGTACTTGTCAGTGGAAATTTTGTACATTCAATCCAAATACAGCTGTTGCACTGTTCTATGAAGTAGTTAATCAGGTACATGTCATTATTTTATTATTGTTGCATGGAAGTGATTTAGTAATTTTGAAAAAAAAATTGTTCTTTGCATATTATGATAATTTTCATTTTTTATGCATAATATTTGAGTCATTTTGCTGAGTTTTGTAATCTCTAATTACTGTTAAGATTTGTCATCTAATGCTTTACACTAAATGAAGCATACACTTTTGTGGGTTTTAATCAGATAACAATTATATGTATGAAAATGCTTATTAAACATTTAATTGTTTAGTTAAAATCTATTTTTAACTCATCTTGTTTAGCCAGTTTTTACCTTAAGTGTATCGCAGTTTGACTCACATTGTTGAACTTGTGCACCTCTCTTTCAATCAAATGTCTTAACTAATGCATAAGAGTCACCTCTACAGGTACATTAGATTTATTTTGAATTTTCTGCATCTCATCTCTGTGGATGACTAGCTTGGTGATTTTAGTGTCCATGAACTCTTTATCCAGTGGAATATTTTACATAACAGTCTGATAATCAACGGCCATTTCTATGAAATATGCAAAAAAAAGTTTGATTAGAAGCCACTTGCCTTTTTTCACTTTGAGACATGCTGTTGTGTTAAGGCCACATGCCTAATATAGTGCGTAAAAAATGTTCTATTACAAATAATTTCAAATAAAATAATATTACTGTCAAATAATGGAAACTCCAGGTACGAGTATCAACAGTGTAGGAAAAGGAGGAAAAGACAGATTGCTACTTACCCATAAAGAAGACACACTAAGTTGCAGGCAGGAACAATGAAAAGACACTTACATAAAGCTTTCAGCTGCAACCTTCATGAGTAAAAGAGGGACACACATCATTCATATACACAAGCAAGCACATCTCATGCACACATGATCGCCACCTCCAGCATCTTGGGCCGGAATGCAACAATGTTACACTGACTGCTCTATTATGACTGAATGTTAAGCCTGAAATTGGCTTCTGTTCATTGTCATTACTGGTGGCAGTAACAGAAGAAACTATTGCACCACACTGTGTCCAAAGATAGAATATGTAGTCAATTTTACATCACCCTTTATAATTTTGAAATTGGTGTTACAGTAGTAAAAACTTTGTTAATGTCATAGTGTTTGTCATAGTATTTGGTTTATTTAATATATTTTTAAAGCATGTCTAACTGCATAGCAATTTACTGCTGTTTTTTTTTTTTTGTTCTCTCTTTCTCAATAATGCAATCATTTCCAGCATGCAGCCCCCATTCCTCAGGGAGGTAGAGGATGTATACAGATGATAACTCAGTACCAACATTCAAGTGGACAGCGAAGGATTAGAGTGACGACAATAGCCAGGAAGTAATATTTCATTGTATTTATTTATTTTTATTGATGTTACCAAGTGAGCATATATCTCTGCTCCTGGAAGATTGTCATTGTCTTTGTGTTACATGATGCACATTCATCTTCTTGTCCTGCTTTACTATTTCATCATTAGCTAATGACAGAGCTTCCCCTTAAAATTTTCTTAATGTCATTTATTGTAGCAAATACATTAAAATTTTGTTTCTGTGTTGATACACAGCCTCTAAATGCTTAATTAAAGAAAACATGGGCCATAGTTGTAATGTAAACTGCCTTTGCTTAAATCGTGCAATTAACTAATTCTGACCACAAATCATTTTCAAACATGTGTGGTATTACATATTGCAATTATCAAATTATTTTACTTTACACGTACAAAGTAGATGTCACATTCCATCATTATATTGGAAACGGGGCCATATCACAAATTGTTAGAATGTCACTGCTCATATTGGTAACTGGAGTCTGTGCTTAGAACACAGTCACCAATATGACCTGTGAGATTGTAAAATAATTTGATAATTGCAGCATATAATATGTAATATCACCCAAGTGCTTCAAATGACTTATTGTTGAAATTAGCTAATCACATGATTTAAATAAAATCATTTACATTGCAACCTACTACGGACAATGTTTCTTTTTCTTTAGCAAATACATGCTATATTATTTGAATTAGATCTTGTAGAGCTGGATGATTACTGTTAACAGTTCCACCACACACTTTTAAAAAGCTTACCCATCATATTCTGTTACTTCTTATCAACTACAGTGAAGCTGCATACCACTTACCTTTGTACCTGTTCATACCAAAATTGTTTGTTGCCACGCAGTTTGTGTATCAGCTTTGCTCTCGAATTCCTCCACACATGTCTATCTAAAAAAACTATAGAATAATCTATATTTCTTATTTTGTGGAAGTACACATCCAATTATTAAACTCCCTTTTAAAAGTAAAACTGGGTCAAAAACCAATACTCAAACCTGCACTGTTTTATTTTGCAGGTAAAAATATTAAATCACCTGAACTATCAGCAAACTTCACATTAAGAGTCAAATCATCAGTGTTGCCTGTTCTTCTCTACATTCAAAACTCCACAGAGGTTCTCCTGTAATCTTGCCGCACTTGCATGCCAGGGTGAATAGACAAGGCGTTTGCTCTGCTACAGAGTGGGAGATTGTCCGGGAATAACTGATAAGAGTGTGACTAAATTATTCTCCACAATAGTCTCTCAAGGCCGGTAATCCAAAATGACATGCAGCATGAAGGGATCCCCCCCCCCCACACACACACACACACAAAAACTGGAATTATTTTTCAAATTGTTTACAGAACAACCTTGTCCCCTTTTCTCTAACAGAGTCCTTTCCTGTTGAGCACCTTAATTTCAGTAGACAGCCCAATGTACACTTCTTTGCGGAAACTTAGAAGAAAACATTTCATACAGTGTATGAGCCACGTAAGTGGTGTTGATTATGATTAGGTTTGTCAAGCATGATTTCTGGCACACACCTCTGAATATGTTTGAGATATGTTTCCCTTTTTGTTTCTCCATTGTGACAATCTTTTATTTTGTGTTCGTCTTACCATTTTATTGCTGTCTGTATACATACCTGGAATGGGAAGTGTGCATGTTCTAAACTCCTGTTATCCGAACTAGTGGACATAATGTTTCATAAAGTGTATTTTTTTCCCCTGGTGATCACTTGTCCATTTATCATTGATGAGTATATCACAATAATATTCATGTTTTAGTTTTATATGGTGAGTTTTCTGTAACCATTATGAGTAATAAAGGTATATTATTTTTTAAGCTGGGCAGATGCTACAGCCAATTTGCACCACATAAGTGCTGGATTTGATCAGGAAGCAGCAGCAGTTTTGATGGCAAGAATGGTAGTTTTCAGAGCAGAGACTGATGATGGCCCTGATATGCTGCGCTGGATAGACCGGATGCTCATTAGATTAGTAAGTTATTTAACTCTTTTAACATGTCACTATTGTCAACAATACACAATAATTATGATCTGAAAATGATTTTTAAAATATAAATTAAAAATCTTTGGCTTATGTTACTGTTATTTGCTTCCATTGCAGTGCCAGAAATTTGGAGAATATGCAAAAGATGATCCAAATAGTTTCCGACTTTCCGAAAATTTTACTCTTTATCCACAATTTATGTTTCACTTAAGACGTTCACATTTCCTTCAAGTTTTCAACAATAGTCCTGATGAAACTACATTTTACAGGTAAAATATCTCAAAACACCATGAAATATGGAAATGTTCCAATTGAAAAGATTATTACTCTTATTTTTTTGTCTTTCGACAGGCATATGCTAATGAGAGAAGATTTAACACAATCCCTTATCATGATACAACCTATTCTGTACAGCTATAGCTTTAATGGGCCTCCAGAGCCAGTGCTTCTAGATACAAGCAGTATACAGCCAGACAGAATCCTGCTGATGGACACATTTTTTCAGATACTGATCTTCCATGGGGAGGTAAGAACCTATGCTGATCACACTAGTTGAATTAATTTAACTTTTACTGTTGTTTCTTGTCACAAAAAATGAGTAATAAAAGGATTTAACTTTCACAAGTTTTCAGAGCCAGGGGCTCCTTCTGGCAGAAGAGTTGAAGGGGAAGGAAGAGGGATGAAGGAGGAAAAGGACTGGAGAGGTTTAGGGAAAGGGGTACAGTTTATGAAAGTTACCCAGAACCCTGAATTTGGGGAGACTTACCAGATAGGATGAGATGGTTTCGTTTTTATATTTGCCTGAGCCATTTACTTAGTAAACAGTGACATTATTGGTATTTTATGAAATTGTGAGACAGAATTGTTGGCCAATAGTTACTCGGGAAGGGTCTTATGCTTCCAAAAGCCAGAATAGTGTATGTGCCTGTGTCTGTGTGCTAGCCGGCAATTCTGTTTCATAATTTTCAAGTTAATGGTTTTAAATTACTGGAGGCTTAAAAAAATTGTTGTTTGCAGGACATCAACTTATTTGATGTCATCCTACTTTTATACTTTTTAAAGCACAGACTTATCATTACACAGGAAGTAGGAATAATAACTTCTACAGTCACAGTTTTCTCATGTTTTTATTTCACAGTGCATTGCGGAACCTGTGGGTCCATCATCAGGTTCAAAACAATTTAATATATTACTTTATTTAGCCAGTCATAAGATGAGATTTCCTCCCAAATTCGTCATTCGAAAAATACAGGATCATCTTTTATTCATAGATTAAATCATTGCTGCTGAGATCAACATTTTTTTGTTGGTTAATAGAGTAGTATAAGGGTTTTCTTACATTTGCAGATGAAGCTTTGGGTGTGATGTCACATTCAGATTTATTTTGAAGAATTCAGAAGGGTAGGGCTGGGCATTTGATATTGTGTATGCTCAGGAGTTCCTGATAAGCCAAAGAGCTCAATACAGTTTCAACCTTACTCAGTCAGTCACGTTACATTTGACTCGTGCGGTGCTAGTGAACAGGATATGCAAGAAACTGTGAACTTCTCACTACAACAGTCTATTGCTCTGCTTAGAGTTTGACAATTTCATGAAATGTAGAAAGAAATAGCATTAAATTCTATCATCTTACAAACATTTGTTGTATTTGAACAGGTTTGCAATAAAATTACTCACACTTACGAAGTAAAAGTCTAGAAGGGGCGAGTGGCGTATTTACCTATGTGTTTCATGCATCAGTGTTGTTGATGCTGGTGATAAAAATAGTGATAGCACATTCGACAGGCTTAGTAATCAAAAAAGGCTGTAGAGACAAAAATTAATGTATTGGTAAAACCGTTTCTTTTTACTGGCAAAACAATTTCGTTTTGTTTATTTGTTTTCTCCGCATATAGTAAAACTTGCTCAAAATGGAATTGCACAGAAGTATAGATTTGTAATTTTGCATGTATTCATGTACCTTCACACCTGCACATACATGTTTATTTACTGCATATTGTACAATAGAACACTAGACTATTACACTAAATGATAAATAATATGGCATTTCTGTATTTTTATTTTAACTTTAAATTGGTTTATTGTTGTACCCCCTTGGTTCATGGACAGTATGAGACTGTTTGAACCTGTCGGGAACCAAGCCAGTTTCACATTTGATAACTTGACCTTCTTGTGGCAGGTTGCATTGTCTAGGAAAAGGAGAACTTGGCAATTTCCATTCTTCATTTTGGCATTGAAAGAGCCCAGCCATTCTTCCATAAGACCACTCACCATCCACACATTTTTACTGCTGCACAGTGTTAATGGAAACCTATTGACATCTATGTTTTTGAAACAACATGGTTTTGCCACATTTCAAATCACCAGTGGCTTCTCCACTTCATCTAATATGTTTCACACAACAGTACAGTGGGCGTTTCCTTGGACCCTTTTCTGCCAGTGTCGAAATGCTAGAAATTTTGAAGGCAATGCATGACAGAACAGTCCTGTTTCATCAACACTGAGCATGTTCTTCCAATCATAATTTGCTATTAGTTTGTACAGTATCATCTTCCATTCGTTGCTATACTTCCCTGCACATCCTTTGCTTCCACCACTTCGTTCCAGACAATACTGTGTCTAGCTTGAAACTGCCCAGCCATCCTGTGGGTGCCTTAAACTCTGTATTTCTAAGCTCTTTAGTGAATTTCAGAGCCTCACACAGCTGCATGGGTCCAGACAAAGGTAAGTTTTTTCCCTTGCACACTTTAAGAACCATTCCCACACTACCTCATTAATTTCTTCACATTTCTTTTCAATTGTCTGTCCCCTTTCATCCATTCATCCTGTATCTTAACCTTGTTTCTTAAAGTGTCATAAACTTTTGTTTTACCCCGCTTGAAATGCAACACTATTTTACGCACAGAGAGTTTGTCTTTCTCACTCGCCACGATGACATTAATCTTTTTGTTAAGTGCTAGTGATGTACTTTTTGTTTGACATCATGTTACCACTTATTGCTACTAGTCAACTGAAAATGGCAGAAAATAATGCAAGGAGTGCATTTCTTTGGAATGCTTGACCTTGTTGGGTAAAGCCATTGTTTAAAGGAACTATGCAGATGGCAGCAGAGTGTTTGTAAGTGTGAAACAGTGTTCCAGCAAGCGCCTGCATGCATCAGTAATAATTGTAAATGAGAAACGCTGACAGATTGCTCGCAGACAAAACATTTCCTTTGATGCACCGACATTGAGCACAACTTGTTCATTGCTGCACAAAGGGGTGTAGTGTTATGCCCACACCTGCAGCACAGTGCTGTGCCAAACCACTTAACAGCATTGCCAGACTGTACAGACTTTGTGCCAAAAGTAGCGGCCTTCTAGAGTCATCAGTAACTGATGTATATTGTAATACAGTAGTACTGTATAAACTCTTTTCCACATTATACAGTGAATTATGAATTAAGTCTTAAAATTTGCATTCTGCTTCCACATTAGGTACATTCCATTTTATACAAAAATTTAGCATATAAAAGTGTGTTGAACGTATTGAAACTGAAATAATTGTACGATTTGGGTAGATTTCCGAATTAGTTCCACTTTGATAAAGTTTTACTGTATTATCAAAATGTAGATAAGCAATACATGGAATTTTAGAATAGGTATAATATTAACTTTTTAGGCAGATATTTTTTGAATTAAACAGTTTGTAATTTTGCTTAGTCAAAACATATTAAAAATAATTTTTTCTCATGGAGCTCACTAAATAAAAGGGGTCGTCTTATATTTATCATCATCATCATCATCACCATCATCATCATCATCATCATCATCATCATCATCTTACACTTGGGTAAATACCATATTTAGTTTGTGCTTGAGTGAGGTGATGAGAAATGTGTGTGCCTGTTGTGAGAAGGTAGTATGCTAGGTTTTGTAATTCACGAATACAGTGACGGAAAATATGACGAAAAACAATGGCAAATTTACAGAAAATCCAGGAGGAAGATTCTAATTTCAGGTAATGTTAATTTATCCATTCTGTAATTACACATCATATCGCTCAAGGTATACACTTGTTTGCACATTTCAAAACACTTCACAGGTGCAGTTTAATATGAGCCGACCCAAGATGTTTATTGTGTAGTGTCGTGTATTTGAAATTTAAATAAATTGACATGTGTAAAGAAATAAATTTAAAATATGCATTTAAAATTACCAAAATAACTGTAGCTTGTGAAACCTGTCTGTTCATTTAACATGAATTCAGGATTTGTGATTTTGTGGCTGTATACTTCCAGTTGTTCTAAAAGGCCTCGGGTCTTACCATTGGCTTCACTGTGTAGTACTACCGTCAGATTGTTTTCTATTCTGTTGATTACATGTTTAGTTTCCAGCATGTGCTGTCTAATAACTGATTTTTCAAAGTGGTTAAGTCTGAATGCATTCATAAAAGAAAATTGATCACTGTCTCCCTGATAAGTACGCAACAGTCTGTGCAGGCTTATTTTAAAATGTGGTCTATACTGCAAGTTTTACATAATTTTGAGTACTCTTCCATACAAAACTGCTGCTATAAAGAAGCATGGAAACAGAAATAGTAAACAGCATTGTATTATGTTTTGGCACTGTACCTTTACCTCAATACGTGTGCAAAATCTGATCATGAAACTTTGCAAATATAAATTCAAAGTTTTCTTCAAGGGAGTAAAAATTCTTTGTAACTATGATGAAATTACCTTGTTTTCAGACAATTGCACAATGGCGGGCTCAGCGCTACCAAGACATGCCGGAATATGAAAATTTCCGACAACTTCTGCAGGCACCTGTTGATGATGCTCAAGAGATATTACAGACACGTTTCCCAATGCCCCGGTACATTGATACAGAGCAAGGTGGATCACAGGTAAATAGGATGAAACTTGAACACTATTATAGCTTTCAAATCTGTGTTACTCTTTTACTACCAAAGAAATTGTATTTTACAGGCAAGATTTCTTCTATCAAAAGTAAATCCCTCGCAGACCCACAACAACATGTATGCATATGGTGGGGTAAGTTATCAAAGTTTTGTGTGTTGGTTTCCTAGTTATATAGCAGTTTAAAACTTATTACATTCATTTGATTTTCCTCAATCTGTAACTGCCATAACACAAAATCAGTTCTGTCTCAAACAATAGTAGTATTTGTACTAAGCACAGTACGTAATTTGAATGTACTGACTATACAGTGTGGGCAAATATGGTGTGCTCGTATTTGTTCCCATTTGTTTTTAAGAATTACTCCAGCTAAACAATGTAGGAGAACATTCAGGGATGTTATTTTCATTTGCATGTAGACCGTGCTGGACCACATACCCCTTTTGCGATTCGTCTTATGATCTTCTGTCCATGGACTATTTTTATTTGTAAATTCTGTTTTTTTCCCCCCTAGCCCCTTCACAACCTAAATCTCTGGCTGTGCTAAGCAACAGTTTACCTTTTGACTGAAAATGTTCATATCTGTAACTTACATTGTTTTTATATGGGCTTCCTCCAGGCAATTTTTAAGTTTCCAGAATGAGGAGACGAGATGCTGGCAGAATAGAAGCTGTGAGGGCAGGTCGTGAGTCATACTGTGGTAGCTCAGTTGGTAGAACACTTGCCCGCAAAAGGCAAAGGTCCCAAGTTTGGGTCTCATTCCAGCACACAGGAGGTTTCAGTTTTTAACTTGTTTGACCTACTGCATACTCTTTAGTTTTGTGATGTATATCATGATATTTTTGTGTAATCCCCAATGTTGGGAGTCTCTGCCTCTGTCCATAAAATTTTAGTCTTCATTTTCTAATTTCTGCTGGTAGGTTAGACAATGTGATGGGATGTCAGATGGACTGAAGTTCTGCTCACATGTAGAGCTCCATATTTGACAGTGTGTACTGTCTTAATGTTTTGTATGTAGACATGCACCTTTAGGTGTAGATGCCCATGTTCTACCATACACTCCCTTCACTTTCCATAATCCAAACAAAACAGGTGACCTTAACATCTTTTGTTTGTCCGGGTTTTAATAGGTTTCCTCTGTTTTTCACTTTTAGTTCTTTTTTTTCAGTTCTGTAATAATTTTATCTGAAGTGAGATTCGAGAGGTGTGGCAACACCCCATTCCTCTGTAAATCCCTTCTCAATTTCAAGGGCCACCAATATTTCAAGCACATATTTTACTTCAAATTTTATGTCTATGAATGTATTATTATTATTATTATTATTATTATTTATTACTATTACCGTCATCGTCATAATCATCATCCATTTTTCACATGAGAGGTTACATTATCGGCTATAAGGTCTATCTGCTGCAGCTTACTACCTTCTTGCTCAGCATTAGGCATGGTGTTTTAAGTCATTGTACAATACATTACACAAAGTGCTGTTTCTTGTGTTTTACCATATTTACTACGTACTCAGATTCTAGACAGCTCTCCAAGCTATGTGGTATTGATTTCAGAGCATGAATGATGACGGGCTGACAACAGCTGACCTTGATGCTCTGATCCTTGTATTTCAGTTTCTTGTTAGCCACCTTATCACTTCCCATTACATTGCTGTAAGACGTCAGTTAAGGGGCATAATCCTTTATCTGGCTGATGTGCAACATCAGGCTTGTTAGTTGCAAGTATTGAGATGATATGTATTTGTTGAACGTACAGAATTGTTTTACATCCAGATGCTGTGACTGCTTTAGCTGAGTGATCATACAGTTTGTTGGAGTGATCTGGTTCTCCTAGAGCTCCTCATACTTGCCAAAAATGGTAGGAATACACCTAATTGTGGCTCTTGGTATTCATTCTTTGCCAAGATTGGGTAACCTTATAGTATGTGCACTGTAGTCTCAGTGTGTTCTACAAAGTCGACATCTATCATCTTGACACTGAGTTTCATAATTACTCTTTCACAGTTCTTTTCCCTCAAGGCATGGTCTTGTGTTTCCACTATTAGAGCTTCAGACCCTGTTCTCATTCTTCTGTGTTTAAGCCACAATGTGTGTGGTATATGTCATTATAAAATATCTCCAGCCGGCTTGGGTACTAACCATGCAGGGATTTGTCTCCAGGTTTTTTCTAGTTTATTCTGAGCCTCAGTTCTGATTTTACAAGACTTAACAGAAGTGAGTCAGTGTCAGTACCTTCTGCATTCTGCAAGATCTTTCTTGCAGGCTTCTTAGTCTGGGCAATAATTTCTCTTTTTCCATTTGTTGTCTTTTGTTATTTGATGCACTGATCATTCATGTGCTGGATCACATACCTACCGAAAACAAATAAGACATTATAGTATGTTGCCTCTGTTTGTACCAGTCCTTGCCTCCTTTCCTTAAAATGTCACATATAGTCTTTACTATTACTGTTTATTACTTCACTTACATTTACCATCTTTACTTTTTAAGAAAATAAATTGTATAACCTGAACAAAAGGCTAAAATTTTGACATACTTTTTAATGCAGAAATGTAATAAATGCTGGTATGTGCTGGTAAATTGTAAGTAATAAACTACATTGTAAGTAATAAACTACATCAACAGTATCAGGTGACTGACTCTTAGATAAATAATAGAAATATGACTGAGTAAGAATAATTTTGCTTGTAAATTCTGTATGTCATACCTGTAAAATTTTGGAGACTTCTATTGTAGCTATTTTGTTGTACTAAGTTTGTTTTGCATTTTGCATGATACTTCTAGATTTCAACTTAAATATCAGTATTGTAATTCTAGTGTATTGTTTATTCTCAGCAGGCGACGCAGATCCCAAATGCGGTAGAGTCACGTTTTCATTATTATTATTTGGTGTTGGGGAAACTCACTGAATTTATGGGAATTTGGAGCATTCTAGTTTTTGGTCTCATTTACAATTGTTCATAAATGTTAAACTTTAACTCCATCAGAATATCCTTGCACTTAACATGTCTGTTAATTTTTGTGCCATCTCATGCCTAGTCAGTGTAAGGTGAATAGAAGTGGAATTTGTCACCATTAGAGTGAAATCATGTTCATGACTGTGTTTGGCTGCTAGAAAGAATTCTCTTTTGTCTTATGCACATATGATTTCCACATGATAACCATAGAATCCACATCACCCTAGAGCACAAAAATGTGTTCATGTTTGTCACTTTCAGTGCCTTGGATGTCAAGTTAACACTACCTTAGAGAAAATTATCTGCCCATTGGTTGAAACATTTCTGACTCCATTATACAGCTAACAGTAAGGTTTCTTTGTATTTTTTTTTACAAATTATGGGTACTAACTGGAAAAAAATCTATCACAAGAATACCAGAACAAAAGTCTGATTGCAAAATGCCAGATACAGTAAGAAACGGAGAACTGTTGGAATGACTTCACTATAGGGATGGATGAAGACTTCCAAGGAAATAAGAAGCTCCCATATAAAGTAATGAACAATAAAGGAAGTGAATACCATATTTTTGATAATATAGGCTGCATTTTTTCCCTAAATCTTGACTTGAAAAATCATGGTGCAGCCAGTAATCGAGATTTTCCCCCCCTCAGATAATAGATTGTCAATTTCAAAGTGACATATACATGTGCATTGTATTTTGAAATAAATACCATTGAAGTGGTGCAGTGTAAAGTCATGAGCTCTCACATAAGTACCAACTGAGAAGCTTTTTCCCTTGAGGAGTGTTTTCTGATTTAAAACCACAATAGTGGCAGTTTTTATCCATCTGCCATAGTGTTCCACATGCCACTGTGCACCACTGCTCTTCAGCAGCATGTGTACTTATTTGCACAATTTGTTCCAGTACATTGTTTACTGTATTGCTGATCAGCATATCAGAATAGACTGGCATTAGGTGCGCATACCCTACTTGGGAATCTAAATAAAATCTTTTGTGTTGTAGTTGGATCACATAACACTGAAAGGGTGTCAAACCACTTTTGTAAGCTTGAGGCAGTTTTTGCACAGTTATAATTATGTGAAAAACAGACATTATTTCATGTTGTAAATAGGTGAACTCACCTATATGAAACTTTAAATTCCATTGGCAAAATGTTTCTTTTACGTACTTTTCATTTCTGTATGGTCTCAAATCTCTGCACCGCACTGCACAGCTCAATAGTTATATGCAGTTCTCAACATAGTTTAATGCCTGTATCATGTACGTCGTAGCAGTAATTCGTAATCAAAGGTATATTACTGTTTTATCTGAAGCTCAAGCCACAGAATGTGCTTAACAAAAATGATAATAACAAGGGCTATGAACTACTGGAACAGGTCATAACTGTGTATGTGTGATGAGTCACTCTTAGTTATGCAGAAGTTGAAGAGGAGAGGGAATGAGATGCAGTTCAAAGTATTGTCTAATTGAACTTTCTACTAAATTTACTAGTGTGGCATATATTTGAGATTTACTTTTTACTTTAATCTCATGTCAAAAGTTGAGGTGTGGCCTATATTTGCATGTAGCCTAAATTCATGCAAATATGGTATGTAAATGTCCTTGCTTCAGAAACAGACAATGGAAGCTTAATAAGAACAGAGAAAGAAATCAGAGGTGTAATGGAGAGACATTTTGATATGTTGCTAAATTGAGACTGACCCGTCAGTAAGATACACACAAAATAGGAAATATTCATTAACCTGGCTTGAAGTTGACAGAAAAGTTCTGGGGAACATGGAAAGAATATTGTGATTGAATTTTTGGACATTGCAAAAGTCCATTATAGTTTCCTTCAAAACAAATTCTGGGAATGCTTGAAACATCTCAAGGTGCCAAAGTATTTAATTGGAAAATTAAAGATGTTACACCAGAACTGCTATGGCTGTGTCCGGGTAGGTAGTGGACAGTTGAAATGGTTCTAGGCAAAGAGAGCTGTCCAGCAAGGAAGTGCCCTATCATCATTCCTGTTCATAATAGTAAGGGACAAGATTTAAAAAATCTATGTATGAAATGGGCAGTGAACCCAGTGTCCTAGTATTTACAGATGATGTTCTACAGGGAAAAGCAGAAACTGATGTGCAGAAAAAGCTGACAGAATGGAACAGTTTGTTTAAAACTTTTGGACTGAAGATAAGCAACACCTAGACCATAGAAATTACTGTTAAACAGGGAAGGAACAAGCTCAAACTTATATTTAAAAGAGACAAAATTAGAATCAGTTTTCCATTTCAAATAAATGGGAAGTATAACTTCCAAAACAACAATATTAATCAGGAAATAGTCAGTAGGACACACAAAGAACCTAGTTTTTACAATCAAGTCAGAAACTTTCTGTAGGACTGCAAAAACCAAAGACAACCATGTGTCACACATACTTCATGCCAATTCTCACTTAGTGTTGAGACATGTACCCTACTGAAAAAAGCTACAACAGAATTCGGGTGACAAAAGAGATTCATCAGAACTATGAACCAAATTGCTAGAAAGGTCAAGACCAAAAATCAGGTGAACAAGAATATAGCTGGCAGCAAAGTGCCTGTTATTAGTGTAATAAAAAAAACATAGCCTGCTGTGATACGAGCACATTACAAGAATGGATGGAAAAAAAAATGCCAGAAAATATTTCAGAATAAATATCCAAGGCAAAAGACCACATAGAAGGATCATAAAATGCTGAATAGATACTGTGAAAGCAGATGAAGAAGAGAGAGAATTCTAGAGGGCATGAAATGAAATGAACTTCCAGTGGGAAGATGTCCAGGAACAGAATATCTATGAAGACAACAGGATATGGTGAGCGCGTGTAACTATACCCAGGAAACTGGAGCTGGGAAATGGTGATGAGGAAGATGATGAACTGGAAATAAAAATTAAACCACATTGTTCAGTGTGTGTACCCCCATATTACTGCCACTTATAAAACAAAATTTCATTTAGGATATTTTTGTACATTGATAGTCCTTAATAAAGTAGTTTATTTCTTGCAATTTGTGTGTGTGTGTGTGTGTGTGTGTGTGTGTGTGTGTGTTACATTGAGGAGGTGGTTTTCAGTATGAAATATCGGAGAGGACTTCTTCCAAAAAGTTGCACTTAGAGTGGAGCCAGAAAGCTGTGTTAGTGAGACACGTGGTTCATGCTCAATACATTTTAGAACATTATGAGTGAACTAGAATGCTCCAACAAATATGGAAATCTGAATTATTTCTGTCATGCACAGTGATGGTGGGACCTCGTTTCACTGTACTTTTGGGGAATCATTTGAGGCTGTTTTTGAGTGGTAGCTCTCTTCTTGTCTTTCTTAAGTAGCACTAGTTATTGAACTGAACATAATAATTCTACTAACATCTACTTTTTTCATTATTTATTATGTTAGGATCATTCTAATCTGTTTTTTCTCTTCTCATACTTAAGTTTTGGCGATGCTGTACATAGCTTCAGAGGCCTGTTTTGGATTTTTTGTGGGGTTATGGTTTTTTTTGAGAATATGTTTAACAATTTTTGAGCATTGTATTATATGCAACCATTGACAGTGGTGAACACTGCTTACAAACCATGTGAGAGTTGTTGAGCTCCTTTTGAACAAAGGTTTTGGACAGTACACTATGTATAAAAGTGGGACAGTCTTAGTTTGTCCTTGAAGTGCACAAATTAAAATAGGCCTTTGTTCTCATATTGAATTTAAATTTGAAATGCCATGGCTGGAAAGACTTAAGTGCAAATGGAATAAAAATGGAGCTAACTACTTATTATTTAAATGAAACAAATTAATTAAATGCACGAACATTGGATGACTGGATTGACAGGGTTGAAACCAGTGAAGATGAAGTGATATGAAACGATACGATGCTAACCATTAACATATGCTGGTTCTATAATCTGATGGATCCATAGTGACACTTGAAAAGTTTTGCAAGACTGGGACTCGAATCCAGACTTCCTGCTCATTGTTGTCAGTCATCTTAACTGTTAGGCTATCTGTGCCGTCAAAAATGATAGGTGAGAACATCAACAACGATGAAAGTTTGAATGTGGCCTGGAGCTGCGCTCAGGTAACGTAATGGTGTTAAGGCCTGCATGGAATAAAGGGAAATTCGTGTTAGAATTCTGGTGTCTCATAAATTTTCAATTGTAATTATAGTTTCAACTTTTATTGCTTGATTTTATTATTATGCTACCAGTTCTGAATGAGACAACACATATTCGGGTGTTAGTGTTTTATGGAAGTCTGAATTGTACATGTAATACTTGGGATGTATTATTTAGTGTCTGTGCCTCATTTATTTTTTTTTGTTGTTTAAGAGGAAATATTGTAGCTGTTAACATGACACATATTTTTAAAGAAAGTGTGGCACAGTTATTTAGATGCCAGCCATGACATTATCAATTCTGGAATACTCAGTGATATCAGTACTGAAAATGCTATTGCGAACACAAATGCACAATTGGAACAGCGTGTTACGTGGAAACATGTGATATACTACTGGAAAGTTGAGTGGTATGTTTAGCAGTTCAAATTCTGCAAACATATCAGTAAATGGCTTTTTACTAATGTGTCGCCCAGTTGATTTTAATAAATAACTTTGTTCATTTGAAATATTACTTGAACCCTTGTAACAATGAGCAGTAAGCTGTATGACACATTAAAATATGCAGCATTATTATTTTTACAGTATATACAATAAATAACTTAGCAGAGAGTAAGATGAAGCCAACAAGAGATAATTTTGAATTAAGGACAGAAAGTGCAAAGAAGAGGAGGTAGAGTTAGAAAAATGGATAAAGGCTTATGAGCAGAGGCTCAGCTCGAACGTGTAATATGTCACCATTGGTGTGTTACAAATAACAGAAAGAAAATAACAGTTCCCACTTGAACCAGTGTATTTATCTGTCACAATTTATTCCCACAGGAACATGTCAACAGAAGATACTCTGTAAATGTAAATAGAAACATTCATATTAAAACTAAATCAAACATGGAAAATCCTGGAAGGAATAATGACAGTTTATTAGAGAGAATAGATTGCTACTAATAACATAGAGAAGATGTTGAGTCGCAGACAGGCACATTAATACATTTGAGCTCAGTGGTCAGAGACAGTGCTTGTGTGTGTGTGTGTGTGTGTGTGTGTGTGTGTGTGTGTGTGTGGGTGGGTGGGTGGGTGGGTGGGTGTTAGAAGAAGGCCTTTTGGCTGAAACCACAAAGGTATACCAATCTCTTTGCTGTCTGTCTGCGACTCCTCTATGAGGGTAGTAGCATTCTACCGTTCTTCGTAATATTGCCATATTGGGACTAAGCCTCCCCACCCAGGTTGACCTGCAGTAACGTGACCAGCTATACTGGTCCAGTAGCATTCTTTACATCTGGAGGATGAGTAGGGTGACAGTTCGGGGTAGTCCATCTCATTATGTTCGTAGCTCCTTTACCCTAGTTTCCTTCCATATGTGGTAAGGAAGGATGTCCACTTGTAGAACAACACTGTCTCCACTCCAGATCTTCAGTGGTCTGCAGGTGTTCTTAGTTGAGTGGAACCAAAAGGAACAGCAGGTACTCTTTACACCACTTCCAAAAGTCTGTGGTTATTTTCTGCTGAAACTATAATTACCTCTCCAGGTCCATTATCTTTGGTTGCTCAGGCCTTGTGGGTAGGGTAATAAGTTTTCCTCCAACAATAAAGTACGGTGGGATGAATATTTCATCCACAATTTGTGTTGTAGGTCTCAGATTCAGGGTAGCTTATGTGTTCATGAGTATTCTTTGTAGGCCTGCCTTGTCCATGCTGTAGTAGTCAAACAATTTGTGGAGAATTCATTTTGTGGAGCCTACTATCTATTCTCCCAGTCCTCCCCACCAAGCTGCATGTGGTGCTATGAAGTCACACTTGATATGTCGTCATGTGATGGTGAGTTCTTTCAGCAGAGATAGCAAGCTGTCCATAGTTCTGCTATCTCTCAGTTACTGCAGGAAACATTTGGGAATTTCACTGTAGATATTGTGTGAAATGCCATGCCAGCCAATGAACCATTGCAGAGTTAATAAGAACCTGTCGGTTGTTGAGGTTGCAGAAATAGGCATTTTGTCCGTGGAGAAGATCCATTATCACTTGATGCTTTTTCTTTAATGTCCATCAGGACTGTTCAGTCTGTTGTAAATGAAGACTTTCAATGCACTGGAATCATCCTCAGATCTGTAGGTAAAAGTAAAATAACTAATCAATATCTACTCTACGATACACTACACTGCCATTGTGCCATAACATCAGACTACAAATGTACCAAATTGTACCGGACTGTATCCATACACCTTACATGCAAAATTTACATGCTATGTCACAGGATAGAATAGTGGTCTGGTAGAATCCACATTGTTCATAAAACCTGAGAGACAACAGCCAACAGGTGGTAACTGGTGCATTTGTCGTATATGAATGACAAATACATTTCTGTACTGAATAACTTTTTTGTTTGATGAGAATGTTGTTTTGTAAATAAACTTGTAGTCACTCAGGGGTAAAAACATTACACAAAGTCACAAAAAATATATAATTCATTACGGATAGCATGCATATCCATGGTATTGCCACAGGCCTGCCTACATTGCGGTACGCTCACTCTCGTGGTTACTGCTTTAGTGATGAGCCAAACAGTCACCTGCTAACCATAACCATGGGCAGAGGGCTATGCGGGAGGGCTTCTTAACTGATTTCAGGTTTGTTCCAGCTGCCCCATCCCACTCCCTCTATCTTTCCTCCCCCGTATCACCTTGACGTCTGTAAGCAACAATCACCATCTAAGTAACTCTTCATGCATGTTAAAATACGCATTGTTATTGAATTTGCTCTATTCATCCAGGACTAGATTTGGATCTTGCTTTCTGTGATGATAAATTTAGAGTTCTTTCAAGATGTCAAGCATTTGATCCCTTTTGAGTTCTGTCTAAATTTGGCAGAGTGTTTAAAAGTTTCTTCGTGTGCTTAAAAAATGGTTCTGTTATGACAAAAAGTATGGTCCCTGAATCAAGTTCCAAAGCTTCTCCCCATTTGCCCTATACACTGTTCACTGCAGTCATTTTATTTAATCATTACACACCTGAATCCCAAAATTTATTCATACTTTTAAAGACCTTATTGTTCAAAGAAATATATTTACATTTTCTTACGGAAACATTTATCAATTTTGTCAGAATCTTTCCATTGTTCGTCACAGCCACATACTTTGTTATTCTGACCTGTGATGTGACCTTCACTTATTTGTTTTAGTTCTTTCCTCTTTATCGTGCTATAAATTTTCATTATGTCCCTATTTGTACACCCAGACTGTCACCAGAATTAAAAGTATTGTATGATATTGCGGCAATGAGTAAATATAAACAAACCAGCGCAACACTTAAATTAAGGAAATTAATCCTAAGTGAACTGCTCTTAGCTCATGAGAACAAATAAGAGTTGCAAGTACTGAAGCCGGCCGGGGTGGCCGAGCGGTTCTAGGCGCTACAGTCTGGAACCGCGCGACCGCTACGGTCGCAGGTTCGAATCCTGCCTCGGGCATGGATGTGTGTGATGTCTTTAGGTTAGTTAGGTTTAAGTAGTTCTAAGTTCTAGGGGACTGATGACCTCAGAAGTTAAGTCGCATAGTGCTCAGAGCCATTTAAACCATTTTTGCAAGTACTGAAGGGTATAAATAAGAAGCTAGAATTACAGAAGGCAGATAAGGGCATTACGTGATTGTAATACATGATATGGACTATATTGAGAAAACCAATAAGTTGTTGTTATGGATAATATGTTTCAACAAAAAGAAACCTTAGACATATAGTTATGAACCCGTGAATCCCAGAAATATTCTCGTGAAATAAAGCTGCGTAAAGAGAAAAAATCTATACATCTAATCATGAATAATACATGTTGCCCAAATTATAAACCAAAGAAGCAGATGTACACCTCGTCAATCTTATAATATTAAGAACAGTTATAAACTTGCTGATGAAATCAAAGGTGTAGTTCATACTGCAGAGAGCATCAGTAGCATTATTACAAATTACCAATCTATATACAAACATCCCATAAAATATACAGTCATCTCACATACGAAAAAATGGCGATAGGCAAAGTGACTGCACTAGTAAAAGTGTTGGAACTAGTACAGTCTTTCAAGTATTTCACTTTTAATGGAAAAATTTATCAATAGAATGATGGATTGGCATTTGGTAATGGTTTGGGTGGGGCTTGACGATATTTTTGTAAATAATCAGAAAAACAAATTTTTTGAGGTAAATCCTGATATTAAATGGAAAAATTATATATTGTGGACACCGTGGGTGCTTCATTTTTATAAAAATTGTGTTCCCAGCACCTGAAGATTAAGCTTACAATGAAGTTTGAGGTAGACAAATCATATAAGCTGCCTAGATTTAACTCTAACAGAAGATAGAAAGAAAGGATTTAGCATACTTATAACTGATGATGGTCGAAGTAGAGAGGATATAAAATGTAGACTGGCAAAGGCAAGGAAAGCATTTCTGAAGAAGAGAAATTTGTTAACATCGAGTATAGATTTAAGTGCCAGGAAGTCGTTTCTGAAAGTATTTGTATGGAGAGTAGCCATGTATGGAAGTGAAACGTGGACAATAAATATTTTAGATAAGAATAGAGTAGAAGCTTTCGAAATGTGGTGCTACTGAAGAATGCTGAAGATTGGATGGGTAGATCACATAACTAATGAGGAGGTACTGAATAGAATTGGGGAGAAGAGAAATTTGTGGCACAGCTTGACTAATTTGTGGCACTACTTGAGTAAAAGAAGGGATCAATCAGTGGGACATGTTGTGAGGCATCAAGTGATCGTAGAGGGAGACCAAGAGATGAATACACTAAGCAGATTCAGAAGGCTGTAGTGAGCAGTAGTTACTTGGAGATGAAGAAGCTTGCACAGGATAGAGTAGCCTGGAGAGCTGCATCAAACCAGTCTCTGCACTGAGGACCGCAACAACAACAACAACAACAACAACAACAACTAGTAAATTGCAGTGAGCCAATATTTTATGGTTGTGATCTCCATATGTTGCCTAAAGAATTTGCCTACTGCTCTTATAAGTAGAAGCAATCACTGCAATGCCATTGACTAGTTGTTTGGGCTTACCTTCCGCACATCCTCAAAGGAATAAGTATTCATTGATAACTGGCACAAATAAATGACTGTTGATAGAACATTTAACCTGTTCTCAATATCTGCATGAGCTCTCAGTGTCTCCAGAGTAGTGTTAAAGTGTAATAGCTGGCTACTGTACAGTAGTAGTGATTTTGCGTATGACTGGTTCATTCAGAAGGCTGTGGCTGTGACAGGCAGTATTTTCTTGATATCATGTTGGGCTTTGAAAATTGTGGCTCTCACCTTGTCAAGATATTCATTATAGAGAGCTAAATCTGTGGTACTCTCCTTGTCTGGCATAAGGTTGTGGAGCAGAATGTCCTTTTGGTCTGGTTCTTGACTTGTCCTTGCCCATTGTTTGGCAGCTCAGTTCTTGGAAGTTGGTGGCAATGTGCACACAGTACTGTCATTGCAGAGGTGGCAATGACATACTATAAAACACAGCTTTGACTCTAGTGTGGTATAATTTTCTGCAGACAGGCTTATGAAGTATTTATACAGATGTAGATTTAACTCATTCACAGGAATGTTGATATAGTCGACAAGTTATTATATACAGTGTCTGCATAGAAGAATATTGTTTTGGAAGCAGTAGAAAGTATATTTCTCATGTTAGTGATTCATTCATTTCCGTGTCTGATCATCATTTCCAGAAGGTAGCAACTCCAATGGCCTTGTTGTTTCCCTCGATCAGGTCCTGTGTTGTGCAGGGTTGCTCAAGTTGAGGTCAAATTAGCAGGTGGGCCAGGTCTTCTGTTGTTCTGCACTTGCTGGATGTATCTCCATCAGCTGGAAGAATGCCCCATTTTTGCATGTTGGTCTTGCAAAGAGGAACGCCCACCCTAAGACGATTGAGCGATCTCCAAATAGGGTAGGGCAAGTCATTTCCTGGAGATAGCTCTTCCTTTACAGGTATATCGGTTGGTAGCTTGCTCTTTCACCTGGTGATGTGGTTAGACTCTGGTTTTCCCTCTAGAGGTTGCGTCCTGGCAATGAAGCTCATTCTCGACTTCAGTCAATGGTACAGTCTGATGATCATGCAGTGGATGTTGGGGATCATAAGTTTGCTTAGCCCTCTCTACATCAGGAACAAAAGCCCTTCTAATAGTGGGGGGAGCTATTCCAACAATCGGGTAGATTTTATCGACTGGGAGTTGGCTTCGTACATCCCGACAGGATTCAGATGGTCTCATTGATTGCAATATCAACCTGTTTGGTGAGGACAAGCAAGAGCCGAAATTCTCAGGACGGGAGGACTTGCTCCCCAGATGGTGGATGTGAGCTTCCTCAAGATGTTATTCCGTGAACTAACTTTCAGCCTGGTGTTATGGCAATGTTTCTTGAAGGACAGAGTTCGGTCAAGGATAACACCCAGAGGATAACACCCAGATACACTGGTGTGGAACAATGCTCCAGTCATTTGCCTTGCCATGTAATGTCCAGTTCCTGCCAAGCTTCTCTGTTCTTCATGTGAAATGCACACACCTGAGTCTTGTTGGTATTTGCCTTTAGATGATTGGCTTTGTAGTAGGAGCCAAGCGTATCTAATGCAGAAGTAAACTTTTCCTCTACTTCTTCAAAGGTCTTTCCTTGAGCAGCCACTGCAGTATCGTCAGCATAGATGAAAAATGTGGAATTTTCCGTTATGGACTGGTGATTAATGTAAACATTGAAGAGCACAGGGGTGAGCACACTGCCTTGAGGTAAGCTATTCTTTTGTATGCACCGTCTGCTCTTCTTACCATGGAGAGAGACGGATTCTTCTGTTCTGCAGGAGAGTACCAATAAGGGATGCTAGTTGGTAATCCTTGATGAGTTGGTAGATTTTCCTCAGTAACTTTCTGTGGTTGATTGTGTCGTATGCAGCTGTTAGGTCGATAAAGGCAACTCGTGTTATCTTATCATGTTCAAAACCATCTTTGATGTGTTGAGTGAGGTTCAGTATCTGACTGCAGCACGACTTTCCAGGTCGAAAGCCAGCTTGTTGAGGAATGAACTTTTCTTCGAGGATGCCTCTAATTCGGTTAAGGATAAGGTGCTTGAAGACCTTGAAACAGTGGCATAACAGTGATACTTGGTGAAAGTTTTTAGGGTTGTTTGGTTCCTTACCACACTTTAGTAGTGCAACCACACGAGCTTTCCTCCAGAGCTTTGGAATATGTATAACTTTGATACACATTCCCATTAAACATTCTAAGCAGCTATTGCAGAGTGGTGTGGCCGAAGTTCTTGATCTGTTCTACTTTGATGTCGTTGATACCAGCAGCTTTGGTCAGTTTCACGGTGGAGATGGCAGACTCTAGTTCATCCAAGGTGAATGGTTCTCGGAGGTTATGGTTCTCGGAGGTTATGGTTCTCGCATCCTGGGATTTGTTCCAGTCGCTCCTGTGTACTCCGGCCTTTAGTCTTCCCATTCATTAGTAATTGCGTGTTGCAATCTGGTCTGCTGTTATTGCGGTGATGTTTCTAGATTTCATTGGGTCTCCACTCAGGTTTTTTAGGAGATTCCAAGCCCGCCTACTATTTAATTTCACGTCAAGGTTCTCTACCAATGAGGTCCACTTAGCTTTGCAATTTGCTGAGATAGTTTGCAGCAGTTCCTCACCAACCTGGACAGTGTCATCAGCTAATGGGTCTACCTCAAAAAGGTCTTTGTAGTGGTTCATTAGCTGTTTGCTGTCATCAGTCAGTCCTGGTATGTAACTTGTTCTACAGCCTCTTGGGGTGGTCCTTCTTGAAACTGTCAGGACGCATTTGACAAATGCATCATACATCTCAGGTTGCAGTGGAATCTTGGCAATTTCTGTGTCAAGCTTGTTGATGAATCTTTCCCAGTTGGCCTTCTGAAAATTAAATCTTCGTATGAAAGGCACGTCCTCTGGCATTACCATGGCATTCACTTTGCAGATTACAGGTCTATGTTGCATGGATGGGATGGACTTACCCATCATCTCGACACAGCTCCCAGCAACTTTTGATGACACGAATATATTATCGGGCTTGTAGCCTCTCCTCCACCGACTGCTGTTGAAGGATGCTGGCAGCTTTGGATCATGAATTAACTGAAAATCGTGACTCTCTGCCCAGGTCTCTAGTTTATCACCATTGGTATCTGAATTTGGGTATCCGCATAATGTGCTTTGGCAGAAGTAATCACCAAGGATGAAGTTTACGTCGTGGCAGTTAAAGTTGTTAGGTGCTTCAAACGTGAAGTTGACACTGGGAAGCTTTTATATAGAAGTAGCATAGAAGTGTAGCATACATACTGAAAGAATTTCGAAGTCATCCCTCTCGGTCAGTGAAATTGATGTGATATTTAGGTTTGGTCCACTGAAAATGGCACTACCGTATTTATCATGGGGCTGTTCCAGAACAAGTTCCGTGCCTGCAATTTTGGGCCAATGGCTATTGTAGTTTTGGTGAGTCTCTTGTATTGAAAGGATGTCCCATTTATATTCTGCACATAAATCAGCCACTAAGGTCTCTTTGGCACACGAAAATCCCTCAATATTTATCGAGATTATAACAAGTGGTCTGAAAAAAGATCTTTTAGGAAGATTACTACTTCTGTGTTAGTAATGACCAAATTGGATGAAAACTTTATGGAGGATGTCATAGGTCTGGATAAATTTGGGATGGTACTGCGTGAGTTGGAGGGGAGTGGTTATTTGCAGCCCGTTGATAGTGGTATTGGAAATTTCTGAAGGTTTTACAGTATAGTTAGGAAAATTGATGAATATTATGGGAACTTTGATGGATTTTTACATTTAACCATTTTCTAACTGGTTGGTTGCCCCAAGTAAGCATATCTCATTGTGACTACTTTCGTCTTTTGTACTTTGTGCACACTTATTTTTAAAGTACAAAAAAGTATATAAATTGATTAGAACTGTATGTATAGTATAGAGTTTCCAGCCTTACATTCAATGGGCTATTAAAGAAAGTGGAATTTATATGGTTTTATAGATGTAGATGAATAAATTTCTGAAAAAATTGTATATAGTTTTCTGATAAATGTTTTTATTCTTGTGTTTTTTGTTGATACCATACATTGGGGTAATAGTTCTAGATACTGAATGTCAGATACCGTAATGTCATGTTGTATGGGAACAATTGTTCTAATTACAAATGTGGGGTTGGTATTTTGACTAGAATAAGTAGTAAGAATTCACTATATACAGCAGCTGGTATTTAAAATACATTTTATAACAGCTGAATATATAATTCTTATGACACATGATTATGAAATATTCCATTGTTACGTGAAGGAACATAGACATATAAAAAACTGAAATACATAATATTAATGTCCCATAATAATATTTGTTTTACAGTTTGTTGTGAACCAGCTTTCAATGTTTTAGGCCATTGTCATACGACTTTAGTCTTAAATTGTCCCGAGGGTGGCTTAAAAAGCCGAGTCTGGTTCACAACTGTCCGTCTTCATGGCTGTGGGATCATTGTGGTTGAATGCCATGTGAAGGAACCCTGCTGGGATGGAGATTTTATCCACTCAACGACTAGGTATTGTGTTAGCCACATCATCATTGAAATGCCAGTGACAGAAATGGTGCCAAATAAAAAGATTTATTTGCATCAGGCAATCAAATCCTTGAAAGGGAACTCCTGGCCAAAATATGCCATACACACATTAGCATTTGGTTCACAATGAACTATACAATAAATATTATTGTGGAACGTAAATACAGTGTAGTGTGTTTCAGTTTTTAACTGATATATGTCTACTTGATAGAAGGTTGTATACCTGGAAGAATCCTGGAGATACTAAAAGGTATCAGATAGATTATATAATGGTAAGACAGAGATTTAGGAACCAGGTTTTAAATTGTAAGACATTTCCAGGGGCAGATGTGGACTCTGACCACAATCTATTGGTTATGAACTGTAGATTAAAACTGAAGAAACTGCAAAAAGGTGGGAATTTAAGGAGATGGGACCTGGATAAACTGAAAGAACCAGAGGTTGTACAGAGTTTCAGGGAGAACATAAGGGTACAATTGACAGGAATGGGGGAAAGAAATACAGTAGAAGAAGAATGGGTAGCTTTGAGGGATGAAGTAGTGAAGGCAGCAGAGGATCAAGTAGGTAAAAAGACGAGGGCTAGTAGAAATCCTTGGGTAACAGAAGAAATATTGAATTTAATTGATGAAAGGAGAAAATATAAAAATGCAGTAAATGAAGCAGGCAAAAAGGAATACAAACGTCTCAAAAATGAGATCAACAGGAAGTGCAAAACGGCTAAGCAGGGATGGCTAGAGGACAAGTGCAAGGATGTAGAGGCTTATCTCACTAGGGGTAAGATAGATACTGCATACAGGAAAATTAAAGAGACCTTTGGAGATAAGAGAACCACTTGTATGAACATCAAGAGCTGAGATGGAAACCCAGTTCTAAGCAAAGAAGGGGAAGCAGAAAGGTGGAAGGAGTATATAGAGGGTCTATACAAGGGCGATGTACTTGAGGACAATATTATGGAAATGGAAGAGGATGTAGATGAAGATGAAATGGGAGATACGATACTGCGTGAAGAGTTTGACAGAGCACTGAAAGACCTGAGTCGAAACAAGGCCCCCGGAGTAGACAACATTCCATTGGAACTACTGTCGGCCTTGGGAGAGCCAGCCCTGACAAAACTCTACCATCTGGTGAGCAAGATGTATGAAACAGGCGAAATACCCTCAGACTTCAAGAAGAATATAATAATTCCAATCCCAAAGAAAGCAGGTGTTGACAGATGTGAGAATTACCGAACAATCAGTTTAATAAGCCACAGCTGCAAAATACTAACACGAATTCTTTACAGACGAATGGAAAAACTAGTAGAAGCCGACCTCGGGGAAGATCAGTTTGGATTCCGTAGAAATACTGGAACACGTGAGGCAATACTGACCTTACGACTTACCTTAGAAGAAAGATTAAGGAAAGGCAAACCTACGTTTCTAGCATTTGTAGACTTAGAGAAAGCTTTTGACAATGTTGACTGGAATACTCTCTTTCAAATTCTGAAGGTGGCAGGGGTAAAATACAGGGAGCGAAAGGCTATTTACAATTTGTACAGAAACCAGATGGCAGTTATAAGAGTCGAGGGACATGAAAGGGAAGCAGTGGTTGGGAAGGGAGTAAGACAGGGTTGTAGCCTCTCCCCGATGTTATTCAATCTGTATATTGAGCAGGCAGTAAAGGAAACAAAAGAAAAATTCGGAGTAGGTATTAAAATCCATGGGGAAGAAATAAAAACTTTGAGGTTCGCCGATGACATTGTAATTCTGTCAGAGACAGCAAAGGACTTGGAAGAGCAGTTGAACGGAATGGATGGTGTCTTGAAGGGAGGATATAAGATGAACATCAACAAAAGCAAAACGAGGATAATGGAATGTAGTCGAATTAAGTCGGGTGATGTTGAGGGTATTAGATTAGGAAATGAGACACTTAAAGTAGTAAAGGAGTTTTGCTATTTAGGGAGCAAAATAACTGATGATGGTCGAAGTAGAGAGGATATAAAATGTAGACTGGCAATGGCAAGGAAAGCGTTTCTGAAGAAGAGAAATTTGTTAACATCGAGTATAGATTTAAGTGTCAGGAAGTCATTTCTGAAAGTATTTGTATGGAGTGTAGCCATGTATGGAAGTGAAACATGGACGGTAAATAGTTTGGACAAGAAGAGAATAGAAGCTTTCGAAATGTGGTGCTACAGAAGAATGCTGAAGATTAGATGGGTAGATCACATAACTAATGAGGAGGTACTGAATAGGATTGGGGAGAAGAGGAGTTTGTGGCACAACTTGACCAGAAGAAGGGATCGGTTGGTAGGACATGTTCTGAGGCATCAAGGGATCACCAATTTAGTATTGGAGGGCAGCGTGGAGGGTAAAAATCGTAGGGGGAGACCAAGAGATGAATACACTAAGCAGATTCAGAAGGATGTAGGTTGCAGTATGTACTGGGAGATGAAGAAGCTTGCACAGGATAGAGTAGCATGGAGAGCTGCATCAAACCAGTCTCAGGACTGAAGACCACAACAACAACAACAACAACAACAACAACAACATGTCTACTTGACTACTCTGCAATTCACACTTAAATATTTAGTGCTGCTTTCACTCTATTTCTCTGTTGTTCCACTCTCGAACAGAGCATGGGGAAAAATGAACACTTAAATCTTTCCATGCAAGCTGTGATTTCTCTTACTTTGTTACAATGATCATTACTCCCTATGTAGGTGGGTATCGACAAAATATTTTGACATTCAGAGGTGCATGTGGCAGAAATTTTGTGAAAATATCTTGCGGCAATGCAAAATGCATTTGTTTTAGTGATTGCCACCCCATGTTGCATATCATATCCGTGACAATCTCGCCCAAGTTTCCCAATGATACAAAACAAGCTGCCCTGCTTTGAAGTTTTCAATGTCATTCAACAATCCTATCTGGTAAGAATCCCATACCACGCAGTGATATCTAGGTGAGGACTGACAATCATAGTGTTGGCAGTCTACTGAAGGGATTTGTTTCATCTTCTAAGTGTCCTGCCAATAAAATGTGGTCTTTGATTTATTTTACTACAATATTATCTATGTGACAGTACCAATTTAAGTCATTCAGAGTTGTAATTGAGATGTTTAATTGAATTGACAACGTTTAGATTTGTGTGATTTATCATGTAACTTAAATTAAATGGGTTCCTGTTAGTACTCATGTGGATGACCTCAGACTTTTCATTATTTAGTGTCACTTGCCACTTTTCCCACCATATGGATTTGTTGTTTAAATCTAAATGACATATTATTTGTGAAAGTGGTAGAAAGACAGGTTAGGAAGAATACTGGATTTTACTCGTGATTTTGGAATATAACTGGGAAAAACTAATAGCAATATGTAATATGATATGAATGAGTAAGGGTGTAGATGAATGGGTGGGAGTTTTTGAGTTTGTTTCATAATGGGCATTAGAGTTCTCTCTTAAAATGTGATAAATTCGTTCAGACATGGAATATGAGGAGGTGCATAGTAATGGGAACAACCAAATGAAAACAGTTGATGAATCGGCTGAATTATTGATTCATTCTTTTGAAAACCAGTGCGTGGGAACATACGAATGAAAACAATCAACACAGGCCATTGTAGTTTTGGATACTGGAATTATTCATTCTTTCTTTTCAATTGAAACCAGCCTGAAGTTTTTCTGCCAGTTGAATCATGTATGTGTTCTTTCAGCAGAAACCATTCTTCGCTGTTTTGGTTTGTCTGAGAAATTCATTCATTTTTCTGAGGGAAACCAGTCTGTAGTACTTTCATTAGTTAAACAAAGCATTTATATGAAACAGGGTACACAGTCCCAGAGGGTAGCTCTATCTCTGATGGTACCTGTAGATGTCTCAAAGGGTACACCAAAGTTAAAATTTAATGTTACACATGTTCAGTTAATTATGTACTGAATGGACTAATTCTGCTTTTCATCATTTAAAACTGATAAATATATTGCTGTGGATGGAGTATGTAACTGAAATATAACTAATTAAGCTGAAGTGCCACTGGTGGTACAAAGTTGAGTACAAAAGGCCCCTTAGCAGTAAGTGGAGAAAAAAGGAACATTGTCAAATTATTGTGACTGTTTGCATTCTGTTTTTGTAAAAAGGTGTGATGATGTCCATTAATTAAAAAATTGTTTTAATCTAGACCTCAAACACTTAGTCAGCTATTTATTTTGTGTGCAAAATAAATATGTTGTATTGAAGAATATGTTACTGGCTGCATAGGTACAAATCGTACCCTGCGCACAAACCTGTTTCATTTCACAGCCTTTGAAAAGTAGCAGGTACTGGTTTAGTATTTCAAGAGTAGGAAGTAGCACAATTCACAGTTAAAAAACATCTCTAGCCATCACTATAAATAGTCTGTGACCATATTCACACCTCTTTGGACCACTGGAATTGCCTGATCCTTGACACATTTGGTTCTGAGCAGAAACATTTGATCTTTTTGACGTGGTTCAATAATTATTGTTGGCTGAGCACTACTGTTATTACCTGTCATCACTGTTATTATTGTTGAGTGCCAATAAATAGCTCTTAGTTCAGTTTTTCATCCATGTTTATGAATAGCTGTTTACTTAATACTGAAAAGACAGAGCTTTAATAAATTTGAATACAAATATAGCTTTTTGTTTGTAGAGTATCACCACTTATTAACCTTTCACAACAAACCAGAAATCCATATTTAATGCAGGAAATATGAAAAATTGATATTTAAGTAAATAAATACATAAATTTTGAAAATACATTTTTACAAATATATTTTTTATTCAGCTGACCTTGAATAAGATATGTTATTTGTCCATAAAAGAAAAGCTGGCGCCCTGTTCATGGTTCATGTAAACCAAAAACCCTGAAAAATTATCTAAGTGAAATCATTCCGACCGGAGACTGAGTGAAAACACTCATACAACTGATGTAACTGTTGGAGATTGTCAGTTGGTTGCCTCATATTGAGTGAAATCACTTAGTGAGTGAAAATATTCATAGAGTTGACTTGGCTGCAGAGTCTAGTTTCATTCAGTTGTGCAATCAGACTGAAAAAAACTGGCCAATCAGCTGTTAAAACCAGTTGGTTGCCCAGTCATCAGTGGTGAGAGATGGATGCAAGGTGGTGATGGATGTGAGATGATGAGAGTTAGATGTGAAGACTTACAGAAGAACTGTACTGGAGCAACAGAACAATTTCATTAGAAACCAGACTAAAAAGAGCAAGTTTTAGTGGATGTGAAATAAGGGTGAATATGGACAGAGTGAAGAAAAGAGTATTTGAAACAAAAGGGAGGACAAGAGGAAAGATAGTAATGGAACTAAGTAATTGGTTGAACTCTAAAATGACTAGTTGCAATTGGGTTCAAAGTGGAATCAAAGAAAAATTGGAGAAGCAAGTACATACCAACCAGCATGCCAGAGGTTGACAACATAGGAGGAGATAGGGAAAAGATAGTCACCAGTGGAGCAGACAAGAGGGTACTGAAGATTTCAGGAGGAGGACTGGAGAAAAGGAGGGAGATTATTAAGAGTTTCTGGGAGGAGAAGAGGAAAATGAAATCCGTGAACCTACAGAGGCCATAATGAAAGAATGCTCATTCAAGGCAATAGACTTCCTGCTCCTGTAAATGAAAATCTGCATTCATTTATCATTTGCAGTATCTCTTGAAGAGATAATTGGAGTACTTCTTTCAACAAGAACATGAACAGCTCACTTGTTAAATCCTTGCTGATGTTTTGCTGCACAATTATCTCAGTGTGAGCAGGGATTAAAAGTCAAAGTAGAAGAAATATGAAATTCAGAATACTGAACAACTGTACCACTAAGAAAGAAAAAAAAAACTCAAAATTAATGGAATGCTGTGAATCCCCTTGGAGGTTTTTAATTTGATAGAACACTAGGAATACTGCCCCCTCCTTCCCTTTGTCTTGGAGATAGAAGAGATTACATTATTTGATTGTGTAATGACATGTATAACATGATAAAATCTGGTTTCAGAACAAGTTATTGTGATAAACTTGTGTTAAAGAGATAATAATAATAATAATAATAATAATAATAATAATATTTATTCAACATCGAATAATCAAATACAATCCCTAGAAATAATACAGTTTCAGGACATCATTCAGATTATTCTTCTGAATACGTCAGTTTATAAATTAGAAACTAAAGATTTGTTAGTATTAATAAATTTTACATTTTGATGGATTTTACATTTGGTAGTATACAATCACGATATTACAAATATTGTTTTTATCAACATTATATTACTTGCAGGTTACTTAAAACTATGAGCTTGACATACTTATGAAGCACTTTTCATACAGATATAATACTCGTCTAGGGAATAAAAAGGGTTTTCAATTAGAATTCTGTTTAGCTGATCTTTTAATTTGTTAGTAGGAAGGGTTGTGAGACTTTTTGGTAGGGCATTGGCTAGCTTCAGCCCAGCATGAAGTGCATTTTTTTCGTATAAAGCTGTTATGTGGCTATTTACATGGTATCTGAACTTTTGCCTTGTATCATAATGGTGCAGGTCACAGTTGAAATTCGGATTTATTGTTTCCACAAGCAATATAACTTTCAATATGTATACACCTATAATGGTAAGCACACCTAATTTTGGGAACAGATTCCGACATGATTCTCGAGGTTTGGCACCACAAATAATTCGGATAACTTTCTTCTGTAGTATTAATAATGTACTTAGGTTGTCTTGAGTTGTTGCACCCCATATTTCTACAGCATAGTTTAAGTTTGATGAGAATAGGGCATGATAAGCAGTTTTTAGTACACACATGTCCTTACAATATTTGCTAATCATATTTATAGCAAACACATTCTTCGACAGCTTACATGCTAAGGAATCAATATGCATGTCCCATTTGAGGCTGTCCTGGATTGTAATTCCCAAGAATTTTGTCCATTTTTCCTTTTTTACAATGTCATTTCCTATGGATAATTTCATGTCAAATTCTGTTTGTTTCCTTGTGTTAAATTCAATCATTGCAGTCTTTGAAGCACTTACATTTAGATGGCTTTCATTAAAATACTTGACTATTTCATTAGTTACACTGTTGCACTGTACCTCTAGACTCTCATAGTCTTTGTGTTTACACACTATTGATGTGTCATATGCATACAATATTTTTGTACAGTTAGGAGAACAATACTGTATGTCATTAACATAAATCAAGAAAAGAAGGGGTCCCAAGACAGAACCTTGAGGCACTCCATATTTGATATCAGTAATTTTAGATTTGTAAGACCCACTGTTTGTTTTAAGCAAGACAAATTGTTTTCTATTGCTCATATACGATTTTATTAGCTCATAGCCAGTTCCTCTGATACCCAGGTTCCACAGCTTGTCAAGTAATATGGTGATGTTGACACAATCAAAAGCTTTTTCTAGATCAAGGAACACTCCAGTTACATACTCCTTGTTCTCTATGGCCGTTATTATTTTGTCTATTAATTGTGCTGATGCTACTGATGTTGACTTGTTTTTCGTAAAGCCATTCTGATTTTCAAATATTAAATTGTGTTGACTCAGGAATGTCATTAGTCTAGTATAAATAACTTTCTCAACTACCTTAGAAAATGCAGGTAAGATTGAGATGGGGCGGTAGTTTTCAATTTTAGATTTATCACCTTTCTTGTGGATCGGGGTTACTTGTGCTGTCTGACTATCTGGGAAACAACCTGATGCAATTACATCATTTACTGTTGTGGCCATGGCATCAGATATGTTGTCTATGCATCTTTTCAGTGTACTGATAGACAATCCATCTTAGCCTTCTGATTTTGTATTTTTTAATGACATTACTATGTTTTTTACTTCCTTGTTATTGGTTGGGGCCAAGTATATGGTTTATTTGATTGGAATGCCCCTATATCTATGCTGAAGATTCTTAAAATGGTCATTGACAGATTTTCCAACAGAAGAAAAGTACTCATTAAAAACATTTGCAATCTGACATTGACATTTCATGATATGCCCTTTATGGTTTATAGTAAAATCACTTGTTGATCTGTCCTTACAATCCCTAAAGCTATTTATTACTTTCCAAACAGCTAAACCTGAAATGTCAGACTGAAAATAAAATCATCAAGAACAAGATTCAGGGAGGTACACAAAAAGAGTGTGAGGTGTAGAATACACAGAGAACTAGAGTGTGAAAATATGTTAGGTTTACTCAGTGCAAATACTGAAGAAAGAAAAGTGACATGAAACAAAAATGAGGACATCTGAATTTATGTTCTCAGTGTGTGAACAATGCTTCGTCCTACCTCATGACAGCCAGCCTTGACACCATCTGCTCAATTTGGATTCCCTCACCCCCTCTCCCCCAGTACACACCTCAGGCCTGACACTTGGACATTCAGTACTCCTTTTCATTTCCTTCTCCATAAAATGTTTTCTTTTGTATCACGTTCTAGAAATCGTCCTTCTGGCTTAAAAAAGTTTGTTGTTGAATATCAAGCAAAACAACTGTTTATTATACAATGGGGATGCTGAGTCGCAGATTTAAGGCTGTCACAAATAACGCTTTCGACCTGCAAGGCCTTCTTCAAACAGTGTCTGCCTGCCTGTTTTTGCCAAAGGACTTGCGGGCCGAAAGCTATTTGTGACAATCTTTTTGTTGTACCTATCTGCGGTTCACCATCTCTGCTATATGGTGAGTAGCAGCTTTCCTTTTCATAATGTTATTAAATTCCATCGTGGATTTTTCATGGTTTGATTTTTAACTGTTTGTTATTTTACTTTTTAATAAACTTGTGTGAAAGAAAGAATTCAAGGTAATTTTTGTAAATGTATTGCATTTTTTAGTGAAACTGAGATCAGTCAGCTCTGTGTAGTCAGTTTTAGTAGAAATTTGTACAGTGTTGTCTTTAGACAAAAAACTGCCTGCTAAAATCATGTTGGAAATATTCAATTTTCTTTGAAAGTGAATCATTTTGAAACTGGAAAAAAAATTGCATATGTTACAGTGGCTTTTTGAGGACACAGAATTATATATTTTAAAAATTTTTAATTAACAGCTACATTTTTAATTTCAATTAACAGCCACAGCCCTCACAATGTAATCCATAATGGATCATGAATTTTGGTTGGAGTAGTTTGTATATTTTTTTAAAAAAATTAATTCTGTAGGACTGTTTAACTACCTTGGGTAATGATTATGTACTCTTTTTTTTGTCTTTGTAGGAAAGTGGTGCTCCAGTTCTCACTGATGATGTCAGCCTGCAGTTATTTATGGAACACTTGAAGAAGCTAGCTGTGTCCTCTTCTTAACAACAGCTAGCATCATAACTCTATTGTGTTCCAGATATGGACTAATTCATAAATGTTTACATTATTTGTTGCTGTAATACCGCTAAAGATATTTAGTGGTGTACTTTTTGTAATATACATATAATGAGCATTGGGTACATCAAATCATATACATATTCCAAGAAATTTGTCAATTATTGTAAATAATTTTTGCCCATAAAATAAATAGCTAGATTTTTATTGTATTGTAGGTGCTTTTATGGCTGTTTGATTTGTTGTAAGCTTTAGGGGCTCAGTTTAGAAGGTCATATGCAAAGTATGTTATTCATATATGATAGTAACATGTGAAAGTTTGTTGAACTATATTCCCTGCATAACAGGATTTTCTTTTTCACATTTGTTATGAGAAGGAAAGTTGCTACTCACCATATACTGGAGGTGATGAGTCACAGATAGGCACAACAAAAAGAAAGTGAGAATCTTTTTGTTGTGCCTATCTGTGACTCGGCATCTCCTCCATATGGTGAGTTGCAACTTTCCTTCTCATAATATTGTTACATTCCATTGTTTGTCTTTTTCACATGTGTCATATACACAGCTATTTTGCTGACATTTTATGCTGAACATGTTACAATCATTGTCACTACCACTATATATCTGCACCAAGAACATCAGTTCAAATGTGTCCACCCACCCTTATTCAGTTTTTCCATGATTGGCATCCTGAAGGCAGGATGGTTCATGCGAGGAATGTGTGGCAGATTTCATTTCCCAACCCGAGCTTGTGTTGCCTCTTATAACCTCATCATTGATGGGGATGGTAAACCCTGACCTTACTTCCTTCTTTGAAATTCCCAAGTCATTTGCAAGTGGGATTGACTGATTCCTGAGATCCACATCTAAAGGTAAGAATACTTCTAATTTTTTGCCTTTTGTTGTGAATAGGCCAGTGGTTCCATCAGAAATTATATTTAATTTTGTAGAAATGTGCAGAATTAAGAAAAAAAAAAAGAACGAAAGAAAAGAAAAAGGCATGGACAACCACTGGTGAGGCTTGGGCTGTTGAAGGGGTAGAGGACACTCATGAGGAAGAGGGTGTTTATCCTAAACTACCAAAATACAGTTTAAATGGCAGTGTCAACTCTCTCAAACAGATCTCAAGAGCTCACTATCAGGAGAGGGTTTCAAAAAGTAAGTTACACATTATTATGGCAGGCCATGTAAAAACTTCTATTGAATGCAACACCATATGTCAAAATGAGATAGATAGACACTTTTTTTTCTTTTATATGGTAGTTACCAAGTTTGTGTGGCCAATGTTGGGAATGTTGTACCAGTTGTTCAGTTTGTTGACAGTAGAAATCTCTCTCTTGGTCATGGGGTCATTCAAGTGCTGTATGAATGTCATCATCAGATCCCCCTCCCAGATGTTCTTCCAGCTTGCCAAAAAAGTGGACATGACTCCCAATCAGTATCACCAAGGCCTGTATGGACTTGGTCAAGTTATTGCCACCATGTCACTGTGACTAAATGTGACATTGCATTCAGTCCATATTTTGCCAGATATCCATGGTGAATCTCTGTGCAGTTTAGATGTTCCATCCACAAGAATCATACTGTCTCACATACTTCAGTTTTGGAGTTCATTTCTGGGTACCACACCATATCCATTGCACACTGTTAAGTGCCAGTTATTGGTATTGCAGGAGAAATGTATCTGCATAAAACTGGAAATGTATTTTCTTCGAACAATGTACCACTCTTGTTGAGCAATGTGTAATTATTTTCTGAAGTTCTTGCTACAAGTGCTCCACCTCTAGTGCTGCTGACACTTAAAACTGAAATTAAACAGTGTTCCAAAATCATACTTTTAGCAATGATCAAAGAGGAAGCAATGTTTGAATAAAGTTTATTTCCTATCAAACAATGCAAAATCCAGGATGGAATAATGTCAGGATAGATTGATACTCACTCTATAGCAGAGATGTTTAGTCACAGGGAGAGTTCCCACCTGCGTATTTCAGAAACATTGGTGTCTGTAGGAAGAATCCATTTGGCATACTCTGTGAAGCAGTCATTAAAAAGAATATAATGTTGTGTTCGGCAGCGTGCTCAGCAATGGGGTCATCCAGTTGTTTCTAGGCCACAGTTTGTCAGTGGCCATTCATGCAGACAGACAGCTTATTGGTTGTCATGCCCATGTACCATGCAGAACACAGCACAGTGGTTGCAGTTTAGCTTGCAGATCACATGACTGGTTTCATAGGTAGCCCTGACTCCTGAGGTAGGTGATGATGATGATGATGATGATGATGATGATGATGATCTACATCTACATTCATACTCCGCAAGCCACCCAACGGTGTGGAGCCCAACCTTTGCTCAGCCCAATCTTGCCACTTTCATGAATGATGATGAAATGATGAGGACAACACAAACACCCAGTCATCTCGAGGCAGGTGAAAATCCTTGACCCTGCTGTGAATCGAACTCGGGACCTTGTGCTCGGGATAGGTGATGCTTGTGACCAGAGTAGAGTAGGTGGTGATGGGAGGATGTACATAGGTCTATTACAGGGATACAAGCCCTGAGGCAAGTGGTTGGGGAGCAGGGATTGTGTAGGGATGAACGAGGATACTGAGTGGGTTCGGTGGGTGGCGGTATACCATTGTGGGAGGAATGAGAAGGATAGTGGGTAGGTCATTCCTCATTTGAGGTCACAATGAGAGGTAGTTGAAACCCTGGCAGAGAATGTGATTCAGTTGCTCCAGTTCTGGATGAGTCACAAGGGGAATGCTTTTCTGTGCCTGCACAGGGGTTTTGGAAGTTGGGGGGTGACTGGAGAAATAAGGCCTGGGAGATCTGTTTCTGTGCATGATTGGGAGGGTAAATACAGTCTGTGAAAGCTTCAGTGAAACTCCTTGACATACTTCAAGAGCGATTGCTCATCACTACAGATGACTGATCATCAGTACAGATACAGTGGCCATGTGTGGCTAGACTCTGTGAAAGAGACTTCTTGATATGAAATGGGTGGCAGTGGTCAAAGTGGAGGTATTGCTGGTGGTTGGTAAGTTTGATGTGGACAGAGGTACTGACGTAGCCATCTTTGAGGTGGTCAACATTGAGGAAGGTGGCTTGAGTAGAACTAGGTGAAGGGAAAGGGGGAGAAGGTGTTGAGGTGCTGGAGGAATATGGATAGGGTGACCTCATCCTTGATCCAGATCATGAAGATGTCATCAGTGAATCTGAATCAGGTGAAGGGTTTGGGAATTTTGATGTTTAAGGAAGATTCCTCTAGATGGGTCGTGAATAGGTTGGCATAGGATGATGGCATGTGAGTCCTCATAACCATATCCCGGTTGTATTTGTAGGTAATGCCTTCAAAGGAGAAGTAATTCTGGGTGAGGATATAGTTGGTCATGGTGACCAGGAAGAAAATTGTGGGTTTGGAATGTGTCAGGCATAGGGAAAGGTAGTGTTCATTAATTAGTGACAAAGCCATGGGCATTAGGGATGTGAGTGTAAAGGGAAGTAGCATCAATAGTGACGAGCAGAGCACCATGTGGTAAAGGAATAGGAACTGTGGAGAGTCGGAGGAAATGGTGGAGATTTTGTATAGGAGGGTAGGCTGCAGGTAATAGGCTGAAATTGTTGGTATATTACAGCAGAAATTCTCTCAGTGGGGCCACAGTTTATATCTTATCATCAGATTTATAAAGATAACTGTAACCTGTGAAAGTGCATCAATGTGGAGAAGTTTGGAACTTAGCGAAAACAAGAATAAAAACTGCTTTGAAACTGTTTCCATGACAGTGGAAGTCATTGCATCACATCTAACATATGTACATTGTTAATGCAGTAGAGCAGACATAGCTGTGACCAGTCTGATTGGGATGCAAAAATGGATCAAACTAGAATGCTAGAAATGTCTCACTTGTTACCTTTGAGGCTTCCACAGTAGAAAACTCAAAATTACATAAAATAAGTAAACCAGAGAACAAACTGCAATCAGACAATGCTGGTATCAGTTACATTAATGAAGTAATTGGTGGAAATAAGTGTTTGCTTGTGATAGCTAGCCTATTGACCTGAGAAACTGTTATACATGCAATACTTCCATGATTCTGAGAAAGGGTTATAAATTTACTGTTTGCAATTTCACTGAAATTCAGTCACCAGACAGCAGTCTTTGACATTAAAATGGCATCTTTCTCGTCATGTCACACTTGCTAACAACACACAACAGACTGATAAATCTTGCTAATAGGTAAATGGACAACGCAAAAGTAATGGTTTCGAAGAAAAGTTTAAACCTCATGTCCACTATGAGGAGTCTACACATTGCAAATTTTTCTGGTCTGTGGAACAAACAGTTTCCGTCCTCCCAGAGGACTGATCTGAAGAAATCAGGTGAGAGGTGCCTCACACATCGTAACAGGCACCATCACCGTTGTATAATGTTTTTGCTGGAGAAAGGGCAGCCATGTGCTGAATTTCAGCAGATAAAAATATAGTTTTACTAGTGGACGAAATAAATGCCACATTACTCTTTGAACGTGTGGATTATAATAGCAAAATGGATTTTTTACTTGGTACAGCTAATTGAAAACTACAGAATACCCACTGATAGGATAAAACATAGGACACTATCACATTTTCAAAAGAGAGGGACCTACCTGAAGATATGCTCAAGTTTGGGTGCCTTTGTGGTTGCATGTGTGAATGTGTGTACCTTTAATAGAAAAAGAACGTGAGCTGTTTTCTATAAAGTGTTTGTGTGTACCATGCACCAATTCTCTATAGGTAAGTGGTTGCTTTTCCCTTATTTTACATATTGATACAAGAAAATTCATCTGGGTGTAGCAGTACCACCAAGGTTATATGGAACAATAATCCACAATTAAGGGGTGCCATTACATCCCATTGTACCCTTCAGCTTTGTGAAGTATTTAGTAGGGGTTCTTTGAGTTTCTTTCAGAAAATGTGTTTGACATATTTCCAGCTCCATAGAATTCATATGGGGCAATCATTATTCCTGGATCTGTCAAATATTCGTGTAAACTTTTTATTTGAAGAATCCTTGAATCTATTATTCCTGGATCTGTCAAATATTCTTGTAAACTTTTTATTTGAAGAATCCTTGAATCTAATCACTGAAAAGTTGGCTGTGGGAATGATGAAGCCCCACTGTCATGTTTTGACTTCAACCTACTTTGTTTAGTGACCAGGTTTCTGAACCAACTGATGGAGTGGCTATTGAATGTCCACTATCACCTATAGTTGCGAACTTATTTATGAAACATTTTAATGATAGGGCTTTGACGACAGCAGCTTTGAAACCAATTTTGGAGGTGCAGAGACATCTCTCAGATGATCTAGCCATATGAAGTGGCTCCTCTTAATTGATTCCTGCAACACTTGAATTCTCTTCATAGCAACCTTAAGTTTACAATGAGGTAAAAGTGATGGATAGCTCCATTTCTTGAATGTGTTTGTTTATAAAAGGGATGGGGAAACTATAGGACATTGATTTTACTGCAAACTCACTCACACCTGATATCTGCACGTAGTGAAATACCAACTGCCACATCAACGAGATGGAATCTGTAGAGTATGGGCTCTTACGATAGCTTACCAGAAGAAAATGGACACCCAGAGCCCGTGTTCAAGCAGAATGGTTACCCGTATAAGCAAGATTTACTGTATCTTGGAGTTTGGACCATTTCCAGAAGCACAAGAGGATGGATGTTCATCTGTCGATTTCCTGACGAATGCTCCAAATTTTAATGTCAAGATGTTATCTCATCTGCCGCCCAAGACCAGAACACTTCTCAACTCTCTCAACTGCGACTTGGGTCTAAGAAAGTCCATCATATACAAAATTCTGTGTTCCTGTGGGAAAGAATGCTTGGATGTCAGACAAGTCATATGGTAGCTGAGCACTGTTGCACTGAGATTCACTGGATGAATTATGAGGACACAGTTGTAGTCGTTGGTGCATCTTAGTTTTGGGACTCTGTCATTAAGTAGGTCATACAGATTAATTAGCAAATTATCTCTTTAACACAGGCAGCATTTCCTTTAACCCATTCTTCTCAGTGTGTAGATGCAACACAAAGTTTAACTTCAAAAAATGCAGTCTATGAGAACATATTATACAAAACTCATCATGCATATCTTTAAAGGCCTTCACAAGATCTCTATACTATTTTTGTATTTCAAAACCTTTGTGAAAGAGATAAAATTACTGAAAACTTCATACTGCATATACGCAACACTGGGAATAAGAGGATTAAGCAGGACATGGCAATGTGTATTGCTTCACAGTATTTGTGGCATGGTCGACTGCGTATCCTGGCGGTAACTGTCTCAGGTGCAACATGTCACTCCTCCCAGCATTCATCAATGATGGTGCTGCCACATGTATTGCCTCACAATACTTGTGGCATGGTCAGCTGCATAGCTTGGCAGCAACTGTGTCAGTTGTGATACATCACTCCTTCCAGCATCATCAATGGTGGTGCTGCATGTACACTTTCCTAAGGTGGGCTTAATGTGGCCAATATGGGGGCAACTGTTCTGACTTCTCAGCAGTTCTACTATACAGCTGAAGATGATCCATTTGGAATGCCAACAAATTGTGTGTAACAATACCAGAGAAGGAAAGTTGCTACTCACTATACAGCGGAGATGCTGAGTCGCGATAGGCACAACAAAAAGATTCACACAATTCTATGCAGTTGATCTGAGGATCCAGCTGCAAACCCAACAAACATACCATGAATCACTTCAACAGGAGAGCGTACACAATCACAGTATACAGCACTACTATTGAAGGATGGATTCTTGATGCTGTCTAATAGTTTTTTGAATATGCAGAACATTGTCACTCTGAAATCCCCCATTGGAGTTTTCTGTGTGCTGTTTTACTACTATGTATACAGACCTCCAATTATGCAAAAGATTCAGAATGGCTGTGTATAATGCATTGCAGGATGGCAACAAGTGGAACCATTTGGTGGAGTGTATGTGAAATGTTCACAAATTTATGTCTAAGGAACCTAACCGAATCCCTATGAATATCACTCATTTGGAGCCATTGCAAGATCAAATTAAGGTTTCCTCTGTGCATTTCTGATAGGTATTGATGATCTGAAATTAAAGAATGTAGTTGTAAAACTAGGCACTGGTCTTTTTTGGAAAAATCATTCAGCAATAGTACCCCGATGAACATTGTTCCTCAGAATGAAACAATTTAACAGGGTGAAATTTTCATTTGTTTCACATGGTTATGAAGGATGCAACTGTGTCTGCAGTACATGGTGTGAGTTTGCACTGTGAAATAATTACACCAATTTAGGCGAAGAAATGTTTTTTAGTGCACCTGGATTTACTTCCACACTCCTGTACTAGTGTAGTGGTTACTATAAGGGGTGTTCAAAAAGAAACGAGCCAGAGTGTGGAATGTGCAAACCGGTGACAGGAGGCTAATATCGTGGTGTGTGCTACAAGGTGTGGTTCTGACCAGAGTGTGGAAGTTCACAGCCTGTCGCTAGAGGGCACGTGTGCACATCATGTGACTATACAGAGCTAGCAGCAGCCTGCATCAATCGTCCAATGCTGCCAGAGCATGCTCTGCAACAGGATATTGCCTGTGACAAGTATGCACCCTCTGCCCATGTCTATTAATCCTAATTGATAATTTGGTGGTATTCATGCCGATGTAAATGGCCAAACAGTGTTAATATAACAGCTGGTATATGACGTAGCTCTCCCTTTGATAGTAAATGTTTTGCCAGTTGCAGTGCTGCTGGAGGGTGCATAGGGAAAGTCTTGCAGCAGGGATGGTCATCAAATTGATGACACCTTTACCATATGGACTCATGGCGCTCCACTGTATATAAACATTCCACGTGGGAAAAATATATCTAAAAACAAAGATGATGTGACTTACCGAACGAAAGCGCTGGCAGGTCGATAGACACACAAACAACCCTCTCCTTCCCTCTTTCCTGATGAGGCAACAGTTTGTTGCGAAAGCTTGAATTTTGTGTGTGTGTTTGTGTTTGTTTGTGTGTCTATCGACCTGCCAGCGCTTTCGTTCGGTAAGTCACATCAAACAAAGATGATGTGACTTACCAAATGAAAGTGCTGGCAGGTCCACAGACACACAAACAATCACAAACATACACACAAAATTCAAGCTTTCGCAACAAACTGTTGCCTCATCAGGAAAGAGGGAAGGAGAGGGAAAGACGAAAGGATGTGGGTTTTAAGGGAGAGGGTAAGGAGTCATTCCAATCCCGGGAGCGGAAAGACTTACCTTAGGGGGAAAAAGGACGGGCACACACACACACACACACACACACACACACACACACACACACACACACACACACACACACACACACACAAGCAGACATATTTAAAGTCTTTAAATTTGTGTCTATCGACGTGCCAGCGCTATATATTAGAGGGAAACATTCCACGTGGGAAAAATATATCTAAAAACAAAGATGATGTGACTTACCGAACGAAAGCGCTGGCAGGTCGATAGACAAACAAACACAAACACACACACAAAATTCAAGCTTTCACAACAAACTGTTGCCTCATCAGGAAAGAGGGAAGGAGAGGGAAAGACGAAAGGATGTGGGTTTTAGGGAGAGGGTAAGGAGTCATTCCAATCCCGGGAGCGGAAAGACTTACCTTAGGGGGAAAAAAGGACAGGTATACACTCGCACACACACATATATCCATCCCCACTTATACAGACACAAGCAGACATCTCACAAGCAGACATATTTGAAGACCAAATATGTCTGCTTGTGAGATGTCTGCTTGTGTTTGTGTGTGTGTGTGTGTGTGTGTGTGTGTGTGTGTGTGTGTGTGTGTGTGTGTGTGTGTGTGCGCGCGCGCGCGAGAGAGTGTATACCCGTCCTTTTTTCCCCCTAAGGTAAGTCTTTCCGCTCCCGGGATTGGAATGGCTCCTTACCCTCTCCCTAAAACCCACATCCTTTCGTCTTTCCCTCTTTCCTGATGAGGCAACAGTTTGTTGCGAAAGCTTGAATTTTGTGTGTGTGTTTGTTTGTGTGTCTATCGACCTGCCAGCACTTTCGTTCAGTAAGTCACATCATCTTTGTTTTTTTCTCCTGGAAGGTTCTCTTGTGTATTCTGGGATATTTGCATAAATAGCAGCACTCTCCATCCAGGAGTCAGTTCTGTTCTGGCTATGTGTTGGTGTTCATAATAAAGATGCTTACAGTACAGTGTTTTGTACTTGACTGAGGACCCAGCTTTCAGGTTTGGCCTTTATTGTAGTTACAGTGTGACACTGTTTGGTGAAGCACTTCAAAACATTTACATGCAACTTTGAAAAAATCAATATAACAAAAGGCAAAAAATTCTGGCACTTGATGAATGGAGTTGCAGAAGACAACACCAAGCTCTTGTGGTAAACAATGTCACAACATTTGAAGAAGTCATCAAGGTGTGGCAGCAAGTTGAGGAAATGCAATAGAAATGACTTGGGCAAAAGAAATATGATTGACTCCTGAATGAGGTCCTCAAGGCAGTAGTGGAAGACCACCATGACCTCACTTCTCCCATACACGAGGCAGTAAGGGAGGAGATACAGCAGTGTATGGCAGTCACGATGAGTATGTAAGAGACAGCAGCCATGAATGTCACCCCCATACTTCAGGAGGTAATAAAGCATATTGATCTTTGGCACCACCCTCCACCACCAGTAGAACGTGCCACGACGAATGGACTCTGCCAACCTGGTCTTGTGAACTAGCCCTTAAACAGCCACCCAGCATCCAAACAATTAAGTTACAACCAATTTCTCCATCAAGCAGAAGACCCTATAGAACACAAATTGGGGAGAATGGAGAACATATTGGTCTTTTTTCACTGTGGATACCCTGAAATTTAGTGCAGGAAAGATTTTCCCTTGTCCTTCAGGAGATGCTAACATCACCGTCAGTTCTACTATTTTATGATGATGAGAATGCCAAGACAATGTCACACTGGCAGTAGCAGTTTTGGGATAGGAACAGTTCCAGTATAAATTCAGGAAGGTGTTGAAAAGGTGACAGCTTATGCTTATAGAGTACTCCACAGGTCCAAGAGGAATTAGTCTACAACCTGGAAGAGTGCCTTGCAGTTGTTTGGGCCATCAAGAAGTTCTGACCATATTTATTGGCAAAACCATTCTCTGTTGTGATGGACTGTCAATCTCTTTGTTGGCTGACTTGAGTGATTTGTTGGACTGACTGGCAAGATGGGCACTGATCCTTTGGTGGAACGTGTGTGTGTGTGTGTGTTTTGGCCAGTAAGGCTGTCAAAGATTTATTTGCGACAGTCTTTTTGTTATGCATACGTGCGACGCAGTACCTCCACTATACGGTGACTGGCAACTTTCCTTTTCATAATTTTGTTACATTCCATCCTGGATTTTCCATTGTTTAATCTATCCTTTCCATAATACTGTCATTATTTCCTGGAGTTTGAGTTACTTTCAATGAATCTCCAGCTAAGAAATTGCTGTGTTCTTCCAGTCACAATATCCTCAAACTAATCACAAATTTAGTCTGATATTTCATACAATTTTACCTTCGTTAATAAGCATAGTAAACATTCAAGTGTTTTTTAGAAGCCATGAAATACTGCATCTGACTACTTTGATGCATCGCTTTCAGGAAGTCATGTCAGAAAACGTCAGGTGAGCCGAGTTCATCACCTCTTCCCTGTGTCTCCCATTCCTTCAGTCTGTAAACCCTCCTCAGTCCACATCACGTCATTGTACACTGCAATGCTAGTGCTTGTGTTACATTAATACCCCATGTACCTGCTGCATTCCTTTTTACCGTGCACCAGCTGCCTCCCTCCAGCTTAACCGGCTTGTCTGAACACCCGAAAGCACATCATTGTAGTGCAATCCATAAGGCAGCTTTGTCAATACAGTCAGTAACTGGCTATGTATACGTAGAACGCTGACATTTCACTATGGACTTTTCATTTCTTTTGATGAAAATAATACTTACTACAATTTTTAAAAATTAATCTTACGTAATAACTAGTACAATGGGGGAAGAACAGGTGCACTAGAACTTGTATTCCACCTTAGCAGCCATTAATTGATATCTTCACAATGTAGCTCACTTTAAGATTGATGATTTTCTTTTCATGAAGGTTTAAATACAGCACTGACTAGCCACAGTTTGGAATCTAAACACTGGTTGAGTTCCTGAGATGTCAAGCATTAGCACCATCTTAGCTTATAGAACAATATAAATGTGACAACATTACCTTACAGCTTGTTGCTGAAGTCTAGATTACCTACAGCTGCCAGGGTCCAATACTAACAGAAATAACAATGAGGAAACATTCGGCCTGTAGTAAAGCTGAGTGGAAAGGCCTGAAAATAGTGTATGGTCAGATGTGTGTGTGGCAGCAGTCTTAAAAACCAACAAAATAAAAGAGCTAAAGGAAATAGCACAACTGAAAGACACTGCAATCCCCCATATTTTGTGATTGATTCAACTAGCAAAATTAAATACTCATCTGGTGTTGATGCTCTGAATTACGGCAATCAATAGCTAGTGGGTGATGAAAGAACCCTGAAGTCTGGCTGTGGCATGAGATTAATCTCTAACATAGCACAAGGTCTACGTATGTTTGAAGGGAATAATGTGATCGAGTCAGTGACAGACCGATTGCAACCATAGCCTAGTGACTATGTACGCACCATACTTAATGCACTCCGCCATTTTTAACACACTTTTTCGTTGCACAAACTAAAGCTGCAACTTCTACCCAGTTAACTAGAAATCCCTATTCCAAGTATGTTGCACATTAGTGTTTAATACTGTCACATACTCAGAATTATCATTGTTGTGTAACTGCCCAAAGAAGCATATTAAGACACTAATAGTACGGCAGAACCAATTTATAGAGAGACGAAATTTTAAAACTTCAGTAGTTTTTGTTTGAAAGAGTAAAATAAATGCATAACATTTTTATAGAACTTTATATATCAAACAGCATATTTCACAATTACATACCAGTAATACATTGTTCCCTCAGCTGATCAGTATGACCCTCTTATTACATATTAATGTACACTATATTACACTATTTATTCTGGTGCAACATTTAAATAATTATTTGTACTGGAACTATAGCTACAACACAATCTTTCCTACGAGATAAGATATAAATAACAATTCTATTGACAAGAAATTAAGTCATTAAGACTGAACTGAGTCTATATAGCATGTGTTACCCAGAAGACAACATACCAAGAAAATCAAACCTATCCCAAAATTATTAAACAAAGTTACACATTCTCAGATGTTAAATGCACTGCATTTTTATGATCTCAATTAAGAAATCTAATTGACATCTTCTGTTCCACATCTGTCCGCTCCAAAGCCTTACAGAATTCTTCAAATGAAATCATTTGGTCACCATTTTGATCAGCTTCTAAAATCGTACGTTCAGCAATACTTGTCAGTTGCTCTTCACTGCAAAAAGAATTAAGTCAACATAAATTTGATGTGAACATTAGAACAAGTCCTCTAAAGCGAATTATCACAGATTCCCGAAAGAAATCCTTATGCTTTAAGTATTATTTGTTAGCACATTAAAATAATGTTTCTTCTCTCATTGTTTGCAATATTTTTACATTACAATAGTAAATATTCTTATTTTACAGTACATGACCTGATCATGTCTCCTGGGGGGAAAGTACTCTGAAATGTAACTGATGAAAATAGTTTTCGTACAGATGGTTGTTACTATTATAAATTATTAGACAGTCAGCAACTATAATCCACATTCCTTATATTCAATGAACAAATCTCTGAAAGTAGGTCATTAGTATCCTTTATTTTGGAGAGTGTATTTCAATCTATAAAGAACCAACATAATTTATTATGATAAACACGAGATGAGTAACTTGAAAGGCAAACTATAAGCTCATATGTATCTCTGGCCAACACCTTACCGACACAGAGACTAACACAAATTAATGATTCAAATGTCAGGAATATATGGAACTTGTGTACTTGCTATACTGAGCCTAAGTCAGAGAGTAATCAATAATAAAGCTACAAATTTTGACTAAACAATAGCTGAAAGGGGGTGCAGTGTACTGAAAAGGTGATGTGTCACAAAATAACACCGAGGATGATGATACTTTTATGACAATATGAAGCCCTCAACAACTCGAAACGTGTCTCTCAGAAGACAAAGAACTATAGAATATTTAGTACAGTGAAGAATTAATAGACAGAAATGAAATGGGGCGGGGGTTGCAAGTGTGGTTGATAAGGCTAACGAAATTTAACACATCAGGGGAAATAAGAATATTTAACACATCAGGGGAAATAAGAATGTACTAAACTACAAATGCACCACAGATGTAAAAGTTATTACATTTTTCATTAAACAATGTGAGAAAAAGAGTCATATGCCATTCACAATATCTCATCTTGAACCCCATTATCCTTTCGGTGCCAACATTTGAAGACCATATGGCATTGGCAAAGGGAGTTACCCTAAATAAGGAAATCATTACCATGAAAGTGAGTGCTGCACGTGTTGTGTCCACAGAGCACTATGAAGAAATGAATAACTAGAACTGAACACACAAAACTTACCTGGCAGTGTATCAGATTCTTGTTGGGTTTCCAGCCGGATCAAACTGTCATCTGAGCACAATATTTCAGTGGTCCACCTGGCCGCCATCATCAGGTGAGAAAATCTACCCATCATCAGGTGAGAAAAGCTACGCTGCTCTCGCTGATAACTGATATCACTCGCAAATGACTGCACCTTTATATGCATCGGAAATGAAACGGCGCATGCGCTAGATGCAGTGCACACGTGCTCAGTCATTCCTGCTGCCCCTTGGTGCAAAAAGAGTTGCAGCACCTCCGATGGTGAATACTGTCGAAAACGATATGTCGTTACAAATGATTATTCATAGCCGGCCAATTCAGAAGCCATTGTTTCTTTATGTCTGATAAAACAGGATTCCACGCTTCACTTAGCGGGTATCAATTATTACGATTAATGATATTATCTGCTAGTCTCATTTTGACAGAATCTTTTAGAATACAATTGCAATACCGCAAAGCATTTGCAACTACTTGCGTCTCATTATATGGCATCCTGTGTCCTTCTGTAAGGCAATGCTCAGCCACCGCAGATTATCTGGTTGTAACCATCACGTATGGTGATGATGATCAATACACCTGTCATTGACGGTACGAATAGTTTGGCCAATGTAAATTTTCCCGTACTCACACGGTATTTTGTAAACACCAGACTTCCTCAAACATAAATCATCTTTGACAGAGCCAAGAAGTGCTCAAATCTTAGCTGGAGGACAAATAACACATCTGATGCCGTTGTTATTGAACACTTCCTTAAGATGTTGCGTCTCCTGTGGTAAATTTTCAGCATCCGAGACAGCATATGCTAGTTTAACCGAGGTCTGAAGGACTCCTATATGTTGAAAAGGTAGATGGCAACTGGTAGCATGTAAATACCTGTCGGTTTCCTGTAAACACTGTGTCTGAGTTCCGTCTTCTTTTCAATAATCTAGTACATCCAAAAAAGGTAACTTTCCCTCCTTTTCAACTTCCATCGTGAAGTTGATGTTCAGATGAAGACAATTAAAATGGTCCAATAACCAGTACAAAGAGTCTATTCCATGCGGCCAAACAACAAACATATCGTCAACGTATCTTGGAAAACATGAAGGCTTCAAAAAAGATGTTTTAAGGGCCATATCCCCAAAGTCCTCCATAAAAATACTGTGTGAGTGTGGGAAAATTTACATTGGCCAAACTTTTTGTACCGTCGATGACAGGTGTATTGAACATCATCGCCATAAGCGATTACTCCAACCAAATAAATCTGCATTGGCTCAGCATTGCCTTACAGAGGGACAAAGCATGCCATATAATGAGACGCAAGCAGTTGCAGATGCTTCGCAGGATTGGAATTGTGTTCTAAAAGAATCTGTTGAAATCAGACTAGCAGATAATATCATTAATTGTGATAATGGATACCCTCTAAGAAAAACGTGGAATTCTGTTATATCAGACACGAAGAAATGATGGCCTCTGAATCGGCCGGCTATGAATAATCATTTGTAATGATATATCGTTTTTGACAGCATTCACCACCAGAGGCGCTGCAACTCTTTTTGGGCCAGGGTGCAGCAGGAATGACTGAGTGCGTGCGCACTGCATCTAGCGCATGCGCCGTTTTACTTCCGAAGCATTTAAAGGTGCAGTCATTTGTGAGTGATATCAGTTGTATACGAGAGCAGCGTAGCTTCTCTCATCTGATGATGGCGGCCAGGTGGACCGCTGAAATACTGTCCTCAGATGACAGTTTGATGCGGCTGGAAACCCAACAAGAATTTGATATACTAATGCGCAGGGAAAGTCTACATAGTCACATACCTGGCAGTGTTGGTACTCTAAATCTATTGTAAACATAAATGCTAAGGGGCACCTTCAGTGGCCCAAAAGAGAGCAAAATGGGAACAGTAACAACAGCCCAATGAGTCTACTTTTACATGGTTTCTTACCACAGGAGTAGCTCGTCTGAAGAGCACCAAAGGATCATGTAACTTAGACCATTTTTCTTTCTGCTGTAAAGCACGGTCAAGATTTTGTAACTACCATAACCTGACTTAACTCTCAGCGATCCCTGCCACAATCAGCCTAGCTGAAAATAACTTCAGCAATGAAACAGTTACTGGAATGAAGACTATAGTTTGTGATTTACTGTTTTCAGTTAATCATAACTGAAACAAGTGAAATATTTGTAGTGACCATGTTTGTGGTAAGAGTCATGCGCAAAACATCAGTCAGTGAAACCAACTGTACATACAAAATACAGCGTTTTTTAAATAAATGACAATACATCTTACAACAGGCTGCATAGTGACTTGTCTCCTACCTAATGCCTGAAGGCGTAGCATCGAACAACCCTTATTTATTACCATTAGATCATTGCGAAACCAGTAGTTACGCATTAAGCTTGCCTGTGACCATTCCAATGCATACACTACAGTGAATTGTCTTACAACAATTTACAACATTTAGCACAATCCAGTATTACAAAAGTTCCCAAACATGTTTCCATGTAAAATCCAGATTCACAGCCTTCCACATATATAAGAATAACTTTAAAATTTATGTCAGCTACAGCTGACCTGCCACACAGGTTATGTTGTGTTGATTCTATTAATTTCAATTAAAGACTAAGGCTTCAAATGGAGAAGAAAGGGTGATAAACCTGAGAATTTACCACAACTCACCTTATGTTTGCCCCTACCATCATATGAAGAATGGCTAGTAATTCATCCCTAGATATTTTTTCATCATTATCCAAATCGTACATTTTAAAGGCAACTGAAAATCAACAAACATCACAAAAATTAGCATTCCAAAATAAAAATCTTATTTTGATTCTAAAATGTGGTACGTCTCATATCTGACAACAATTTACAAAAATTACCTTAACATTAAATCAAGCATTTTAGTATCACTGAGTTTCTAACAATTATAACTACATGATTACTGCAAAGTCAGATCCCATCTACCAGCTTTGACCCATGATATCAGCCTTACTTAACAATCATAGTAAATTACAAATTAATCTAGGCTGCTACCCTCCCCTCCACAAACACAAAAATCACTCCAAAAAACCACACCACCCAAACCATTGCTCCCCTCTTACAACCACCAATACTCATCTCTGACAAAGTACTGAGATAAAAAACCAAATAAAACACACACACAACATTCACCACTTCAGAACACACAAACCACAAAAATAAATAAAACCTACAGACCCACACGAACCTCACATCCCCCAGCCAAAAAAACCCCAAGCCCCCATGCAACAAAACAAAACACAACAACTAAGCAACCCCTCTAGTCCCCCCCCCCCCCAAAAAAAAAAAACACCTTCAGCCTATACATTTTACCTACCATATTCACGAAAGCTTTGAAAGGACAGTAATTATTACCCACAGTTTTTCACCAACAATACTTATCAAGATGAGACTGCTGCAGAGTCTAAATGGATCTGTTCTTCCTTCCTACAATAGATTTAATAGCCCACAATGACCCTCCACTGTGTTAGTACATGCCCCCATCACATAATATTTAAATTCCAAACTGATTAGCTGTCACATGCCTATAACCCCTATGACCCACATCCCTGCCAGTAAAAAAACAGTCAAATAATTTTAGACTGCTCAACAAATTGCTCAGTTACCCTGCCAAAACCTCTTTAGTCTGTTGGCCCACAATCCTAAAAGTAACATCCAAACCTGTCCTTCACCTCTTCCACTGAAATGACAGTATGTATCAGCAGTCATGGTTTGATGGAAAACGTAAGGTACAATAATTCGTCTTGTACTAACTAAGCACCACACCTGTTTTCACATGATAATAGATAGTCCTTTGTTATGACTAAAGAGGATTTTCAGAATTGCCATTGATTTTTCTACTTTTTTACATACCCAATAAATGCAGCCATACTTCATTCAGAGGAAAATACTATTTCCACATAAACTCCTAATCAAGCACAGTCAAAAAGACAGTCGCAATACTAATATCTATCAGACTGTCTCTGAATTCACTGAAGGATGAACTATCGTCACTTTGTAAGGTTTCCGTTTGCGTTTGTGCACTGCTATGATCAGAGTATACTGACCCATACTGTAGAACTAAATAGTGTAAAGTGATTTTCTCTGACATCCAAAGCCACCTCTAACAGGTCTAATTCGGCTAACAGTGACAACATTTGCCAATCTGAGGCCCAAGCCACAGTGCAATTGGCGTTTGGAGTCTGCGTCCCTGGCTAGAGCACTTGTGGCTTGCGCAAAACACTCCGCATACCACACTAATAATCCAAGACTATCAAGTATCTTTACCTTTTGTGGTCACAACACTTCACCTCTGGTTTTCTAAAAAATAACACATAGGCTTAACAGGCACTGCCCCTATTTTAAATTTCAGTTAAATTAAATCATTTTGTCAATGTTCTGGCACAATATATGAATATTTATTCTAACTTTTTCATACTCTAAATTGTGAACTGTGTGTGGAAATGGCAAAATGAATGCTTTTTCTTAACTTTCAAAGTAACTAATTTTCCACAGTTCATCTGCCATTCATTCAAGGCAGTTTTCAGCAGGCCTACTGTAGCTAAAAGCAGGGGGTGGGGGCTCAGGAGATTATGCAAGAGGAAATTAGTCCTACAAAGATTTCAGCAAATAGTTAATAATTCACTCTTCAGAGAACTGTAGAGCCTGGTTCCTCATTTCAATTGAACTGAAAGAATGAGTCTTCAGGAAGTTCATTTGTAATTGCAGTATCATTTTGCTGGAAGATAAAGCTGGAAGCTTCCAAGACCAGATACGACATTATTGTAATAATCGAAACCATCACTGTCCACAGGCTTATTTTTGTCATTAATCATGTGGATGACATTTAGAACAGCCATAGTCTGACAGAAAAATGTTCCAGAATGAATTAATATAGCTTACACAATTGCAGGATTAGAAATGGTGACTGACTGCTTGTTAGTCTGCTTGGCAGATGGAAATACAGTTAGAGTTGTGTGTCCAAGAAACCCCGAGTACACCTCAAAAGCTTCTCTGTGGGCTCCCCAATTCCTAAAGATTATCAACCACTTCCAGAGAAACTAACTTAGGTCTAGGAAGTGAAACACATTCTGTATCATAAAACAGATTTTTGATGGTTTTCTGTCAATGAGCCGCATTCAGTTGTAAGCAATGTTTTCATTACCACAAACAACTGGTACAGACACAGTAATCAAACTATGAATATACGAGACATTCACATAGACTGTGGGATTATATGCCTCTTTCTCGTAATATACTCCTTATTGTCTTATGAGCCTATATGGCACTAGATTACTCACACTTAAGCTTCTGCTCTCTCGAATTTAGCTTATTGTCTCGACCTTTCTTAATCGGTCGGAAGTGTGCTAGAACTTGCATGAACTGTAGAAAATTGACGCGATCGCTGCAACCCTCTTCAAAAAATGCGTGCACGATTCTGTCGCCAAGAGGATTGATTGCCAATTCCGGTATGCGAAGAAAGTCTTCCCTGCTTAATGTTCCGCAGTCACCACGGTCTAAACTTGTGAACCTGCTGTACAATCTCTCAATCTGGTGGGGAGTAACTGAAACATGAAGGAAGTTAAATTAAGTTGTGATAGCAAATTAGCGGGAATTATCAAAATATGATGTAGAGATGTGAACTCCATGACCAACATACTCACATCCAGTTTCTTCTTGTATCTGCGCGATCTCCTCTTCCCTCAAAAGAAGCGAAGATCTGTTACCCATGACTAGCTGATGGCAGACGACGCAAACAAACAGAAAGATGTAGAGGTATTGTATTATAGTCGACTATTCCAAATCTTACTAAAGAAAAGTGGAAACTCTAGCCCTTCATAACGGCTATGACATAAATAAAAAAAAAACCATTAAACGAAAAAAAATCTACTAACCACACCTCCACAGCACACAGTTTAAATGCCACTCTCACAAATCGTGTCAAAAACAAAGATGATCTGCGGTCGACTCACACTTTGACACAGTCGATCGTACAGTGTAAGGTCGATAGACGCCGGATTATACCACGGCAGCATGTTTGGGAGCCACATTGGCATAACAGTCGCGACACTCCGTCTGGTTTTTGTTACCAACAGACATAGCAGCACGCCAAGCGGCCAGCAAGTAACACTTCTGAGTACGATATTGGATGAAGACGAATACTATCGTTTATGCTGATTTTCAACACAGTTTTAGCTATTAGGAACATGTGTACTACCATAAAAATTGACAATGATTAAAAATGACTCTACATTTGTCGTTTTCTAATTTCCTAAGAACTATGGGAGGTATGGACCGTAGATTACAGGACAGTTTATACACTTTTCTCTTGTAAGATACGGGTACCCGCTGAAGAATATAATTTTCCTTTAATAACAATAAAAGAAGATCTGACCTTTTGCAGAACCTAACAACGTGGAGTTTTGTTCACTACACATCCAACTCAATTCACTGAATGTGAAACATATGAAACTTACATGGAATGTAATATGTACCGCGTGAGTCACCACACATGTAGCAGAAGGGAAAATCGCAGATACGTCACAATAAAACATCAAAAGCAATAAAAAAAGTTTCGCATCTGAGCCACAAATGGCGAGAATCTCCAACACATTTGCTTTTAAAGCAAAATCAATTACATTTACAAAAATATTCGTCTATCAGAAAGTCGGGTGAAGTGTAAGAACGGACGAATCATTAGGCTCCATAAAATTATTTTTATGTGTCAGCGATAGTACCTATCCAAATAAGAGACAAGAACAGAAATATATGCTGTTCCTGTATGAAATATGTACATATTTTCTCTCGCTGTAAGCGAAGTAAGCTGCAATTATGCACATATTCGAAAGCATTTCTTCATGAATAAGTTGTACCTTATGTCACGTAATCAGTGAAATGCAGGTGTTTTTACATTTATTTCACGGTGATTCATGACCCTTGGTAACTCACTAATGCGAAGAAAGCAAAAATGTAACATTTATTTCGTTAATTAAATAGAAAAAATAATTAACTTTCATTATCCTAACGACACATATCACTGTCCGCTTTCTTACTGTTTGGAGGGCAAGTATCGCTCCATCTGTCAAACGGTAACAACTTTTACACCAGACAGTGTCGCGACTGTTATGTTAGACTGTGATGGGGGCCATGATTGTACTATAACCTATCTACAGAAGCAAAAATACCACAGCTTTGCACTGGCTGGACTCGCAGAATGGACATCTCATTGCACAATAAAAACAAAGCTGTTTTACTCTCTAAAAAATCCAGTTGTCCATTTAACACAAGCACATAAGAATGAATCACTGATATTCCCATTTAAAATGCCACAAATGCAATTTTACCAAGTGTGGAACATTATAAAACTCGGAAATGGAACATTGTGAAGAAAGCAGAAATCAAATGTGTAGTGCTGAACTGTATAGGCAGTGATGACGATGAATAATCATAAAATACAGACTCAATATAGCACAATATAGCATACACTTCAGAAGCCTCCAAACCCAACAAAGTCTTAAGGCAGACTAACAGTCAGAGAGTTTTGCATGAGGTCCTTGTCAACTCCCAGTGATGAAACTGCACAGAGATGGGAAGGTCTTTCGGGTTTGTTGCCATCTGCAGCAGAGTAGTCATCGGGAGGTGATGTATGGAGGATGGCGTACATGTGGCAGTCATGGAAGCAGGCCAGCATGCAGTGCAGGTGGCTGTAGCCTGTGTGTGTGGTGGAGTCTGAGGTTGAGGAGTGGTGGATGTGTCAGCAGAGCCAGATGCTGCCAGTGAAGTTATGAGATCTGTCAGTGGCAAGTGTGGGGCCATGATAGTGATGATACCGATAGCAGAAAAGTTGCAGGGGAAAGTGGTGGTATCAGTGTCGTGAGGTAATATGATGCTCTTAAGGAAGTGGACTACAATGGAGCCATCTGCAGTCTGGCAGTCTGCATGCTGAGTTTCAACGAGAAGTTCATTGTCTGCGAGCTGTATGTTGGATTCTTTAGGAAGGAAATTGCGGACATCCAGTCACAATTCAGAGGCTGGCGCTGGTAGTGGGAGGGTTGACATATGTAGATCCACAGGGTACAGGAGACAGTTATGATGAATAAACTCTCTATCCATATACTCTTTATAACACTTTTATTGATGATATAAACCAACACTCTTCAACAACTGAACCCTAAAAAACCATCAGACCAACTGTCAGTCAAAGAATTTCCTGTGTGGGACTCAGGATGATAAGCAGCAAAGTTACTTCTTGGAGCATTGTTCCCGTGCAGCACAGTCAGGAAAACTGCATGAAGTATCGAGACAGTGAGATTGCATGGACAAAAGGAGACTTCCTGGGTGCAATGTCATCTTCAGTGATGAGGATGTCGGGCAGTGAGATATGCTGGATGATATATAGATGATACTCATAGAGGTGAGCAAGTACACAGTCGGGCTGGCCATAGAGTGAGTGTTTGGTGGCTTCAGGGGGAGCTCAACTGAAATGTACATTGCAAGGGCAGGATGATGTCGGTAATAGTGTGGGGTTCATCAGAAGTAAAAGTGGTGCTATAGTTGTGAGGATACCTTCACTAAAAATGTGGGATGTGAGGGAGGCAGCATCAATGTCATGTGGCAATCTTGGGAGTTGAATGGAGGGGAGGATGTAGGGCATGTTACACTGTGTCATCTCTTAAATTACAAAGTGTTGATCTGCAAGTGCATTGTGAACAAAGACTCTATGTAAGGAGTGTGGGAAGGTTGGTGGTATATTGAGGCACTCTATGAGGCTAATGGAACAAAGTCACATAGCGACCGCCGATATTTCGGCGGGAGAACACCCCGCCATTTTCAAGGCAAACTGCAACAGACAGGCGGCGTACATGCAAATTTAATACCTCGGTTCTCGGATGGAAGCAGGAAAGATAACACAAACACACTGAACACTAGTGCCATCAAAGATGACCAAAGTCAGAGCTATCGATAGTGAGACTATGAATTCGCAGGTGAGGCAGCATTGACTCAGTTCCTCTGTTTTTTGACAAGGGAGAGAGCCGGATTCCAAACAGAGTTTAAACAGAAACCTCCATCCCTGTTAACGAGGTTGCTCGCTAATTTAATCTCAACTGCCTCCCTAATGACACTGTCCCAATAGCTGGACGTGCATGCCAATATCTCGGTGTTATTGTATAACATGGGGTGACCAGTATCCAAGCAATGTTCGGCAATAGCAGATCTATTTGGCTGCTGTAATCGTGTGTGCCGTTTATGCTCAGTACATCTGTCCTCCACGGTCCTGATAGTTTGACCAATACATGCCATGCCGCAGCTACAAGGAATACGATATACACCCGCCTTACGCAGTCCAAGATCATCCTTAACGGAACTCAAAAGTGCTCTAATTTTAGATGGAGGTCGGAAAACACATTTCACATCGTATTTCCGTAAAATACGACCGATGTTATTGGACGTGTTTCCTACGTAAGGCAAAAAGGCAGTAGACTTAGGTGTTGACTCAGAATTATCATCAATCACCTGATATACAGTTGGTCGATAGCGCAACGCACGTTCAATCTGTCTATCACTATAACCATTTTGACGAAATGTAACTTCAAGATGGGACAGCTCAGCTGGCAAAGTCTCAGCGTCAGAAACGACGTGTGCCCTGTGTACCAAGGTCCGAAATACCCCTTCACGCTGAGCCGAATGGTGACAACTATTAGCTTGTAAGTACAAGTCGGTGTGAGTACGTTTCCTGTAGACTGTATGTCCCAATGATCCATCATCCTTCCTCCTAACCAACACGTCGAGAAAGGGAAGGCAACCATCCTCTTCCACCTCCATCGTAAAACGAATGTTCGGGTGGATCGAGTTCAGATGTTCTAGAAAGACATTCAAATTCTCCCTACCGTGAGGCCAAACAACGAAGGTATCGTCAACGTATCTAAAGAAACAGGCGGGTTTTAAAGGCGCCGACTCCAATGCACGTTCTTCGAAGTCTTCCATAAACAAATTTGCGATCACAGGAGACAACGGACTACCCATCGCAACTCCATCTGTCTGCTCGTAATACTGGTCATTAAATAAAAAGTAAGTGGATGTCGACACATGCCTAAAGAGATTAGTTAAATCAGCACCAAACCTGGCTTCAATTAACCGCAACGAATCAGACAGAGGAACACGAGTGTAGAGAGAGACCACATCGAACCTCACTAAAATATCAGAGTCATTCAGCCTCAGTCCCTCCAAACGACGTAAAAAATCAGCTGAGTTCCTGATATGATGTTCACACCGTCCTACTTGGCAATCTCATGATAATACTTATTTTTTAGAATATCCAGTTTCAAGAAAGAATCTAGGTATAAGAAGCATAATAAATTTGAGAAAATGTGAACCAAGAGTTAAAACAAAGATTCATCATCATCATTTAACAGTTCCAGTTTTCCAGGTAAAGGTAATAAGTTTCTTCCACTTTGTCCTGTTCAAATACACCTGTTCACAGAGAACATCATCCACTGTCCATCCTCTGGTCACTAGATCAGCCTTAATCAAGTCCATCCATCGGGTTTGCGGTCTTCTTTGAGGTGTTTTCCCATCTACCTGTCTTTCCAAATTTATTTTGGCTGTTCTAATTGGCTCCATTCTCATCACACGCCTGTACCATCGAAGTCTAGATGCGCCAATTCGATCTAATAGGGATGCCTTTATTACGGCTTCTTTCCTCACCTCCTCATTCCTTAACTTGTCCATCTTGGTCTTCTGGATGGTGGATCTAAGAAATTCCATCTCTGATGCTTGCAGTCCTGATGATTCTCTTTTTGTGAGGGTACATGTTTCAATACCATAGGTCAATATTGGTATAAAATAGCTATTAAATATCATCAGTTTGGCCAGTTTTGGAGTCAAGTCATCCCATGAAAGTGATCTTACTTGTTGGTAGAATTCAGATCCGTCTTGCACTCTGTAGGTGATTTCATTTCTGACCAAATTATCACTGGAGATAACACCTCCAAGGTAAGGAAAACTGTCCACACACTCTAGTTGGTGGTCTTCTAGTTTTACACTTTGGCTGTCCATCTCTGTTGACTGCCATTGCCACTGTCTTTGTTAAAACAAAGATGAACACATGCAAAACATAGTCAGAAAGATAAAAGTATTTAAAATACACAAAACAATAATAATTAAATTAGTTATTGTTCCTTGAAGATAATAATTTTGTATGTTATGTTAATGATAAAAGGCAAAGTCTAAATACAGTTTTACAAGTTTCAGAGAAAACCACATTCCACATAAACTATAAAAAAAGCACTGTGCTTTTATAAAACTACCTTAACTATGAAAAACAAGAAAGTGAGTTGTGAAGAAGGACTCACAAAACAGTGAGAAAGTGGATGTCAAAGAGAGTGATAAAAGATTCACTGAATGCAGTATGAGATAAAGAAAAAAAATGAAGTGTGAGCAAGGGACACTCTAGGGCACATTGCTCTCTTAAAAATTATCAAAATAATTATTAATTTTTTAAATTAGTTGTGTTAATAAATAAGTAAAAAGAGCAGTCACTTAGTAAATTACTAAGTAGGTTTCAATTTGAAAATTATACTGGACACTCCATTAAGTAAGTAATAAATAACTTCTGTGTACAAAATTTCACATTATATAATGACAAACATACATGTTACATTTAAAAAGTATTAGTTAATATGTTTTTTTCCTTGTATATTGCCTTGGAAAATGTGACATGATTTAAAGTAACTATTGATTCCATGTTGTCCAAAGAAATATTTCTTTGAAGTGTTTCTTAAAGGATGGTTCAAAGAAATGTGGGGCATATGTAACATAATAGCATAAATTTCACCAAAAAATATAATAATTTTTTCAATTAAACAGTGGCTACTAAAATCGATACATAAAAATATCGAAATTTTCAAAATTACATTATAATTAGCTATTTGCATGGCTGTTTTAAGCGTCTTTGACAATCTGTAAAAAGTAAATTAAGTAGTAGATATTGTGAAGCACTGTAAGGAATGTTTTTTATAATCTTAGACTATAATATTCATAGGTTCTTAAAAACTGTAAATTCCTTGTGACAGTGTACCTAAGAAAGTTGGGAATCCACTTTGGGTTTTCAACATGTGATTGTATGAATGACCTTGGCACAAGTGATGTGGGAAATGGAAAGAACGAAATGAGAAAAGAAAGCAGCCAGAAACAGACTATCATGATTGTTGTATGTTGTTGCTCTGTATATGGCAATGTCAAAATTCTGTGAGTGCTAAAACGGTGTTTATGTGAATGAAAGTTGGCGTTTGCGCCCTAAAGTAGTCTCCAGAAATTGTTGGTTTTGAACAGCTAGAACATCCAATACTTATCTAAGATGGAATTTCGAGCCAACACCCTTTCAGGAAAAATGGCTACTGCAAGCAATGTGGTAATAACAAATTAATTCCATTTCACTGGAGACATGAAGAACCTACCTAATTATCATTCTGCAGTCATCTTCTAACATCTAATTATTGAACAGATCCAGTTTTTTTCTAAAGCATTTGCTAAAATCATTGTATAAAGTAAGAAACTGAATCCTATATTACTTCTCAATTTGTTTAAATAATTTTGAGTAAAAACGTAAAGTCAAAGGATTGTATAAAAAATAAGTTCAGAATCATGACAATGAAAGATTGTCACAAGACTATATAGCTTTAAAGCAAGGCTTTAAATTTATTTTTGTGGATCTAAAATTATCTGTTTGCACTGTTGATTCACTCACAGTTTCCAATTTTTTAGACTACTTTCACTTAATTTTCAGTTATTCTATTTTTATTGATACGTAACTATTAATTGTAAAGATGGTGGCCATTGAGATACATCATAATCTCACAGCTTACATCCATCTTGATTCCAAATAAAACATTGACAATTAATAATAATAACTTAAATTCATTTTAGTAACAGTTAAATTACTTCTGAAAGAATTGACTTAAATTGCTACTTCAAAGCTGGTGACAACATATCTACAGGGTGTCCAGAAAAGGGCTCCCTGATTTCAAAATTAAATATCTCGAAAACAAAGATCGATAGAGGAATGTAGTAAACGGTATGTTTATTGTGAAAGCTGTAAGAAGTTTATACAGCAGTTTGAAATAATAGTTACAAAAGCTGCTAACAGATGGCGCTGTACGCTGTACAGCTCATATCAACATACATAAGTGAAATAATCGTATGAAAACAATCTTTGCAAACAATCACATCACAATGTTTTCAAAATGTTCACCATTGGCACTACAGAGGTGGCGCAAACGAAGAATGAAATTCGCCATCACATTTCGTAGTGTCTCAACCGAAAAGGATTCACATGCCACAGAGATCGCCGATTCAAGCTCGTCCAGTGTGGCGGGATGCTTCGGGTAGACCGTTCCTTCACTGTGCCCCACAAAAAAAGTCACAAGGAGTCAAATCCGGCGAATATGGAGGCCAATCCATGCCTGCACCAGTAAATTTGGGATATTCCAAAGCAATGACTCGATTCCCGAAGTATTCCTCAAGAAAGCGAAACACTTGTTCGGTCTGATGTGGTCGGGCTCCATCTTGCATAAACCATTCAGTACCTGGTCGATCCTCTAACGCTTGCTGTGTGGCGACAAATTGTTCCAAAATTGCAACATAGCGTGCACTAGTGACAGTTTCTCGAATGAAAAAAGAGCCAATAATGCCTCTGCTGCATACTGCAGCCCACACAGTAACTTTAGGAGAATACAGGGGTTTCGCTTCACACCAATATGGCTTTTCGGAACCCCAAAATCGCCAGTTCTGCTTAATCACGTATCCATTCAGGTAGAAGTGTGCTTCATCTGTAAACCAGATGCAGCCAACATCAAATCCTTCACTATCAATCATTGTGAGCATCTGATTATCAAAGGCAACCCTTTGTTGCACAGCTCTTACGGGTATGGCCTGGAGCGTTTGAATTTTGAATGGAAACATGTGTAGGCTCTTTCTCAGTATTATCTGCGTGCTGGAAAGCTTCAAACCAGTCTCAGATGCAATTCTACGGACGGATGACATTGGATTTCGCTGAATAATTCCAGAAACTGTGGCGATATTTTCAGGCGTAACTGCGGTTTGCTTGTGGCCAACGTGCCCCACTAGATCATCAGTTACGCGGCCTGTTCGTTGAAATTTTGCGAAGAGCGTACGAATGGTTTTCGCATCGGGTCCTTTTGGAACATTAAATCGTGCTTGAAAACTTCGCCTTGTTGCCGTAGGACTCTCTTCTAACCTGTGGTACTCTAGCACCAGAAAAACGCGTTGTTCAATGGAGTACATGGTTTTAATCTCTTCCTTCGGTACGCTAACCTCCTTTCACGTTTCAGTAGTGGAACTGATCGCTCTGTGCTTCGGATCACTATTTATACTAGGCATTACGTATGGCGATTACAGCGCCATCTGTTAGCAGCTTTTGTAACTATTATTTCAAACTGCTGTCTAAACTTCTTACAGCTTTCACAATAAACATACCGTTTACTGCATTCCTCTATCGATCTTTGTTTTCGAGATATTTAATTTTGAAATCAGGGATTCCTTTTCTGGACACCCTGTAAATAGCATTAGTATCTGTTTGAGGGAGACTGTTGTATGTAAGATTTACACTCTGTTAGCTAATGGTGTGTGGACAAAACTACCTGGTAGGCAGCGCAGTGTATCCTGTGTAACATTCTTTGTGGTTTACCGCAAATATTGCAATTCGAGCCCCGTTATTCTCGTTGTGCTTGGGAGTGAAGTTCAAAAGAATTCAGTTGCCTAAAATTAACAAATTCTGTTAGGTTGCACAAGGCCAATTTAATAAGTTATATCGTTAGAAGAAGCTAAAGTTGTAACAGTGATGTCTTGCAGATTTAATGCCAGTGCTTTTGAGAGCGAATAAAAGGCTGTTTTTTTCTGGAAAGAGAAACAGGTTGCTCACGAAGATCACTTTTTATGACGTTACGTTAGACGGCAGGGGGCCCGCGCTGCTGTAAAAGCAGCCAGTATAATGGCATGTTTTCTGTAGCTCTGTAGGCGTCGAAGTTTCTTCTTTCTAGTACCTTCAAACATTGTTCCGTATCATATTACGCCTCATTAAAAGCAAACACAGCTATTACAGTAACTAAAAATTACTAGTTTTATAGTTAAAAAGAAATTCTTTCCTTGCTACAAAAACATTAAAAAGTTCGGTTACAAGCGATTTGTGTGCTTGAAATTAAAATGGGCTTGAAATTAAAAGACGAATCGGTCACACGTGGTATCGACAGAATCAGTTGACACCGTCCTGACATATATTGGTTACTCCTGATGATTGTGATCACGTGGACCACTGCGAAACAACACTGTCGCTGTGCCCACACTGTGCTGTGCAATTTTCGTTTCTGGACAGCGCTTCTCTAACCACAACATCCACAGTTATGCGTAACGCCCGATACTCAGCTCTTGTGGTAAAACGTGACTATGGCTTTCTCCTGGGCAGTGCCATGTTAACGCGTAACACCGCTGAACAATGTACCATAACAAACAATGTATTTCGTGATCTTGCATGGACGCTGTTCCGTTCGCAAATCTGGCTACTCCTGAACCACGGCAACAACCTCCTGAAGAAAAGTGGTTTGTCGCAGGACACAGTCAAGAGGCTTAATACCTATAGTGCCGTTCCCCCTAGGTTATATGGCCTTCCAAAGGTTCATAAGGAAGGGATTCCTTTCCGTCCTATAGTGAGTAACATCGGCGCTCCGATATATCGTGTATCCAAGCATCTTGCTTCTCTGTTGAGTCCACAAGTAGGACGGTGTGAACATCATATCAGGAACTCAGCTGATTTTTTACGTCGTTTGGAGGGACTGAGGCTGAATGACTCTGATATTTTAGTGAGGTTCGATGTGGTCTCTCTCTACACTCGTGTTCCTCTGTCTGATTCGTTGCGGTTAATTGAAGCCAGGTTTGGTGCTGATTTAACTAATCTCTTTAGGCATGTGTCGACATCCACTTACTTTTTATTTAATGACCAATATTACGAGCAGACAGATGGAGTTGCGATGGGTAGTCCGTTGTCTCCTGTGATCGCAAATTTGTTTATGGAAGACTTCGAGGAACGTGCAATGGAGTCGGCGCCTTTAAAACCCGCCTGTTTCTTTAGATACGTTGACGATACCTTCGTTGTTTGGCCTCACGGTAGGGAGAATTTGAATGTCTTTCTAGAACATCTGAACTCGATCCACCCGAACATTCGTTTTACGATGGAGGTGGAAGAGGATGATTGCCTTCCCTTTCTCGACGTGTTGGTTAGGAGGAAGGATGATGGATCATTGGGACATGCAGTCTACAGGAAACGTACTCACACCGACTTGTACTTACAAGCTAATAGTTGTCACCATTCGGCTCAGCGTGAAGGGGTATTTCGGACCTTGGTACACAGGGCACATGTCGTTTCTGACGCTGAGACTTTGCCAGCTGAGCTGTCCCATCTTGAAGTTACATTTCGTCAAAATGGTTATAGTGATAGACAGATTGAACGTGCGTTGCGCTATCGACCAACTGTATATCAGGTGATTGATGATAATTCTGAGTCAACACCTAAGTCTACTGCCTTTTTGCCTTACGTAGGAAATACGTCCAATAACATCGGTCGTATTTTACGGAAATACGATGTGAAATGTGTTTTCCGACCTCCATCTAAAATTAGAGCACTTTTGAGTTCTGTTAAGGATGATCTTGGACTGCGTAAGGCGGGTGTATATCGTATTCCTTGTAGCTGCGGCATGGCATGTATTGGTCAAACTATCAGGACCGTGGAGGACAGATGTACTGAGCATAAACGGCACACACGATTACAGCAGCCAAATAGATCTGCTATTGCCGAACATTGCTTGGATACTGGTCACCCCATGTTGTATAATAACACCGAGATATTGGCATGCACGTCCAGCTATTGGGACAGTGTCATTAGGGAGGCAGTTGAGATTAAATTAGCGAGCAACCTCGTTAACAGGGATGGAGGTTTCTGTTTAAACTCTGTTTGGAATCCGGCTCTCTCCCTTGTCAAAAAACAGAGGAACAGAGTCAATGCTGCCTCACCTGCGAATTCATAGTCTCACTATCGGTAGCTCTGACTTTGGTCATCTTTGGTGGCACTAGTGTTCAGTGTGTGTGTGTTATCTTTCCTGCTTCTATCCGAGAACCGAGGTATTAAATTTGCATGTAAGTCGCCTGTCCGTTGCAGTTTGCCTTGAAAATGGCGGGGTGTTCTCCCGCCGAAAAATCGGCGGTCGCTGAAAGTGTTACCTGGCTGAATTCCCGGAAGTTATTTGATAGTTGTATACGCCAGGAGAAACTCAGGTCTCACAAAGTCACATAGGTCTGAGGGTTTTTGAAGGACGAAGTCTGCTGGGAGTATAGCGTCTTCAATCTAGAATTTCGACCAATGAGGCTCCCAGGTATTGTTTTTGTGCTGTGCAAACTCCCAGGAGAACCCACAGAAGCGCCTCTGCCTGCTCTGGTATGTTGGATGTACATGGGGCAGCCAAAGCATGAGATCCATGCTCTGGCAGTAGTTTTTAGTCGTGTTGCTTTGACCCATCATGTGACCTGATCAGTCACTGAGAGGACATGGTGAAAGCCATCGGAGATGGGTATTCAGCCAATGACATTAATATGTACGTATTAAAAGTGCCCTTTTGGAATTTGGAGATTGCACGTGACACGAGACATTGCTCTTTTGACACAGGATACACACACAAGCCCAAACTATACAGTGTCTCTTTACATTCGATCACATCGACCTGTTGGTCACTAGTTGAGTAGTTGGGCGAATTCCTGGATGCGCTAAATTATGGACATATTCGAATATGACACAGCGAAATTGTTGAAGTACACGAGGGTGTATTCGATTTTTTTGTGGGATAGCTTAAAGTGTAGGGTGGGTCACACCCAGAATAGGCTGGGATTCAATCCGTAGTTTCGTGGACGACTCGTGAATGAGTGCTTGTAGCTGTTCATTGTGTTCTTGTGCCTCAACAAACTGATCGTATTTGAGGGTAGATGACAAGGCGCAGATGTGTGAAAAGTAGTCAGACACTAGGTTCTCTGCATCTTTGACATGGCTGAGGCCCTTGTTAAACTGAGCAACATATTATAAATGCTGAAACGGTTGGGAGTAGGTATTTCTGAATGGGTTTCAGACAGAATCAATGAGTGGATTGTGATCAATGTAGGTAAATGGAGGGATTCTTCTACATTCTGTCATGTACACATGCTGTGCTGTGGGACGATCAGCATAGTTGACAATTATCACAATTCATATGCCACAATGCAGACACATTTATTGTCCCAAGACGACCAGTTTGAACAATCTTATGCTGTTGTCATCTAATCTAAGAGAAAAACAGAGATAATAAGGGGAGGGCGGTGGTGGGAGTCTACAATTCATATGATGGATATATGAAATATACAACATTCCACATACCTTCTGGAAATTGCTTTAAAACTGCTGTGTCACATTACATGAAGTCAAAGCATAAAAAGTAGCTGATAAAACTGTGTGTATTTATCGACTGGATTTTTGTCAAGATATGTATTCATGGAGAGTGATTTTTATGCATTGACTCCATGTAATGTAACATGGAAATTTTATAGCAATTCCCAAAAGTTACTTGGAATATTGTATAGTTTATGCATCTACTGTATGAATTGTATTCTCTCCCCATTCACTTGTTATCTTTAGTTTCCTGTTAGGTCAGATGATGGCAGCATAAGACTTGAAACGAATCGTCTTGGAGCAATAAATGTGTCTGCACTGTGATTGCGGTGTACGAATTGTATCCATTGTGTTCTACATATTGTATGAAGTAGCATACTGCTTCGTAGAGCGCCAGTAACTCCCTGTCATGGGCAGACCACTTGGTTTGTGGTGACGTTAGCTTGCATGAAAAGAAACAGTGGCTGCTGCACAACCCACACTTCTTGTTGCAGTACAGTTCCAATAGCGCTGTCGCTCATGTCTGCTGTTATGAAGAGCTAGGCATCAGGGAGTGGGTGTCCCAAGGTGATGGCCTGGGAAAGGCAGTCTTTAATGCTTTCGAAAGCGGATTTCATCTCGTTCATCCACGTGAGTTTGCGTTTGCTGGTGGTATTCTCGCCAACGAGGGCTTGTGTTAGGATGCTTGCATGAAGCTGCCTGTGGGAGGTGTCTTCTGTAGAAATTTATCATGTCTAAGAACCGACGTAGATTTGATATAGATTTGTGGAGCAGGCAGTTGTTGGATTGTCTCTATACATTGTGGTATGCGGTGGATGCCTATTGCACTGACTGTGTGTCCATGGAAAATGATTTCTTTGAATCGAATTTGACATTTGTCTTCATTTATTATGATGCCATTGTTAGAGGGGGTGGCGAAAACTTGAGGTGCTTTTTGTGAGATTCATAATCTGGTGAGAAAATTAAAATGTCATAGCAGAATGAGAATTTGAAGAGTAAACCATCAACAAAGGGTTGTCATATTTATGATGTATTCTTAAATCTTTATGGCAGAAACATGAATTCGGACAGACTGTTTTGTATACGTTAACTGGACGCATAGGTAATTCTAGGTAAGCTACTGTACAGTCAATGACACTAAAAACAGAGGCGTTTACTAAATGATGGAGAAGTCCTGGATATTTGGTACCAGGTAGCTGTCCATAATGGTACAAGCATTGATGATTCTGTATCAGCACAAAACCTGAGAGATCTGTTCTCTCTTGGGACCAGTTTTATGGGAGAAGACCAGGAATTGTTGAAGGAGCGAACTATCTCTTCTTGTAAGAGCTCATACACTGCCGATTTGGCGGCTCTAAGTTGGTCTGGCAGTAGTTGACGTGGTCTATGTGGTGATGCTCTTGTGGACTGTTCCATTCATAATGGCTCACTGTCTGAACCATTCTGGTGGGAGGGCACATGATTTGGTAGTGGGTGGGCAAGTGAATAGTGCAGTACTGACCTCTCTAGTGGTTTCCAGAAGCGGTAGTTGTGAGTATCTCTGTGGATAGTGATAGAGATGTCGGCAAGATGATGGCGATGGGTGTAGGTTATTTATCTAGCCAGTTGAGGTGTTGCTGCATTGCGCAGACTTCCTGCTTGACATCTTGAATCCTATGTTGGATGATGTTGTTATCATATCATAGATGAAAGTTTGTTTCACACATCTAAGAGCAGAACTGTCGAACACGTTTAATATGGTTGATAGTGTGGAGGCCTTACTGAAGGAGCTGTTGACCATTGGATGTGTCCATGGGAAGTGGGGGTTGGTGCGAGAAGTAGATCATATCGTTACATTGGGCCGCTGAAGGGGCATGGCTGACAGTGGCTGCAGTGGAGCAGGTGCTGCCTGTTTGAGAACGCCGTTTGTAAGGTCTAGGATCAAATGGAAGTGCCAGAGAAAGTCTGATTCAGCTACATCCACAATCATAAGTGTACAAGTGAATTTTTCATTGAGACCGAGGTCTACCATGCAGACTTGAGAATTGTAGACTCCGATTGTGGATTTATTTGCTGCACAGAGCTGGAAGAAAACATGGGATGGTGTTTGAGCTGGTGAGGGGGGCAGCAGTGCTGTACAAAAAGTCTGTTTTCGTGGAGCGGCAGGGAGAATGCAGTTCGTCTATGATGTCATGGGTATCGAGGTGACTTATAAACCTTGCGTGGTCTGGTGTGCCTCTGGCGAACTGTGGGAGTAGTTTGGAAAACTGTATGGAGGACGGCAGCTGCAGATGGAATCGGCGTATGTTGTATGATACCAACCAAAATGATTTTGTGGAAGATAGAGTGATCGGTGACATGTTGCAGAGTCATAGAAGGAACATGGTTGACCATGTTTTACGCAGGCATGGGTGTGGCGTTGATGACAGGGAGGTGAGACTTTGCTGATGTTGTGTGACGTTCATCGCTCTGGCTGTGCACAGTGTTGTCAGCAATGGTGAAAGTGAGGTGTGGTTGACTTGGGTCATAGTTGGAGGCTGTTGCTTGTGCTGCCATCGAAGTTGTGAGTCATGCTCACTGTTGAAGTTGTCGGTGTTACTGATGTACTGTCTGTGTTGCATGATCAAACATATTCGATCAGCAAGCTTGGTGTGAATTCAAGAGCTTATGTTCATGGGCGACCATGGCTAGTTGGACTTGCGGATGAAGCTTCACTACCTACAAGGTCCATAACATGTGGTCAAGCGTGAGGCGAAGATTAATCTGTTTGTGGAGGAGACGCTATAGTTGCGATAGGGTCTTGTCACTTGGGAAAACTTCGTCGAAATTGACGTGATGGATTTGCTTCTCGAGGGTTTGGGTGAGTCAGTGGATTAGAGCAGTTTTCACCGTCCTGTAACTTTGTCTGCTGCTGGCGGTGGAGGGGAGGCGAGGATTATATCATATCACTTATTGTGCCCGTATGTTCTCCAAAATGGCTTAATAAAGTGACGAACATATTGTCCACAATGACGAACCACAAAGTAGGCTGCTATGACCAGAAAGGCGGCAGTTTGAGTGGTGTCTTATGGCTAGAAGACTGCCAGGGTGGTGTTACATGGAAGAACAGCCGAGCAAGTATTGTCTATATGTGGCACGTCATGATGTCTGGGAGGTGGTGAGAGAGGCGATACATTGACTGCATAAGTTCCAGAATGATCACGTTCACGCTCAGCGCGGTTGTCTTTTCGAAAGCAATTAAGTACGAATCCGACCGGTTGGGTTGCCGTGGTTCAGGTGTAGCCAGATTTGCGAACGGAACAGCGTCCATGCAAGATCACGAAATACATTGTTTGTTATGGTACATTGTTCAGCGGTGTTACGCGTTAACATGGCACTGCCCAGGAGAAAGCCATAGTCACGTTTTACCACAAGAGCTGAGTATCGGGCGTTACGCATAACTGTGGATGTTGTGGTTAGAGAAGCGCTGTCCAGAAACGAAAATTGCACAGCACAGTGTGGGCACAGCGACAGTGTTGTTTCGCAGTGGTCCACGTGATCACAATCATCAGGAGTAACCAATATATGTCAGGACGGTGTCAACTGATTCTGTCGATACCACGTGTGACCGATTCGTCTTTTAATTTCAAGCCCATTTTAATTTCAAGCACACAAATCGCTTGTAACCGAACTTTTTAATGTTTTTGTAGCAAGGAAAGAATTTCTTTTTAACTATAAAACTAGTAATTTTTAGTTAGTGTAATAGCTGTGTTTGCTTTTAATGAGGCGTAATATGATACGGAACAATGTTTGAAGGTACTAGAAAGAAGAAACTTCGACGCCTACAGAGCTACAGAAAACATGCCATTATACTGGCTGCTTTTACAGCAGCGCGGGCCCCCTGCCGTCTAACGTAACGTCATAAAAAGTGATCTTCGTGAGCAACCTGTTTCTCTTTCCAGAAAAATACAGCCTTTTATTCACTCCCAAAAGCACTGGCATTAAATCTGCAAGACATCACTGTTACAACTTTAGCTTTTTCTAACAATATAACTTATTAAATTGGCCTTGTGCAACCTAACAGAATTTGTTAATTTTAGGCAACTGAATTCTTTTGAACTTCACTCCCAAGCACAACGAGAATAACGGGGTTCGAATTGCAATATTTGCGGTAAACCACAAAGAATGTTACACAGGATACACTGCGCTGCCTACCAGGTAGTTTTGTCCACACACCATTAGCTAACAGAGTGCAAATCTTACATACAACAGTCTCCCTCAAACAGATACTAATGCTATTTACAGGGTGTCCAGAAAAGGAATCCCTGATTTCAAAATTAAATATCTCGAAAACAAAAAGATCGATAGAGGAATGCAGTAAACGGTATGTTTATTGTGAAAGCTGTAAGAAGTTTATACAGCAGTTTGAAATAATAGTTACAAAAGCTGCTAACAGATGGCGCTGTAATCGCCATACGTAATGCCTAGTATAAATAGTGATCCGAAGCACAGAGCGATCAGTTCCACTACTGAAACGTGAAAGGAGGTTAGCGTACCGAAGGAAGAGATTAAAACCATGTACTCCATTGAACAACGCGTTTTTCTGGTGCTAGAGTACCACAGGTTAGAAGAGAGTCCTACGGCAACAAGGCGAAGTTTTCAAGCACGATTTAATGTTCCAAAAGGACCCGATGCGAAAACCATTCGTACACTCTTCGCAAAATTTCAACGAACAGGCCGCGTAACTGATGATCTAGTGGGGCATGTTGGCCGCAAGCAAACCGCAGTTACGCCTGAAAATATCGCCACAGTTTCTGGAATTATTCAGCGAAATCCGATGTCATCCGTCCGTAGAATTGTATCTGAGACTGGTTTGAAGCGTTCCAGCACGCAGAAAATACTGAGAAAGAGCCTACACATGTTTCCATTCAAACTTCAAACGCTCCAGGCCATACCCATACGAGCTGTGCAACAAAGGGTTGCCTTTGATAATCAGATGCTCACAATGATTGATAGTGAAGGATTTGATGTTGGCTGCATCTGGTTTACAGATGAAGCACACTTCTACCTGAATGGATACGTGATTAAGCAGAACTGGCGATTTTGGGGTTCCGAAAAGCCATATTGGTGTGAAGCGAAACCCCTGTATTCTCCTAAAGTTACTGTGTGGGCTGCAGTATGCAGCAGAGGCATTATTGGCTCTTTTTTCATTCGAGAAACTGTCACTAGTGCACGCTATGTTGCAATTTTGGAACAATTTGTCGCCACACAGCAAGCGTTAGAGGATCGACCAGGTACTGAATGGTTTATGCAAGATGGAGCCCGACCACATCAGACCGAACAAGTGTTTCGCTTTCTTGAGGAATACTTCGGGAATCGAGTCATTGCTTTGGAATATCCCAAATTTACTGGTGCAGGCATGGATTGGCCTCCATATTCGCCGGATTTGACTCCTTGTGACTTTTTTTGTGGGGCACAGTGAAGGAACGGTCTACCCGAAGCATCCCGCCACACTGGACGAGCTTGAATCGGCGATCTCTGTGGCATGTGAATCCTTTTCGGTTGAGACACTACGAAATGTGATGGCGAATTTCATTCTTCGTTTGCGCCACCTCTGTAGTGCCAATGGTGAACATTTTGAAAACATTGTGATGTGATTGTTTGCAAAGATTGTTTTCATACGATTATTTCACTTATGTATGTTGATATGAGCTGTACAGCGTACAGCGCCATCTGTTAGCAGCTTTTGTAACTATTATTTCAAACTGCTGTATAAACTTCTTACAGCTTTCACAATAAACATACCGTTTACTACATTCCTCTATCGATCTTTGTTTTCGAGATATTTAATTTTGAAATCAGGGAGCCCTTTTCTGGACACCCTGTAGATATGTTGTCACCAGCTTTGAAGTAGCAATTTAAGTCAATTCTTTCAGAAGTAATTTAACTGTTACTAAAATGAATTTAAGTTATTATTATTAATTGTCAATGTTTTATTTGGAATCAAGATGGATGTAAGCTGTGAGATTATGATGTATCTCAATGGCCACCATCTTTAAATTAATAGTTACGTATCAATAAAAATAGAATAACTGAAAATTAAGTGAAAGTAGTCTAAAAAAAATTTGAAACTGTGAGTGAATCAACAGTGCAAACAGATAATTTTAGATCCACAAAAATAAATTTAAAGCCTTGCTTTAAAGCTATATAGTCTTGTGACAATCTTTCATTGTCATGATTCTGAAATTATTTTTTATACAATCCTTTGACTTTACGTTTTTACTCAAAATTATTTAAACAAATTGAGAAGTAATATAGGATTCAGTTTCTTACTTTATACAATTATTTTAGCAAATGCTTTAGAAAAAAACTGGATCTGTTCAATAATTAGATGTTAGAAGATGACTGCAGAATGATAATTAGGTAGGTTCTTCATGTCTCCAGTGAAATGGAATTAATTTGTTATTACCACATTGCTTGCAGTAGCCATTTTCCCTGAAAGGGTGTTGGCTCGAAATTCCATCTTAGATAAGTATTGGATGTTCTAGCTGTTCAAAACCAACAATTTCTGGAGACTACTTTAGGGCGCAAACGCCAACATTCATTCACATAAACACCGTTTTAGCACTCACAGAATTTTGACATTGCCATATACAGAGCAACAACATACAACAATCATGATAGTCTGTTTCTGGCTGCTTTCTTTTCTCATTTTGTTCTTTCCATTTCCCACATCACTTGTGCCAAGGTCATTCATACAATCACATGTTGAAAACCCAAAGTGGATTCCCAACTTTCTTAGGTACACTGTCACAAGGAATTTACAGTTTTTAAGAACCTATGAATATTATAGTCTATAAGATTATAAAAAACATTCCTTACAGTGCTTCAAAATATCTACTACTTAATTTACTTTTTACAGATTGTCAAAGACGCTTAAAACAGCCATGCAAATAGCTAATTATAATGTAATTTTGAAAATTTCGATATTTTTATGTATCGATTTTAGTAGCCACTGTTTAATTGAAAAAATTATTATATTTTTTTGGTGAAATTTATGCTATTATGTTACATATGCCCCACATTTCTTAGAACCATCCTTTAAGAAACACTTCAAAGAAATATTTCTTTGGACAACATGGAATCATTAGTTACTTTAAATCATGTCACATTTTCCAAGGCAATATACAAGGAAAAAAAACATATTAACTAATACTTTTTAAATGTAACATGTATGTTTGTCATTATATAATGTGAAATTTTGTACACAGAAGTTATTTATTACTTACTTAATGGAGTGTCCAGTATAATTTTCAAATTGAAACCTACTTAGTAATTTACTAAGTGACTGCTCTTTTTACTTATTTATTAACACAACTAATTTAAAAAATTAATAATTATTTTGATAATTTTTAAGAGAGCAATGTGCCCTAGAGTGTCCCTTGCTCACACTTCATTTTTTTTCTTTATCTCATACTGCATTCAGTGAATCTTTTATCACTCTCTTTGACATCCACTTTCTCACTGTTTTGTGAGTCCTTCTTCACAACTCACTTTCTTGTTTTTCATAGTTAAGGTAGTTTTATAAAAGCACAGTGCTTTTTTTATAGTTTATGTGGAATGTGGTTTTCTCTGAAACTTGTAAAACTGTATTTAGACTTTGCCTTTTATCATTAACATAACATACAAAATTATTATCTTCAAGGAACAATAACTAATTTAATTATTATTGTTTTGTGTATTTTAAATACTTTTATCCTTCTGACTATGTTTTGCATGTGTTCATCTTTGTTTTAACAAAGACAGTGGCAATGGCAGTCAACAGAGATGGACAGCCAGAAAGTGTAAAACTAGGAGACCACCAACTAGAGTGTGTGGACAGTTTTCCTTACCTTGGAGGTGTTATCTCCAGTGATAATTTGGTCAGAAATGAAATCACCTACAGAGTGCAAGACGGATCTGAATTCTACCAACAAGTAAGATCACTTTCATGGGATGACTTGACTCCAAAACTGGCCAAACTGATGATGTTTAATAGCTATTTTATACCAATATTGACCTATGGTATTGAAACATGTACCCTCACAAAAAGAGAATCATCAGGACTGCAAGCATCAGAGATGGAATTTCTTAGATCCACCATCCAGAAGACCAAGATGGACAAGTTAAGGAATGAGGAGGTGAGGAAAGAAGCCGTAATAAAGGCATCCCTATTAGATCGAATTGGCGCATCTAGACTTCGATGGTACAGGCGTGTAATGAGAATGGAGCCAATTAGAACAGCCAAAATAAATTTGGAAAGACAGGTAGATGGGAAAACACCTCAAAGAAGACCGCAAACCCGATGGATGGACTTGACTAAGGCTGATCTAGTGACCAGAGGATGGACAGTGGATGATGTTCTCTGTGAACAGGTGTATTTGAACAGGACAAAGTGGAAGAAACTTATTACCTTTACCTGGAAAACTGGAACTGTTAAATGATGATGATGAATCTTTGTTTTAACTCTTGGTTCAGATTTTCTCAAATTTATTATGCTTCTTATACCTAGATTCTTTCTTGAAACTGGATATTCTAAAAAATAAGTATTATCATGAGATTGCCAAGTTTGTAAGGTCAATTAAAAATAAATTCCAATTTGCTAATTTCGTGTTAAAATTTCACTTTATTTCTCATGAGTCTTACTGAGAACCAAATCTCCTATTCTGAAATTTGAAAATTTCATATTTTCGTCATGCCAACAAATCTTATCTTCAGCTTGTTTTGCCTTCTTGTTTGGAAGGAGACGGTTTTTTTCTCATCTAGAGTGATTTCCTTACCTGGAGGAAAATCTGGCAAGTTTTTCACTAGACTCTTTGATTTCAACCTTTTTACTGTCGAGGGCAGAGTCTCTTCTAGGTCATTACCAGTCGTGTCCTGCTGGAATTTCCTATTCAACCAAACATGTATTTGACAAAGTTCCCTAACACAAATAATGTCGTCTAAATTGTGCTTATTGATACCTTCCACTGTAATAAACCCCTTCTTCAGTACTTTCGATTGTTTCTCTTTCTTATGCACAATCTCCATTTCTCGTCCTCTCTCTATACCCTGGACTGTTTAAATATTTTCTACTTCACCTGCCTCCTTAACAATTGTTCCTTCTCTAACACCATGTGTCTGTACTCTGGTGCTTACCCTTTCATTGTCTCAGTTGCTAAAATATTGTCCAACAAGACTGTCCTCTTCCTTTGTGCTCCTATCTTCATGCTGATAGTATTTTCACTTTCGTCCTTTCTTGGGAAAGTTTCTTTTTTCCGCATCCGACAGACCCAAAATTTGCAAGGACGTTAGTTTTCTTCATTCTGTGTCCCCTACAATCATTGAAGTTATCTCTACGATGGTTACCAAAATCTCCTCTACTTCGTCCTCTCATCATATTTATTTGGTGGCCATTGTGGCTTCCTCTTCCAAGTCCATTCTGGTTCCTAAAAGTTCGTTGGTCACATGTATCATGCCACAGATCTTCGTCTCCTACTTTCTGTTAAGTCAACCATTTTGTGATAGTTGCCGGCTTAAAGTTTCGAATCATCAGACAGTTTCTTCCATAACTCTTACTCTATCTCTGATTCTGAACGTCCATCTTTCAAATATTCCAACCTCTTAAACAAGGGCTCACAGCAGTTCTTCATGATACTACATCCATGATTGTTTGGTATTTTTATACGACGAAGAACTCTCTCTACAACTTATCTTGTTTGTGAACACACGAAAACTTCTCTAAAAACTTCTCTTTTAACTGAAATAACGCCATATTCGACGTGTCTCAGTTCAACTCCCATGTTTTTGCACTTCCAGTCATAGCATCAATTGCTAAACTGACCTTTTCCCGATCTTTCATGTCCTTTGACAGCATTCGTTCTCAGTTCTTTATTAAATCCGCCAGATGGCAACCCAATTTTTGTGTTTGAGGTTTGTATTTTTCCTCTTTATTCAATAGCTGTGATTTTTGCATAACCAGAGAAGTACTACTAGCTTTATTTTGTACTCAATGGAGTGCACCAAATAAGAACTGAACTCCAAAAGCACACACCATATTATGTGACAATAGGTGGCTCATATGATGGTCAACAGTAAATCTGCTCTGGTTGTGGGCAGGAGGGCCATGTCCGAATTGATTGTCTTCAGCGACGTCTCGTACAGTTACTGCGGGACATCCAGCATCAGCCACAGCAGATGACATCGCTGCTACGGAGCGAAGTCGGCGTCGCGCATGACAGGCCATTGCCCATAGACTCTATGAGTATCTCCCCCGATACCACATCACTGATGGCGCAAATGACCTTGTCACACCATCAGCCAGACGACTCACGACAGCTGCGGTCCTACCATGCTCCAGTCGAACCCATATTAGATATGGAGGCGGATCCGCAAGAGGAACGCACTTAACAGCATCCCTCAGCAGACGTGGAGGATCCACCACGAAAACAGCGGTCGAAGAAGCGAAAGAAGAGGCGGCTGTCCACAGAAGACGAACATCACAACCGAGGCGATGAACAAGATAGTGGGAACGATCATGATTCATTTCCACCGACTGGCCAGGACGACGTCACACCCGTAGTGTCTGAGCTACAGACCATGGAGAAGCCGGAATATCAGAGACGCCGTGGATACAATTATGCAACAGGATGAAGTCCAACCTGAAGATGAATGCCCACCAACAGTGAGAGTCCTTACCAATGCATTAGGAGATTGGGCACAAGAAATGGAACAAAGTAATGAGGTACAGGATGTCGACATTCAGTTATTGGCTCCCACTGACAACGAGTTGGGAAGGAACCTTGTCCATGGTGGCCAATGAGGCCGTATCGTGTGGTCCCGGTCCAGGAAGAATACTCCATAGATAGCTGATTCCTAGGTGCGTCAGGCGCTTCAGTCTGGAGTCGCGCGACCGCTACGGTCACAGGTTCAGATCCTGGCTAAGGCATGGATGTGTGTGGTGTCCTTAGGTTGGTTAGGTTTAAGTAGTTCTAAGTTCTAGGTGACTGATGACCTCAGATGTTAAGTCCCATAGTGCTCAGAGCCATTTGAACCTAGGTGCGTGACTTCCCAGCAGGTTCCATGGAATACTACTCTCAGACAGGGACGTTAAAATGGATATAAGAACGGAATTGGATATTTATCTTTGTGAAAGTAAGGGCGTACGAAGTTTGAATGAATGTATCAAAGCAAAGTGATGGAACATAGTCTTTGCTATAATATCTTTGAGTGACGAACTATAAAAATCACGGACATTTTAATTGCTGTAATTGCTGAGAGTAATTGTCGGATCAACCTTCCTTTTCCCCATACACAAAACACAATCATTCAAGATCATTTAATTATTATTAAATGTTGTTAATAAAAAACTAAAGTGATTTCCATAATAGCGTGTGTATTAGTCAATGATAATCATAGGCAAGCTGCATACTGTATCTCTGGACGACGGAATGTTCGATTAAGATATATTACAAAGTTAACTTGTGACTTAAAAACTATTTAACATTTCGTTTCCAATAGGACAGAAATAGTACAACATCAGAAACAGTGTGAACAACTCGTAACGTCGGAAATAGGAAGTTGAATAATAACTTGGTGAAAGGTGCTAGCTCAGAACTTATCATGATACAGCAGTCAGTGCGACTATGTTGCTCCCTTTTGGCCATCTTATTTGCAGTCACTCTTGAACCTGCACTACACGGCCTCAAAAGGCATCTTGAAGGCGACCAACTATTGACCGCCTGTTTCCAATGCCACACATCTGCTGACGACATCCTTCTTTGGGTCAAGGCAGGAGATGGAATCCAGGTGGCGCTGGGATGGCTTCAGCAGTATGGAACAGTGGCCGGTATTGTCATCAACATACGAAAGACCCAATGTATGGAAGTGGGCAGAGGGCTGCCACTACAGACAGCAGTGCCCATCACCAAAGTCACCACTCTCAAGTGTTCGGGAGTGGTATTCCATGGAAACATACGACTTACAGCGGCTGATAGTTATAGATGGCTACTGCGACAGATTCGCACATCAGTACGACAACACACACTGCATGCCACAGATGTGTTCCAGTGGGCACGTTATGTCAACGTCTATTTGTCACCAAAAATCATTTGGCACACATACTGCCGTTGCCCACAACGCTCGCATCAAGACTACAGTCGGCCTTCGGACATTTCGTAAGTGCTAACCTCCTCTTCAAAGTCCGCTACAATACCTTCACGCTGCCACCGAGAGGAGGAGGCATCGGACCCATAAACGTGAGGAACAGGGAGCGTGTATTATTTCTTAGTACTATGCAATGCTATTAGAGAACACTTAATGGGTGCTATAATCAAAACGTGGCTCCCCATTCACTCTGTCCACCAGTCATTGTTGGGTACATCACGGCACTGTTCGCACACCTTCAGGATTTCTTTGACGATTACAGTTACATTCCGGACAGTTTACCAGAGACCAGGGTGCCCACAACGAAACACATCTATCGAAGCTTCCTTCAGCAACAATCTAACAATGTGGTCGGACAGAAGTATCTAGCGATACAGTGGCATAGAATACGGAAAGCAGTTCATCTTGTGGTATGTAGTGCTGAACCGCAGGTTCCCGAACCGTCAACGACTGCGCTCTATATACCAGGTCAACACGTCGATATGCCCCCACTGCGCGGTCGTCGACTCCGACGAGCACCGTTTGGTTTGTGCCAAGGCAATCGACTGTTGGCGTCTGAGGAAAATGCCGACCTTTTTACTGCGTACGGCGCACACAGCGATCAAAGTTAACGACCTACTGTTCCTGGACAAAGTATTCTTTCCCACGCCAGGACAAACACCGTAAACTGGATACACGGGATGGCGATGCATTATCTGTACCGCACCGATGACAAGAACATCATAGAGTTCTGATACATACTGCAAGAGCAACATGTGATCTTGCGGCGACACGTGAAATATAAGAGGTGCGACAATAAAGCAGAGAGACTGATGTGAAAAAAAAACGTTGCTTACCGGTTTAGTCAAGTTTAGTGTTGTCTTCTTCAAAGCAGTTCCCTTCTGATTGCACACACTTTTTCCAGCGCTTCTGCCATTGATGGCAACATTTCTGGAACTCATCTTCTGTAATATCCTCCAAGACCCTCGTCACAGCTTTTTGAACATCTTGTATTGTTTGAAAATAGTGCCCCTTGACCGCCGTTTTGACTCTTGGAGATAGAAAAAAGTCTGGTGAATAAGGTGGCTGTGGTAGTACTGAAATTTGTTTTGAGGTTAAAAATTACTGTACTGACAGAGAAATATGGGATGGCGCATTATCGTGATGCAGAATCCAATTATCATCAATGTTGGCACAGACACAAAGAACTCTTTTACGAAGTCTTTCTAAAATTTCTTTGTAGTAATATTGGTTAACTTTTTGTCCAGGAGGCATCCACTCTTTATGAACAATTCTCTTGGAATCAAAGAAGCACACAAGCATGCATTTCACTTTTGACTTTGACATGTGAGCTTTTTTTGGTCTGGGTGATCCTTTTGAGCACCATTGCGAACTTTGCCATTTTGTCTCTGGATCATACTGAAAAAACCAACTTTCATCACCAGTGATAATACAGCTTAACAATTCTGGATTGATTTCCGTTTGCTATAACAGATCGGCTACCACATTTTTCCGTGTTTCTTGCTTTAGCGGTGTGAGATTTTTGGGGACCATTTTTGCACAAATCTTTGTCATACCAAGATCTTCAGTTATTATTAGACGAACTGTTTCTCGATTGATGTTCAGTTCTTCTGCAATCATTTTCGCGATAATCTTCGATCAGATCGTAAGTTGTCGCCGCGTTTTCACCCAATTTAACACAAAAAGAAATGGCATACCATTGCGCAATATTCGGTTCCATTTCCGTGACGAGAGACACAAATACATGTTAACTTATTACAGCGCAGCTCACGACTGAGCAGTTGCATCGATGTGCCACTTGGACTAGAAGCAGCTTATAGACCAAGGTCAAAGATATTGTGCCTACACAAGCCTGCAGGGTTGCCACATCTTTCAAAGAAAATCAGTCTCCTGCTCGAAAATTGTTTTTAATCTAACATCTATTTTTTCATCACTGGTCAAATTATTTAATTTATGTGACATTTTTTAAAAGAGAACCACATGTATTTGCATGAAGTTTTAGTGTATTTCAAGTTATTTGACTACTAACTAATTTTAATGAAGTTTAATTATTAGAACAAACATATTTATAACTATTGACAAGGAAACAAAGAGGTGCATAGAGTTTTCCTGAAAATATATGCCTGTCGTGATTTGCGAAATCCCTAATACATGCATTCTGGTAAGGTACTGGGAACTACTTTGCACCTCGACGCTTCGAGCTGCAGACACAAAGGCAGGCCCTATATGAGAATTAACGTGTGTGGCGGTGAGACGTTGCTAATGCAGCAAGAACGAATAGTGTAGGTGCAAATTTTTTGAATACCACAGATTTTACACTTGTACTACAAAAATAAATGTGACTCCCTGTTCTTCGACTACTGCAGATAGTGAATGTCATGACTATTTGATGCGTCGCATTGTCCACGACCCATCCTGCAAGGCACGAACACTAACTACTTACCTACACTGACTTCTTATGGCTAGCACCTCCACACAGATACATTAAAGTGCGCGTCATATATCTTGGCGGCCGAGTTTAGGTTCGTTCTGCGCATCTGACGTCAAAACATACAGTCAGCCAATGAACAGAGAACGACGTTGCCAGATCTCGACTGTAGTACAGAGCACGGACGAGTGTCTTCAGTTTTAGAAACGTTCAGTCATAAATAATGTAATAGAACAAAAGCAATGTCTTGATAGCAGACTTTGTTTTTTGAAAGTTTGGAAAAAACATTCTTAATGCCAATTGCTTCATTTTCTATTAATTAATTAAACCAACCAAACAAGCAATAAGACTTAATTCAGGCGATAGCAAGGAAAGGTGTTTGTATCAATTTCACGAACCACTTTTTCGCAATAAAGAACAGCAGTAATTGTTTATTTCCTATTGTACTTCGACGAAGTGCGAGTAATTCATAGGCATACCAACAGTGTTTGTCAGAATTTTGCGTGACATGTTAGAGTTCTTATGGAGAGTTGTTGTATGTAGAGCTGCAATAGCGTAATGGTTATGCCGTTGGATTCGAAGGCGTTAGGGAACGAGTTCAAACCATGTGCGATACTAAATATTTTTTTTTATTTTAAAACAATATCGAAGTGTCTTACTTCACGAATTTTATTCGTTTGAACGCAGTTTTTTGAAATTTCCTAGTGCTTTGTCTCTTCATTAACCCTTTCGCTGCTGCAGTCACGTGCTCCCCGCACAGCGCGATTTTGTCATCACTGCACTGCTCGCCTGTGCAGACACATGGTGTTTCCACTGCTTTGACACACTTATCATTCGATTTCACAAAAACTATTTGGCCCAAAAATTAGATTTTTACACATCTTCTTGACTGATACCTTCCCCCCATAAATGACTTAATTTTGTTTCGATGTTCAACCCAGTTATTGTGCAGCATTAAATGTAATAAACCATTGCACGAAATTTTGAAGAGTTTGCAGAGGTAAAAGTCCATAGCGTATACTTTCCGTGTGGTCGATTTTAGTTGCAACAATGTTGAGAATGAAATGTGGACAAGGTACCTAAATTTCATATAAAATTTACTGTATAACAATATCTCATTTAATTTAAGTACCACGTAGGTGTCGTATGTAATATTGAGAAATATTCCGTCTTTCGCGACTGTAATAAATGTTTTATTTACACCGGGCGCGTTTGGCTTTATTTTAAAGCACTTCAGTCTGTCAAAGGAAGTGGGGGGGGGGGGGGGGAAGGTATCAGTCAAGAAGATGTGTAAAAATCTAATTTTTGGGCCAAATAGTTGTTGTGGAATCGAATGATAAGTGTGTCAAAGCAGTCGGAAACACTATGTGTCAGCACAGGCGATCAGTGCAGTGACAAAATCGCGCACAGCGCGGAATGCGGGGAGCACGTCTCTGTAGCAGCGAAAGGGTTAATGCGGCCGTGGTGGCTTTACTTCATAAACTGCGCGCTCCCCCCTAAACGTAAGCTTGCGAACTATACTGTACTATGGCGCTGTTTCTCTTGGCGCGTGCGTCGTGTGTAACTGGCAACGCAGCAATCTCCCGCGTCTGGGCGGGCATGCGCGAGCCGCCAAGATAAAAGAATTCAACTATAGTTACATAACAGATGCTTAAACCTTCTCTTGCGATTTTCTCGGTATTGCAAGAGTAATGCGCTTTACTAGTTGTACATTAGGACATGTTGTTTTAATGGCCTACTAAAGATGTACAAAGTGTGAAGTAAATCCATGATCCCTGATGTGATATTTAGGGGTGAAACCAATGTCAGTTTGGTAGTTCCCGTAACCAGCAGCAGATGACAACACTTATCTCTACGCTTTTACGTTTGAGGATTAGCCCAATTTTCCGCGCATGTCTTCAGTTTATTCCCTACTATCCGTTCTTTGTAATTTAGTGTCAGATCTCTCGCTGATGCCTGTTACTTCGTTGTGGACATTTGTTAATTCACCTTTTACTGAAGAAATGGAAGTACTGAGTTCAGTAATCCTTTGGCTCCGTAAATTCAGTATAGTCAAATTCGCTTCTGTCTTATTCGATACGTTCTCATCTAACTCAGAGATTTGTGTCTTTAATTTGGTTGCCAGTTCCTGGTTCTCGGTTTTGAGTTTCCAAATTTTGATTTTCCGTTTCCAACTTCTGGATCTCAGTTTGGGTTGTTGTTGTTGTTGTGGTCTTCAGTCCTGAGACTGGTTTGATGCAGCTCTCCGTTCGGGTATGAGACCTAATATTAGTTTGCAGCATCCCCATATTAAAATTCATTTTAAGTCATGTTCATAGCCATGTTTTTGAACATTCCATTAATACGGTGGCAGAAGGTTGCTGTTCTGCTCAGATTGTTCGATTCTGTTCAGCGTTTTGCTCTATTTTGATCACTGCCGGTGTAGATTCGCACAATGGGGAGTAATCTCAGGCACATATCACAAGATAATGGTAGTGCCATCTGTTGGCAATTGCTTTCACTCTCTGCGCCCGTGCATGCGCCATCAGCAAGCTCTTCCTCATTGCTAACACTCTCTGGCTCCATCCAGTGGCACACCATATTACATGCTCCCGATCACTTCACAATTGCCGTTATGGGTGGGGCGCTGTGATCTGTTTCCGTACTCTGCTATTCGTTGTTCTGAAGGACGCGTCAGCGGTCTAGTCGCGCTCAATCATAATGTAATGTGGTTCCTGAACTGTACTTGGTGTACGGCAGCGGATAAAACAAACTTTAAACTGCATTGTGTTAACACATACTTCTGTCGCAAGACAACAGAAACGAACACAAGGAAAGTAACTTTTCTTTTATGGCCTAAAAATTCAGCAGAGCGTGTAGGAGACAACGGATTTTTGTTATACATTCACTTTCAATATGTTCTTTTATACGAAACCGTTGAAAATGAAAATAAAAAAGTTGTGTTACGATCTAAAAATTGAAGCGAACGTGTCATACGTTAGAAATTAATTCGTGCTCTTACAGAGACGAGTTCAAAATTAAAGTACAACTGTCGTTTTACGATCTAATAACTTGAATGTGTAGCAGATTAAAAAAAAAAACACGTTCGGTATTAATACGTGAATCTATAGGAAAGCGTAAGAAATGAAAATGAAATAGAGATTTCTGTGCGCGAACTAATAACTAAATACAGACGAACAAACACAGAACTGGATTTGCTATTAGATAATTTTACAGACTAGTGTGGAAAAATCAAATCTGTTTTATAATCTGACAGTTAACGCTATGCAGCTAGATGCTGCATCATAGATGTACACAATACCTTTAATCCATATAAGGGCTGAACGCTTTTGTACTGCAGGTACTGCTCTTACCATAGCTCTTTCTGACGGTATTAGCAAAGCTTTTACGTATTTATCGACAGAATTGAACTACGTTATTTATTAACACTTTTTCATTTGAGCGTACTCTCTGATAACGTATATTTCCATGATAACTAAATATTTCAGCAGTCGCCAAGAATACGCATAAATTGTAATATATTACAGTATCAGTATGACTTGACTGTACAGCGCCGAACGGCCTGGATCATTTCGGTATTGTTCAGTATTGTCGGGCGCCCTCGCTCATGTCTGCACGTAAACGAGGTTTAGTTCCTCGTTCTGCCATCGGCAGTTGTAAAATAGGTAATACGTAGTTAGTAAATCCAGTGAACGTGCTCTTAGTTATAATATAAATCACATTATAATCTTAAATTTTTAAAACTAATATGAATAATTAAACAAACTCACCAGTCAGGAAAGTTTGCGTCTGGTTTTGGCGGCAGAAAACTCGTTGATCATATCTTCATAGTTCAGACGGTTATCAGTTAGGAGGTCGGCTTCGATGTGAAGATTGGACGTCCAATCTCTCCTCCGACACGTAGAACGTAGATACGGTTTCAGTCTTTTAAGAGCCGAAAACGACCGTTCTGCTGAACAATTTGCCACACACAGAAATATTCTAAGAGCAATGTCAACATTCGGAAACACGGACTGTAACCTCTCTTTTCGTAAAAATTTACTCATTTCGACTGGTATATCAATAATCTCAGAAGATTTCAAAAGTTCCGCGAAATGTACACGTTCACTAGGGAAGTAAGGCTCTAAATCTGGAGTTTTGCTGCACGTTCAGCAATATCGTCGGATGAACTGTTCTAAAGGTTACTGAAAACTGTGTAGGAGTTCAACAGTTTTCTATAGCTTTCCTTCCTCCTCACTAATTCGGAGTACAAGCTGTCGAGTACTGGAAGAAATGTTTTGACTCTAAATTTTTCCCTTCCAGTCATAAAAGCTTCTTCAGAGTCCGCTTCTTCGTTACCCTGAAGTTTGAGTTTTCGTGCTCTTTTAGAGGTGCATTCATAGTCTGTATTAGTCACAACTCCATGGATTTATTTTCATAATAGTCGAATATGCCACAAATAGATGCAATAAATCCTACAAGTGATTCACATAATTCATGGACTATTTTAGTATCAATATTTACACTTTGCAATTTCAGGTTTACACTATTAAATCTCTGGAGTATGACCTTCCAAACTGTCATCATGAATACTGTTTCTAGTCTGCTGAGTTGATTCAATAAGGCTGAAGCCTCTTTTGGTACAAGTGGTTTTTTAAACGTATGATTGGCAATATGTGCGAGAGCATTGATAACGCCCTCCCAGTTTTCATATAGACTTACACACGCTTCCTCTCTTGCTGACCAACGTGTTTTTGTGAAACTCGAAATCAGGAACAATTTGCTTTTCTTCATTTTTTACCTTTGGTTTCGTCTGTATTTACTTCTTTTACAAATCTGCATCCGTACTACTTGAAGTCGAACCAGCAACATGTTTTGCGAAAAATTTATCTACTCTGCGAAGCGTTTTTGGAGCCTTGGTTTTTCGTTCTCGCCTTCCCTTCGATAATTTCCGAAATTCCGCCACACTTAATTTTGCACGTTTGCTTTTTCACTGTTATTCATGTTAAGGCACTTACAAAATTGTCAACCATCAGTGAAAACAAAAGAAAAAAATTATAAAAGGAAAGAGAGAAAGACTGTATCCAGTTCCAATCATACTACACCGCATATGCGCACAAAACTTTTTCCTTTAAACCCGTCACACGGGAACAAAGATTTTTCCTTTAAACATGGAGCGATGAACTGACCAACTCGGATTACTCGACGTAACTGTGCTATGAAAGAACGGCAACGCAGAATAATTTAATTCCATTGTCGCCTTTTTGTCAGTGAACAGTAGAAGCACACCTGCCAGTTGGAATTCGTCTCGTAAAGATAACGGGACAGTCCCTTTTTTATATGAATATATGAAGATGGTGGTCTTGCAGCTCGCGAGAATGAAATTACAATGAAATCCAGACCTTTAGCTGCTTAAAGGCGTTGATAAACATCAGCGGGGAGAGTTGAAAATGTGTGCCCCGAGCAGGACTCGAACCCAGGTCTCCTATTTACATGGCAGACGCTCTATCCGACTGAGCCATAGAGGACACAGGGGACAGGGTGACTGCAGGGACTTCTGGCACATTCCCCGTTACACCCACACTTCCAGCTTACTGTCCACACACTACATTTGTAGTGCCCTACCCACTATACTCACTACTCGCGGCAGTCAATTTACCGATTCCCATAAGAGTTCGGGCAATGTGATTGCATCCGCACTGAAGATAGCTGTTCTTTCGGACATGTCCGAATACACTCCTGGAAATTGAAATAAGAACACCGTGAATTCATTGTCCCAGGAAGGGGAAACTTTATTGATACATTCCTGGGGTCAGATACATCACATGATCACACTGACAGAATCACAGGCACATAGACTGACTGCGTGTGAGATCGCTCTCTAAGTTTTCATATATTTTTAGGTTCCAGATACATATTTTAACGGTTTTTGTGATAATATTTACTATATAAGTGACGTATTAGTGGTTTCTTCATTCAGCTCTGCCTTTCTTCTGTTGTGACGTGATATTTGTGAGTGTTTCGTATCGAGCAACTTAACCTCTTGCCTGTGTTTACATTCCGCGCTGACAAGTTGCAGCTGTAGCGGCGCATCGAAAGCTAAGTACTAATTAATTGTTTGTGCATAGTGATTTATTTAGGAACTTTAGTAGTCTTCAACCGGTGTTCGTGGTGTTTTCTGGTGAAATAATTTCAGAAGAACCTTTTGGGAACTGTTTACAGCTCGTTACTGTGTGATTAGACGTTTGATTCTCTTTCTGTATTAGTCTTTTGTTATATTCACATTTGTTGTTTATTAATACTGTTAATAATAGTAGTTACTTCCCTTGTAGAGTAAGTTTGTGATTATTGTAGTCAGGTTTTTAGCATCTTCTTATTGTAGTAGCGGAACTTAGAAAAAGTAAAATTTTACCATGAGTGAGAAGTGTGGGCTTTGCCGTAGGTTCGTGAGTAGTGGATTGCGGTGTGACACTTGTTCGAAGTATTTTCACTGGGGGGAATGCAGTGGGGAAGCCAGTGGGCATTCTGGTGAGATCCTCTCCTGGAACTGCAGGTTATGTAGCAAGAGTAAACTGATAGAGGAGCAGGAGCGTAAGATCTGTGCCCTTCAGGTGCAGTTGAAAAACGCACAGGAGGAGCTAGATAGGATGAGGAGGGAGAAGGGGGTTGGGGAATGGGAGCTGGCTGTTGGCAAGAGATCTGCTAGGAGAAGAAGATTTTCAGATAGTTTTACTATTGGTGTTTACAATAGATATGACCAACTGTCAGAGTCTAGTGGAGAGGAATCTCTAGTAGCTGTAGATGTAGGAAGTATGCAGCAGACCTCAGTAGTTACTGTGCCTAGAACAGTTGCAAAGTCGAAGAGGAAGAAGAAGGTTCTGTTGTTAGGTAGTTCACATGGCAGAGGTGTAGGCCAGCAGTTGCAGGAAGTGCTGGGAAGTGAGTACCAGGTCACCAGCATTGTGAAGCCTAATGCAGGGTTGGCTCAGGTGACTGTTAACATAGGGGGGTTATGTAGGGATTTTACTAAAGAGGATCAGGTAGTGATTGTGGGTGGGGCTGGTAATAGTATTGGTAGGGATGGGGACTATAACATAGATGGTGACCTGGAAAAGATAGCCACTCAGACTGGCAACACGAATGTGCATTTCGTGGAACTGTTTCAGCGTCACGATCGGCCTCATCTTAATACAGCCGTCAGGCGTAATAACATGAGACTTGGGGGTGCGCTGATGACAGAAAGCATGGGTCACATTTCAGTGGTGTCGGTGGAGTCTATCAGCAGGACGGGTTTCACTAGACACGGCCTGCACCTCAACAGGTATGGGAAGGGGAGGTTGGCAAAGCTTATAGGTGACAGCATAGGTGGGGTTGGTGGGATCACTCATGGGAAAATTCCTGCAGTAGTGTGTGTTAGAGCTGCACCTTTTTTAGATTGAAGTCAGCTGATAGGTATTCCTGCTTAAGGGAAGTCTCTCTAACAAGGGAATCACTTTTGACAAAGCTTAGGTATCCGAGTAATGAGGGAATTAGTATATTTCATCAAAATATACAAGGTATTAGGGATAAAGTTAGTGAACTGCTTATAGATGTTGACTCTGAAATTATTGGTATATCTGAACACTTCTTAAATAAGGAGATAATTCAGAGGCTTCCTTTACCAGGATACAGGTTGGCTGGCTGCTTTTCGAGGAGCTCTTTGCGGTGTGGGGGAGTAGCCATGTATGTGAAAAACGGCATCGCATTTGAGTCAATTGATGTTTCAAAGTACTGCACTGAAAAGGTGTTTGAATGTTGTGCAGGTGTGGTTAAATTTAACGGAGTTAAACTTGTAACTGTTGTTATTTATAGATCCCCAGACTCCGATTTCACAGCATTTTTGCTAAAGCTAGAGGAGGTTCTTGGTTCACTTTATAGGAAATACAAAAAGTTAGTTATATGTGGTGACTTCAATATTAATTGTATAAGTGATTGTGCAAGGAAGAGGATGCTGGTAGACCTCTTTAATTCATATAATCTTATGCAAACCGTATTCTTTCCAACGAGAGTGCAAGGGAACAGTAGAACAACCATAGACAACATTTTTGTTCATTCCTCATTACTAGAAGGGCATTCTGTTAGAAAAAAGGTGAATGGCCTTTCAGATCATGATGCGCAAATTTTAACTTTAAAAGATTTTTATGCTGCAACTCGTGTTAAATATAGTCATCAGCTGTTCAGGAAAGCTGATCCGGTTGCTGTAGAGACCTTTGTAAACCTTATAAAGGAACAAGAGTGGCAAGATGTTTATAGCGCTGAGACAGTAAACGATAAATATAATGCTTTTCTAAAGACCTTTCTCATGCTCTTTGAAAGTTGCTTTCCGTTACAACGTTTAAAACAGGGTACTAGCACAAACAGGCAGCCTGGGTGGCTGACTAGAGGGATAAGAATATCTTGTAGAACAAAGTGGCAATTGTATCAAAACGTTAGAAACAGTCAAAATCTAAATGCAGCAGCCCATTACAAACAGTATTGTAAGGTGCTTAAAAATGTTATTAGGAAGGCAAAAAGTATGTGGTATGCAGATAGAATAGCTAAGTCTCAGGATAAAATTAAAACCATATGGTCAGTCGTAAAGGAAGTTGCTGGTCTGCAGAGACAGGTCGAGGATATAGAATCAGTGCGTAGTGGGAATGTCCGTGTTACTGATAAGTCGCATATATGTACAGTATTTAATAATCACTTTCTGAATATAGCAGGTGAACTAAATAGAAACCTAATTCCAACAGGGAATCATATAGCGCTCTTAGAAAAAAGTGTTCCGAGACTGTTACCTGAAATGCTCCTCCATGATACTGACAAGAGGGAGATTGAGTTAATAATTAAATCACTAAAGACCAAGAACGGGGTATCTAGCAGAATACTGAAGTATTGTTCTATGTATGTTAGCCCAGTACTTAGCCATATCTGTAACTTTTCCTTTAGGAGTGGTCGGTTTCCTGATCGATTAAAATACTCGGTAGTGAAGCCACTTTATAAAAAGGGAGACATTGATAATGTTGACAATTTTAGACCTATTTCTATGCCATCGGTGTTTGCTAAAGTTATCGAGAAGGTTGTATATACAAGGTTACTGGAGCATTTAAATTCACATAATTTGCTGTCAAATGTTCAGTTTGGTTTTAGAAATGGTTTAACAACTGAAAATGCTATATTCTCTTTTCTCTGTGAGGTTTTCGACGGATTAAATAAAAGGTTGCGAACGCTAGGTGTTTTCTTTGATTTAACGAAGGCTTTTGACTGTGTTGACCACAAAATATTACTGCAGAAGTTGGAACATTATGGAGTAAGGGGAGTAGCTTACAATTGGTTCGCCTCTTACTTTAAGAACAGAAAGCAGAGGGTAATTCTCCGCAATATTGAGAGTGGTAGTGATGTTCAGTCCCAATGGGGCACTGTTAAGTGGGGCGTTCCCCAAGGGTCGGTGCTGGGGCCACTGCTGTTTCTTATTTATATAAATGATATGCCTTCTAGTATTACAGGTGATTCAAAAATATTTCTGTTTGCTGATGACACCAGCTTGATAGTGAAGGATCTTGTGTGTAATATTGAAACAGTAACAAATAATTTATTTCATGAAATAAGTTCGTGGCTTGTGGAAAATAATTTGATGCTAAATCACAGTAAGACTCAGTTTTTACAGTTTCTAACTCACAATTCAACAAGAACTGACATTTTAATCAGACAGAATGGGCATGTTATAAGCGAGACGGAACAGTTCAAGTTCCTAGGCGTACGGATAGATAGTAAGCTGTTGTGGAAAGCCCATGTTCAGGATCTTGTTCAGAAACTAAATGCTGCTTTATTTACCATTAGAACAATATCTGAAATAAGTGACACTTCAACACGAAAAGTAGTCTACTTCGCATATTTTCATACGCTTATGTCGTATGGTATTATTTTTTGGGGTAATTCTTCTGATTCAAAAAGGGTATTTTTGGCTCAAAAACGGGCTGTTCGAGCTATATGTGGTGTAAGTTCGAGAACCTCTTGTCGACCCCTATTCAAAAATCTGGGAATTCTGACATTGCCCTCACAGTATATATTTTCTTTAATGTCGTTTGTTGTTAGCAATATTAGCCTATTCCCAAGAGTTAGCAGCTTTCACTTAGTTAATACTAGGCAGAAATCAAATCTGCATGTAGAATGCAGTTCCTTGACTCTTGTGCAGAAAGGAGTGCAGTATTCTGCTGCATCCATTTTCAATAAGCTACCACAAGAACTCAAAAATCTTAGCAGTAGCCCAAACTCTTTTAAGTCTAAACTGAAGAGTTTCCTCATGGCTCACTCCTTCTATTCTGTCGAGGAGCTCCTGGAAGAGCTAAAAAATTAAGCAAATTCCAGTGTTACATTGTTGATTGTCTTCATTTAAACTTATGACTTGTCACCTGAATATGTTTTTTTTTCTATATTTCATTTTATCTGTTTCTAATATCGTGTTATAATTTCATGTATTGACTCGTTCCATGACCATGGAGATTTCTCCTTAATTTGGTCCCACGGAACAATAAATAAATAAATAAATAAAAAATAAATAAAATAGACACAGGCAACAGAGCATGCACAATGTCGGCACTAGTACAGTGTATATCCACCTTTCGCAGCAATGCAGGCTGCTATTCTCCCATGGAGACGATCGTAGAGATGCTGGATGTAGTCCTGTGGAACGGCTTGCCATGCCATTTCCACCTGGCGCCTCAGTTGGACCAGCGTTCGTGCCGGACGTGCAGATCGCGTGAGACGACGCTTCATCCAGTCCCAAACATGCTCAATGGGGGACAGATCCGGAGATCTTGCTGGCCAGGGTAGTTGACTTACACCTTCTAGAGCACGTTGGGTGGCACGGGATACATGCGGACGTGCATTGTCCTGTTGGAACAGCAAGTTCCCTTGCCGGTCTAGGAATGGTAGAACGATGGGTTCGATGACGGTTTGGATGTACCGTGCACTATTCAGTGTCCCCTCGACGATCACCAGTGGTGTACGGCCAGTGTAGGAGATCGCTCCCCACACCATGATGCCGGGTGTTGGCCCTGTGTGCCTCGGTCGTATGCAGTCCTGATTGTGGCGCTCACCTGCACGGCGCCAAACACGCATACGACCATCATTGGCACCAAGGCAGAAGCGACTCTCATCGCTGAAGACGACACGTCTCCATTCGTCCCTCCATTCACGCCTGTCGCGACACCACTGGAGGCGGGCTGCACGATGTTGGGGCGTGAGCGGAAGACGGCCTAACAGTGTGCGGGACCGTAGCCCAGCTTCATGGAGACGGTTGCGAATGGTCCTCGCCGATACCCCAGGAGCAACAGTGTCCCTAATTTGCTGGGAAGTGGCGGTGCGGTCCCCTACGGCACTGCGTAGGATCCTACGGTCTTGGCGTGCATCCGTGCGTCGCTGCGGTCCGGTCCCAGGTCGACGGGCACGTGCACCTTCCGCCGACCACTGGCGACAACATCGATGTACTGTGGAGACCTCACGCCCCACGTGTTGAGCAATTCGGCGGTACGTCCACCCGGCCTCCCGCATGCCCACTATACGCCCTCGCTCAAAGTCCGTCAACTGCACACACGGTTCACGTCCACGCTGTCGCGGCATGCTACCAGTGTTAAAGACTGCGATGGAGCTCCGTATGCCACGGCAAACTGGCTGACACTGACGGCGGCGGTGCACAAATGCTGCGCAGCTAGCGCCATTCGACGGCCAACACCGCGGTTCCTGGTGTGTCCGCTGTGCCGTGCGTGTGATCATTGCTTGTACAGCCCTCTCGCAGTGTCCGGAGCAAGTATGGTGGGTCTGACACACCGGTGTCAATGTGTTCTTTTTTCCATTTCCAGGAATGTAGATAAGGCTTACCGGCCAATGACCTTCTTCAGTGCAGATGCAATCACATTGCCCGAACTCTTATGGGAATCGGTAAATTGACTGCCGCGAGTAGTGAGTATAGTGGGCGGGGGCACTCAGTCGGCTGTTAGTCGTGTTGTGAAGCGGACGTGCGCGGGGCTCTGTGCAGCGCTCCGCCAGCGGGCCGTTGTTTACTCGCGCGGGTAGTGGTATTGCAGTGTAAACGGATCACCTCGAACGACGATGGCGCTTTCTTATAGAAAGGCCACGATTAAAGTAACGTTTGATGCCCAGTACGCACGACCTAAGGCATACGAAGTAGAGCGTTTACTGCGTGAAGTAATGCATGTCGATCCACAGGGACTTACAAGTATACATCTTTCGATCGTCTCCAGCACAGTTTACCTGAAACTTGACGATGAAGCAGCGTGCGAAAGGCTTCATCGCCGTTTCGTTTCTACCACTCGGACGGAAACGTGGGTGTATTGACTGTCGGTCATGCACGACTCGGCGTTCGGAACATACAAATCTTCGAACTGCCTTTTGAAGTACCGGCCACGCTTGTCGTGAATGCGCTGCGGCCTTACGGGCAAGTACTAAGTCACATGGAAGAAAAGTGGCATACGTTCGAGACGTTTCCTGTACTGAATGGAGTGCGTCAGGTGCGAATCGAACTGCGTAAACACATCCCATCGTACGTGACTGTTGGTGGCTATCGAGCGATCGTCATTTATGACGGTCAACCGCGGACTTGTTTAGGGTGCGGGCAGGAAGGGCATGTACGCTCTGAATGCCTGCAGCGACGCTTCGTCCAGATACCACGTGCAGACAAGACACCTACATCGCAACTGACAACGATGAGGCAGCGAGGAACATGTCGGACGCGGACGTTGTTCCGTTCCAGTTGCCGGCCCCCGCGTGGACGGTTTCCGTGCCCACGACGACGCAGCCTCCATCGGAACCGTCGCCGTGTTCGACAGCAGTGACCACGTCTGCACCCCAGCCGTATGAGGGAGGAGAGCATCAGCAAATCGATTCGAGCTCGGACGCGGAGATGCGGCAGGTGCCTGCTGTTTGACGTGATCCACAGGAGGCGGACACTCGTTCCCGCAAGCAGAAGTCGCCCAAGTGAGGAAAGAAGAGGAGGCTGTTTGCAGGAAATGATTCGCGAGATGGTGGCACATTGCAGGAGGATGAGGAAAGTTCATCTGCAGCCATGGCTGTGGACCTCACACCAACGGTTCCTGGTTTGCTGCTGGCAACGTCCGCCCAAGGACAGAGCCAAGTTGACGATGCTCAGCTCACCGACGAGCCCCCTGGCGATTTTGCGGCTAAGACATCGGATGAACGTCATGCGTCGCCTAACGTACCACACCTCCATCTTGGTGATTGGGGGTCCGAGATGGAGATGGAAAGAATGATATCAGACTCGAGCGACAGCCAGATGCCCGCAGCCGACGGATCGTCGGACGGACATCTTGTCTCAGCCGATCAATAATATGTACTCGTACGTGCAGGTGACAGGGACGGTCTGACGGACGTCGTGGTGCATACTGGCTTGCACGACTGCAGGATACGTCATCTTACTATCAAATTATCCAGGTGTATTGGATGGGTACAGTCAATGTCAACGGCATTACTTCAGTTGTTAAAGGACACGGTTCGGGCGGTGGACATTGATATCGTGTTTCTTCGAGAGGTATGGCCTGATGTGCGCCTGTATGTTTATGGATACGCGTCTTACGTCAACCCAACTTCCGACAATGGTGGTGGTGCGGCCATACTACTACGCGATGGCATCGAACCAACGGATATTCAATTTTTGCCATCAGCGAGAGGCATTGCGCTCACCATCGGCGCACTCCGTCTTGTGTATCTGTATGCCCCTTCTGGTACTGCGAAGCGTCGAGAGCGAACACTCTATTACTCCACTGAGGTAGGTCCATTGTTTCAAAGTGCTACAGAGCACCTGGAGGTGGGCGGGGACAGCATTTTATGCTCTGAGGATCAGATCCCTCACCATGTTCCCTGTACAGCCCTTCATGCTATGGTCAGAGATCTCGCTTTGTATGATACATGGACGCTAATCCATGGTGACCGACGCGGATATACACACTTCACCAGCCACTCGGCCAGCAGGTTGGACACGATCTACGTCTCCCGAAGTCTTCAGGCAGCAACTGTGGCCCACTGCATTAACTGACCATCAGGCCTTCATCTGCGCCGTGAGTCTGTCACAACAAACGAGCCGTAGTAGAAGACCTTGAACTCTTAACGTTAACATTCTCTGGGAAGAGGCTTGCCGTGTAGTCGTTACTGATACCTGGCACAAATATGAGCGACAGCGTCATACCTATGATTCCACGACACGATGGTGGACATACTGCGCCAAACCAGTTCTTCGCCTCACGCTCATGGCGTATGGACGAGACAGGGCGCTTTGGCTCCGATTCACCTCTGAGTTTCGCTACCCGGTCTTGCGGAAACTAGCGTCGCAACAACCCTCGCCAGAGCGCCAAATGGCCGTCCACCCGACACAGGCACGGCTTCTGCAGATCACGTCCGACAGATTGGACGGCACGCGAGTCGAGCAAGACTGAAAGATTCCAGCCCATAGGAATGTGCCTGACTTTATCACATCGTCAGAGAACGGAGACACCGTAAGAGACGCCTCATCACGTCAGTTATTTCTGCGGACGGGCAACGCGCAGAGAGACACAAGACCATATCACGTCCCCTCACAAATTATTACCGCACTCCGTATCTAGCAGATCAAAGGCGTGACAATGACATTGAGGACGTCCTTCACGACCTGCCTAGGGCGCAAGGCGACGCCACATTCTTGGAGGCCGTCACTTGGGGGGAAATGCGCGTGGCCCTTTCGTGGGGCGCGAGAAACAAATCACTGGATCTGATGGTCTTCCGCTTGAATTTTATAGCACCTTTCCGGACCCGATGGGGAAAGTTTGGCAGCAGATGTGCTACGAACTCCTCGATCCGGACTTCGGCGTCCGCCCTCCCCCCTCCCCCAATTTTTGGAGGGCATGATCATCCCTGTGCCAAAACCAAACGGGGTGTGCAGACCGCAAGACTTCCGGTCGTTGACGTTATCGGATTACAAGCTGTTCGCCCGCATTCTTCGTGCTCGCCTCCTCGCTATTGTCAAAGATGCCATTCATGCCGACCAAACATGTCTGGGAGGTGGCAGTAATATACACAGGGCGTTAAGCTCGTATAGAGATATGGTGGCGCTCATGTCAGCATGCCGCTTAGAAGGCGCCCTCGTGGCAGTTGTCTAGACCACGCATTTGACCAAGTTGAGCACCATTTCTTGCAGGCTCTCTTAGGGAAGATGGGACTGTCCCCAATATAGGCAGGTGTGGTTCTCCGTTTCATCCACGGAGCCCCTTCCACAGTTCTGGTCAATGGCTACCGCTCACCACTGTTCACTATTGAAGACTCAGAGCGACAAGGATATCCCCTGTCAGCCTTCCTCTTCGCCGTCGCTCTCGAGCCCGCACTTCATGGTCTACGACAGCGTTTGGAGGGCATTCACCTCCGCGATGTGCGTTTTAAACGTTGTGCCTATGCGGACAATGTAGTATTCTTGGCGAGATCGGCAGAAGATATATGTACGGCGATCGCGTGGCTTCAGCAATACGGAGAGGTGGCCGGCAGCCGTATCAACGTGCGAAAGTCGCACTACGTGGGTGTGGGCAGAGGATTGCAAATGCGTACGCCAGTGCCCATAACCAAAGTCCCGGCGATGAAGTGTTTGGCAGTGACATTCCATGGGAACGTGCAGCGTACAGCAGTAGCTACGTATCGCAGAATACTTAATGTGACCCGCATGCAAGTTCGTCTCCATAAATTTCGAACACTTGATCATGCGGATACATTTTGTCAACGTCTACCTCGCTCCGAAACTTAATCATTACACCCACGTTCTCCCGATGACCGCTACGGTAGCTGCCAAGTTCAAGGCAGCCTTCGGTCATTTCGTCAGTGAGGGTAGGGTGTTCAAGAACCATTACGAGAAGCTAACGTTGCCCACACATGCAGGCGGCATCGGAATGATAAACGTGCACAACAGGGCGCGCGCTCTCTTCCGGCGGACGATGCATCGCCTACGTACTTCGGACAAGGCCACCCTCCCTGGTACACTGATTCAGGAGGTGGTGCCTCAATACCTCCCCCTGCCTATTCCTGTTGGACGTATCACGTCAGCACTGTGTCACATTCGCACCTATCTGGTCGACATGAGTTATCTGTTGGAGGTCTTGCCGACCACGCGGGATCCTAGAACCAAGGACTTCTACCGCTACTTTCAACGAACGCTGCCTGCTAATGCGGTTTAACGCCGACATCCGGCGGTTGGCTGGAGGCGGGTGAGGAGTAACATACACTTGCCTTTCCTTCCCACCACGGTCAGGGCGCTGTGGTATGTGATAATCACTGAAAAATTCCCACCCGACAACGTTTACACATGATGCATCTTGCCGAGGATCCTCTCTGCCCCAGATGCGCCGCTGTCGACACCGACATGCACTGTTTCATTTATAATACGGCTACCGACTGCTGGCTGCTCACACGGCGCATGTTGGCATTGTTGCTGTGACGGACGCCTCAGTCCGTAGAGCCCACCGAACTGATCCATCCCGACGTCACTTACTTCCCTGCTACTCGTCATAGCGCCACTGTGTGGGCTAAGGGTATGGCATTGTCATACTTTTTTTAATGAGAGCGTTGCAGGGTTGTTACATTTCTGGCATTATTTAACGAATAACTACACGATTTTACGGCGAAAAGCGTCATATGGAACGCTCTTTGCGAATTACTTGGGGTCGTTCTTTACGCGCCCTCCAGACCGTGGGGGTGAACGAGACGTGAGAAGAGACTGAGATATTACACATGATGGACTGATGAGAGGCATCAACGGTAATTATAGGGTGTTTCACCATCACTGAACGAGAAGACGACCACGCCATCCCTCCGTCTGGCTGCTGTGGACACCCCCGAAAAAAAAAAAAAAACAAAAAATAATTACAAATAAAAACATAAGAACAAAATGGACAATAAATAAAATATAATGAAGTTTTGTACACCTTCCTTTATCCTTTTCTTTTTTTAATAAAACGTTCAGAGCCATATTTAATTTTTGTTTGTGGCTGGAGCCTGAAGTGGTGGCGCACGACCGTCCTAGTTAGCTTTCGGGTGAAAGTGGCGGTGGCACTAGCTTTGTTTTTGTTTTTAGGTTAGAGAGGTTTTGTGGGCAGTATGGGTGATATGGGCCAACGCGTGAAGTGGAAGACGTAATATTCTTTATATACATAAGAAAAATGGGTAGCATAAAAAAAGGAAAGAAAGATGGAGCGTCTGTCATGTAAGTAGGAGATCCTGGGTTCGAGACCTGGTCGGGGCACACATTTTCAACTGTCAACGTTGATGTTTATCAACGCTTGTAAGCAGTTAAAGGTCTGGATTTCATTGTTATTTAAGTCCCTTTCTTTGGCTTCTGTTTCCCACGTCGTCGGAAGTTTAGCTGGGACGCAAATATGTTCTGAATATTCTTGACACTGTCCTTCTAATTTAAAAAGCAAATAATTTTTGCAATTTCTTGCAGTGAGGTGTGCTGGATCGACTATTATCCCACTTATTCTTATAACATTTTAGCGGTTTCTGTGGGCAGAGAAGGCAGACTACAAAGTTTAAGTAGTCTTGTTGGCAGTTGATGTGGTGTGTTGTCATTTGTGTGAACACTGCTGCTATGTCTACACGCAATGCACTTTTTGTTCCTACATAATATAAAAATAACCTTTCCTCGAAGAAAAAAGCGTTAGTTAAGAAGTTTAATATAAAATTTGCAATGCCACGTACTGTTCGATTGCACAGAGTGGGAACTTTGTTATCGTGTATGCTGCAGCACAATAAATGAGACAAACGAAAGTTGGTTTCTTCTTCTTTTTTCGCCAAAAAAAGTAACTAAGAAAATAAATAAATGAAATTTTTAAACTGTTGTGAAATATATTTCACACATTATTAGATATTCTGCTTATGTTCTTTTCGTATAAACATGTGTTTAAAAATGTAAAACATTCCCAGTATCAACATGTTTTGTTAAATGGGTGTCATTAAATCAAAGCTCAGATATAGAAAACCACAGAGCTTTTACATTAATTACAGTAATGGTGGGTTGACTTGATACTTACCTGTAATTTCTACAAGAAATTGAAATAGAGTCGGGTTTAAAATACTGAGGCCCACACATGTTACAGTATTTAAGAAACTGCCGATTAGTTTATCACAGCTTTTTAGGGGTCCTGGTATTTTCACGGGGAAAATATGGTAGGGTTAAGTAGGAGCCGACAACATTCTCGGAATAATAAGGTTTCAAACATTGTATTATAGATTGCCGTCCTGACAGCTTGCTTCAAAATATTTTGAACAATCATGAAGATGACATCAGACAGAAACCCCATGTTAAATTTCCATTCAGTCACCAAGTAAACTATGTATATTTCCAACTTGTATTGTCGAATTTCGTCGTTAAGACTTATTTAAACTAGCAAGTTGTTTAACAATATCAAAAAATTTTGTCGTTTGTAAGCGAAGATATTTTAAAACGTAAAAGGTTAAAATGAGTACAGAGCAAAAAATGCCGCCCCCCTTATTGTGCCGCCCCTAGACCCGTGCCTAGTGGGCCTATATGTAAATCCGCCACTAACTCCATCTTGATTATTTCGGGTCCCTGATTATTGTTAGGATCCGCCATATATTTTTTGGTGAACGGAACGTAAGTCCCTCTTCATCAGAAAAGTCTTAAAAGTCATGTTACGGTTGCCACACGTAACCGAACCCAGCGATTTCAGGTGTGACCGATTCGTCTTTCAATTTCAAAGTACACAAAGCACGTGTAATCTAATTTTTTAATGTTTTCTTAGCAGGTAAATTATTTCTTGTTCACCAAAAAACTAGCAATTTTTAGCTCTTGTAAAAGATGTATTTGCTTCAAACGATGCTTAATATGGTACAGAACAATGTTTTAAGTTGCTAGAAAGAAGATGCTTTGACGGTGACAGAGCTACGAAAAACCTTTATAGCGTCCGCAGTGCCATATTACGAAAAGACTTAAAAATAATATATTTTTATCATGTAGCCGTAAAGTAATAATCTCTCTGTCCAAGTTTCAAATGCAAAGAAATAATTTATGACAAAATGATCTAAAGAGACGACAAGATACGCTCTTTTGTTAATTTTTTTAGTCGTCTCGACTTCCTCTTTTGTCTTGAATGTGTATAGAGGAACATCTTGCGAGTGCTGGCAAATGTAAGCATATTTGTATGAGTTAAGCATATAATATACTGATTTAATATTATTGTGCACTTTTAATTTGTAAGAGGTGATCCCGATTTCATGTCCGCCTTCCTTGAATTAACCTGCATTCAAGTAATTTACAGTTCAACAATCGCAGCGGCCGATGCAGCCAACGACACCATTACGTGGCGATATTAACTTATGAAAAATTAGCGGAAGCGGAAAACTCGCCCGCTATTAACATAGTATTAATTTTTCTCCACAGCCGCCCGACGTTGCAGAAAATACTTAGCTTTAAGATTCTTATTTTCAGTACCATAGCCGAGATCCAGAGCCAGGACTCTGACTACAATACAATGGTTAACGGAGGTAAGAAAAATACTCTCGGGCGTGTGTGGGCCGCAATTGTAATTAGTAACTTAAGTTCTTATGCTTTAAGGTGAACTGACTAGCCGAGGAAATTAATATGAAAAGTTTATTACATTGTACAACTTATATGCTCATGTTTTAAGATTCAGCGAGTCTAACATTCATTAACGTAACGAATAATTTGAAATTAATATTGTTAAAAAGGAGAACTTCAGGAAAGCATTTAATCGTAAAATCAAAATTAAATGAAATATTATTTTTATTAAGGCCCACCACGTAAGTCGGCAACAATCAAAAAATAATAACCATAACAATATAACGACGGCTGACGGACGCGAGATTGGCGCCGCAACTTTGGGGCCCGATTAAAGAAAATACGAAATTTACGAAATATGACTCTATTGTAATGAATGTAATTATGTATGTGTCTAATTGTTGTAAAATATTAATGCTTGTATGAATTCTTTTACATGTACAACAACAAAACCACACCCTGAGGAGATCTGGAGAGGAAAAAGTGTAGAAAAAGGATTGCGAGAAAGAAAAATAAGTAAGGTAAGGCCTATTGTGCAAGCATCCTGTGTAGCTCTGTGCGGAATATCGAACCCATGTGCACATGAGATACCTTCGGTGTTTTGTGTATTTATGTGTTTATTTTTGGAGGGGATAATTATTCGTTTTGTTTATTTATATGTTTATTTTTGGAGGGGATAATTAATCGTGTGTGTATCAGTGTTAAAGATTAGTCAGTGGCTTAAAGTGAATTTAGTATGGGTAAGATAGGACAACCTAAAGCATCCGTACCAGAAGAACAAAATTCTGTTAATACGGAAAGTGAGGATCATTTGCAATACGTAAACGAATCCCAAGCCACCGCCTCGGATAACATAATTTCCGGAGCGGGGGGCGAGGATCTGTGGACGGTGAATGACGCTCCACAGCAGAATGGGAATAGAGTAACAACTCCACTGCCTGGGCAGGGGGGCCAATCGAGTGCTAGATTAAGCGGGGCACCAGTATGCTCACCCGATTGCAGACCCATTTGCAGAAATTCTGCGCAGGTTAGAAGAAAGAGATAGGGAAAGAGATCAGAAACTGGCTCAGATGCTCTATGAGCAAGAGCAACAAAGAGAACAGAAAGAAAGGGAAAAAGAAAGAATGTCAGAACAGAGGGAAAAACAAAGAGACGAAAAACTGGCTCCGATGCTACGTGAGCAAGAGCAGCGCAATGAAGCGAAACTAGATAGGATCCAAAGCGAACTTGCCGAGATGCGGGACGCTTGCAAAGAAATCCCCGATCTTGTGCGAAGCTTAGTCGGCGAGATGCAGAAATTACAGATATCGCAGGCTAGGCTTGAAGACAATGTCCAGACTTTAACCAACCGCGTGGATAATGTGGAGATAGATGCACGGAAAAGTATTGACGCATATTTGGAAGTGCAAGCTCAAAAAGTAGAAAAAGAATTAAATGAATGGCTAGAAGTAAAGGATCGCGAGATATCTGCAAAGATTGAAAGCGACGTAAAAACAGCTGTAGAACAAGCGACTGCGGCCGCGAGTGTAAATATTGACGCTAGCGCTGCTGCACTACATGCCGAATTAACACAGATCAAATCCCGTGTGACAGCGGAGTTGCCAAATTGGCAACAGGAGATCGCGCGGAGACTGTCTGCGTTGGAAAGCAATGTAAACAGTGGCGGACAGATCATGAATCCGACTCCGCGTACTGATTACTGTAATAACGCTGACGGTAGGCAGGGTGCGAGTGCGCAACCGCAACCTAATGCGAATTATGAGCACGAACAACATGCGATACCGTGCAGCGCACATCACGAAGTAATGAATGTCCCAGAATGTAGCAATCAGATATGCAAAAAAGAGGAAAATGTAATAAAACACATGACATTCCAACCCTTCAATAGCGAAAAACGAAATGTCCACCCTGTTGTATTTATTAAGAGCTTCAGGAATGTGTTTCCCAGGACATGGACGGAAAGACAAAGAATACAGTTCGTGGTCTCCTTTATTCAAGGTGACGCGGCACTGTGGGCCACCGACGTGTCCGAAAAATGTCTAACGATGCAACAGTTTGAAGGTGCTTTCTTGCAAAAATTCTGGTCCGATAGCGTCCAAGAAAGACTACGAAAGGAGTTGTACAGTCCAGAAATGTACAATCCTAAGATGGGAACGTTACGCAAATATTTCGAAAAGTATATAAACAAAACCAGGTACTGGGACGAGCTAATGTCCGATCGTGACATAATCAGATTGATAAAAATGACGTTGCCCAGTGAAATTAAAAGATAGTTCATCAATGTGCCGGAATACGATATAGAACAATTCATGGAAATAGTGGATTCTGTTGACTTATTGATCGAAGATATGAAAACCGAAAACAAGTGGAACCATGCAGGCTGTAATCAACAAAAAGCCGATTACAATAGCAGCCACAGTAACGGTAGTAACAACGGGAATAAGCAAGAGCACCGGCAACAGAATCGAGGCACAAACAATGGCAATGGTTATAACGGCAACGGTCAAAATCGAAAGAGACATCATGATGGACGCATGAGTAATGGATATAATGGTAACGGCAATCCGCAATGGCGGAACAACCGAAACCAGTGGCGTGGTTGTAATGAACCAACACCACAGTGGCAACAAAACACAGCGCCACAATGGAACGCCAACCCAGGTCCGTCACAGAACATGTCAGGGAGTTAACAACCGACCACCGCAAAACCAGAGCCATACACAATATAAAATTACACCATCGGGGAGGCAGGGTGGCCAACCCAACAGTAGCAACAACAACAACCAGAACCACAATGTGAGGTTAGTGGAAGTGACAGACAAGTGTCAACCCACTAATGCTCATCCGTTAAACTAAAGACAGCCACAATACGCTCTCCGTTGTTGGCTGCAGGACGGTGTAGTGAGGGCACATTCACGGATGACAGCCATAAACTTTGTATGCTGAGATACAATGAAGGAACAAAAATAGAAAAGGAACTTGTAGACATACCGCAGAAATGTAACCGAACCGACAAAAGTGTTGTGCAGGCTATATTGCAAGCAGATATGTATGGAGCACCAATACACATAATAGTCGATACCGGTGCGTCAACCAATGTCATGAGTGCAAATTTTTACAAGTACTTGAGTCAAAATAATAGAATACCAGTATTGCCAGTGAAGAATTGTCGTGTAACAGGTGCAATAGGTGCACAATCTCATATCATAAGGCACCAGGTGCAAGTCGAGTTTATGGTAGGAAATGAAGCAATGAAAAGCTCGTTCCTAGTAGTTAAGGGATTAGGTGTTGCTTGCATCCTGGGGATAGAATTTTTACGCCAGAGGGACGCAAAAATCGACCTCTTGTTCGGGGAAGTAAGCCTTATGAATGAGGGTACACGTGTAGTTTTGCCGTTGTTGAGGACACGGGAAGTGCACGGTAAATATTACCGGAGCTTTCAGTCGAGATTCGAAGGGATACAGGTAATGAATTTATATTCTGGCTTAAGTACAAGACAAGTATATTTTAAAGATTTTATTACTGAAGACAAAGAGGAAAAAAGGAAACTGATAGCCATGAAAGTTAGGGAGTCAGAACATTTGACTGAAGCACAACAAAACGAATTGACTCAGCTACTTACAGATTATGAGAATGTGTTTTCGGAAAAACCCGGTGTTATCGAGGGCTACACCTATAACATCGAAGTGGTATCTCACGATACTTTCTGTCACGCAAACTACACCATCCCGTGGTCAAAGGAGGAGGCAATTACGAAGGAAACAAGAAAAATACTTACAAAGACTTAAAGAAGTTTGCTCAGTATTTTCTTTTTGTGTGTAAATGTTCAGATTTTAGTGTAACATTTAAAAACAATGATGCACACAAGATTAATGCGATTCAATTTTGTAGATGTTAAGGAATAATAGTATTTTTAAGCAATTGCATTTTGAAAGAAAAAAATGAACGTAGGTTTAAGAATATTTTACAAATGTCATGTTTAAAAATGCTTTAAAAAAATATTAAAAAACAATTCAACAGCATGTAATGATGAAAGAATTTTTCATTAGTGTGTCATGGATATTTTTGAACTGTAGTGGTAATGCAACTTATGAAATTCAATATTATAGTGTATATGTTGTTCCATGTATTTATGTCTATACCGATCTTGAAATATGCTCAATCATAATTTACTTAACAATATCAGTGCAGGGTGTACATCACCCAAGGTACCTCATGTGTTGTGGTCAAGGTACAAAGCAAATCGGAAAACGCGACTACCGCTAAGCACTGTTAAAATATATTGCTATCTGCTAAGGCAGAGATTTGCACGAATTTATCGTGTATACAAAAGTCACAAATCAAACACTAATCTAGGAACTTGCACGCTAGGCCTAGATTATAAAATGTGTACGATAATGCGAGAGGCAAGGTTTTGTAAAGTCCAGCCTGGCTCTGGAGGGCAAGTACGCAACGAGTGGGCAGACATGACATGGGGACTTACCTCAGATGAGACGGAAATACAATTGTATAGTCAAAAAATCTGAAGGCAAGTACGACTCTAAGTGGAAAATGAAAAGAGATAATTAGTGCGAGAGACTGGTAAAATCCAGCACGAGCCAAAATCCAGTTCAGACTGAACGAAATACATTATTGTTTGTGAACTAATCGAAACAGTTACTTTAAGCAGTGTGAAAAACTGTGAAGGTGAAACTGTGATATGGACAGTGAAGTGCTAGTATTGAACGTTCAACAGCGGTAAGGACGCCAAACGCCAATATTACGCACGAAAAACTGTGAATTTGCTTATAAATGTGAACTGTTAACGTGAAGTGAACCCACAGTCAATATTTTTTGGGACAGACTGTAGTTTCAGTGAGCACAATAATGCGAGATTGGAATGCGATGCGTGGACTGTTGCAAAACAGCGACCGCAGAAACGGCGAATGTTTGTGCTAAGCTCGTATTGGGACACTCACCAGTGCCTGCGAGTGCGGCGAAAACAAATAATTTTGTCAAGACAAAAACTGACGTGTAAAGGAAACAATATTGCATCAAAACTGCATTCACGGGAGAAGGTCCATGTCATGTATTCTGCAAGACAGTGCTGGCTTGACACTCGGAAACTGGCGAAAGCTTAACAACTGCCGCACTAATAAATGCTTCTTTCCCACTAGCGTAACCATCTGCAGCGGGAAACAAATATTACGTTGGTTGTGTGTATGTTTCATGTACTACGTCGGAGATGCGTAGCAGAGCTGACTCCTGCCAACAAGAGCGGGGGGCGAATATCATCACACTCCGCCACGCCCGGGCGAGACAGAAGCGCATCGCCAACGGTGCAGCCGATCAGCTGATTCTGACGTTCCGCGACGGCGAGAGACACGCTGGCGTCGAGCGGGCGTTGACCTCTCCGCAGCCGCCGCGACCGCCGAGCACCGAACACACCAACCGACGCCGTCGCGAGCTAAACACCGCGGCGTAGATCATCAACGACACCGCAATCAATTGTTATAATGACCTCATTTCTTTGCGTAGTGCAACAAAACATTATTTGTAATGTATGCACATCCTGTACTCCAATGACATCCCAGAAACATTTAAGTGAAAGTGACCCAAGTAGTTAGTCTGTCGCTCCGCCGAGGTTTTCCCCAGGTTTCCCTACGGCCGCGCGAAATGGGGAGCGAACAGTTGACACCCCTGGGACTTCAAATATTCCGGACTAACTCGTGGTTGTATACCTTGAACCTCATCTGTATTACACTTTGTGGGCAACACACCTCAGTAATTTAACGATTTAAATATACGATGTGACATATGTAGACTGTGAAAGAAAAATCTGCGAGTGGACACAGTGGACATGAAAGAGGAAATATTTATGTCAAAAAACACGAACATTTTTTATGACATAAACATTTCAGGGGGCAATATAGCGTCCCCAGTGCCATATTACGAAAAGACTTAAAAATAATATATTTTTATCATGTAGCCGTAAAGTAATAATCTCTCTGTCCAAGTTTCAAATGCAAAGAAATAATTTATGGCAAAATGATCTAAAGAGACGACAAGATACGCTCTTTTGTTAATTTTTTTTAGTTGTCTCGACTTCCTCTTTTGTCTTGAATGTGTATAGAGGGACATCTTGCGAGTGCTGGCAAATGTAAGCATATTTGTATGAGTTAAGCATATAATATACTGATTTAATATTATTGTGCACTTTTAATTTGTAAGAGGTGATCCCGATTTCATGTCCGCCTTCCTTGAATTAACCTGCATTCAAGTAATTTACAGTTCAACAATCGCAGCGGCCGATGCAGCCAACGACGCCATTACGTGGCGATATTAACTTATGAAAAATTAGCGGAAGCGGAAAACTCGCCCGCTATTAACATAGTATTAATTTTTCTCCACAGCCGCCCGACGTTGCAGAAAATACTTAACTTTAAGATTCTTATTTTCAGTACCATAGCCGAGACCCAGAGCCAGGATTCTGACTACAATACAATGGTTAACGGAGGTAAGAAAAATACTCTCGCGCGTGTGTGGGCCGCAATTGTAATTAATAACTAAAGTTCTTATGCTTTAAGGTGAACTGACTAGCCGAGGAAATTAATATGAAAAGTTTATTACATTGTACAACTTTTATGCTCATGTTTTAAGATTCAGCGAGTCTAACATTCATTAACGTAACGAATAATTTGAAATTAATATTGTTAAAAAGGAGAACTTCAGGAAAGCATTTAATCGTAAAATCAAAATTAAATGAAATATCATTTTTATTAAGGCCCACCACGTAAGTCGGCAACAATCAAAAAATAATAACCATAACAATATATATTAAATTACGACGGCCGACGGACGCGAGACCATCTAGGTAAGAGCGGCCTAAGACCGTGTCGTCGTCTCACGTGTCGTTCAAAAGAAAAACGTCCTAAACGGCCTCCCTCAGCAACTTGTTTCTCTTCGCAGACAAATACGGCGAAGCACTGGCAACAAATCTGCACAATATCACTGTTACTACTTTTGCCGATTCCAACAATATTCAGACTGTGTGTCACATAACGGAATATTGTTAATTTTTGGCAAGTAATTTCCTTAGGACTTCACTCCAAAGCACAATGAGGGTAACAGGGTTCGATTTGCAGTAGTTTCATTATACAGGACAGAATATTACACTTGATACACTGCACTGCCTTTCTGGTAGTCTTATGTGCACCACAGTAGCGAACGGGTTGTAGATTGCTATAATCTTACTGCGCAGCAGTCCCTCTGAGAAAGGTACTAATACTGTGTAGTTTTGTGGTTGCCAGCTCTGAAGGAGCAAATTACAGAAGTCATTTGACTGTTACTGAGGTGGATTTATGTAATTACTATTAATTTTTATTGTTCTTCTTGGAATCAAGATGGATACAAGTTGAGAGTATGACGTAGCTCAAATGCAACTATTTTTTAATATGAGCAGTTATGTATCAATGAAAATTGGATAACTGAAACAATGTGAGCAGATAATTCTACATAAATAAATAAATAAATTTAAAGCTGTTTTTATAGCTATATACTTTTGCAGGAATTTTTCACGTCCTAATTTTGAAATTATTTTTATGTGATGCTTCAATCATTCGTTTTTACTCAAAATTATTTAAACAAACTGACAAGGAATTTAGGATACAGTCTGTTACTTTATGAGAATGATTTTAACGAACGCTTTAGAAAAAAACTGAGTCTACTCAGTAATTAGATATGATGATTGTGACTGTAATATCTATTATATTTCTGATTACTTGAATTTTATAAAAAGTCTTGCCTCGATTGTCGTTGTGGTACTGTTGAAGACGGTTGCAGAATGAAAACTGGGTACGTTCTTCACGTCTCCAGTGAGATGGAAGTAATTTATTACTACCACTTTGCCTACGGTAGCCATTTTCCTTGAATCTGCGTTGGCTCCGAATTCCATCTTAGATATGTTTTGGATGGTCTTGCTGTCCAAAACCGACAATTTCTGGAGACAACTTTAGGACATAAAGGTCACTGCCACACTAAGTTTCACTTGCATCAGCACCGCTTTAGTACTATCAGAATTTTGACATAGCCAGATATAGTGCAGCCACATATGTATACCTTGCTAACCCGTCTGCGACTACTGCTTTTTTTCGTCTCGTTCTGGCCTTTCCCCAGGCCAATAGCACCAAGGTCATCCACACAGCTGCAGGTTTGAAATCCAAAGTGGATTCTCAAGTACTTGTCAAAAGGAATTTACAATTATAAATATCCTATGAATATTACAGTCGGTATGTTTATAAAAAATTCTTGTAATGCTTAATAATATCTACTACTTAATTTACTTTTTCAGAGTGTCAAATATAGTTAACATAGTTTGTATGTATCGACAATTTTAACGAATTTTGAAAACATGTATATTTTTATGTATGTTTTAATAGTCACAATTTAACTAAAAAATTTAAATTTTTTGGTGAAATTGAAGCTGTTATACTACAAATTTCGTGTTTATATTATTATTTTTTTGAGGTCACCATTATAGTTCCACCGGATACAGGAGACAGTTACGATGAATAATCAGCTGGATCCATATATTCTGTGTACCATTTTATTGTCGATATAAATATACACTTGCACAAAGAACTGAACGTGACAAGGCCATCGGACTGACTTCCAGTCAAGAAGTTTCCTGTGTGGGACCCAGGTCGAATGCCACCGATATTTCTTCGTGGAGCAGTGTTTCCAGAGGTGCAGCAGAGGGGAGGAATTGGCAAATGTCATCCAGTGAGGTATCTTGTGGTGTCCACGTAGGTTGAGTCCGTTAACAGCCACTATTGCAGTTTCCCATTTAATAATATGTGGAAGGTATGATTCTCTCTTTGAAGCACCCTTTGGGGGCATGAGTAATGGGCTGTAGGGCAAGTCATTCCGATTCATCTCTTTAACATTATGGAGTCACAATCCTTAAGAGCTTTATGGAGAAAGCCTTTAGGCACAAAGTGTGGAAGGGCCAAAGATATGGGGAGGTGAGCAATGTGTTGTTTGACGTGAGAGACCAGGATGAGTGGGTCTGGGGGCATAATTGATGGTTCTTGAAGCACAAAGTCAGCCAGTAGGGACAGCGTTTCACCATATAAGATTCCAGCCAGCGAGGCTCGGAGGTCGTGTTTTTGTGCTGTGTGGGCTTCCACAAATACTCACAGCAGTTTCTCGGTCCATAGTTGGCGTTGGCTACCTTTAAAGTGCAGTGTCATCACTCGACAAGACCATTACTTTGTTGATGGTATGCTGTGGTTTAGAATCGCCTAGTGCCTCTCATATTGCACAGTTCGAGGAAGAGGACAGATTTAAACTGCCAGCCCTGGCCAGTTGTGATGGACGTGGGGCAGCTGAAGCATGAGATCCACATTTCAACAAATGGTTTGGTGCTAGCTGCAGCAGTTATGTCTTTTAGTTGTTTTGCTAGAGCCCATCACATGAGATGGTCCATCACTGAGGAAGTGTAGCTGTAGCCATTGGACACAGGTAGTGGGCCAAAAGGTCGATATGCACGTGTTGAAGTGCCTGTTTGGGATTTTGAAGTGAGCAAGAGGTGGTTGTGCATGACTTGAAACTTGGCTCTTGTGGCATGGGACACACTCAACCCCAAAGCTTATAGTCATTACTCACTTTAGGCCGCACAAACTGGTCCATCACTAGGCAGGTGGTTGGATGAATGCTAACGTGTGCCAAATTGTGTAGGTCCTAGGAAACGACTCGGCAGAATTGTTGAGGTACAACGGGATATGTCCGATTTTGTGAAACGTCACAGAGTATGAGGCAGGTCACACCTGGGATAGGTCAAAATTCGATCTGTAGGTTTTTGGACTTATTGCCGTTGATCTCGTTCTTGTGTCTCACCAAACTGTTCGTGGTCGTGGTGAGATGAGAAGGTACTGATCCAAAAGAAATAGTCTGCCATTATGTTCTCTGCACCTTTGAGGTGGCGCATATCCATGCTAAATTGAACTTCATAGTCTAAGGGCTGAACCGTCGGGAAGAAGTACACTTGGGTGGATTTCGAATAGCCAGCAAATGTATGGTGGTTAGTGTAAATAATGAAGGAGCATCGTTCTACGTCTAGCATGAAGTAGCGCACTGCTCCATAGAGAGCTAATAGACTGAAAAGCCAAAGAAACTGGCACACCAGTCTAATATCGTGGAGGGCCCCCGCGAGAACACAAAAGTGCCGCAACACGACGTGACATGTAGTGCTGGAGGGAACTGACACCATGAATCTTGCAGGGCTGTCCATGAATCCATAAGAATACAAGGGGGTGGAGAACTCTTCTGAACATCACGTTGCAAGGCACCCCAGGTATGCTAAATAATGTTCGTGTCTGGGGAGTCTGGTGGCCAGCGGAAGTGTTAAACTCAGAAAAGTGTTCCTGGAGCCACTCTGTAGCAATTCTGGACTTGTGGGGTGTCGCATTGTCCTGCTGGAATTGCCCAAGTCCGTCGGAAAGGATAATATACATGAATGGAGGCAGGTGCTCAGACAGGATGCTTACGCATGTGTCACTTGTCAGAGTCGTCTCTAGACACATCAGGGGTGCCATACCACTTCAACTGCACACGCCCCCACACCATTACAGAGTTTCCACCAGCTTGAACAGTCCTCTGCTGACATGCAGGGTCAATGGATTCTTGAGGTTGTCTCCATATCCGTACACATCCATCCACTGGATACAATTTGAAGTGAGACTCGTCCGACCAGGCAACATGTTTTCAGTCATGAACAGTCCAATGTCGATGCTGACGGGCCCAGGCGAGGAGTAAAGCTTTGTGTCGTGCAGTCATAAAGGGTACACGAGTGGGCCTTCGGCTTTGAAAGCCCATATCGATGATGTTTCGTTGAATGGTTCGCACGCTGACACTTGTTGATGGCCCAGCATTGAAATCTGCAGCAATTTGCGGAAGGGTTGCACTTCTGTCACGTTGAACGATTCTCTTCAGTCGTCGTTGGTCCCGTTCTTGCAGGATGTTTTCTGGCCGCAGTGATGTCGGCTATTTGATGTTTTAGCAGATTCCTGATATTCACAGTACACTCGTGGGATGGGCGTACGGTAAAATCCCCACTTCATCCTACCTCGGAGATGCTGTGTCTCATCGCTCGTGCGCTGACTACAATACTATGTTCAAACTCACTTAAATCTTGATTACCTGCCATTCTGGCAGGATTAATCGATCTAACAACTGCGCCAGACCCTTGTTGTGTTATATAGGCGTTGCTGAGCGCAGAGCCGTATTATGCCTTGCCTGTACCAGTTTCTCTGGCGTTTCCGTATAATTTCCTGTAACATGGGGACCACTTGATTTCTGATGGCGTGAGCTTACTCAAGAAAAAACGGAGTGGCTGCTGAACGCCCCTCACCTCTTACTGCAGCACAGTGCCAATGGCTGAGGCAGTCGCATCTGCTTTTATGATCAGCTGTTTGTCAGGGAGGGGTGTGCCAAGGCAATGGAATGAGTAGGGCAATCTTTAATACGATCAAGAGGAAATTGCATCTCAATTGTCCATGTGAGTCTGCATTTACCACTTGGTTGTGTTAACAGTGCCTGCAGGCAAGATTCCTGTTGGAAAGTGTCTACTGTAGAAAGTTATCACGCCTAGACCCGATGTAGTTCTTGACAATCTTTGGGTAGTGCCAATTGCTGAATAGCTTTTATATATTGTCATGCAGGATGGATACCTGAAACGTTTACAATGCGATTTCTTTGAGTCAAAGTCGACATTTGCCTTCGTTGATCATGATGTCATTGTAAGAGTGGCTATCAAGAACTTGTTTGAGGTGTGTGTTTGGGAGACATAGTCCAGTGAGGAAATTAAGATACCATCAAGGTAAGTGTAAAAGAATGGGAACTTTTATTAGTAAACCATCAATAAAGCATTGCCACGGTTGTGCCATGTTCTTAAGTCCATATGGCACAAAAAAACTCCAACAAATTGAAAGGCTTGATAATGGTCATTTTGTGAAGGCCTTCTGGACACAACGGTATTTGCATGTATGCCATCTTACAGTCAATGACAATATAAACCAGAGGCATTGGTTAAGTAATGGGTGGAGTCTTAGATGTTTGGTTCTAGGTTACTGTCCATAATGGTATGAGCATTAAGGACTCTGTAATCATCACACAACATGAAAGAACTGTTCTTTTGGGGTGACCAGTCTTATGGATGAAGTCCAGGAACTGTTGGAGAGGTGAAGTATCTCAGCTTGGAAGAGTTCATGCACTGCCACTTTGGTGGCCCTAAGCAGTTCTGGTGGTAGTCTAAGTGGTCTGTGAGCCTCTGGAAAACTAGGCATGATGATAATATTATTAACTGTTCCGTTCTTAATGGCACACTGTATGAATCGTTCTTGCAGGTGACATGGTAGCGAGTGGGCAAGCAAGCAGTACAATACTGAAATTTGTAGTGCTAGGTGGAAGCAGTGCTGTGTGCACCTTCATGGATGGTAGCAGAGGTGCCGAGTTGGCATGGTGTGGAGATGTCAGTGAAGTGGTGGCGATGGGTGTAGGTTGTTAATGTAGCTGGTCGAAATGTTTCCTTGTTGCACGGAGCTCCTACTCGAAGTCTTGAATTCTTTGTTGAGTGATATTGTTGTCACGTTGTAAGTGAAAGTTCATTTGACGCATGTTAAAGTAGAGCTGCTGAACATATTGAAATGTGGTTGATAGGTGGAGGTACACCTGAAGGAGTCAATGACCGTCAGGTGTATCCAGAAGAGGTGGAGGTTGTGGCATTAAGAGGGCTGTGCCGTATGTTCGGCCACTGAGGGGCTGTGGCCGATCGCACTTGTGGTGGAGTGGATGCTAGTCATGTGAGGTAGTACGCTGTCAAAGAGGTCTGGAACCAAATGGAAGTGACATAGAAAGTTGCACTGATAACTGATTTGGCAATATCTGCAATGATAATTTTCAAAGTGAAGACATGTTCTAGGATGAGGTCTATTTCTTGGATCCGCATAACGTTGACTCGGATCATCATATCATTTGCTGCACAAAGTTGGATGGACATGGAAACTGGCATTTGACATGGTAAAGAGGCCAGCGAAGTACTGGCCTCTGCGCCGATGTTGACGAGATGTAGTCAGTCACTGATGCGGTCATATACAAAGAACCTGTTGTGAAAAGGGCAGGGTGGATGCAGATGGTCGTCATCATTGTGGGTGTCCAGGCAACTCAGACATCCTGCACAGTCTGGTGCGTCTCCTGTGAACTGTGTGTGACGTTTGGGAATTCGCACTGTGGTCCCAGTTGCGAGTGGAATCGGCATATGATGCATGATACCGGCAAAAGCGATTCTGCACAGACACAGTGTGGTCAATGGTACACTGTGCAGGTGTGGACACAATGTCATCGCTTCGACCGAGTGCAGTGACGTCAGAAAGGGTAGAAGATGGGGGAGGTCGTCTCAGCTTGCGTTGGCAGGAGGTGGTTGTCCAGCTGTTGTAGTTGCAAGTCACGTCCCCCGACATTGTTGTCGACATTATTTATGTTTACGATATTGCAGTGCCGGCGTTATTCTGATGGAGATGCACTGCGGCGACCACAGCCGTAACTAAACACATCAGATGAATTCGCAATTGCGAATAATGACTACCAACAGCTGTAGAAGGGAATGACGTCAATGAAAATTAGTGCCAGACCGGGACTCGAACCCGGATTTCCCACTTATCGCGAGTGGTCGCCTCACCACTTGGCTATCAGTCCACGACTCATGGCCAGACCCAAACTTCCATACGTCGTCAACCATACGTCCACGACCTGTACTGTACATCCATTACGTGGTGTATTCCCGTACAGATCAGATGTTGTGCTTGAAAGTCACAAGCCCGGTATCAGCAGATAAATACGGTATTGCAGTGCCGGTGTTATTCTGATGACAGTTCACTGCGGCGACCACAGCTGTTACTAAATACACCAGATGAATTTGCAATTGCGAATAGTGACTACCATCAGGTGTGGAATGGAATGACGACACTGCAGCTAACAAGGAAAGAACACCATATATGGTATGTACACACAAAACCTACTAGAAAATAATTTTTTCATTGCAACAAATGTAAAAAATTATGACCAATTGCTATCATATATTAAATGCAAGATGCAAAAAGTGCTTACTAATGTTATTATACAATAATTTAATTTAAGGGAATTTCATTACTGGTTTTCTCAGTGCAAACAGTAGGACATGAGATGTCTGGTTTCATAAACGACACACTTCTGATAAGCTATATTGATAGATTAATTCCTGGCATTTTTCTGTCTGGAAGCAATTACTCAGAGGTAAATCTCAGAAATTAGGGAAAGCAGGAACAGATGCACAACGTTAACACAACTTCCATGTAAATAACAGTTATAAATATTTAATGGTAGGAGAAGGTTTTGTGTGGTGGTGTTTGAAATTGATATATGCTTCGCATTATGCTGTTTTATTAGCACTGTTTAATTACGTAATCAGAAAAACCAAGAGCTTAAAATTAGAATCAGATACACTATGTGATCAAAAGTATCAGGACGACTTACAAGTTCGTGCTGTCCTCCATCGGTAATGCTGGAATTCAATATGGTGTTGGCCCACCCTTACCCTTGATGACAGCTTCCACACTCGCAGGCATACGTTCAGTCAGGTGCTGGAAGGTTTCTTGGGGAATGGCAACCCATTCTTCACGGAGTGCTGCACAGAGGAGAGTATCACTGTCACTCAGTGAGGCCTGGCGCGAAGTTGGCGTTCCAGAACATCCCAAAGGTGTTCTATAGGGTTCAGGTCAGGACTCTGTGGAGGTCAGTCCATTACAGGGATGTTATTCTTGTGTAACCACTCTACCACAGGCCGTGCATTATGAACAGGTGCTCGATCATGTTGAAAAATGCAGTTGCCATCCCCGAATTGCTCTTCAACAGTGGCAATCAAGAAGGTACTTAAAACATCAATGTAGGCCTGTGCTGTGATAGTGCAAGTCCCCTCCGTGAAAGACACGACCACACCATACCACCGCCTCCGAATTTTACTGTTGGCACTACACACCCTGGCAGATGACGTTCACCGGGCATTTGCCTTACCCACACCCTGCCATCGGATCACCACATTTTGTACCGTGATTCGTCACTCCACACAAAGTTTTTCCACTGTTCAGTCGTCCAATGTTTAGAGTCCTTACATCAAGCGAGGCATCGTTTGGCATTTACCGGCAGAGATGTGTGGCTTATGAGCAGTCGCTCGACCATGAAATCCAGCTTTTCTCACATCCTGCCTAACTGTCATAGTAGTTGCAGTGGATCCTGATACAGTTTGGAACTCCTGTGTGATGGTCTGGATACATGTCTGCCTTCTACACATTACGACGCTCTTCAAGTGTCGGCAGTCTCGATCAGTTAACAGACGAGGTCGAGCTGTAGGCTTTTGTGCTGTATGTGTCCCTTCACGTTTCCACTTCTCTATCACATCGGAAACAGTGGACCTAGGGATGTTTAAGAGTGTGGAAATCTCGCGTACAGACGTAAGTGACACCCAATCACCTGACCACATTCGAAGTCAGTGAGTTCTGCAGAGCGCCCAATTCTGCTCTCTCACGATGTCTAATAACTACTGAGGTGGCTGATATGGGAGTACCTGGCAGTAGGTGGCAGCACCATGCATCTAATATGAAAAAAGGTATGTTTTTGTGGCTTTCTGGATACTTTTGATCATATAGTGTGTAAGAGGGCAATGTATGAGACTACTTGAATACAGGTATATTTGGTTATTTTCAGTTGAATAGTGTTAGAAGGTAGTAATTTTAGAACTATCAATCTTTAAATCAGTTTAAATTTTTCGAATTCATTCCACTGATAACCAATGGAAACATAATGAATCGTTTATTACACTATAATACAACCTAATGTACATTTTCACACACATTGGTAAACCTTTTAATCATACTTTCTGCAAGCCTCTCTTCATTTCTTTTATGAATATCTTCCTCATGCTTCAGTATTTTCTCATTAATATCTTTACTAAACTCGTATTTAGTCAGTGTACTTAATTAATAAGGTAAACTGGGAAAATTCCTGGAATCGCAGCTTCACATAATTTTGATCTATCTCTTGGGTACCGGTGCTCATTTCCTTGCAATTCTTGAAAATTGTTGCTATTAATATTCTCTTCTTCAAAATGTTTCGCATAAAGCATTCAGAATTGCTCCATGTACGCAAATATCTGGTGAGAAATCCACAAGTGGATATGCGTTTATTGTGTTCCACATTTCACGTCGTTTTTGTGAGACACATTGAAGGTGTCACGTTCATCTTTGGCACGCTAGTGTAAAAGTGGACGCAAAATCGAATAAGTTGCAAAATCTGTTTATTTTCTTATGCTATGTAATCCACATACACCTATTTGCATTGTCTTCCAGTAAAATCACGTGTGTTATATAAAATCGTTTTGAAAACTTCAGTACAAATAATTTGTCATTAAATTTAAACGTGTTTCTCGAGTTGATCAGAACTGATGCACGTGCCATGATATATTGCGGAGTACTAAATCGTAAATTGTAGACATAACATATGCTTTTCAGGAATGTAATATGTTTTGTAATATTATAGCTATGATTATATCTTGAACTGTAAATTTAATCTACGCTAATGTTTGTTCACAACCAACAGCTCCATAATTTCATTATATATTTATGTGAAAAAAGGCACACTTTGAGATGTTTCGGATGCTTAAAAAGATTTTCATAAATTACCATTGTTTTGCATAACCTATTTAGTAATAAATGTATGTTTGTGATTTATGGTAACATATTATGTCACATGAGTTCTAGTCTTTAATAGAAGTCTATTTTGTCTGCATTTATCGCAAATTAACGTTACTGTCGAATTTGCTTAGCGACCATGGCGTGAAAAAGGTTTTGGAGAAAAAGTAAAACTTATACCAAACTTTCTATTGTTGTAATAGGTATCTCATTTTTGGCTGTAAATCACTTTAGTTCCAAAAGTCTGTTGGTAATACCTGTAGAATATCAGGGCTCATAAATTAAAAAAGAAGCAGCAAGCTTAGTACAAAATTATTGGTTTGCAATTCTGTAAAATAATGGGGCAGGCGTAAGTTATCTGTTTACTGCACTGTAAAATATTTCACCAGACATAATGCAGTACCCCCCCCCCCCCCCCCCCCAGTGAACCATAGACCTTGCCGTTGGTGGGGAGGCTTGTGTGCCTCAGCGATACAGATAGTCGTACCGTAGGTGCAACCACAATGGAGGGGTATCTGTTCAGAGGCCAGACAAACGTATGATTCCTGAAGACGGGCAGCAGCCTTTTCAGTAGTTTCAGGGGCAACAGTATGGATGATTGACTGATCTGGCCTTGTAACACTAATCAAAACGGCCTTGCTGTGCTGGTACTGCGAACGGCTGAAAGCAAGGGGAAACTACGGGCGTAATTTTTCCCGAGGGCATGCAGCTTTACTGTATGGATAAATGATGATGGCGTCCTCTTGGGTAAAATATTCTGCAGGTAAAATAATCCCCCATTTGGATCTCCGGGCGGGGACTACTCAGGAGGACGTCGTTATCAGGAGAAAGAAAACTGGCGTTCTATGGATCGGAGTGTGGAATGTCAGATCCCTTAATCGGGCAGGTAGGTTAGAAAATTTAAAAAGGGAAATGGATAGGTTAAAGTTGGATATAGTAGGAATTAGTGAAGTTCGGTGGCAGGAGGAACAAGACTTTTGGTCAGGTGAATACAGGGTTATAAATACAAAATCAAATAGCGGTAATGGAGGAGTAGGTTTAATAATGAATAAAACAATAGGAATGCGGGTAAGCTACTACAAACAACACAGCGAACGCATTGTTGTGGCCAAGATAGACACGAAGCCCATGCCTACGACAGTAGTACAGGTCTATATGCCAACTAGCTCTGCAGATGACGAAGAAATTGAAGAAATGTATGATGAAATAATGGAAATTATTCAGATAGTGAAGGGAGACGAAAATTTAATAGTCATGGGTGACTGGAATTCGGTAGTAGGAAAAGGGAGAGAAGGAAACGTAGTAGGTGAATATGGATTGGGGGTAAGAAATGAAAGAGTAAGCTGCCTGGTGGACTTTTGCACAGAGCACAACTTAATCATAGCTAACACTTGGTTCAAGAACCATAAAAGAAGATTGTATACCTGGAAGAATCCTGGAGATACTAATAGGTATCAGATCGATTATATAATGGTAAGACAGAGATTTAGGAACCAGGTTTTAAATTGTAAGACATTTCCAGTGGCAGATGTGGACTCTGACCACAATCTATTGGTTATGACCTGTAGATTAAAACTGAAGAAACTGCAAAAAGGTGGGAATTTAAGGAGATGGAAGAGGTTGTACAGAGTTTCAGGGAGAGCATAAGGGAACAATTCACAAGAATGGGGGAAAGGTTGGTTGGTTGGTTTTGGGGAAGGAGACCAGACAGCGTGGTCATCGGTCTCATCGGATTAGGGAAGGATGGGGAAGGAAGTCGGCCGTGCCCTTTCAGAGGAACCATCCCGGCATTTGCCTGGAGTGATTTAGGGAAATCACGGAAAACCTAAATCAGGATGGCCGGACGCGGGATTGAACCGTCGTCCTCCCGAATGCGAGTCCAGTGTCTAACCACTGCGCCACCTCGCTCGCTAAATGGGGGAAAGAAATACAGTAGAAGAAGAATGGGTAGCTTTGAGGGATGAAGTAGTGAAGGCAGCAGAGGATCAAGTAGGTAAAAAGACGAGGGCTGGTAGAAATCCTTGGGTGACAGAAGATATATTTAATTTAATTGACGAAAAGAGAAAATATAAAAATGCAGTAAATGAAGCAGGCAAAAAGGAATACAAACGTCTCAATAACGAGATCGACAGGAAGTGCAAAATGGCTAAGCAGTCATGGCTAGAGGACAAATGTAAGGATGCAGAGGCTTATCTCACTAGGGATAAGATAGATACTGCCTACAGGAAAATTAAAGAGACCTTTGGAGAAAAGAGAACGATTTGTATGAATATCAAGAGCTCAGATGGGAACCCAGTTCTAAGCAAAGAAGGGAAAGCAGAAATGTGGAAGGAATATATAGAGGGTCTATACAAGGGCGATGTACTTGAGGGCAATGTTATAGAAATGGAAGAGGATGTAGATGAAGATGAAATGGTAGATATGATACTGCGTGAAGAGTTTGATAGAGCACTGAAATACCTAAGTCGAAACAAGGTCCCAGGTGTAGACAACATTCCATCAGAACTACTGACAGCCTCAGGAGAGCCACCTCTGACAAAACTCTACCATCTGGTGAGCAAAATGTATGAGACAGGCGAAATACCCTCAGACTTCAAGAAGAATATAATAATTCCAATTGCAAAGAAAGCAGGCGTTGACAGATGTGAAAATTACCGAACTATCAGTTTAATACGTCACGGCTGCAAAATACTAACGCGAATTCTTTACAGACGAATGGACAAACTGGTAGAAGCCGACCTTGGGGAAGATCAATTTGGATTCCGTAGAAATATGGGAACACGTGAGGCAATGCTGACCCTACGACTTATTTTAGAAGCTAGATTAAGAAAAGGCAAACCTACGTTTCTAGCATTTGTAGACTTAGAGAAAGCTTTTGACTATGTTGACTGGAATACTCTCTTTCAAATTCTAAAGGTGGCAGGGGTAAAATACAGGGAGCGTAAGGCTATTTACAATTTGTACAGAAACCAGATGGCAGTTATAAGAGTCGAGGCACATGAAAGGGAAGCAGTGGTTGGTAAGGGAGTGAGACAGGGTTGTAGCCTGTCCCCGATGTTATTCAATCTCTATATTGAGCAAGCAGTGAAGGAAACAAAAGAAAAGTTCGGAGTAGGTATTCAAATCCATGGAGAAGAAATAAAAACTTTGAGGTTTGCCGATGACATTGTAATTCTGTCGGAGACAGCAAAGGACTTGGAAGAGCAGTTGAACGGAATGGACAGTGTCTTGAAAGGAGGATATAAGATGAACATCAACAAAAGCAAAACGAGGATAATGGAATGTGGTCGAATTAAGTCGGGTGATGTTGAGGGTATTAGATTAACATCGAGTATAGATTTAAGTGTCAGGAAGTCGTTTCTGAAAGTATTTGTATGGAGTGTAGCCATGTATGGAAGTGAACATGGACGATAAATAGTTTAGACAAGAAGAGAATAGAAGCTTTAGAAATGTGGTGCTACAGAAAAATGCTGAAGATTAGATGGGTAGATCACATAACTAATGAGGAGGTACTGAATAGGATTGGGAAGAAGAGGAGTTTGTGGCACAACTTGACTAGAAGGACATGTTCTGAGGCATCAAGGGATCACCAACTTAGTATTGGAGGGCAGCGTGGAGGGTAAAAATCGTAGAGGGAGACCAAGAGATGAATACACTAAGCAGATTCAGAGGGATGTAGGCTGCAGTACGTACTGGGAGATGAAGAAGCTTGCACAGGATAGAGTAGTGTGGAGAGCTGCATCAAACCAGTCTCAGGACTGAAGACCACCACAACAACAACAAATGCAGTCCCACTGTGGTTGCTGTTGTAGGGTAGGGGATGAGTTGGTTGGTATTCACATCAGGTAGATATCCAGATAATGATAGTTGTAGGAAACCCTGAAGTATCTGTGTAAGATCCAAAGAAATGCTCCCTGCAGGTGAGAGTATTAAAATCCTAGTGGTTAACCGCTGAAACATCCGCAACGAAGTGCCATAGTGTTAAGCGCTCCTAAAACGCAGTGAAGCTTATATAATTCCAGGCGCAGAAAGCTGGTTAAAACCTAAAGCTGACAGACGTGATATATTTGGGGAGAATTTAAGGATGTACCAAAAGGATAGAGAAATGGTACATGAAAGTAATGTATTTGTCACAGCAGACAAGAAACTCAAACCCACTGAGATAGAAACTGAGGCTCCATTTGAGATTGTTTGGCCAAGACATTGTATCAACTGTGGTCACAAAATTATAATAGGATCCTTCTGTCGTCCATCAGACTCATTTCCTGATGTAATCTAAAACCTCCTCAGTTCACTTGTATGTAAGTGGCCTAACCATAGTGTAATCATTAGCCGGCCGGGGTGGCACTACAATCTGGCACCGCGTGACCGCTACGGTCGCAGGTTCGAATCCTGCCTTGGGCATGGATGTGTGTGATGTCCTTAGGTTAGTTAGGTTTAAGTAGTTCTAAGTTCTAGGGAACTGATGACCATAGCAGTTAAGTCCTATAGTGCTGAGAGCCATTTTTGTAATCATTAGAGGAGACTTCAATCATTCAACAGTCAGGTGGGATAATTATAGTTTTGTTAATGATGGGCAGGATAAGACATTCTTTAAAACATTACTAATTGCCTTTCTGAAAACTTCCCAGAACACATAGTTTGGAACATTTATGATGGAGATATATTAGATCAAATGGCAACAAACAGACTTGACGTTTTTGAGGAAGTCCCTCAAACAAAAAACTGTGGCAAGTAATTGAAAGAAAGCAAGGGTCACATAAGTCTACAAGAAGGGTAGCAGAAGTGATCCACAAATCTAGGTTTCCCAAGGAAATATGTTGGGTCCCTTGCTGTTCATGTTGAATATTAATGACCTTGTGGACAATATTAATAGTAACCTCAGACTTTTCGCAATGAATTAAGCTACACAAATATTCAATTAGACCATGATAATATTTCAATTTGGTGTAAGGATTCGCAACTTGCTTTAAATGTTCAGAATTGTAAAATTGTGCACTTTACAAAACAAAAAAATTGTATCCTATGAATGCATCAGTGAGTCACAGTCATAATTGTGTAAGTAGGCTGTTTATGTTTTCTTATTGGCAACGTTACGTAGCGCTCTGTATGAAAATCACCTGGCTGTGCTGTGTGCAGTCTGTGGCTAGTTTGCATTGTTGTCTGCCATTGTAGTGTTGGGCAGCTGGATGCGAACAGCGCGTAGCGTTGCGCAGTTGGAGGTGAGCCGCCAGCAGTGGTGGATGTGGGGAGAGAGATGGCGGAGTTTTGAAATTTGTAAGACTGGATGTCAATTATGACTATTAAACTAAATACATTGTTTGTTCTCTATCAAAATCTTTCATTTGCTAACTACGCCTATCAGTAGTTAGTGCCTTCAGTAGTTTGAATCTTTTATTTAGCTGGCAGTAGTGGCGCTCGCTGTATTGCAGTAGTTCGAGTAACGAAGATTTTTGTGAGGTAAGCGATTTGTGAAACGCATAGGTTAATGTTAGTCAGGGCCATTTTTTTGTAGGGATTTTTGAAAGTCAGATTGTGTTGCGCTAAAAATATTGTGTCAGTTTAAGCACAGTCGTATATAAATTAGTAAAAAGGGGACGTTTCATATGTCGACCCTTAGCTTAGGATACCTCACTGGAATCTTCTGATTTTTTTCTTGTAGTTTGTGTAATTAGTGTAGCTATTGTTTATTGCTAGCGAGTAATTATAGAGAGAATTTACTTTGTAGTTGCAGTCTTTCATTGTTGTACAGTAAAACAGGTGTGGCACGCATGTAGATTTGCACCAAGTATTTCGCAGTTGCAATTAACTAGATATTATTTTCAATGCTATGTTAATATGTTTTGTTAGTCTGCTCTTCAAATTGTGCTTTTCTGTGTTATCGTCTGAAATATTGTGACAATTATGGCGTGTGAAAAACGTAATACTAGGCTCCAAAGTAAACTGAGAAATGACAGTGAAGACGAGAGCAGTGTGTTAGCGCAACCGTGTAATGAATTAACTAATGTTCAACATAGTAATTTGGTAATTGTGCATAGGGAAATGGAGCGGGCGGCAAATAATGGTGTAGACAGTGAAACAGGTAGTGAACAGGGAAGCATTGTCGATAGATCGGTCGGCAACAGCTCGCCTCAGGAATCCGAAATGACAGAACACAATATTGCAAATACTGTAGACTTAGGTTTTGGGTCCTCACCGTTTTCTCAAATGAGTCAAGACACATTTTCTGCTTGTGAAAATGTGAATGTTGCCGGTGAAAATGCACTGCCAAAAAGCACTGAGGAACATGTTTCAGACACCAGTGCATTGTTATTACAATTAATGCAACAAATGGGCCAAACCTTGAAAAGTTAGACACAATGGAACAAAATCAGAGACAAATGGGACAAAGGCTTCAAAAGTTAGACACAATGGAACAAAATCTTAAAAAGTTAGACACAGTGGAACAAAATCTTAAAAAGTTAGACACAATGGAACAAAATCTTCAAAAGTTAGACACCACGCTTGAACAAACACGTGAAGATTTAACTACTGAGTTACATAACATCGAATCGAAATATCAAAAGTCTGTAATGACGTAAAAACACAAATTTGTGAGCATTTCCAACCTATTTTTTCGCGTCATGAAAATGCATTACAGAATCATGAAGCAGCCATAAAAGAACTGCAAACTATTGTTCATGAAAATCACGACACCTTGCAAGCTAAAATTGACTCAGTTGCATCTACCGATTCGGTTACGCAACTTGCAAAAACTCAAGAAAACTTTAAGGATACGATTTCAACACAAATGGACACTCTGAAACTTGGTTCAGAAAAACACACTGAGGAAATAAGTACACTATCGGAGAAAGTAGCAGAACTTTCGGATCAGTTCACTAACTTATATGCAAAGGTAGATGATGATCTGAATGACACAAGACCTGTAGCCATCGCTGACGCAGAAGAGTATGAACAAATTAAGAAATTCAAAGAAAATAAGAATCAAATTAATACGCAATACAAAAGAGAAATCCGGGAAGTACAAGATCAGTTGGCACAAGTAATACAAAAATTTCATATTTCAGAGGACACTTGCGCTCCAACACGGGAAGAGGAACTTAGAAATACGGAAAAGCCACAAAATAATAACACAGGGCATTTCGGAAATTATGAAAGAAATTGGCAAGATGCACCGAATTTTGTGATGGAACCGCCGAAACGACGTAACAATGACCGATATGCGACTCACCGACATGATGATTTTGACTATAAGCTGTTCATTACTACACGTAAATTCAAAACGTTTAAGAATTCTGCCAACGACATTCATCCACAAGCGTGCCTCCATCAATTCTCTCATTGTTTTCCTCCCAACTGGTCATTGGAGCACAGGTTAAAATTTATGTGTGGCTACTTGGAGAATGAACCAGCTGTAAGAATGCGATCGGTCATTCACGATTGTCACAGTGAAGGAGATTTTTATCATGCCTTCCTCTCAGCATATTGGTCTCAAGCTACACAAGACCGAGTAAAACATAGCATCATAATGATGAAACATTTCGAACAATCTGAATTTTCCAGTCTTGTGAAATATTTTGAAGACATGTTACACAAGAATCAGTACCTGTCAAACCCATACAGCCCCTCAGAACTCATCCGCATTTGCTTAATCAAACTACCTGAACATTTACGACATATTATTTTAGCAGGACGTTGCAAAGATGACATTGAAGCTTTTCAGGGACTGTTACAAGAATTGGAAATTGACACTTAACAATCGCGGAACGCGGAAACAGGAGCACAACAATTATAGGTCACATCCGTCGCAATTCCGCGATGAAAGAAATAATAACTGGACACGACGAGGCTATTCTCACAACACAAATCGTGACCAAAACAGACACCACCCGTATGACAACCACTGGTAGAGTAATAGTTACAGAGAAAGTTCGCATTTTCGTAGTAATGAATATCACAGAGACAATCATAGAAACAGACAATATGGTAACCAGAACTATTATTATCAAGGGAGACAGAATAATTTCAGACGCAACAGTTCAGCGCGCAGTTACGATTCAGGGAGAAATTCTCCACCACGTGACCGACAAGAAAGAAACTGTGGCATCTACCGACATGACGACAGACGATATAATCATAACGACAGACCTGAATTTTATCAGAACTGGCGGGATTCAAACAGAGCAGGGCACTCTCGACAAGGTGAATTTGTAGAAGTTAGGTCTCCTAATCCTAATAACGATGCGCGCCAACAAAGAGACAGACAATGACTCGCACAGCAAGCAGCCGCGTGCGCCAGCTGGCTCAGAGAAAAATAACATAGATGCTAACCTTGAGAAAAATTCCAGTATTCTTTACCGACATATACCACACGATGATTCCGTTGAAGCTGGAGCTCTGCATAGTAGTAAGAGTAAAGGCTTGAACCACATTTCACATGTAAAACCGTTTATTGAAAGATAATCTGCTTTTTAACTTTGTCTTTGCCATATAACTTTTCACTTTACTTTACTAGTAGGCTTTGTCAGACTTAGAATCTGTTAATATGCAACAATGTTTGAAGTTAAATATCCAGTCAAGAACCAAGAGAACTTATTTCAACAGAAATTATGAATGCATTGTTATAGTGAACAGACGACACAATGTTGTTATTTGTACATTCTTGCTTGTTAGTTGCACGACTATTAGGCTCACATACTTAGAACATTTACCAGTACTGCTAATGAGATTTTAATGCAACATTTTGGTTTACTTGAAATTTTGTGTATCATGAGGTAAGTACACTGAATTCTGCAGAACTTAGCTTTCGGAGGACGATAACTACGACACTTCCACAGAGATTATGTTGCAACAAGATGCACAGTTTAGCGCTACAGTACACGTATTTGAGTGATTAATTTTATACTTAAAACATTTATTTTTAAAGATTTTTGAATTACAAAGAAAGTTTTCCGTGATACATTTCATTCCATTGCTGTAATCTGTAACACCTGAGGGTATAATTACATTAATCCTCAGGGGGGTACACGCTTACTTTGTGTACCATGTGTTTGGCAAGCACAAGGATCCCTAGCTAATACGGTATTTGCTTATACAACTTTACACATTGGTACCATATTTCTCTAACACACAAATTACACAGCTATCTGATCATTTAACTGAGAGATAAACTTTTTTTTACTACATCACAGACACATGTTTACGCAATTACACAGTTGGGTAACTTCACACTTTGAAATTGTATTTTGTCTGTACTTTGTGAACTGTTCATATTTTTTCAGAACCATTGTGATACTATGAGAGCTTTGAATGATGTATTTGGTAAGGGAGCATGATTGTAAAGTACGTTTGAGGTAGATGACACTATTGAAATGAGCAGAGAATTTTCTTTAGGTTTTGAAATTATTGCAGAAAGCTACGACGTTTTTGAGATTTGACTGAGGTGTTACGATGTTTTTATTACAACGATGATGTGTATTGTGCTGCTGAGGTATGTTTATGATCAATAAGCTGATGCTATATGAGTTATTTGATTATGCTACGTCTCTTATGATGAAATATTGAAGAAGTGTCGACGAATATGTATATGTATAATAAGGTAAGGAATAATGAGTAGTGGTTAGGGACTCTGATTTGTGGAAAAGGATGTTGGAAACCAAGAATCGTACTTTAAGAGTTATGAAATGTGTGTAAATGCGTGAATGTATCACAATGCAGGCGAAAATTTTTTGGACACTGTTATATTTAAAGGATTTTATTTTCTACACATTTGTAACGCAAATTCTCAACCTGTGAAAATATTTTTATATGAGACTGTCACTGTAGCGGAAACTGCTGTTGTAAATATTTCAGTTAGAAAGGTAAGTGACCTTGATGTAAAGCGTTTTGGATGCCCAGCTGAGAGGTAGTCGTCTGACAAAAGAAAGCCATTAGATGGAGAGAAAAAAAGGCCATTATCCTCGCTATTGACATTCCTTTGTAGAAAGCATCGCAAATACGACACGCTCATTACTTGGAAAGATACTTACATCTGCACACCTGATTATGACAAGCGTCTTTCTACGAGAATTGAGAGAATTTTTACTGCCTTATGAAATGCCATATGGCTAATGAATGATGTTTCATGCCTTCCTTTGTACATATTTGCTCATTTTCTTTAGTATCTAGTTTCTAGCTGCACTGCAGCATTGGTTAAAATAAAATTTAATAGATGTACTAATATAGTTATTTTATTCCTACAGATCCAGTCAATAAGAAATTTATGATCTACTTCCAAGAAAACGAGGGCATATAAATAGACATTTCCCTTCACAGGAATTGCATAAATAATTTTTTTACGATTTGGTAACTTATCTGCTAGTGTAAGTTCTCGTGATGCATCACTCTAGTGTTAAGATGTGACATAGGTATTAGACATGACCATCTTTAGTGTAATATTTTTTTTTGCTTGAGCGTTGTCATGTTTAGATATAAGTTATTACATTTGCTGCTGCTGTTTGCCAGGCATAGTGCTACTAAATTTCGCTTTGTATTACTCTGTTAAGCTAGTTTTACTACTAATTTATTTTTCTTGTTGCTGCACATTGGCTCATATTAGTTGTAATGTTGCATTGCTTGCTAATTTAGATTTACTGTAGCTTGCTTTGCCAATTATTTTTTTGTCATTGCTGTTTATGTTATTTGTTTTGTGTTGCTGCATTGCCTTGTCCCTTAGTTTATGCATCTGAGCTCAGTAGATTTAAGTTAGCTTAAGAGGGGGTGGACTATATAATAAACTAACTATGATGAATTGGAAGAAATGCATTGAGAAGTTTTACGAAAAAAGCACAGAAAGCAGGTATAGATAGGACATTTTGGAAATAATGAAGAACGAAGGGGGATCTCCGAGAAGTAAAGAAAGTTTGCAAAATACTGCAGTAAAACAAACCCTGACCTTTCCTTGTGTTATCCCACTATGTGTTTGTGTACCCTTGGTTATTTGTGTTCTTCCTGTCTTTATGTGTTTATCTGATGAGAGTTACATTGTAGAATTTTTCTGATAATATGTTATTTCTTTTGTAAAGATGTTTAGACATTATTTATTCTGTTCTGTTTTAGTGCTCATGTGTAAAGTTGATGTTTCGAAAGTTATTCTGATCTTTTATGTATGTACTCATGTCATAATTCCTGTAACACTGATGTATATGTTATTTCGATTCTTTTGTAAAGCCTGTACTACATATGTTATCTGTATTGTTATGTTGTTTAATGATGTATTTTGTACCTTTGTAATTGTATTCTTATGTTATAAAATTGTAATTGACACCAGTTCATCATATTATTAACTTGTAAGTTCCATTTCACTGCACACGTTTCTGTTGGTCATAGTATATGGACAATATGTGAGAAGTAGGGACTGTTAGTGTTTGCACGTGTGTTAATAATTCAGCAAGGGACTGGATAACAGCATTGCTGGTTCTAAGGACAATTCCAAAACTTTGTGAGTGCACAAGTGGTGGTTATGGACTTGCTATATTCTCCGCAAGACTCTTCGATGGTGATTGTGCACCTGCACAGTCGCAACAGATGGCTGCTGGCCGTCTCTACAAGGACTGCAGTGGGTCTGCACCTTTCATGACCCACCAATACCATTATCTCTACAAGGACTACAATGGGTCTACACCTTTGCTGACTCACCAGTACCATTATTTCTACAAGGACTGCAGTGGGTCTGCACCTCTGGCGGCCCACCAATACCGTAATCTCTACCAGGACTACAGTGGGTCTGCTCTGTGATGACCTACCTACCAATACTCTTCAAAATTTCGACTGACTCTGCTGTGGGTTTGCTCTGTTGTGGACTAATACCTGTCTGCATGTCAAGAGTCAGCACTGTCTTTCCGTTGGAAGGACAACACAACTTCTTCAAGATTGCATGGAAATCCACTACTTCTGTGTGCATTTTCTTTTACTGCTCAGACTTTGAGAAAAACACTGCAATGTTACTGTGATGAATGATCAGGACTGTCTTTATGGACTGTGAGAAAATTTTAGCTTTTGACCAACATTGTATCATTAAGTGTGTGCCTTTGATTTCTTTGTTATTGTAATTATGAAAAATTTTATCAAATCATTATTGGCCACTGCCCAAAACAATTTGTAAAATTTTTTGTGGGGAGCATGGGGGCTATGTAAGTAGGCTGTTTATACTTTCTTATTGGCAACGTTACGTAGCGCTCTGTATGAAAATCACTGGCTGTGCTGTGTGCAGTCTGTGGCTAGTTTGCATTGTTGTCTGCCATTATAGTGTTGGGCAGCTGGATGTGAACAGCGTGTAGCGTTGCGCAGTTGGAGGTGAGCCGCCAGCAGTGGTGGATGTGGGGAGAGAGATGGCGGAGTTTTGAAATTTGTAAGACTGGATGTCAATTATGACTATTAAGGTAAATACATTGTTTGTTCTCTATCAAAATCTTTCATTTGCTAACCACGCCTATCAGTAGTTAGTGCCTTCAGTAGTTTGAATCTTTTATTTAGCTGACAGTAGTGGCGCTCGCTGTATTGCAGTAGTTCGAGTAACGAAGATTTTTGTGAGGTAAGCGATTTGTGAAATGCATAGGTTAATGTTAGTCAGGGCCATTTTTTTGTAGGGATTTTTGAAAGTCAGATTGTGTTGCGCTAAAAATATTGTGTCAGTTTAAGCACAGTCGTATATAAATTAGTAAAAAGGGGACATTTCAATTGGAAAACTCATATTAAAACCTGGGTGTAACACTTATTAGTGATATGGACTGGGACAATCACATAGGCTCAGCCATGGGCAAAGCAAGTAGTAAACTTCGATATATTGGTAGAATACCAGGGAAATACAATCAGTGTACAAGCTTACAACTCACTTGTGCAACTCACCTTATAAGTGTGTGGGACCAGTACCAAATAGAACAGGGGATATTGGAGGTATACATGAAGGGGCAGTATAAATGGGCACAGGCTTGATTGATCCATTGAACAGTGTCACAAAGATGGTGAAAGGACTGGTGGACACTTGAAGATAGACGGAAATTATCCTGAGAAAGTCTACTAACAAAGTTTCAAGAACAGGCTTTAAATGATGGCTCTACTGTGAGGACAAGACTGGATTAATTATGAAACGCACAAGGACAGCTAAACAATCGTTCTTCCCACACTCCATATATGAATGGAGTGGAAAAAAGTCCTAATAACTGGCACAATGGTGTTTCCCCTCTACCATTTAATTCACTGTGGTTCGTGGAGTGTAGATGCGGATGTAGATGTGTAGCTCTCTACCACTGATATGACAACTTCTTGCACATCCTGGGATAATAGATGTGCCTGGCATCTGGAAAATGTTATTTAATCCACATGTATTGTAAAAATGAATGTATTTATGTCTGTATGTATGCTCGTATATATGTATGTTCTACATCTCCTTCTAAACTACTGGAATGATTTCACACAAGATTGCTACCCATATCCCTTATTGTCAGGCAACAATTGCGAAGGAGTAAGACCCACATCATAATTTAGGAGATATGACATAAACATTGAATTCATGAAAAACTACTGCATCATACATGACACCTAACTTTATTACTTCTGTGCTATTAACCCTATTCCTATATCCCTTATTGTCAGGCAACAATTGCGAAGGAGTAAGACCCACATATCATAGTTTAGGAGATATGACATAAACAATGAATTCATGAAAAACTACTGCATCATGCATGACACCTAACTTTATTACTTCTGTGCTATTAACCCTATTCCAATAAAATTCGCAGATAGTATCAACATATACCAGTAAATGCATCTACAAAATTTTATCGTGGTACCCGATATATTTCAAGGGATATGACATCACAAACACTGACCTGCATGAAAATTTGCCTCATCATGCATGATGTTGAAATTTATTACATCTTTGCTGATAACTCTATTCGCAACATATTTCGTAGGAAGTATCCACAGATGCTGCTGAGTGTACCTACCCAAATATAGGATTGTATGACATATAGTTCAAGAGATATGATGTCATAAACACTGAAAAAAATGCCACCTCATGCATGACATATTAATTTATTTGCATCCAATTTCCTAGCCACTAACCAAAGGAGACAGACCCACACAGGGGGAGGAGGAGGTGTATAGAGAGAGGGGGAGGAGGAAATGAACAGAGAAAGGAAAAATGATGAGATGGTCAGAGTGAGGGAGAAGTGGAGCTGGACAGAAAGAGGGGAGAGGAGGATATGGACAGAGAGAGTTAGGAGGCGGAGATGGACAGAGAGAGGGAGGATGGATAGAGGGGGAAAGGGAAAATGAAGTGACAGGATTGGAATACATAATCTGGGCAATATGGCTGCTCAGCTAGTTGATAGTAATGTATATTTACCATAAATAACACAAAACTTTTTACATTTGTGCAATTTATTATGTATCTTCACACTCTTACGTGATCTTTAAATATTGTTCCTGTAATACCAAATCAGTTAGAAAACTCGCCTTTATGTACATGCCAGCAGTCTTTCAACAACCAGTGGAAACATTTTTCCAAATGCATGTCTCACAACAATTGAAGTCAGAAAGTAAACAATTTGTATTTCCATTAACACTGCATCGGCAGTAAGCTGCTTTTACAGTGTTGCTACTTATCATACCTCTCATTTGTGTAAAGTCAACTGTGATATTACATCACATCTGAAACTTCCCTCCAAGCAGATATATCGCCAAAATCATATCAAGTACCACAATAATCTTCAGTGAATCATGAAGTCAATGATACACAATTGGTAGTCTTACAAGAAGTCGAAATTTAGTCTCAGCATTAGGAAAATAGAGATAGTAGTAACTGAATTTGTAGCAGGGAAAAAGAAACATAAGGTGAATGTTATTGATAAAGTTCCTAAGATGAATTCTATTCACTGCAGGTGAGTGTAAATTAGAAAGCATTTGTCACAAACATTCTATGACATGAATTATGGAAATGGCCTATTTGTTCAATTAAAATGCACATGAAATTCGAAAACGGAGTAGCCAATATCAAAAGGACAGGAAAAATGTCAAGATAAACTAGTCTACTTATCATATCAAAAAATGAGGCAGAAATTAAGAGAATTGCGTCACTTTCACACTTCACTGCAGTTGTGGTGACTTGGTATCATCTATTATGCAATTTCTATGAACTGATCTATGTCAACAGTGATCATACACCTATTCATAGTATCCGTCATATAATCTCTGCATTGAAAGTGTGTTTGAGGCAACTACTATAATTTTAAGAGACATCGTAATTGCTATTAATTACACATACTTACTCACATGATACTATTTGTTTTGTTTCAGTAATAATCCAAGAAGAAGCTTATTATGTTTGGATAATGTCTCGAAAATGTAGAGACAAATCTGTAGAAATATGACTTTAATACTGCTTATCTATCAGACTATGAACGAAAATGTGTCAGTTACAGACAAACTCAGAGACGTTTCTGAAAATCCCACACACATAAATATTCTCTTTAAATATGTGAATTTTTTTGTTTAGTTCTTTCGTTGGTGTTGAAGAACAGATGGTAGGTCTTAATTAAATCCATAGCCATCTTCTTGGTGAATGAAATAAATATTTTACTTTAATTGACATATAGTATTATTAGAGATTAAGTAGAAATATTTACAGATCACAGATATGTAAGATAAAGGCAGACTCACGCTTGCCAAAATGAAATGTTGTGTCACATCACACTCCACAATGCATTTCAAATGGCAACATTCACCCAAGTCATCAAATGGACAGAACATTACATAATATCACGTCACCATCAAGGTTTCTTGGGAAGGAAGTTTTACGTCGACGTTGGTGGAGGGAAGTGTGTCATCGTCTGCTAACATCGGAAATCAGTGTATTTTCGAAACTTGGACTCATGTTAAGCATAGTGGATTTTGTGTCTTTGTAATCATATTTTTTTATTGTTTTGTTTTGTTTTTCTGACAGGTTGTGAATGTTCCATGGCTATTCAAATGTTGTTTCAACAATACGTTTATCAAACTAATTTGTTGATATTCTGTTGACTGACCTGAGCAATGCATTTGGCTCTATGAGTCATAAGAATCTAATAAATAAACCACACAATTGTTGCATTACAGTGACATAACTTTCTCTTATGGAATCTTAGCTTAGTAATGGAAAAATAAGAAAAGCTTTAATAATTTGAGTACTAGACTTCTGAAAATTTCAGTGGATATCCCCCAATATTCTTCTCTTGAATATTTATCATTTAAAATTCGTGTGAATATCTATTATCATGCCATATAAATCCTTTCTTTGTGCTGATGATATTATATTCACTATCACTAGCAATGACTTACAACTCTGATGAGCAGAGGCAGTCTTAGAACATCCAGTACTTTTTAAAAAGCTGATGAGTGAGGTACAGATCATTATAAAATTGTAAATGTAATTGGTGATCCATACAGTTAAGACACAGACTGTGTATTCAATGAACTACTGGGTGAACACTTAAGACTTTAAGGCGAAATTCAGTCAGCACATAGACTCTGTAGATTATGAGCTATATATTTACTAAACAAACTCTGTGTTTGTGTGAATAAGAACACTTTGTAAAAGTCTTTTTATGGATGTTGTCATAGTCATCATACTTACTACCTATATGGACCAGCTTATCCCAAGAAAAAGTATTATTTTTGTGGTAAAAAAGAATCTCAAGTGCATGGAAGAAATAGATGGCACTGATGGAATTAATTACAACAGTTACCTCATTACTGATATTGAGCAGCCTACTTTACATAACAGAAAACAAAGTTAACAAATTACAGCTGTCAATTTATATGAACATTACATGTTGTTGTTGTTGTTGTGGTCTTCAGTACAGAGACTGGCTTGATGCAGCTCTCTATGCTACTCTATCCTGTGCAGGCCTCTTCATCTCTGAATAACTACTTCAACTTACCTTTGAATCTGCTTAGCGTATTTATCTCTTGGTCTCACTCTACGATTTTTATGCTCCTCGCTTCCCACCAGTATTAAATTGGTGAGCCCTTGATGGCTCAGAACGTATCCTACCACCTGATCTCTTCTTATTGTCAAGTTGTGCCACAAATTCCTCTTCTCCCCAATTCTGTTAATACCTTCTCATTAATTAAATGATCTACCCATATATTCTTGAGCATTCTTCTGTAGCACTACATTTCAAAAGCTTCTATTCTCATCTTGTCTAAACTGTTTATCATGCATGTTTCACTTCCATACATGGCTACAGCCCATGCAAATGCTTTCAGAAAAGACTTCATGGCACTTACATCTATACTCGACGTTAACAAATTTCTTTTCGTCAGAAACACTTTTCTTTGCCATAGCCAGTCTACATTTTACATCCTCTCTACTCTGACTGTGATCAACTATTTTGCTCCCCAAATAACAAAACTCATTTACTACTGTAAGTGTCTCATTTCCTAATCTAATTCTCTCAGCATCACCAGACTTAATTTGACTATATTCCATTATCCTCGTTTTGCTTTTGTTGATGTTCATCTTATATCCCCCTTTCAAGGCACTATCCATTCCGTTCAGCTGCTCTACCAGTTCCTTTGCTGTCTCTGACAGACCTACAATGTCATGGGCAAACCTCAAAGACTTTATTCCTTCTCCATGGATTTTAATTCTTACTCCGAATTTTTCTTTTGTTTCCTGTACTGCTTGCTCAATATACAGATTGAATAACATTGGGAATAGGCTACAACTCTGTCTCACTCTCTTCTCAACCATTTCTTCCCTCTCATGTCCCTCGACTTTTATGTCTGCCATCTGGTTTCTGTACAGATTGTAAGTAGTCGCCAATCCTTGTATTTTACCCCTGCCACCTTCAAAATTTCAAAGAGTATTCCAGTCAACTTTGTCAAAAGCTTTCTCTAAGTCTACAAATGTTAGAAACGTGGGTTTGCCTTTCCTTAATCTATCTTCTAAGATAAGTCTTGGGGTGAGTATTGCCTCACGTGTTCCTACATTTCTATGGAATCCAAACTGATATTCCCCCAGGTCGGCTTCTATCAGTTTTTCCATTCGTCCCTAAAGTATTCGCGTCAGTATATTGCAGCCTTGACTTATTAAACTGATAGTTCGGTAATTTTCACACCTGTCAACACCTGCTTTGTATGAGAATGGAATTATTACATTCTTCTTGAAGTCTGAGTGTATTTCGCCTGCCTCATACATCTTGCTCACCAGATGGTAGAGTTTTGTTAGGCCTGACTCTCCCAAAGCTGTCAGTAGTTCTAATGGAATGTTGTCTACTCCCAGGGCCTTGTTTAGACTTAGATCTTCCAGTGCTCTGTCAAATTCTTCATGCATTTCGTCTTCATCTACGTCCTCTTCCATTTCCATAATATTGTCCTCGAGAACATCGCCCTTGTATAGACCCTCCATTCACACCTTACACCTTTCTGCTTTCCCTGCTTTGCTTAGGATGGGTTTTCCATCTGAGCTGTTGATATTCATACAGTTGGTTTTCTTTTCTCCAAAGGTCTCTTTAATTTTCCTGTAGACAGTATCTATCTTACCCTTGGTGATACATCCTTCTACATCCTTACATTTGTCCTCTAGCTATCCCTGCTTAGCAATTTTGCATTTCCTGTCGATCTCATGTTTGAGACATTTGTATTCCTTTTCGCCTGCTTCATTTACAGCATTTTTATATTTTCTCTTTTCGTCAATTAAATTCAATATCTCTTCTGTTACCCAGGGCTTTCTACTAGCTCTCTTCTCTTTACCTACTTGATTCTCCTCTGTCTTCACTATTTCATCACTCAAAGCTCCCCATTTTTCTTCTACTGTATTTCTTTACCCTGTTTTTGTCAATCGATCCTTAATACTCTCTCTGAAACTCTCTGCTTCTTTCAGTTTATCCAGGTCCCATCTTCTTAAAATCCTACCTTTTTGCAGTTTCTTCGGTTTCAATCTAGAGTTCATAACCAATAAATTGTGGCTAGAGTCCGGAACTGCCCCTGGAAATTCTTACAATTTATAACCTGGTTCCTAAATCTCTGTGTTACTATTATATTATAATATATCTGAATCCTTACAGTGCCTCCAGGCCTCTTCCATGACTACAACCTTCTTTCATGGTTCTTAAACAAAGAGTTAGCTATGATTAAGTTTTGGTCTGCGCAAAATTCTACCAGGTGGCTTCCCCTTCATTATTTACCCCCAGTCCATATTCAACTACTACTTTTCCTTCTCTTCGTTCTCCAGTCCCCCATTACTACTAAACTGTCATCCCCCTTAACTATCTGAATAACTTCTTTCATCGGATCATACATTTCTTCAATCTCTCCATCATCTGTGGAGTAGTTTGCGTATAAACTTGCACTACTGTGGATGGCGAGGGCTTCGTGTCTATATTGACTACAATAATCTATGCCATTTGTAGTAGTTTATCTGCATTCCTATTTTTTATTCATTATTAAACCCAATCCTGCATTACTGTTATTTGATTTTGCATTTATAACACTGCACTCACCTGACCATAAGTCTTATTCCTTCAGTAATTCCCACTACATCTAACTTCATCCTATGCATTTCGCTTTTTAAATTTTGTAGCCTATCTGCCTGATTAAGGGACCTGACACTCCACACTCTGATCCACACAATGGCAGTTTTGTTTCTCCTGATGACGATGTCCTCCTGAGTAGTCTCTCCTGGAGATCTGAATGGGGGACTATTTTACCTCCAGAATAATTTACACAAGAGGAGCCATCATCATTTAAGCATACAGTAAAGCTGCATGCCCTCAGGGAAAACTATGGGTGTAATTTCCCCTTGCTTTCAGCTGTTTGCAGTACCAGCACAGCAAGACCATTTTGGTTGATGTTACAAGGCCAGATCAGTCAATCGTAGAGACTGTTGTCGCTGCAGCAACTGCAAAGGCTGCTGCCCCTCTTCAGGAACGACACATTTGTCTGGTCTCTCAACAAATACCCCTCCATTGTGGTTGCACCTAGGGTACAGCTATCTGTATGGTGAAGACACGCAATCCTCCCGACCAATGGCTAGGTGCATGGCTCATGGAAAGGACTAACATTACATATCACATACAAATGATTGGGTAGTAGATTAGACTTCGACTTAGCAAGACACTCAATATGTATACTTAACCTAGGAACATAAATTTTCACTATTATATCTTCACGAGCACACAGATTGTCATTTGTGCCTTTCAGTAATGTCATACAAAACTGGGTGAAGAAAAACAACTTTTATAATATAGATGTTCACAAATTCTTAATAAGTAAGAACTCAGCTGGCCATTTACAGGTTGATAACTGACTTGTTTGTAAATCTGTATGTTTTTATTATTATATCTACTACTGTGACTGTTACCTAACTTATTTTATTTGCTCACTTTCACTTTATTTGTTAAACCAATGGTGAGACTGGTAATAGTACAGTAGTAAAATACAAATGAATAGACAAATATTATCCCTACATCAGTCATGGTGACCATTCCAAAGAAAAGTACAGGGAACAGCTTTGAATTCTTACTGTTTTGCAGGGTAGACCATTTTGTTGTCTAAGTATTGCAAAACGAGACTAATGTTTTCTTATAAATTCTAATTATATATCTTCTAAAATAAAATACAAATTATAAGGATCTATTTAACTCATTGAACAACTACAGCAAGTAATCACAAGAATAATATACTATCATGGAATTTAAGAAACAACAAAATGTACAGAAGATTGCAATAAAAAGGAATGTAGTGAGAAGACGTTAACATTGGATTGTGAAATCCAACCAACTACAATGATTACATGATCTCATAACATCAGCATGTTAATAATTAATACAGAAACCTATCCAGAAGCTCTTGAAGTGATTTGATATTGAAATTATGTCCTGTTCTTTTGAAGTATTGTGTCTTAGGGCACTGAATGCTACTTTTGTGTCACATTCAATGCAGATACATCCTTAGTTAGATTAAATTTTACCATCAACAATTTCTTGAAAGTTTTGAAGCATTTGCTAGATATACTGAAAATTGTTTATTCTAGGACCACACACAAAAGGAACAGCAGCAAAATAATGAATGCTGTCAAAACTTACAAGATAATTAAGATTGTTTTTCATCTTAATGTTGTCTTTGTTTCAGTTTATTGCTTTTTCTTTCGACAAGACTTTGTTACAGCATTTGACAATACCTTAAATGCACCACATGACATGTTGGTCTGGAACTCTCTGTGGTTCTGACTATCTAATTTGCATGTTTCTGTGAAGTCAACCTCTAGGCCATGTTCATCCTGCAACATTTATGTGAATAGCACTTTTCAGGTTTCATTGATTAAATTAAATCTTAAACAAGCCTACAAAAATTAATACTATGGCAATATGAGATTTTATTTTTACCATCAACATAAAACAGTAATTCAATATATTTGATACTTTTCGGAGGTATCATTTCCTTTGCAACTCTACATAATTCTCACAGAAAGAACAGCACATTTAAATGCAAAAACAAAACGTTTTGAAGAAAGTGATCAAATTTTTACAGTATAAAGAAAAATTTCCTCTGGGATGTGTTGTTTACAGTGTTTTTACTGTAATGAATTTTACAGTACAACTTCATGATGCGCTCCATCTTCAGGCCACATGTGGCCCATCGGAACCATCCGACCGCCGTGTCATCCTCGGTGAGGATGCGGATAAGAGGGGCGTGTGGTCAGCACACCTGCTCTCCCGGTCGTTATGGTGGTTTTCTTTGACCGGAGTCGCTACTATGCGGTCGAGTAGCTCCTCAATTGGCATCATGAGGCTGAGTGCACCCCAAAAATGGCAACAGCACATGGCGGCCCGGATGGTCACCCATCCAAGTGCCGACCACGCCCGACAGTGCTTAACTTTGTTCATCTGACGGGAACCAGTGTATCCACTGCAGCTAGGCTGTTGCCCACAACTTCATGATGCATAAATTTATTTAGTTAATTATGTGTACTACTGATCATGTTCAGAATTAATATGGTACCATTATATGAATTACATTAATTGCACAAAGACTGCAGATCATTTACACACACAGACACTACCCAGGGACATCTGTACTTGTTTGCACATTCAATATGTGTGTGTCTGTGTATGTACACAGACGTACTGAATGTGCAAACAAGTACAGAGCTCCTTGGGTAGTGTCTGTGTGTGTAAATTATCTGCAGCTTTTGTGCAATTAATGTAATTCATATTATGATAAAACACACACACACACACATATCATCATATGAATTACATTAATTTATATATATATATATATATATATATATATATATATATATATATATATATATATATATATATATATAAACCTTAATCTGCAAATCAAAATACTTCTCTCTTTTGGATGCTTTATATCCGTAAGCAGATTGTCAAAAAATTTTATGACCATGCATTTAACTAATTTTAATTTTCTTTGAAAGTTTGGTTCATCAGAGGATTCTACAGATCATATTTCTCATCTGGTATAGTGTTCATGAAAGTCATAATACCTTTTAGATTTAAAACGATATCTGAGAGTAAATTTCATCAGTGAAGAAATGTACCCTGAGGTGTTGGTTGATATTGCCTACTGCTTAAAGAGGTGTCAACTGTATGTACTTGTGAAAATTCCAAATAGTTTTCTAATTTTTCTTTTGTATAATTAATATGTTTTCTGTAAACGAGAAGATGCCATATAAAGAATGACTTTGTGATGTATGCAGAATATAGTAACTTACTAGTGTCTAAGTTTTGTGTGTCAATATAATGTAATATAATTATACTGCCAAGCTGACTATAACATTATTAAATGAAATTTATTTTTGTTGACTTCTAACTTTTCAGTACAAAATGGAAGTACAAATTCTGATATTATCTTAAAGACAGCATGCTGAATATCTATTTACTGGTCGTATAAAGAGCTGTTCCAACTCACTTCTGAGCAGTAAAAACTTTATCAGCACCAGCAGCTTTTGCGGAAACAATAAACATATGAACAACTCCCTGCACTTGACTCAGGGCCAATTAACCTTAGATTAACATAGAAAATAACGTGAGATCAAGCTTAACTCGGAAATCCACGTTGTATAAACGTTAATCCCAGATAATACTGTGCTGAAGTAGGATCAGCTTTGACAGGCGAAAATTTGTGGATCAAAGTCAGGTTCAAATGTAATCATCAGTTTACAGTGTAGTGACGTTACAAAACAACACTTTTTTTGCGCAAATACAAATTGAAATTATAAAAAAGTGGTTATTCACATGTAAATATGTAACAAAGCCACTCCCACACTGTTGAAGCACGAAACACTTTTTTTTATCTATAAGGTTAAATACATAATGAGTGAAGATAATAATTTATCTCATAACAATGCATGGAGACGTCTCACAATTTATGTGATTAATTTCGAGACATTTTATAGATACACAGCAGCAGACTAAGAAAGGAAAATTCGAAATATTTACCATGAACAATTACATTTATTGATATTGACAACAGCTAACCATGATTGAACAGCTCTTATAAACATACTCTCTCAGGTCTAGTAGCAGCAACTATACAACATAGATCAACTTTTGAGCAGTCGAAAACGTGACTAAACTGCTATGGCAACTTCTAAAGCACTGATGAATTAAGGAGAAAAACCAAGCACACGTTAAGTTGTTTAGAAAGCTGTTATTTATCAGGCTATACTTGTACAATTGTTTCAGTAGATCAGATCTTACGTTTTCTCTCTTATGAAGAAAGTCAAGTTCAAATTCCAGGTCAATTCATGGAATTTTTTTCATTTGATACTACTGTCACTGCTGTATTAGTCATAAAGATAATTATAACAACACAGCATTCCCAAAACACATAAGTCTTCTGTTTTCTGACCATTCTGGACCACTATGTTGGGCATGATTTTGTGTTCAAGAGAATCACACATTCTGAATTATGGTATTATGTTTCGTTTTGTTAACTTTGGAGATATCTGAGTATTCCTATGTGTCTGCTGAGGATGACATAGGGTGAACTCATTCTTGAAATTAAGTGATGAATCATTTAAGATTAAAAAAATACTGTGCAGCTTTTAGAACTAAAGTTGAGAGATTACGAATCTGCTGAAATCACGAAACGAAACAAGCCACTGTCTCCTATGTGAATGCTACATGCAACATTAAGACTTTGTTCTACAGGAAACTTTCAGATGACGGTGGTAATTTGTTCAGACAGTTGCAGCAACAGCTTGCATTCTCGAGGCATTGGCCTGCATTGGCCAACTGAAGAACTGTTCATCAAAATACTGCAAGCTTTCACTTACTTTAATCACATTTATATGTTTGTGTGAAGATATTTTATTATTTTTATATAAAGAAAAGTTTTATCTTCCCAGTAACCTTCAAATCGTGATATATATATATATATATATATATATATATATATATATATATATATATATATATATATATGAATTTACTTATGGCACTGTTGTTATCTATGCCTATGGTCAGTTTCAAAACTCAAATTAATAATCAATTAATTTAATAACATTGAAACTTAAATTGGTGGTGTTCCCATGTACCACTACAATAATATAAAACTGTGAATTGTTGAGGGAGTATGAATGAGAACAGTGGCGTATTTAAGTTTACAAAATAATGACAAGTTTTATTAATCCTTTTGTGACTACGACTGGCTGATAAATTTTACACAAAAATGGCTAACACAAGTTGGAAAAGGAATGGTGTTTGATTGGCAAAGCATACATAGGGGTGGAAGCTATACAAATTCCCCTCTCAATTAATCCCTTTTACAGTGCAGTCTGACTTTTTGCAGATGATTGGCAAAGCATACATAGGGGTGGAAGCTATACAAATTCTCCTCTGAATGAATTACTTTTACAGTGCAGTCTGACTTTGTGTACGTGAGTCCACTGTGGGGCCCAACTCTATTTTACTGGAATCAACTACGACCAAGTATACCACAAACTATGGTTCACCCGAGAACGGTGGGCGAGGAGCGGTGTGCTGCGACAGCTATAACGTTCAGATACGTCCAAGAAAATTTGCAAACTACGTGGTCTGGTGTTCTGATTATCAAAAGGCGGAAAATGTCCCTGTCAGAGCCCTGAAATCCCGGCAGATTTCAATGTCAGGTGCACCAGTTCGCTGGTCTCTCCAAACTAATTTGACTCAAAGGCACGACAGTGCGTACTGGAATTATCAAACTTCAGGCGGCCGACTTAAGACGAATATGTTCACCCTCGTGACACACGATATGTTCGAGACGATATGCAGTTCCACTGTTGATACAGCTGGAAGCTGCCACTGGCTTTTAGTCCGTCACTAGATACAGACCACGAGTCTTACCCACTAGGGAAAGACCTTAAGTTCTCCACTAGGGGAGGACCAGAAGATGAAGAACACGAAGAATCACAACCACTTTCCACCAAGCCTCGGTACGAGGCCGAATTAGCAAAAACGACAGCGCCCCCACATTGCACAAATCGATTGAGCTATCCTCTACTCACTGACTCTACGCTATTCACTGTTCTGTTGGCCTGTTAGCCAATCCAGACACAGAACTGCGGGCTTTCCCACGCTGGGGGAGCAAGCCTCCACTTTGCATAGCCTGGGAGAAGCCAATCAGCGACTCCAAATCTCTCGTCTGAAAGAAGGAGATTTTAGACTAGGGAGGCGTCGTTTTCACGGTAAGCATGGTCACACTTTGGCAAAAGACGTCTACCTAGATGAGACCACAGTCCCTCATTTAAAGAGAGTTCTAATCTTTCTGGGCCGACCATTTACAATTTCTAAAAGAGGGTTGTTAAACATCCCAGGCAGTCATGCCCATGAAATATATGTTATTTCCGCTCGACAGAAGAACCTGGCGACATTCTGGCGTCAAGGGGAGTTACAGTCTTGCCTCCACTAAACATGTGCACCAGCAGCTCTGTCCGTATCATCCCAGCTTCTAACAAGAGAATGCACAGAATTTTATGATCTTCGCGCCGGTTGCACGAAATATCAGTTTAAAGCAGTCTCTCTTAAATGGCTTCCTCCACCTACCTTCCGCCAACTGACCACCTTCGCAACAAATGGTCGCCTGTCCCAGGTAAAATGTTTTGCGAACCGGCACCCTTCTGTCCGATCCTAAGCGGAAGGACGAGAGCGCATCCGCCAGAAGTCCCTCTGCAGGTACAATCCACAGAGCGCTGTTTTCCAGAATCACTCACAGAGTCTGGTTGCTGCACTCAGCGTTTGTGGCCTCCAGTCCATCTCTCTCCCCGTTCTCCATATCCTTCACCATGGCCTTTTGGGTACAAGTTCTGTACAGGTTACACATGCAGTTATATGAATATTCTGCCCACAATTTCATCACGTAAAAAATCATTACCACATATAGCAAATGTAGTACTGGGGAATATCGAGATCATGACCTAAAATATGAACGTTAATCTGACTGACTACGTTGTTAAAGTGAGAGGGTGGCATGCCACCTCTCAATACCTATGGAAGAAAATGACTTAGGCGCCGTGGACGGTACCCACATCCCCATACAATCTGATGACAAAAGTGCCGAGATATTTAGGAATCGTTACTTATGGTTTTCGTTAAATATGCAAGCAATCTCAGACGCTAAGCCTAATCGGAACATATTAAAATGTGTAAAAGCATCACACGTAAGTTCGGCATGAAAATCTTTCTACGACGAATGTTCACAACCAACAGAAAAATGGAAATTAGCGTACGGCATTGTGGGCCGGGAGTCCCCCATTCGGGGAAGTTCAGCCGCCGAGGGCGCTCAAGACGCCCACATTGGGCGTCTTGAGCGTCGGAGATCGGGATGAAATGATGATGAGGACAACACAACATCCAAATAAATTCCACACTTACACTGAGTTGTAACTCCTGTTAGCTTCATTTTCAGAACCAACAGAAAATGAAGCTAACAGGAGTTACAAGTCAGTGAGTGTGGAAATTATTAGCAATGTATTTACAAAAAAGAAGTTACGCCTTTTCCTTGTTGGCTGTAATAACTTTATCAGTTTTTTGCATTATCTTGTGTCATTATATTGGCTCAATGCGATTTCCAGCAAAAAATCTTGTTCATTGATTCTTTTTCTGTTTACTTTCTTCCGCCTTCATAACACGACACTTTCGATAATAAATACTGTGCATCTACGATGTACGATTAATGTCTGGGATGTTGCCAAGCATGTTTCTCGCTATCTTATATCAACATCGAACCTGTTTTGGTGGATCCTTGCTTAGTGTTTTGCAATAGAGCGGATTCCTGAACAGATTTCAAATTCTCTACTAAAGTCAGAATTGATCTCCAGTCAGCGATGTTTGTACAGTCGGCCCTTAGAAGAGCTGTTCATCTGGCTCCACTACCCAGGGTGATCTGTACCTGTTCACTCATTCGGTTCCCATAAACATCTTCCAGCAGAAAACCCTTCTAGGTCTTTTTAAACATCTGCCTAGTCCGAGGCATCGTAACCGCTTCACAGCTGTGCCTGCTATCCGAGAACAACTAATGGACACCTGCATCATTAGTCGGGGACTTTCAGCACTTGGACAAGACCACCGAAATCACACGAGAGGCGGATTAATTGACGCCTTTCAATTTGGTTGCGTCCACCATCATTATGAGAACACAAGAACCACCCCAAACGTCTGTCATATTTGACTGAATCAAGTAGACGTAGACGAAAAAGAACGCGACGTGCTATAGCGTTAGCTGGGTCCTCGCAGTAAACTGGAGACATTGCACACCCGCTTCTGCAAACTTGTCAACAGCAAGCTAATACCGTAGCAGCGCCTGTGATTCCTCCGTCTGCCAGGGCCCCACACTCGTTTGTTAGCTGACGTACTCTGCCCCGAAAGCCCCCACGCAAATCAGGTCGCTCTGCAATCCTTACGAGTGGGGAAAGCACTGACCATCAGGCTGTCGCCCTCTTGTCGTAATTTTACCATTCTAGAACTGTGCCTTACCCCGTCGTCTGCCTCCTCCACTCCCTCACGGGTGTTCCTTTCACATTTTAAAAGTCCATTCATCCCAAAGTTTAGAATTCTATGTTCCTTAGTCTCTCTCTCTCTCTCACCCATGGTCGTCTCTGTCTCCTCCAAAACTGCGCTCTGTCGCTCGTAGAGAGGAAAGACAACCCGTGGATCTGGAATATTCTAATCATGGGTCATGCATTTTTTTGTCCATTTTACGTCTTGCACTTATCTCTTATGTTCAAAAATGTCGAGTGGTAGGGCGAAGTTTTCGTTAGAATCGAAACACGCAAATGGTTCTCACATCTGCAGTTCTGCATATTGCCATTTCCGTCTACTTCCTGAAGGTAACACAAACGTAGATACTGAAATAGATGCACAGCGTTGAAGTGAACTAGATAACGAATACAACAACCAGATGTTGATGACACCTTTCGCTCAAGAAGACGCTGCTATCGCAATTTCCAAACTTAAAACTGGAAAGGCACGTGGTCCAGGTGGCGTCTACCCTGATGACGTGCAGATGGAAAGTCCACTAATAGAGCAGTATTTAACAGCATTACTAAATGAGGCGTTGCGAATAGGTAGGATCTCGGTGATGTGGAAAACAGCTAGAGCAGTAGGGACTAAAAACGGAAACGATAAAGATCCGGCATCACAAAAAGCAACATAGCTACTTCCTTATTAAACGTCTTGACCAAAGCTTAGGAGCGTCTGCTCTGAGACCGGTTGCAGGGCCAAAGTCAGCTTTTGGGCTGAAACCAGTATCAATGTGGATTCTGAAAAGGACAGTCTGTAGATGATCTTCAAATTGTACACAATTCGACAACGAAGTATGCAGTCGCGCTCATGACTGATATCGCAGGCGGATTTGAAAATCTATGGTGGCCTGCGATGTTCGCATGTTTCCAATATCTCAGGTTCCCCAAACCCCATATAAGAGTTTTGTAGATTATTGTCGCGAACGTAGCGTCCAGTGGCCTGCGGGGCAAAACAAGTAATCAAAAAATATTACCAGGGACTGTCCTCAAGGCTCTACAAGTGGTCCATTGTTCTGGTTTCTTAGTATTCAAACCCTATTACATCTGTCAGCCGGGGCAGATGTTATTGAAGGTGTTGTTGCATCACGCAGATGACATCCTAGCGGTTGCATCTGTAGACTCTATGGCGCGACTTGACGAAAAGACGACTCATGTGTTTGCTCAGATGCAGCGTTGGTGCAAGGGTAACAAAGGGAAGACTTTCTCTTGTCAGAAATCTTTCCCGAAGTCTGACGGAATACCTGTAAAACGCAGTACTGTTTGTAAATATTTAGGCATTCTTCTAGTCGAGAAAAGAAACTTTCTAGGACATGTAAAATCTGTTACTCAAAAAGCGGCTAAAATTGTGCATAAGATTTCCCATGATGTCACTGCTGGCTATAAATTATCTTTGCATGTGGTGCGGTCATATCACGAAGCTATCTCCAACGCCATTGTGAGCCCCGCTGCCAGTATCTGGTGGCATTGCCTTCTACACTGAAGCGCCAAAGAAACTGGCATATCCGTATTCAAATACAGACATATGTAACCAGCCAGAACACGGCGCTGCGGTCGGCAACGCCTATATAACACAAGGGTTTGGCGCAGTTGTTAGATCGGTTACTGCTGCTACAATAGCAGGTTATCAAGATTTAAGTGAGTTTGAACGTGGTGTTATAGTCGGCGCACGAGCGATGGGACACAGCATCTCTGAGGTAACGATGAAGTGGGGACTTTCCCGTACAACCAATTTACGAGTGTACTGTGAATTTCAGGAATCCGGTAAAAAATCAAATTGCCGTTATCGCTGCATCCGGAAAAGTATCCTGCAACGCGGGACCAACGACGACTGCGTCACAGAAGTCCAACCCTTCCGCAAATTGCTGCAGATTTCAGTGCTGGGCCAACAGCATGTGTCAGTGTGCGAACCATTCAACGAAACATCATCGATATCGGTCCACTCTTGTACCCTTGATGACTGCACGACAGAAAGCTTTATGCCTTGCCTGGGCCCGTCAATACTGACATTAGACTTCTGATGACTGGAAACATGTTGCCTGGTCCGACGAGTCTCGTTTCAAATTGTATCGAGCAGATGGACGTGTACGGGTACGGAGGCAATCTCATGAAACCATGTACCGTGCATGTCAACAGGGGAATGTTTAAGCTGGTGGAGGCTCTGTAATGGTGTGGGGCGTGTGCAGTTGGAGTGATTGGCACCCCTTATACGTCTAGATATGACTCTGAAAGGTGACACGTACGTAAGCATCCTGTCTGATTACCTGCATCCATTCATGTCTATTGTGCATTCCGAAGGACATCGGCAATTCCTGCGGGACAAAACGACACCCTACACGTCGAGAATTGCTACAGAGTGACTCCAGGAGCACTCTTCGGAATTTTAAACACTTCCGCTGGCCACCAAACTCCACAAACATGAACATTATTAAGCATATCTGGGACACCTTGCAATGTGCTGAAGATCTCCACCTCGTCGTACTGTTACGGATTAATGGACAGCCCTGCAGGACTCATGGTATCAGTTTCTTCCAGCACTACTTCTGACATTAGTCGAGTCCATGCCAAGTCTTGTTGCGTGCTCGCGCGGTCCCTATAAAATATTAGAGAGGTGTAGCAGTTTCTTTCACTCTTCAATGTATTAGGCAGCTACTGCGACGAATTCAGGGTAGTATACTTCTCACAAGGGAAACTCCCCATCGCACCCTTTAGTGGATACACCGTCAAAAACTGAACATTGATCAAGCATGAAAACAGGAAGGTGTACTGAACTGTGAAACAACAAGCGAAACAGAAACAATGAGCACTGCAAGCTCAAGATATGCAACATCGAGCGAATCGAAAGAAGTGCGGCGTCGTGACTATGCGGTCAGGGTGTTAAGAGTACAAAGCAGGAGATTCGTGTTCAAAACTCACTGGTTCCTCTTTTTTTCCACAAAATTATGAACTTTCCGTCCTGTCATTGAGTTGTCTGTTCTCCTTCTGTAGTCATGGCAGTTGTTATACTATACACTGGTTAAGAAAATGAGTCCTGTGGTAAGAATATATGATCGTCGCAAGTAAATGTAATGAATAGTGGGAGCAGGTGAGATGCCGCATAAACCTCTCACAGAAATGAAAACAACAAGTAAACGGCTGTGAACTGTGTTACAACAAAGGAATTCAAGAGTCAAAACTTCCAAACCGGAACGCAAGAGTCATAACATGTGGTAATTGTGTAGACCAGATAGGAAATAGGTAGTTTTGGAGGTCCCTTCCTTATACCTCGCTGTTGCAAACGGATATTACCCCACGACACAGACACAATTTCAATACAGCAAAGAGACGCGTCAGTGACCGGACCGACTGTTCATAACTTTGTAACGAATAAAAAAACACCTGTCACAAGGGAGATTCGAACAAGGATGTCGCCCTGTGTAGTCCAATACAGTGACCACATAACCACGACGCCATGGCTCGCCAAATTCGCTCGATGTGGCACATCTTAAGCTTGGACCCTTAATTTTTTTCTATTTTGCTTCTTTTTCCACAGTTCCTGTTTTCATGCTTGATCTGTGTTCATTTTCTGACAGGCTATCCACTGGGCCATCTCACCACTAAATCTGAGAGGGGTGAGATGGGGAGTTTCCCATATGAACCAAAAAAATGGTTCAAATGGCTCTGAGCACTATGGGACATAACATCTCAGGTCATCAGTCCACGAGACTTGGAACTACTTAAACCTAACTAACCTAAGGACATCACACACATCCATGCCCGAGGCAGGATTCGAACCTGCGACCGTAGCGGTCACGCGGTTCCAGACTTTAGCGCCTATAACCGCTCGGCCACCTCGGCCGGCCCCCCATATGAGCCACATCGGTGCCTTTCGAGTAACCTGTCGAGAGTTCACTGGTGATCCTCGGGATATGCCCGATGTATATAGTGGTACGTTAAAGGCCAGTGCTGTATTGGTTGACGCGTGAACAATATGATCGTGTGTAAGAGATCACAGGAACTCGTATTACCAATAAAAAGACATCTACGACCCTGGAAATTAGATGAATGCCTGTCTGACTGGGACACTAGAAGAAGCCTTTCCTCCATTATTTATAAGCTCAGGCACATATATAATAAATATTATAAAAAAAGAAATGAAAAGGCTATGGCCCCCCACACGGGTGTGTGTAGGCTTTAAGAGTGTCAAGGCAGGCAAGTACCATTGTAGAATAGTGTAGGAAAAAATAGGATTAGAAGTAGGTGCAGTTGTAGTTAGTCGGCAAACCTCGAGTTATTCAGAGGCTTCATATAACACATCTAGTAATAAAATCTGGAAGTTATTCACTTGTAACTTGAGTTAATTCCTCTTATTTTGTGGTATTTTTTAATCGAATCTTATTTTCAATATCCCCCCCCCTCCCCCCCCTCCCTCCCCCCATGAAACATGGACCTTGCCGTTGGTGGGAGGCTTGAGTGCCTCAGCGATACAGATAGCCGTACCGTAGGTGCAACCACAACGGAGGGGTATCTGTTGAGAGGCCAGACAAACGTGTGGTTCCTGAAGAGGGGCAGCAGCCTTTTCAGTGGTTGCAGGGGCAACAGTCTGGATGATTGACTGATTGGCCTTGTAACACTAACCAAAACGGCCTTGCTGTGCTGGTACTGCGAACGGCTGAAAGTAAGGGGAAAATACGGCCGTAATTTTTCCCGAGGGCATGCAACTTTACTGTATGATTAAATGATGATGGCGTCCTCTTGGGTAAAATATTCCTGAGGTAAAATAGTCCCCTATTCGGATCTCCTGGCGGGGACTACTCAGGAAGACGTTGTTATCAGGAGAAAGAAAACTGGCGTTCTACGGGAAGGTAGGTTAGAAAATTTAAAAAGGGAAATGGATAGGTTAAAGTTAGATATAGCGGGAATTAGTGAAGTTCGGTGGCAGGATGAACAATACTTCTGGTCAGGTGAATACAGGATTATAAATACAAAATCAAATAGGGGTAATGCAGCAGTAGGTTTAATAATGAATAGAAAAGTAGGAATGCGGAGGAGGAGGAGATTAGTGTTTAACGTCCCGTCGACAACGAGGTCATTAGAGACGGAGCGCAAGCTCGGGGGAGGGAAGGATGGGGAAGGAAATCGGCCGTGCCCTTTCAAAGGAACCATCCCGGCATTTGCCTGAAGCGATTTAGGGAAATCACGGAAAACCTAAATCAGGATGGCCGGAGACGGGATTGAACCGTCGTCCTCCCGAATGCGAGTCCAGTGTGCTAACCACTGCGCCACCTCGCTCGGTAGGAATGCGGGTAAGCTACTACAAACAGCATAGTAAACGCATTATTGTGGCCAAGATAGATACGAAGCCCATGCCTACCATAGTACTACAAGTTTATATGCCAACTAGCTCCGCAGATGACGAAGAGATAGATGAAATGTATGATGAGATAAAAGAAATTATTCAGATAGTGAAGGGAGAGGAAAATTTAATAGTCATGGGTGACTGGAATTCGATAGTAGGAAAAGGAAGAGAAGGAAACGTAGTAGGTGAATATGGAATGGGGGTAAGGAATGAAAGAGGAAGCCACCTGTTACAATTTTGCACAGAGAATAACTTAATCATAGCTAACACTTGGTTCAAGAATCATAAAAGAAGGTTGTATACATGGAAGAAGCCTGGAGATACTAAAAGGTATCAGATAGATTATGTAATGGTAAGACAGAGATTTAGGAACCAGGTTTTAAATTGTAAGACATTTCCAGTGGCAGATGTGGATTCTGACCACAATCTATTGGTTATGAACTGTAGATTAAAACTGAAGAAACTGCAAAAAGGTGGGAATTTAAGGAGGTGGGACCTGGGTAAACTGACTAAACCAGAGGTTGTACAGAGTTTCAGGGAGAGCATAAGGGAACAATTCACAAGAATGGGGGAAAGAAATACAGTAGAAGAAGAATGGGTAGCTTTGAGGGATGAAGTAGTGAAGGCAGCAGAGGATCAAGTAGGTAAAAAGACGAGGGCTGGTAGAAATCCTTGGGTGACAGAAGATATATTTAATTTAATTGACGAAAAGAGAAAATATAAAAATGCAGTAAATGAAGCAGGCAAAAAGGAATACAAACGTCTCAAAAATGAGATCGACAGGAAGTGCAAAATGGCTAAGCATAGATGGCTAGAGGACAAATGTAAGGATGTAGAGGCTTATCTCACTAGGGATAAGATAGATACTGCCTACAGGAAAATTAAAGAGACCTTTGGAGAAAAAAGATCCACTTGCATGAATATCAAGAGCCCAGATAGGAACCTAGTTCTAAGCAAAGAAGGGAAAGCAGAAAGGTGGTAGGAGTGTATGGAGGGTCTATACAAGGGCGATGTTCTTGAGGACAATATTATGGAAATGGAAGAGGAGATAGAAGAAGATGAAATGGGTGATATGATACTGCATGAAGAGTTTGACAGAGCACTGAAAGACATGAGTCGAAACAAGGCCCCGGGAGTAGACAACATTCCATTAGGACTACTGATAGCCTTCGGAGAGCCAGTCCTGACAAAACACTACCATCTGGTGAACAAGATGTATGAGACAGGCGAAATACCCTCAGACTTCAAGAAGAATATAATAATTCCAATCCCATAGAAAGCAGGTGTTGACAGGTGTGAAAATTACCGAACTATCAGTTTAATAAGCCACGACAGCAAAATACTAACACGAATTCTTTACAGACGAATGGAAAAACTGGTAGAAGCCGACCTCGGGGAAGATCAGTTTGGATTCCGAAGAAATGTTGGAACACGTGAGGCAGTACTGACCCTACGACTTATCTTAGAGAATAGATTAAGGAAATGCAAGCCTACGTTTCTAGCATTTGTAGACTTAGAGAAAGATTTTGACAATGTTGATTGGAATACGCTCTTTCATATTCTGAAGGTGGCAGGGGTAAAATACAGGGAGCGAAAGGCTATTTACAATTTATACAGAAACCAGATGGCAGTTATAAGAGACATGAAAGGGAAGCAGTGGTTGGGAAGGGAGTGAGACAGGGTTGTAGCCTATCTCCGATGTTATTCAATCTGTATATTGAGCAAGCAGTAAAGGAAACAAAAGAAAAATTCGGAGTAGGTATTAAAATCCATGGAGAAGAAATAAAAACTTTGAGGTTCGCCGATGACATTGTAATTCTGTCAGAGACAGCAAAGGACCTGGAAGAGCAGCTGAACGGAATGGACAGTGTCTTGAAAGGAGGATATAAGATGAACATCAACAAAACCAAAACGAAGATAATGGAATGTAGTCGAATTAAGTCTGGTGATGCTGAGGGAATTAGATTAGGAAATGAGACACTTAAAGTAGTAAAGGAGTTTTGCTATTTGGGGAGCAAAATAACTGATTATGGTCGAAGTAGAGAGGATATAAAATGTAGACTGGCAATGGCAAGGATAGCGTTTCTGAAGAAGAGAAATTTGTTAACATCGAGTATAGATTTAAGTGTCAGGAAGTCATTTCTGAAATTATTTGTATGGAGTGTAGCCATGTATGGCAGTGAAACATAGACGTTAAATAGTTTGGACAAGAAGGGAATCGAAGCTTTCGAAATGTGGTGCTACAGAAGAATGCTGAAGATTAGATGGGTAGATCACATAACTAATGAGGAAGTATTGAATAGGATTGGGGAGAAGAGAAGTTTGTGGCACAACTTGACTAGAAGAAGGGATCGGTTGGTAGGGCATATTCTGAGGCATCAAGGGATCACCAGTTTAGTATTGGAGGGCAGCGTGGAGGGTAAAAATCGTAGAGGGAGACTAAGAGATGAATACACTAAACAGGTTCAGAAGGATGTAGGTTGCAGTAGGTACGGGGAGTTGAAGAGGCTTGCACAGGATAGAGTAGCATGGAGGGCTGAATCGAACCAATCTCAGGACTGAAGACCACAACAACAACAAAATTGTCAATATTGTTTTATTTCTTTATTAATATTATCAATGGTTGCTGTTAACATAACTTACTACTATATACATAAAATTAATCATTGTGTGCCACCATGATTATTGGATATGTACGACCAATTCCAGTTTCCATATAACAGGTCTAAAATTCGTGGCAATAAATTGAACTGTATCGACTCTCCGTCACACGATGACCTCTTGCTTTCTTCCAAAGTAAGATTCCCCGTCAAGTGGTGGGAAGAGACTTTGTTGAAGTTTGGTGTCTTCCTCACACAATGCACGTCTTTGCTACACTCGAATAAACGTCTTGTTATGGGTTGGGGGAAGTTTTCATTAGCATTGAAAAACCAAACCGACGTTCCCGCCGTTACTCGACCTTTCCCTCCTCTACCATGAGGTACACAAAGTTCCGCATTCTGGCCCTAGACTGGTTATTCCGGCCCAACCGATTCCCGAGTCATAATCTGCCAGTGGTGTCACTGGATGCGGTATGGAGGGGCGTGTGGTCGGCACACTTCTCTCCCATCATTGTCAGCTTTCTTGAACTTGGAACTGCTGCTAATCGGTCGCGTAGGTCCTCAGCTGACCTCACGACGTGGAGTGCACCCCATACCAGTCCTCCAGCAAACGAAAAATCCCTAGCTTCACCAGGAATGAGATCTGGGTACCGCACAAGGCAGTCAAATGCTGTAATCACTCAGCTATGGAGGCAAACATTCCCCTTCCATGCTGATGCGTTACGTCACAATAATCCATACAATCACTCAACTGGTGACGCACAAATAATATGGAATGAAGGAGCTTAAATGAAATAAAGCCATTAACTTGATTCATTTTCCTTCCAATCAGGTTTAGAGCATGGCAAACTATAAGACGCCAGCAGCACGATACATTTCATTGATCTATATGGAAGGAACCAATAGTCACAGCAAGAGTAAGCAATATCTCCATATTCTTAACAGTGATAACTCAACATCTGCGCTATTCACAGCCCTTATGTATCCTTCCGGTCTGGTAACAACGCTAAACATGAACGAAGCCAATGTACTTTGGTGACCATTCTACCCTGCCATAGAGAATCGCAAATCTAGTTATTTATATACTCGCTGAGAGTATGTATTTGTACAAAGTTACACTGTGCCGGGAAGAGTATTTTACAGAAGAAAACACACAGTGTGTTTCACTACCGTTGAGACCGTGGCTATGAAAAATATAAGACAGAAGTTATTTTCAAAAAATCACTGTATTTATTAAAAATAATCTCCCCTTGAATCAATACAGAGCTGAAATCGCGTTGAAAAGTTTTTTTGAAACGGTCACTGTAGTCCTTTTTTAGAATTGATTTAGTACTGCTTGGCCGGGGGCAAATTCGACAAATACTGTGGATGATCCGGGACTGTGATCTCTTTACTCGACAAAAACTCGCACACCATCTTCTCTCTGTGGGGTGGGGTGTTGTCGTAAAGGGCAACCAGGAACCTGCCTTTCGGTATTTCGGTTAAATTCGACGGATTTCGCCCACAAACAAAAAATTAACACAAAACCTGATGGTGCCTCGTTGCTTCACGGCCATTTTCCAATGAGTGTCAGATAAGTATTTTTACATTCGCGATTAGGATGCCTGCTGCAGCTGTGCTGGCGCTTTGACCTTCTACACGGCTGTCGTTCAAATTTCAAGGATCGTACCGCCACAGTTCACCACGAGGTGGCATTTCATTTTAGAATTTCACACAAGCAGTTCTAGCTGAACTGGGACGCACTGTGCATATAGTGTGTGATACAAAAATGGTATTGATTTATTCGTAGCTGAATGTTATGTTGTTAAACTTTTTACAATGAAATATGATGTTTCCCATACATGATTAAAATAGCACTACAGCAGAGACTGAGATCAGCTTAACTCGCATTCGCAAGTCTGTTATAAAGTGAACATACCTTTTAGTAAAATGTAGTAATGCAGGTAGCTATTTTTATCTCCTGTTACCCCCAACCCCCTCCTCACTCTTCCCTCCAATGCCAAACTGACAGTTCCTTGATGCCTCTCAATGTGTCCTATCAACCGGTCCCTTATTTTCGTCAAATTGTGTTTTAAATTCAGTTCAGTATCTCATCATCAGTTATGCCATCTATCCATCTTAATCTTCACCATTCTTCTGGAGAACCACATTTCAAAAGCCCTATTTTTGTCTTGTCAGAACAGTTTATCGCCCACATTTCACTTCTGTACAAAACTACACTCCAGATAAATATGTTCAGAAAAGACTTCAGAACACTTAAATTTATATTCGCTATTAACAAATTCCTCTTTTCGAGAAGTACCTTCCTTTCTACGGTCTGGTTGCATTTCATATCCTGTTTATTACGGCCATCATCATTATTTTCCTGTCCAAACTGCGAAACTCATCTACTACTTTTAATGTCTCATTTCCTAATCAAATTCTCTCAGCATCGCATGATTTAATTCGACTACATTCTATTATCCTTCTTTTGCTTTTTTTGATGTTCATTTTGTAATCTCTATTCAATACTTCATCCATTCCGGTTAACTCCTCTTCCAAGTCCTTTGACGTCTCTAACAGAATACACTGTCATTGGCAAAACGTCTATGTTTTTATTCCTGTTCCCTAAACTTTAATTCCTTCTCCAAACTTTTCTTTGGTTTTCTTTACTGCTTAATGTACAGACTAAATGACATTGGAAATGAGCTACAACCCTGCCTCACTCCCTTCTCAACCATTTCTTCCTTTTCATGGCCCTCGAATCTTTCTCACTGCCATCTCGTTTCTGTACAAATTGTAAATAACCTTTCACTCCCTGTATTTTATCCCTGCTTCCTTCAGAATTTCAAAGAGCGTATTCCAGTCAACATTGTCAAAAGCTTTCTCTAAGTTTACGAATGCTAGAAACGTAGGTTTTCTTTCCTTAACCTATCTTCTAAGATAAGTCGTAGGGTCAATATTGCCTCGAGTGTTCCAACAAACTGATCTTACCCAAAGTCGGCTTCTATCAGTTTTTTCAATTTTCTGTAAGGAATTTGTGTTAGTATTTTGCAGCCGTGACTTATTAAACTGATAGTTCGGTAATTTTCATTCCTGACAACACCTGCTTTCTTTGGAATTGGAATTATTATATTCTTCTTGAAATCTGAGCGTATTTCGCTTTTCTCATACATCTTGCTCACCAGATGGAAGAGTTTTGCCATGGCTTGGTCTCCAAAGGATCTCCATAATTCTGAGGGAATGTTGAATACTCCAGATCCCTTTCTTCGACTTAGGTCTTTCAGAGCTCTGTCAAATTCTTCTCGCAGTATCATACTCCCACCTCATCTGGTTCTTCTTCCTTTCACTTTAATACTGTCTTAATGTTTAGTTCCGTTGTAGAACCCCTCCGTAGGGTACAACTTGGCTACTTCACTCACGGGGCTGATCCGCCTGAAATAGGAAATGTTGGAACAGTGCGCTAGTTCCACACACAGTCAAAGGCCGCTTCGCCTGTAGTGTGCGTCAATATCTCTGTATCGCTGCATGTGCTTGTAGTGGAGCTGTTTTCTGTTACAGTATTGACAGGACAGAAGAACAAACTTTAGAGGAATACACATTGTGATGGATTATTGCCGTAGTTAAAGAATACAGCATAACAAATTAAGGTGTGCCATGCGCAATAACGTGAAATTTTAAACTCTTAATGTTACCTGCATAGGAATACAGGTTATGCAGTGTGTGTCAACAAACGTTGCTGTTTTTTTCACAAAGTTCTGATTTAGCGCGTATTTCGAAATGTCTGTACATGGGGCTATTTCGCCCTTTACATGTGGGGCTATTCCTGCTCGGTCAAATTATTAGTTTAATCGATGTTTAAAGCGAAGTTGTAGAGACCATGTTTTCTTGGTTTCTTTTCTGATGGTCCTTACATACAAACGGAGAAAACCATGCGCTTCATGGTCCGAGGAAGAAATGAAACGCGCAATAACAAGTGTTATAGGAGGAGATGTGAGTATGAGAGGATCTGCTGCTTTGTTCAAAACTCCTTACTCGACACTTAGAGATCGCGTAGCTATTTCAAAGCATGATTCGGCAATGGGAGAAAAGAAACTTCATAGCCCAGCTAGTCATCCGATTGTATTCAGCCCAGAAGAAGAGGATGATTTAAGTTCTAGATTGAAAGACTTACCTGCAAGGGTTTATGGCTGCACTCCTGAATAAATTCGAAGAGCACCATTCACGTATGCAACGACGAATAGCATCAAGCGTGCCTGGGGCATGGAACACTTGACTGGAAGTAAAGACTGGTTTACTGGTTTATGAAGAGGTGTAACCAAAAGGCCTGTCAAAAGCTAGAGCGAAGGGAATGAATGAACAGGCTGCGACTGCATTTTTCGATGAGTATCGGAATTTGTCTGAGCAGACTCGAGTTTCTGGTAAGCCTCGCCTCATCTTCAATGTTGACAAGACGGGTTTGCCCCTTAATAATTCCCCACCTAAAATAGTGACAGCAAAAGATAATAGGGACGTAGTGAAAACAACAAACATGGAGTGCGGTTGGGGGGGGGGGGAGGGGGATGTCGCTATTATAGCTTGCTGCAGTGCTAGTAGCTTTTTATTCCTTCCTTTGCTATCTTCAAAGGTGGTCGATTTAGAGAGATGTACAGACATCCCCTACCAGTGGGTTCAGAAGCCACCATGTCTGATTCTGGTTATTTGAACGAAGATGTTTTTCTGCAGTGACTCTAACACTTTCAGAAGCACAGGTCATCTGGAAAGTGTCTTCTAGTTTTGGATGGCCATAGCTCTCACTGTTCCCTCCAATGTCTGGAGTATTGTCGTCAGAGAGACGTAGTGATGCTCTGCCTTCCACCTCACACTACACATCCCCTCCAATATCTGGACAGATCACTATTCAAACCGCTGAAAGTTTTCTACCGTCATGCTGCAACAAATTACATGGAATCGACACCCGGAGGTGCTACCAAGTTTAGCTTCGGACAACTGTTTTCCACAGCTTGGAATAAAGCCGCCTTTGGAAATGGTGTTAAACGATGTAAATGCACTAGATCGTTCCTTTAAATCCGTTAGTTATTTCCGAAGACAAATCCCTCCCCCCCCCCAATTCATTTTCAGTCAGACATTTCCCATGTGCCATCGGTCCCCTTCCGGAGATTGCTCAATGTTCGCCACTGCAACTTGAGTCCCCTTTGCCAGGATCCTCTTCCTCCGTTCATCAGAAGACTTCTCCTTTCAATGCAATCATTTCCAGCCCAGCAAAAACAACGTCCCAAAGGACGTCAAAAAAGGTAGGCATTTGACCTCAGACACGAACTACGAAGAGATGAACGCTAAACGCAGACTAAAAATGGAGAAGGAAAGCAAAGGTAATGCGAGTAAGAAAAGTCGTCCTCAGTTGAATGAATCGGATGACTTACAGCCAATCGCAATTACAGACGATCATGAGAACACTGCTTGTGGTTTTTGCGGTTTCAAATATTAAAAAAGAAGACTGGATACAGTCCCAGCAATGTGTTACATGGTTTCACGAAGTGTGTGTGGGTGCAAAAGGAAGAAAAACGTTTACTTCTGGTAAATGCTTGTAATTTGGACACTGAAATATGTTGGACAGAATAAATCCGTGACTGGGCGGAATAGTCCCACCATTTTGGTATATTGTGATTTCTGCCTTCTTCAAACGTTTGTTTAATATTTCGTTCTTGTAAACGAATTTCCACCTTTTATATGCTGCAAGGCATTGACAATTAAATTGCCTTATTGTATCACACTGACTGATTGCTTTCAAAACGTTTCATTTCATATTACATGCGGCTTACAGTTGAAATGAGCGGAATAACCCGACTGTTCCCTATGTTCCTCCCTCCTTTCAGCTTTTTCTTCTTTGCTTGGTACTGGTTTCCCGTCTGAGCTCTTGATATTCATGCAGCTGCGTCTCTTTTTTTCAACTACCTCTTTAATTTTCCTGTGGGCCTTATCTATCTTTCCCCTAGCAATAAAGGCTTCAAAATCCTTACATTTGTTCTCTAGTCGTTCCTGCTTAGCCATTTTGCACTTCCTCTCAATCTCACTTTTTAGAAGTTTGTATTCCCTTTAGTCTGCTTCGTTTCCGGCATTTCTAAAGTTTCTCCTTTCGTCAGTTAAATTCTTCTGTCTAGTCATTTTACCTATTCGACCCTCTCTGCTGCCTTCACTACTTCGTCTCTCAAAGTTACCCGTTCGTCTTCTACTGTATTCCTGTCCTCTGTTTCAGTCAAAGATTTTCTGATGGCTCTGAGGACTATGGGACTTAACATCTGTGGTCATCAGTCCCCTAGAACTTAGAACTACTTAAACCTAACTAACCTAAGGACATCACACACATCCATGCCCGAGGCAGGATTCGAACCTGCGACCGTAGCAGTCGGGCGGCTCCGGACTGAGCGCCTAGAACCGCGAGACCACCGCGGCCGGCGTTTTTCTGATACTTCCTCTGATGATCCCTTGTTCTTTCTGCTTATCCAAGTACTACCTCTTTCATTTCCTACTTTTTTGCAATTTATTAAATTTTAACTTAATGTTTATTACCAATAAATTATGTTCAGAGTCCACATCTGCCCCTGAAAACGTCTTACAATTTAAAATTTGGTTTCCGAACCTCTGCCTTACCGTTATACAATCAGTCTGAAATCTTCCAGTGTCTCCAGTTCTCTTCCACATATACAACGATCTTACGTGATTTTTAAAGCAAGTATTAGCTATGCATGAATTATGCTCTACGCAGGGTTCTATCATGTAGGTTCCTCTTTCATTCTTTTCCTCAGTGTCCTATTTCTCCTTCTCTTCCTTTTCCTACACTCTAATTTCAGCTCCTTCCCCCCCCCCCCCCCCCCATCTCCCTTAACTATCTGAATAATTTGTTTCATCTCACTTTCTGCTTTCTTGCTCTTCATCATCTTCGGAGTTAGCTGGTATATAAACTTGTTTTGCTGTGGTGAGTGTTGTCTTATTATCTGTTTTGGCTCTGATAATACGTTCGTTATGCTGTTAATAGTGTCTTACCCAAATTCCCACTTTCTTATTCATTACTGACTCACTCTTGCGTTCACCCTATTTGACTTTTTATTTATCACAGTGTACCCACCTGCCCAGAAATTCGGTTCTTCCCGCCTCTGCACGCCATAAATCCCACCATATCTCACTTCAACCAGTCCAAATTATCTAACCTCCCTACTCGATTAAGGAGTCAAACATTCCACACTTTTACATGTGTAATGGCAGTTTTCTTTTTCCTGATGACAGTTTCCTTCAGAGTATTGCCTCACCTGGAGATCTGAAAGGGGGTGACTATTTTACATCCGGAATATTTCACCCAAGAGGACGCCATCATCACTTAACCATACAGTAGAGCTGCATGACCTCGGAAAAATAACGGCTGTAATTTCCCCTAGCTTTCTGTTGTTCGCAGTATCAGCATAGCAAGATCATATTGGTTAATGTTACAAAGCCAAATCAGTGGATCATCCCGTCTATTTCCCATGCTGCTGCCTTTTTTAAGGAACAATATATTTGTCTGCCTCTCCACGGACACTGTATCGCAGATGAATGCAAACCCAAACCACCCTACCAACGGCAAGGTCCATGGTTCATGAGGTTATTCTACACTGTTGGAAAACTCGTTACTGCTATTTGTAAAATAATTCATTATAAAAAGTTAACTGTTGCTGACTACGATGTCAGATTACTTAGATTTGCTGGCCTTAGAACGACGTCTTTTATCATCGGTACGCATGCTGGCTGGCTCTGAGCACTATGGGACTCAACTGCTGTGGTCATTAGTCCCCTAGAACTTAGAACTACTTAAACCTAACTAACCTAAGGACATCACACACATCCATGCCCGAGGCAGGATTCGAACCTGCGACCGTAGCAGTCGCACGGTTCCGGACTGCGCGCCTAGAACCGCGAGACCACCGCGGCCGGCGGTACGCATGCGACAGGATGCGGTATCTAATATGTATCTAAACGCCGCGCATTAAAAACAGCGTTCTTCCAGGGGTCGTACTCGAGTTCTGTTCGTGGTAGATAGCTAGCCTTTGAGTACCCCAACTGGTGGACGAGTGTGTCAGCATTACCAGCAGAGATGTTCAGTTGAGCAGCGAAGTGTTTGATCGTGATCCTTCTATCACCTCGAATGGGAGTGTCCGCAGGTTCCAACATCGCCGGGGTCACAACTGTGTGCGACCTTCCGGCATGCGAAAGGTCTGACAGGTATGTGTAACCTTGTTGCGATGATGAAGACGCCTCTTCCAAAGACTCAACGTGCTTTTGTTCACTACCAGGTCTCCGTAGACATTCTGCAGTCGCCTATGAATATCGGCGAAGCTATGGCTTTCCGAAAAAAAAGCAAAATATCTCAAAGAAAGATCTCTGATTGGATTGCATCTCCGCCACAGACGCCATTTTGAAGACTACATGAAGCGCTGCCACCTATTGGAACTACTTCTACATCACATCTACATCTACATGGATAATCCGAAAACCACCAAGCGTGGCGGAGGGTATTTTGTACCACTAGTAGTCGTTTACTTTCCTGTTCCAATCGCAAATAGGGCAAGGGAACAACGACTGTCTATATGCTTCCGTATAAGCCCTAATTTCTATAAGCCCTAATTCTAAGCAGCTGTCCCAGGGGAGAAGTTTCACTTCAGAGCATTAACTTGTAATTCCATCCACCGCCTAGACGCTATCGTAAGGCGTCACTGTATAAGACGACCGTAAAAGGCACGTCTTAGCAGAGGCAGCAAGATTGATACTTGCTCCCGAGAACTGCAACATCAGTGGGTTTACATAGGTTAGAGTGCTACTATAGTAGCCCCCACCAACATAAGGACGGAGGGCGGGCCCAAGTGACGTATAACACTGTTGTTACTAGCCATAACACAGCTCTACAAAAAAATTCTTGTTGCCAGGGATATTTGAACGTATACTGGGTATATTTGGTAAGCTGAATCTGAAAACGGATTTTTCCAATTGGCTCTAGTTTCTTAGATCCAGGCTATCTCTGACGTGTAGCGTTTAATCATTAAATTATCAGTAAATCGGTTGTGAATTCCATAATTCTGTATGCATATTCATTTTATATTTTGTGACTGCGTATGTACAAATGTAGTATCTCATATAATACATGTTATGGAGGAGAAGGTGAGATTATGGGACGTGGTAGTAATTTGAGACACATCTTGTGTCTCACAATTTCAAGGAGAGTCATGCATTGAAGGTCATGGTCCCGCACCCCCTTGTTTGTGCTCAGAGCGGCAGTCGAGGCAGAAATGAGCGTGTGAGAGGACGCGATTTGTGTAATAGCTGTTAAAAGTTTTTGTTAGTGAAGAATTTCTCGTTCACTGTATCCACAAAAAGATATGTCACGGTTAGTTGTTACATTATTGTTAGTTAAATGTAAGCTATATATCACATTGTAATATATATTGTCTTATTAGTTCCACCTTATCATATTTATAATAATATGTTTTTGCAAATATAATTTTCATTTTATTTTATTTTTTTCATAGATAAACATGAGTTCTTCACGTAGAGGTTGTTTCAACTCTCCTGATGTGTTCTGCCATATTTGACGAGAATACACTATGCAAGAACAACGGAACAACATCACTGACTTCGTGAGTCAGGCCTATCTTGCGTATTTTGCTATTAAACTGGGAGAACAAGATAAACATTGGGCTCATCATAAAGTTTGCAAAAGCTGTGTCGAGTCTTTACGACTGTGGACTAATAGTAAACGAAAGGTTTAAACTTTGGAGTGTCAGTCGTCTGGCGAGAGCCAAAAACCACCACAATAATTGTTATTTTTGCATTGTCAATGTAACAGGTTTCAATCGCTGCAAGAAGCTTAAGTGGGAATATTCCCATTTAGAATCAACAAGGCGACCTGTGCCACATAGCCATGACATTCCTGTACCAGTGTTCACCACTCTGCCAAAACCACTCCATTCAGATGACGATGATCTGTAGGACTTGAACACTAGTAGCAGTGAATCTGAAATGAATATGAAGGAAGTTCCACAAGACGATTTGCTAAGAGACCTCGGTCCTTCTAAACAGTCTTCTCAACTCTTGGCATCTAGACTAAATGAGAAGAATTGTCACAACCAGGAACTAAAATCACAGCTTACCGGACAAGAGAGAAGATCCGCTTTCATACTTCAGTCAAGATGATGAACTTGTTCACTGCAGTGACATCCCTGATTTACCACTAAAAGTGGGACTACCAAAATATCAACCTCAAGACTGGAGGATTTTTATCTATTGGGGTACATGCTATAGGAATTCAGACACTAATTTGGAGAATATGTGCATGTGTGGACTGCAGACGTATTTTTGTAATATTGTGACATTAAACAGCATTTTCATGTATTAACCTCAACAAGCAATGTAAACATTGCAGTTTTTTGAGCTGCTGACGTATTTTGCAGACATTTTAGAATTTAGCAACGTCTTAGAAAGGGAAAATAATCAATTTACAACTGTGATGCGTTTTTTAATTGCAACATGGTGACATCTCAATAACTGATTTGAGTCTTACAGAGTTTTCTCATGTATTTACCTCAACTAAGCTGTTGTTATAAAAGATTTTTTTCCTTTATTGTCATTTCCATTCCCCATCAGGGGCTGGCTGGCAGCAGCATAAGCGCTGCTCTTCAGTCGAGAGACATAATAGACAGGAAGACAGTTAAAAACAATAGAAAGAAGATAACATGGCAGAATATAGAAACAAAAAAGTTGGAACAGAAGAAAAGAAAGCATACAAAGTGGTGTCTGTAAATCAGAGATAAAAATCTAAAAAAGTATGTTAAACAAAAATAACACACACTACCCTAAAAGGCAGGAGGCAAAGTACAGCTGGAGCATAAAAATTCGTAGAATGATTAAAACAGCCATGTGACAGACGGCGTAGCAAGGAACAGTCATGGACGACCATTGGTCGAGCACACAATTAGAACCACATCACTAGATGACACTGTGTAATGGCACCGAAACACAACACAAACACAGCACACAGATAACGGATAAAAACCTGGGAGGACCTGCCAGAGTGGGGAAGGGGGAGGGACGAGGGAACAGGCAAGAAGGGGAAAAGGAGGTGAGGAGGAGGGGAGAGAAAGGGGGATGAGGCAGGGAGTGCGCCGAAGGAGGGCTGGGGAGGGAAGGGATGGGAGAGGAAAAACAGCTGAGGAGGGGGTGCAGGGACTCAGGGGGAAGGAGGGAAATCCGCTCTGGGAGAAGGAGGGGAGAGGAAAAAGGGGGCTGTGGGGAGGGTGGAGCAAGGCCATCTTACAGTTGGAAGGAAGGTTAGATGTCATGGCGAAGTTCAACATTCAGGAGGGGGAAGTGTGGGAAATTGCCCTGATGAAGGAGATGGAGGGTGCGGAGGTGGAGAGAAGGAGGGATACAGCGATAGAGGTGTGGCACCATGTGCGGGTTTGAGAGGAATGAAGAAACCAGGGTGTGGGGGGGATCAAGCCTGTGGACAGTGTAAAGGATGTGGAGATGTTGGAGGGAAAGGAGGAAGTGGGGGAAGGGGATGAGGTCACATAGGAGTCGTGTGGGGGAAGGAAGGTGGATATGGAAGGCAAGGCGGAATGCATGGCGTTCAAGGATTTGGAGGGCCTTGTAAAAGCGGGTGGGTGAGGAGATCCAGGCAATGCTGGCATAACAGAGGATAGGACACATAAGGGATTTGTAGGTGTGGGGGATGATGGAATGATGTAATCCCCATGTCCAGCCAAACAGGTGTTTCAGGAGGCAGAGGTGGGAAAGGGGTTTCTGTTGGATTGTCAGGAGGTGAGGGGTCCAGGTGAGGTGACAATCAAGTGTTAGGCCAAGATATTTCAGGTGGGGGGGGGGTGAGCTGGATGGGATTACCATAAATGGAGAGGTAGAAATCTTGGAGATGGAAGGAGCAGGTGGTGCGGCCTATGATGATTGCCTGGGTTTTGGAAGGGTTGAGATGAAGGAACCACTGGTTACACCAAGTGCTGAACTGATCAAGGTGGGTTTGGAGGGTGTGTTGGGACCGTTGAAGGGTAGGATAGAGAGCTAGGAAGGCAGTGTCATCAGCATATTGGAGAAGGTGGACAGGTGGGGTTGGCTTGGGCATATTGGCAGTGTACAGGAGATAGAGGAGAGGGGAGAGGACGGAGCCCTTGGGGACGCCAGAAGTGGAATAAAAGATAAGTGAGTTGGTGTTGTGGAGGGGACATAGGACGGCGTGAGAGGAAGGAAGCGACCAGACAGACAAAACTGACAGGCAGGGCATAGGTTTGGAGTTTAAAGAGGTGATCGGTATGCCATACGCAGTCATAGGCATTTTGAAGGTCGAGGGAAACAAAAATGGCGGAGCGACTGGAGTTAAGCTGGAGGAAGAGAAGTTGGGCAAGTATGAGGAGTTGGTCATTGTTGGAGAAGGAGGGTCGGAAGCCACATTGGGTAAGGGGGAGGAGGTGGTATTGATTAAGGTGCTGATGGATACGATGGGAGAAGATGGATTAGAAGACCTTACTGAAGATGGAGGTGAGGCAGATGGGACGATAGGAAGAGGCAATGGAAAGGGGTTTGTTGGGTTTGAGGAATAAGAGGACGCAGGAAGTCTTCCACAGGTCAGGGTAGAAGCTGGTAGAGAAGATGTTATAGAGAGCCGCAAGGGCAGTCAGGAAGGAGAAGGGGCTTTCTGTAAGGTGGCGGCAGGTGACACAGTCGTGACCAGGGGCCATGTTGCGTTTGGACTGGAGGATAAGATTAATGTCGTGAGCTGTGATTGGACTGTTGATGTTGGAGGGGGGCAGCTGCCCCAAGTACTGGAGTCTAGGAGCAAGTGCAGCGACCGAGGTAATCGGCGCGTTCCATGACGGTGGGAAAAAGAGAATAATCAAAGAGGGGATCATCAGGGATGGAGAAGACCTCGGAAAGGTGGGAAGCAAAGTGGTTGGCCTTACTGAGGTTGTCGGGAAAGGGGCGGTCGTTATGGAGAAGGGGTTAATGGGGTAAGCAATGGGAACCAGTAAGGCGATGGAAGGCAGACCAGTACTTGGAGAAGATGATAGGGAGGGTGGCGTTGAGTTATGTACAGGCCTGGCGTCAGTCACAGCGTTTCTTTGCTGTAATAAGGTTCCGTACGTGTCGCTGTATTTGCCGGTGGCGTTGGAGTGTATCCCTGTCACGAGTGTGCAGGAAGGAGAGATAGAGGCGGCCGGATTCGCGGAGGAGGAGGACAGCCCGTGGAGGGAGAGTGGGACGGTGGGGGTGCATGCTTTTAGTAGGAACATGGGTCCCACGGCGTCAGTAATTGCCTTCTGAAGGAAGGACGAGGCGTGGATGATGTCGTCAGGATGGTGATAGGTATGAGGATGGCTTTCGACCTGGGTGGCTATGGATTCCCGGTAGACATCTTATAAAAGATTAATCCCATGTTGATATATTATTTTATATTTTCTGAGTATTCAGTTTTTATTTAAGGTTGAAATCGCACTATTTGCACTTCTGGTGTATCTTGCGCTCATTTAAAACACTGCAACATAACTGTGGAAAGTAATTAATATACAACTCTGTTGTGTTTTTTTACTGTAGAACCATCTGTTGGTAAAGTGAGAACTACTTACTCACTGTATAACGAGTGACGTAAGGACCATTTTAAAGGTGGAGCTACTTGTTACTGCAGTATAGAGATCGAACTAAGGTCGAATCTTCAATTCAACCATCTGATGATTACGCTAATTACTCGTTCTCTAAAGAGCAACAATTTGCTGATGACAGGAGCAAGTAGGATGTTAAGATGGACTTGCTTTTATTTACTTTTTCAGAGCTTGTAGGATAGTATTTAGGGTTTAAACTCATTTTCAACAAATAAGAATTCTTATTTTGTTATTTATATTTTGGAGGCTAATGTTGGTTTTTAATTATTTATAGAGAAATATGCAAACATAGTTGCAGAATGAGTGGGGGGGGGGGGGCACTCGGGATAGGAGATGCTTCATGCAAAAGGAGGGGGGGGCGCAGGAGGACTTCTCTTCCCTCCCCTCCCCCTCCCCCGCCCCTCCTCCCTTCCCATCCCCTCCCCTCCATGATCTCAGCAAGTGTCAGAATGTCATGATTGCTAGAATGATCTTGGAGATAAGAAAGTGCTGATGCTGACGTCGGCGAAACATGACAAGCATTATTCGGCCTATCGGTGGTAGCTGAAAATGCTGACTTAACCCTTTTAAGGGGGCGTGAGGGATATATTCATCCACGCTCTGCTAATTCACACTGGGCTGAACTGATATATCCGTCCGCTGCGTTCTGTGGCTAGTAGCTAGTGGCAATGACGAATTATCGGCCTTTCGTTAAAACTGTGGTATTAGTTGAGCTTCGTCCTCTAGACTCCATCTCTGTTCAGTTAACACAGCGCACTCTGGGCTGGTTATAACATTTTCGCTTAAAATGTGTATCGATAGCATGCATCCTGGGAAGCAGCCGCAAAAGCGCGCCTTTTTTTCGTGTCTGTTTACCGGTGCGTTAGCGAGTGATCTTTTCCAATGGGGAAAAGAAGTCGTTTATCAGATTCGGTGACAGAGTACCTCCTTTTAGAAAGTGATGACAGTTTCAGTGACAGCTCTGAAAGCTTTCAAGATATGGATGTGGAGGTTTGTGCAAGTGACTTCGATACAGAAACATCTAAGACCCGAACTATTTGAAACAGTTAACGCAGAACAGGGAATATGCGATCATAAAGCGGTTGCTGCATCGATGATTTCAGCCGTAAATAGAAATATTAAAAAAGGTAGGAAGATTTTTCTGTTTAGCAAAAGTCACAAAAAGCAGATTTCAGAGTACTTGACGGCTCAACACCGAAGTTTTGTCTCAAGTACAAATAGTGTTGAGGATCAGTGGACAAAGTTCAAAACCATCGTACAGTATGCATTGGATGAGTATGTGCCAAACAAGGTCGTAAGAGATGGAAAAGAGCCACCGTGGTACAACAACCGAGTTAGAAAACTGCTGCGGAAGCAAAGTGAACTTCACAGCAAACATAAACATAGCCAAAGCCTTGCAGACAAACAAAAATTACGCGAAGCGAAATGTAGTGTGAGGAGGGCTATGCGAGAGGCGTTCAACGAATTCGAAAGTAAAGTTTTATGAACTGACTTGGCAGAAAATCCTAATAAATTTTGGTCTTATGTCAAAGCGGTAGGTGGATCAAAACAAAATGTCCAGACACTCTTTGTTTTAGATGGCTCTGAGCACTATGGGACTCAACTGCTGAGGTCATCAGTCCCCTAGAACTTAGAACTACTTAAACCTAACTAACCTAAGGACATCATACACATCCATGCCCGAGACAGGATTCGAACCTGTGACCGTAGCGGTCGCGCGGTTCCAGACTGTAGCGCCTAGAACCGCTCGGCCACTCCGGCCGGCACAGACACTCTGTGACCAAAAGGCTACTGAAACAGAGGATGACAGACTAAAGGCCGAAATACTAAATGTCTTTTTCCAAAGTTGTTTCACAGAGGATGACTGCACTGCAGTTCCCTCTCTAGATTGTTGCACAGATGACAAAATGGTAGATATCGAAATAGACGACAGAGGGATAGAGATACAATTAAAATCGCTCAAAAGAGGAAAGGCCGCTGGACCTAATGGGATACGAGTTAGATTTTACACAGAGTACGCGAAGGAACTTGCCCCCCTTCCTGCAGCGGTGTACCGTAGGTCTCTAGAAGAGCGTAGCGTTCCAAAGGATTGGAAAAGGGCACAGGTCATCCCCGTTTTCAAGAAGGGACGTCGAACAGATGTGCAGAACTATAGACCTATATCTCTAACGTCGATCATTGTAGAATTTTGGAACACGTATTATGTTCGAGTATAATGACTTTTCTGGAGACTAGAAATTTACTCTGTGGGAATCAGCATGGGTTTCGAAAAAGACGATCGTGTGAAACCCAGCTCACGCTATTCGTCCACGGGACTCAGAGGACCATAGACACGGGTTCCCAGGTAGATGCCGTGTTTCTTGACTTCCGCAAGGCGTTCGATACAGTTCTCCACAATCGATTAATGAAAAAAGTAAGAGCATACTATCAGACCAATTGTGTGATTGGATTGAAGAGTTCCTAGATAACAGAACGCAGCATGTCATTCTCAATGGAGAGAAGTCTTCCGAAGGAAGAGTGATTTCAGGTGTGCCGCAGGGGAGTGTCGTAGGACCGTTGCTATTCACAATATACATAAATGACCTTGTGGATGACATCGGAAGTTCACTGAGGCTTTTTGCGGATGATGCTGTAGTACATCGAGAGGTTGTAACAATGGAAAATTGTACTGAAATGCAGGAGGGTCTGCAACGAATTGACGCATGGTGCAGGGAATGGCAATTGAATCTCAATGTAGACAAGTATAATGTCCTGCGTATATATAGAAAGAAAAATCCTTTATCATTTAGCTACAATATAGGAGGTCAGCAAGTGGAAGCAGTTAATTCCATAAATTATCTGGGAGTACGCATAAGGAGTGATTTAAAATGGAATGATCATATAAAGTTGATCGTCGGTAAAGCAGATGCCAGACTGAGATTCATTGGAAGAATCCTAAGGAAATGCAATCCGAAAATAAAGGAAGTAAGTTACAGTACACTTGTTCGCGCACTGCTTGAATATTGCTCAGCAGTGTGGGATCCGTACAGAGATAGAGAAGATCCAACGGAGAGCAGCGCGCTTCTTTGCAGGATCATTTAGTAATCGCGAAAGCGTTACGGAGACGATAGATAAACTCCAGTGGAAGACTTTGCAGGAGAGACACTTTTGTTGAAGTTTCGAGAACATACCTTCACTGAGGAGTCAAGCAGTATATTGCTCCCTCCTACGTATATCTCGCGAAGAGACCATGAGGATAAAATCAGAGAAATTAGATCCCACACAGAGGCATACCGACAATCTTTCTTTCCACGAACAATACGAGACTGGAACAGAAGGGAGAACCGATAGAGGTACTCAAAGTACCCTCGCCACACACCGTCAGGTGGCTTGCGGAGTATGGATGTAGATGTAGATGTAGATGTAGATACTACTGCAGCAGATCGTATCTTGTGCGTTTGTGCATGCTAGTCCAATATCAATATTTGTTCAGTGGTATAGTGGAACAATTGTGCCTGTCAAACAATGTGATGTGATTAGTTGTTTTATGTGTTTTGTGGATGATACTTTGTGCAAAATAATAGCTGAACAGACGCGCCTAAATTCACAACAGTTCATAGCTTCTCATCAAAATTTAGCAGCACGCTACAGGGTTCGCAGGTGGCAGAATACCACAAAGGATGAGATAAAAACACTTATCGGAATGCTCATACTTTAAGGAGTTCTTCACATACCAGAACACAAGATGTACTTTTCAAAGAGACTGTCAGTTGACATACCTTTTCTTCAGAAAACTTATCAGTGAAAAGCAATTTCATCTTTTACTGCAATTCCTCCACTTTGCTGGCAATGCCTCGTATGATTCACCACGCACTATTAGCAGAAAAGTATTCAAAATTAACCATATTATGGAGTATCTGCCGCGTAAATTCGGATCAGTATACATGCCAGAAAGGAACATCACCGTTGAAGAATCGTTCATCTACATCTACATCTACATCTATACTCCGCAAGCCACCCAACGGTGTGTGGCGGAGGGCACTTTACGTGCCACTGTCATTACCTCCCTTTCCCGTTCCAGTCGCGTATGGTTCGCGGGAAGAACGACTGTCCGAAAGCCTCCGTGCGCGCTCTAATCTCTCTAATTTTACATTCGTGATCTCCTCGGGAGGTATAAGTAGGGGGAAGCAATATATTCGATACCTCATCCACAAAAGCACCCTCTCGAAACCTGGCGAGCAAGCTACACCGCGATGCAGAGCGCCTCTCTTGCAGAGTCTGCCACTTGAGTTTATTAAACATCTCCGTAACGCTATCACGGTTACCAAATAACCCTGTGACGAAACGCGCCGCTCTTCTTTGGATCTTCTCTATCTCCTCCGTCAACCCGATCTGGTACGGATCCCACACTGATGAGCAATACTCAAGTATAGGTCGAACGAATGTTTTGTAAGCCACCTCCTTTGTTGATGGACTACATTTTCTAAGGACTCTCCCAATGAATCTCAACCTGGTACCCGCCTTACCAACAATTAATTTTATATGATTATTCCACTTCAAATCGTTCCGCACGCATACTCCCAGATATTTTACAGAAGTAACTGCTACCAGTGTTTGTTCCGTTATCATATAATCATACAATAAACGATCCTTCTTTCTATGTATTCGCAATACATTACATTTGTCTATGTTAAGGGACAGTTGCCACTCCCTGCACCAAGTGCCTATCCGCTGCAGATCTTCCTGCATTTCGCTACAATTTTCTAATGCTGCAACTTCTCTGTATACTACAGCATCATCCGCGAAAAGCCGCTTGGAACTTCCGACACTATCTACTAGGTCATTTATATATATTGTGAAAAGCAATGGTCCCATAACACTCCCCTGTGGCACGCCGGAGGTTACTTTAACGTCTGTAGACGTCTCTCCATTGATAACAACATGCTGTGTTCTGTTTGCTAAAAACTCTTCAATCCAGCCACACAGCTGGTGTGATATTCCGTAGGCTCTTACTTTGTTTATCAAGCGACAGTGCGGAACTGTATCGAACGCCTTCCGGAAGTCAAGAAAAATAGCATCTACCTGGGAGCCCGTATCTAATATTTTCTGGGTTTCATGAACAAATAACGCGAGTTGGGTCTCACACGATCGTTGTTTCCGGATTCCATGTTGATTCCTACATAGTAGATTCTGGGTTTCCAAAAACGACATGATACTCGAGCAAAAAACATGTTCTAAAATTCTGCAACAGATCGACGTCAGAGATATAGGTCTATAGTTTTGCGCATCTGCTCGACGACCCTTCTTGAAGACTGGGACTACCTGTGCTCTTTTCCAATCACTTGGAACCCTCCGTTCCTCTAGAGACTTGCGGTACACGGCTGTTAGAAGGGGGGCAAGTTCTTTCGCGTACTCTGTGTAGAATCGAATTGGTATCCCGTCAGGTCCAGTGGACTTTCCTCTGTTGAGTGATTCCAGTTGCTCTGGAAAGGATTATTTGGATGGAGGCAATTTATTCCACCAGAGCGCAGCAGCTGTGGTATAAAATTTTACGAACTATGTGAAAGCAGCTCCGAGTACGTAAAAAAAAAGCACTCCGTCTTCAGGCCACGAGTGGCCTACCGGGACCATCCGACCGCCGTGTCATTCTCAGTGGAGGATGCGGATAGGAGGGGCGTGGGTTCAGCACACCGCTCTTCCGGTCGTTATGATGGTATTCTTGACCGAAACCGCTACTATTCGGTCGAGTAGCTCCTCAATTGGCATCACGTATTGTTTACACAGGAAAGGATACTGATTATGATATCCACTATCCAGAACAAATAATAATCTCTGGGTTCCCGGGTTCGATTCCCGGCGGGGTCAGGGATTTTCTCTGCCTCGTGATGGCTGGGTGTTGTGTGCTGTCCTTAGGTTAGTTAGGTTTACGTAGTTCTAAGTTCTAGGGGACTGATGACCATAGATGTTAAGTCCCATAGTGCTCAGAGCCATTTGAACCATTTTTGAATAATCTCTGGAATTGTTTTGGAGCTTGCACATGATTTGCTCGGGAAAGGTCACTGCATTTATCTTGACAACTGGTACACCACTCCAGATTTGGTGGACAAATTAACCAGTAATAGCACCGATGTTGTCGGTACAATGCGGCAAGACAGGAAGAGGTTCCTTGACCTCGTAAAAAAGGAAAAACTGAAGAAAGGAAAGTACCTAATAGGGTACAGAGGCAAGCAGATTGTAATGAAATGGGAGGACAAAAGAGACGTTAAGGTCAGCACCTTCCATGACGACACATTTTTAAATGTCAACTCGAAGACGGGAATCGTTCAAAAGCCACATGTTGTCAATGATTACAACAAGAATATTGGAGGTGTGGGTAGGAGCGATTCTCAGTTTCACAGCAACCAGATGGCTAGGAGCAGGCTGAAAAAATATTGTCAGAAGCATATCCGTCACTTGTTGGACACTGCATGCTTCTATGCTTACGTTCTGTACATGAAGCTTGGTGCCCAGCAAAGTGGAATGAGACTGATAATTAGTCTCGGCGAATCTTTGGTCATATCTTCAGCACAACAAGGGTCATCAGTAGGACAGCCACCTCGAATACCGACAACAACGCGCCTTATAGTCGGCCGTTCTCCAGACCCTCTGCCGCCCGCAATGAAGAAAAGACCAGCATGGAGGTGTGTGGTGTGCACGAGAAAAGGCCTGCTCAAAGAGACTTCATACTGTTGCGCAGAATGCGAAGTTTCCTTATGTGCAGCGCCTTGCTTTAAAATGTTTCACGCTGAAAACGCCTTGTAATACCATGAAAATCAATTCGGGAACTTCTGCAAAATATTTTATTCATTCCCACCCAATATCAAATCAAATTCAAAAATGAAAACATGAAGGAAAACTTTTGTGTATGACTAAAGTACACAGCACCGCATATTACGCACGGAGGAAGAAGCGTGCCCAAGCGAACCACCAACTTGACAAGTTGAAAGCCATCTAAGGTGGGCTCGTTCTCTGCTTGCCACACGGCTCCCCTCGTCTCCGATGCTCACACCCACAGGTCAGCAGGTTTAGTTGTTGGTCGTGACACTCCCTCCTACCGCAGTACCTAAATTTGCCACTACACGAACTTTTTACCCCAGTCGACATTTTTTGGTCTTCGTTGACTGGGCTAATGTTGCGCTCTTTGTTTGAGGATAGCCTTAAACCATTGAACATGAATATCAGGCAGTTTGGTGCTCTTCTGTGTACGACTGTGTCCGGTACCTTTTGGAGGACACAGCCTTTTAGCAGTGTTAGTTGAACATTAATAGCGATACACAACAGAATGGATAGGATTACTGATGAACAACAGACACCACAAGTATTGGTTTACTGAATGTGGTGGAAGAGCGACGTGGCTACCCTAAGCGGAGCTGTATCCGCAGCGACGGTAACCACATTAAAGTACTTTTGAGTCCATATGTAGGCATCTACGAGAAACTGGATTCTACCGTGATTGTGAAGTAATTTTCACAGAAACATCAGTAATTCGGCTGAAGTGCTGAACAAATCGTAATTACATTACTATTCTACGATGAGACACCACAGATTACGGATAGTTCGAAGTATACATGTTTTCCTGGAAACTGCTATTTACTGTATTTAAAAATCGAGATAAATGCCACATACGAAAATCCATTGCGTTACATACCCGTTACTTGCTGGAAACTGACAAATTCTTTTAAAAATCACACATAAAACACACTAGCTTTACTTTCGGGAAGTAATGGTCCAGTTTTTATGTTCCTGTTTTTCGTTCACTTTTTCTTCCCTGACGACAGTTATCATTTTCCAGAGAGCCGAAACATCTATCACTGTTTCTATGATTATGATCCTGAGAAAATTTTACTGCAGATTTGTCTGTTTGTAATATGCCTATAACTTCTAATTTATTTTACAGCCTTAGAGCAACACATTTTCACTTAGCTGTCATCTTCCCAGCTCATGTAAATCATCCGTAACTTCAAGAGCAACAGGAAATCCATTTTGGAAAAAATGGTTCAAATGGTTCTGAGCACTATGGGACTTAACTGCTGAGTTCATCAGTCCCCTAGAACTTAGAACTACTTAAACCTAACTAACCTAAGGACATCACACACATCCATGCCCGAGGCAGGATTTGAACCTGCGACCGTAGCGGTCGTGCGGATCCAGACTGTAGCGCCTAGAACATCTCGGCCACCCCGGCCGGCCAATTTTAGAAGCTACAGTATTACTGAGACATGTTGGCAGCTAAAAGAGTACGGTGAACAATGCATTTATGCTGGTGAAGGTCTGCAGCTCGTGGTCTAGTGGGTAGCGTTGCTACCTCTGGATCACGGGGTCCCGGGTTCGATTCCCGGCCGGGTTGGGGATTTTCTATGTCCGGGGACTGGGTGTTTGTGTTGTCCTCATCATTTCATCACCATCATCATTCGTGACAGTGACTAGATTGGACTGGGTAATAAATTGGACTGTGAAAAAAATTGGGACTTTGTACAGGTGCTGATGACCGGCCAGTTGAGCGTCCCACAAACCAAACATCATCATCATTACCATCCTGGTGAATTTTAACAATATGCTTTCAGTTCGTATCAAGACAGAGCAGGAGGAAAATCGTGGTACAAGAAAACCTAAGTCAATTTCTTTCGCTGACGGCTTTAGTGAACTGGAAATTATTAGCCTTTAGTTCTTACGTAATGGGCTACTCAAATATAGATAGGAAATCGATCGCGGTCATGTTACAGGGGTACAGTCTACACATTTACCCCCCCCCCCCCTCCTCTCCACTTTTCCCTCCCGTTGTCTACAGAGTTCTCTATTGAAACTCTCGTCTTTCCTAGTAGCCACTGTCTTTTTAATTTGAATCCTCTCCTTTTTCATTATCCCGTTATATTCTTCTCATACCAAACAAGACTTCAAAAGTTAAAATAATCAGTATAATTATTAATGCCTCCATTATTTTATTATTATGATCAGTGTTACCACCTACTTATTATTAATAATGCAAAATGTTGTTATTGAGTTTGATATGTAATAACTACTTAATATCATTCCTAATTCCTCTATCATTTCACCATCATTATTAGCGTTATTATTATTATTATTGCCAATTATTGTTTTTATTTGTAATGAAAATAATAATAATTATTATTGTAATTTTTATGTCATATTTTTTGTATGCGTTGTTCCTGGTCAGATGTAAGTAACGCCTCAAGGCCCTAACGTGATCAGGCTAAACCAGCAATAACTATATAAATGAATTAAATAAAAATGAAATGGAAAACAATGGAACACGATATGCGACTGGGGCCAACTTCGTTTTTCAGCGATGAATCACGAGTCACAAATGTTCTAGCGTATTCTAATCAGAACTATACAGCCTTGATTTTTATTATTTTTTTCGAAGATCACTGAACTGTACAGGGATAATCTACGCCCTTATAATTGGGAGCTTGCTATATCATCCTTCGAGGAAAACACTGTCCAGGGTGTTTCAATTAGTACATCAGTTGCGAAATCATGCAGCTTACTGTGCCAACTCACACAGAGCTCGTTCTGGTGTCGCTCTTTAGCAAAATATCTAACAGGCTGTGTAACATGTATTTTGTTCATGACGTCCTGAGCGACTTCTCTATGTTGTGCGGGTAACGAAGAACGCAAGCTCTGCCCACCGATGCCCAGCGAACTGACATTTACGAGGAGAGTTGGGGTGGAAGGAAAGCAATCTGCAGCCTCCACACGCATTGCTGAAACTACACATGAGCTGACTGCTTCGGCACGTTATGGCACGACAATCGCTTTGTTACTCTTACTGATCGTACAGGAACAATATAAGGTTAAGTCCATAAAAAACTACAAAAAGTCGGTACCCATAAATGGCCAAGAAGATATGTTACGTGAAACTCTCAAAACTTTTTTTCAGCGTTTATAAACGTTCTACGTGTCCACACTCCATGACACAGCACATATGTAATCGATAGCCCAGCTGTGCCCATATCTGACCCAGCATGGCAGGGGTGACGGTAAGAGCAGTTGCTGTGATAGGATGTCACAAGTCTTCGAGGTAGAAGTGGAACATAAACTCTATGCTTGACATAACCTCACAAGAAAAAAATCGCAAGGCGTTAACATCTAAAAATCAGTCTCATTAAAAATGAGCTGAACAGTTACCTCCGGGGCTTAATTTCGGCCAGAACGTGCGGGAATTTTTTTGAACTCTATGGAACAAGCCAGCACCGGAGATTTAAAACAGTACACATGTATTAAATCCCAACGTAACTACAGTTCGACGCTGCACCGGCACCACTGAACGTGATAGTGAGTGACCAATGTGATGCAATGGACAGGGGCGTGGGCCGAGGAGCTGTGTCTGTATTTGTATGCGCCTATGCGTGTGTGTACAGTATACCGAAGATAAGTTCACCGATCAGCTACAGTGCAACTGTTCGAGCGTTGCGGCTGTCATCAGTTAAAAACATAACGTCATAGTCACGAAGACTACCGACTACACCGATTTTATCGAGCAGTACTGGGGAGCAAAGCGACAGATGGTAGCACACGATGTTTATATTAAATCTTGTGGTTTAACTATTGTGATTATAAGAAATTTTGTTTCAAAACCATAAATTTCAAAACAGTAATTTGTGAAAAACGAATTCTCGTTATACGTGTTATCACAAGTTCTCAAAAATCGAAACTTAAGCTTTTTTCTTAGAAGTGGTTACCTCTTCGGGCGAGGCCGCCGGCAGGTGTGGTCGGCGGCGGAGCTGCTCCTCCAGGTCGAGCAGCGTGTCGCTGATGCGCTGGCTCATCTCCGCTTCCTGCAGTTCAGGGTCGGAGATCGCGGCATCCAGCGACCACTTGCTCTGGATATCGCAAAAGTCTGGTTTAATCAGCTGCTGGTTCCTTGCACTACGGGCATGACAGCAGAACGGATGTAGAACTAGTCTACGCTTTACAAGTGTAACTGGGCAACCTCTTTTGATGCTAGTCGTTTGTCAGGATGAGCAGTACTGCAAAGGGAATTTGATTCTAAAGCATTATGTCAGGGTGAAAAACACTAAATAAATTACTTTATCTCTCTTAACAACATGTGAGCAGGGTGGGTTCTTCCTTGGCTCGGGTATGAGGTAGAATGAAACAGCATTTTTACGTAAGATAACTTTTATTGAAAGATTTGTACAATGGTTTTCTTACTGGATTGTTCTGGCTGGGAAGGTGGCAGCTGTGTCGTTTGCGAAGCCTTCTGCTGTGTGAGCGGCGGTGTCTGATTACGCCTGGCGGTGTGTATCTCGTGTCGCCGTTTCGCCAAGTTGACTGGAGACACGCATTGTGAGGTGGCCCGTTTAATTATTGATAACGAAGTCGTGAATCAGATGGTGATACCTTGGATGTGGCGTCCCAGTATTTCTCTTCTCTATGCAGCCGCATGTGTCAGTGTTGTGCGTCGGCCAGCGGAGCGGCGCGGTGGGGGAAGGCTGCTGCTTGCTATTCCATTACAGCGGAAGACTGGGTGTACTTCTGTGTACGATGTAGTCTCTTCCTGCATGACGGTCTTCAGCACCGATTGAACTGTACTGGAACTGAACTCGAACCGAAACTAAACTGAAAACTACTGTCGGGCCCACTGCGTCTCGTGTATTTATTTACTTCAGTTCACTGGAGGTGAACGACTTCACGGACATTGCCTCTTCTGTCACGTTGAAAAGCTTCTCGAAGAATCTTCTTAACGTCGGTCAATGGCTCTTGGAATGTAGGCGAGAGCCTTTGATCAAATGGCAATTAAGAAACTCGTGAGCCGGTCGGGCGATGTCCTGACAACTGAATCGACAGCTTCCGCTTATGTGGGGAGGGCGATAGCTTCTCCTGAACGTGCATACTTGCAAGCGCCGGTCGTTGCCACTGCTGCTCTACCCGCTGTTTGCCTGTGTGTAACTCTTCTAAACTAAACTAAGTTTTTCTTTTATTTTCTAATTTCTACCTCACTTCACATTGATTTAACTAATTTATTTATCTATCTTAAGTACCACTAACACAAGGACAATGTATCAGATGTATTTTCCAGATTCTTCTATGGCTACGAGTTGGTCATTTACATAGTTGTCCTTAAGTATACTTCTCCTTCGGTTCGATAAAAGTGCATAATTTCATGTTTAATATTTCAGAATTAATCTATCTACACTCCTGGAAATTGAAATAAGAACACCGTGAATTCATTGTCCCAGGAAGGGGAAACTTTATTGACACATTCCTGGGGTCAGATACATCACATGATCAGACTGACAGAACCACAGGCACATAGACACAGGCAACAGAGCATGCACAATGTCGGCACTAGTACAGTGTATATCCACCTTTCGCAGCAATGCAGGCTGCTATTCTCCCATGGAGACGATCGTAGAGATGCTGGATGTAGTCCTGTGGAACGGCTTGCCATGCCATTTCCACCTGGCGCCTCAGTTGGACCAGCGTTCGTGCTGGACGTGCAGACCGCGTGAGACGACGCTTCATCCAGTCCCAAACATGCTCAATGGGGGACAGATCCGGAGATCTTGCTGGCCAGGGTAGTTGACTTACACCTTCTAGAGCACGTTGGGTGGCACGGGATACATGCGGACGTGCATTGTCCTGTTGGAACAGCAAGTTCCCTTGCCGGTCTAGGAATGGTAGAACGATGGGTTCGATGACGGTTTGGATGTACCGTGCACTATTCAGTGTCCCCTCGACGATCACCAGTGGTGTACGGCCAGTGTAGGAGATCGCTCCCCACACCATGATGCCGGGTGTTGGCCCTGTGTGCCTCGGTCGTATGCAGTCCTGATTGTGGCGCTCACCTGCACGGCGCCAAACACGCATACGACCATCATTGGCACCAAGACAGAAGCGACTCTCATCGCTGAAGACGACACGTCTCCATTCGTCCCTCCATTCACGCCTGTCGCGACACCACTGGAGGCGGGCTGCACGATGTTGGGGCGTGAGCGGAAGACGGCCTAACGGTGTGCGGGACCGTAGCCCAGCTTCATGAAGACGGTTGCGAATGGTCCTCGCCGATACCCCAGGAGCAACAGTGTCCCTAATTTGCTGGGAAGTGGCGGTGCGGTCCCCTACGGCACTGCGTAGGATCCTACGGTCTTGGCGTGCATCCGTGCGTCGCTGCGGTCCGGTCCCAGGTCGACGGGCACGTGCACCTTCCGCCGACCACTGGCGACAACATCGATGTACTGTGGAGACCTCACGCCCCACGTGTGGAGCAATTTGGCGGTACGTCCACCCGGCCTCCCGCATGCCCACCCACTATACGCCCTCGCTCAAAGTCCGTCAACTGCACATACGGTTCACGTCCACGCTGTCGCGGCATGCTACCAGTGTTAAAGACTGCGATGGAGCTCCGTATGCCACGGCAAACTGGCTGACACTGACGGCGGCGGTGCACAAATGCTGCGCAGCTAGCGCCATTCGACGGCCAACACCGCGGTTCCTGGTGTGTCCGCTGTGCCGTGCGTGTGATCATTGCTTGTACAGCCCTCTCGCAGTGTCCGGAGCAAGTATGGTGGGTCTGACACACCGGTGTCAATGTGTTCTTTTTTCCATTTCCAGGAGTGTATATTACTGAATAAAGACAAGTTCTTTCACATGGTTGCCAAAAATCTCGAAATGTTCTTGGCGGATTTACTTCAAATTTTTGGACCATTCTCTAATAAACACTGATACGGACACAACCTACATAGTTTTTTAAACAACAATGTACAGGTCTTCTGTTAAAACCGAACGTGAGAAAGAAAATGCTGCACTTTGCCTTGCTGTGAAAATATGCAGTTTCGTTTCCTTTCTCGCAGTTTTAACTACTAGAAAATGATTCAAATGGCTCTAAGCACTATGGGACATAGCATCTGAGGTCATCAGTCCCCGAGACTTGGAACTATTTAAACCTAAGTAACCTAAGGACATCATAGACATCCATGCCCGAGGCAGGATTCGAACCTGTGACCATAGCAGCAGCGCAGCTCCAGACTGAAGCGCGTAGAACTGCTCGGCCACAGCGGGCGGCTTATAACCACTATAGTAGGCTATTTAAACCATTTGACAAATTGTTTCTGACACATCTATTTTATTTCCTTGTACATAATTTTTATAAAATGTGTATACACAACTATGTGCTATTTTGTTTTCTTCTTTACAATCGGTTTTAACAGAAAACAAGAAAGTTATGTTTATGACTACTCGGTTTATGATTAGAATGCTATAATGGGATCTGAAGTGCCTGAAACTTTGTAATGCTAATCGTATGTCGATTAGAACTATGCAGAATGCTGTTATTGATGCTACTGTCCTCACAGACCCAGCAGCAGGCGTCCTCTTGGGTAAAATATTCTGGGGATCAAATAGTCCCCCATTCAGATCTCCGGCCGGGGACTAAGGAGGACGTCATTATCAGGAGAAACAAAACTGTGGTTCTACAGATCGGAGCGTGGAATGTCTGGATGATTGACTAATCTGGCCTTGTAACATCAACCAAAGCAGCCTTGCTGTGCCGGAACTGCAAACGGCCGAAAGCAAGGGGAAACTACAGACGTAATTTTTCCTGAGGGCATGTGCTTTACTGTATGGGTAAGTGATGATGGCGTTCTCTTGGGTAAAATATTCCGGGGGTAAAATAGTCCCCCATTCGGATCTCCGGCCGGGGACTAAGGAGGATGTCGTTATCAGGAGAAACAAAACTGGGGTTCTATGGATCGGAGCATGGAATGTCAGATCCCTTAATCGGACAGGAGGGTTAGAAAATTTTAAAAGGGAAATGGATAGGTTAAAGTTAGGTACAGTGGGACTTAGTGAGGCTGTAGGAACAAGACTGCCAGTTAGGTGAATACAGGGCGTTTCATGTGTCGCTACATCAGCAATTACATGGTGATGACTTTAATAATCGAGTGAAATTCTGTCAAAGGGAATTAACAGAGAATGCGTTGCAGTTCTACCTGTTTACCGATGAAGCGGGTTTCACAAACCACGGGCAGTGAATCTACGGAACATGCATTACTGGTCCGTGGACAATCCTCGCTGGCTCAGACAGGTAGAGCGACAGCGACCGTGGACTGTAAATGTATGGTGCGGAATCATTGGCGACCACCTCATTGGTCCTCACTTCATTGCAGGGACCCAAACAGCTGCAACATACATCGCGTTTCTACAGAATGATCTGCCAACGTTGCTCGAAAATGTCCCACTGGAAAAGCGTCGACGTATGTGGTATCCCTCCTCCACACACCGTCAGGTGGCTTGCGGAGTATAGATGTAGATGTAGATGTAGATCAGCATGATGGTGCACCTGCACATTCCGCAATTAACACTAAGCTGACCCTTGACAGGATGTTCGACGGGCGTTTCATAGGACGTGGAGGACGCATAAATTGGCCAGCCCGTTCTCCTGATCTTACACCTCTGGACTTCTTTCTGTGGGGTACGTTAAAGGAGAATGTGTACCGCGATGTGCCTACAACCCCAGAAGATATGAAACAACGTATTGTGGCAGCCTGCGGCGACATTACACCAGATATACTGCGGCGTGTACGACATTCATTACGCCAGAGATTGCAATTGTGTGCAGCAAATGATGGCCACCCCATTGAACATCTATTGGCCTGACATGTCGTGACACACTCTATTCCACTCTGTAATTGAAAACGGAAACCACGTATGTACGTGTACTTCACCCCTCATGGTAATGTACATGTGCGTCAGTGAAAAAGACCAATAAAAAGGTGTTAGCATGTGGACATAATGTGCTGTTCCAGTCTCTTCTGTACCTAAGGTCCATCGCCGTTCCCTTTGGATCCCTACGTAATTCGGTGCTCTCCGATACACACGATCGAACAGCGGAGGAGTGGTACTCAAGCGTCAACTTTATGTTACAATATCTCCAGATGTAATTAACATTTTACAATGCAACAAACGGTACTGATTACGTATTTGTTTATATGTTCAGATGTGCTAACAAAACTAACGGGGTTCCATTTAAAAAAACGTAGGTTTGTGTTAAAAAACATACTTCCGTGCATTTTTTATGGTTTGTATTAACCAATTACACTAGCCCCTCTCCTCACGTTCGGTCTGTGGAATCGATTCGTCAGTATTTGATGTGGTTTACGAAATATATCCAGCAATAACGTTGGGTGACTCACCCTGTATATATATTGTAGTGTCACGGAATAGTAAAGAGTTGGAAACGTGGAATATTGTCAAAGTTTCGTTGCCTATTGCGAGAGCCAGAGGCAGTAAGTTAGGCAAGAGCTAAGAGGATTGCACATATATCGGAATGTGTCGTCTCGCAGGGGCAATGGCCTGGTTACACACAACAGGCGAGAGAGAATTGCTTAGCATGCGGGTTTGTGTTAGACGGAGACTGTCGTAGAGTGCAAGACAGAAGTATAGCGTCAGCTGTACTGCATTTCACAACTTCGCGTAAGTCTGTCGCAACAACATGTTACTCTGTCGCAAGAACACCTAAGGGGCGAGTACGACAGATGAATCAGCAGTATAAGTGGAACGAATGCGGTCATTACAAACGAGCATGAGGTCAGGACGTCGCTCGTGCTTCCTTTAAATACGCCAGCTTTGGTAGTAACAAGGCACTCGCAGTTAGACTTGCAGCTAGATGTGTACTGGGACGCTGCGTAGCGCTCAGCTCGGTGATCGACATGTGTATCTTTACTAAGGAGATGTTGCAGTAAGGGCGGCCCCTCCAGCAGCAGACGTGAGGGGACAGTACCAGCTCTGGTCCTCTCTGCTACCGCTGTCAATCATCAACCCAGAATTAGCAGACATCGCAGCAGACTCGCTCGCCGCCAATGCTGAACACATGAGTGAGCCGTCGTCGAGATCGTACGGGGCCTAGGCCCTGTGCATCCGCCGTCACAACCGGGTGAGCCGACGACGCTGGGGAACTGCAGCCCGTTCCGCCCGTCCAACGCGGGTATAGTGTGTGTATGGCGTGAACAGGTGAACAGCAATGGTTCTAGAACAGTCCCTTGGGGTGTGGCCGAAGCAACAGTGGCTTTCAGAGTGTGTGTGTGGATGCAGATACAGAATTCGAAGTTGGTAGACGTGATAAGTGGTGGTGGAGGCGAGCAGCCTACCTCCTGGTGCGGCAGCTGCGGCTCCTGCGACGCGCCCTTGGCACGCAGCTCTCGCACGCGGGCGTGTGGCAGCGACGGCGGCCCGGCGGAGCGCAGGGCGGCCGCGTCCAGGCCGCGGGCGCGCAGGGCCTGCAGCCGCGTCAGCCACGGCCGCGGGTCGCCTCTCGTGACTGCACCAGCAACAACAACGAGGCGCTGTTATCCTCACTTATCATCTCAGTCCCAACACCAAACTGTTGGGCAGGAATATCTAAGGAGTGCGCATACTGCACTGCCCGTGGTTGCCCAAGTCGTGCTGGCACTGGCGCGCTATTTGTTTATAGTGTGCGCAGAATACAGTGGCCGGTAGACGTGCAGACAGCAGGGCACACGTGGGGAGAGCGGCAATGGTGGGGGCTGCCCAGGCGCTGTAGGGGAAATGCTGAGCGCTGGAGGGGAAGTGCCATTCATCAGTCCCCAAACCACTGCGGTGAAATACTCTCTACGATTAATAATTTTCTACAGCGTTGTGGCGCAGCGGTAAGCGCTCGGGTTCGTAGTCCGAAGGTCGCTGGATCGAATCTTGGGCCATGCAATTTTTTTTATTATTAGTTTTTTTCTAATTCAAATATATATATATATATATATATATATATATATATATATATATATATATATATACTATTAATGAATTGCTTATGCATGTTGGTGAAGGCGGATCGCTCTCCAATTGTACCGCCTCCATTTTTCCGTTTGTTTAACAGGGTGTACCAAAGCTCTCACGTCCGCACCGATTTTCGACGATGTTATAAGTTGCGCTAGGGACCGCATCTACCTTCTTTCGAAGTTAGCAGGCAACTACGCTGTTATGCAGCGGCTCGTTTCGGCCCATTCAACATCTGTCCTTCAAGTGTAACGAGTGAGTAACGGAGTTTATATTTCATACCTGCCACAGCAAATTTGTGTTCGTGGGGTCTCTATTCTAAATCGAACGTTTGACTTACGCTATACGTATTCGTTTCAGAATATCGTTTCTACGTCTTCTGTTAACTATATGTGGTTAACATTATGAGGACAATTAATAACATTTATGAAATACAACTTTGATTGCCAGCCGCGGTGGTCTCGCGGTTCTAGGCGCTTCAGGCTGGAACCGCGCGACCGCTACGGTCGCAGGTTCGAATCCTGCCTCGGGCATGGATGTGTGTGATGCCCTTAGGTTAGTTAGGTTTAAGTAGTTCTAAGTTCTAGGGGACTGATGACCACAGATGTTAAGTCCCATAGTGCTCAGAGCCATTTGAACCATTTTGAACAACTTTGTCTGCGGAAAACATAATGATGTTCGATGTCGCCAGTTTTTCCACAACAAACGACTTTCAACAACTTATTATATGCATAATTGTTGGAACAGATTGCCGGGAATTATATATATATATATATATATATATATATATATATATATATATATATATATATGTGTGTGTGTGTGTGTGTGTGTGTGTGTGTATACACACATTTGAATTACAAAAAACCAATACTAAAAAGAAGGTTGCATGGCCCGAGATTCGATCCGGCGATCTTCGGATTACGAACCCGAGCGCTTACCGGTGCCCCACGACGCTGTAGAAAATTATTAATCGTAGAGAGTATTTCACCGCAGCGGTTTCTTTTAACTGTCGATTTTCTCGACAACGGCTGAGAAGTGCATCTTGGTGCTTTGCCACATTACAGCTCTGGCCATGAGCTTTTATTATGCGCAGTATGAATCGAATCTGAATTTCACCATTGGCGGTCTCCCCTTGTTAGAACTACTTAAACCTAACTAACCTGAGGACATCAGTTTTAATCTACAGTTCATAACCAATAGATTGTGGTCAGGGTCCACATCTGCCCCTGGGAATGTCTTACAATTTAAAACCTCGTTCCTAAATCTCTGTCTTACCATTATATAATCTTTCTGATACCTTCTAGTATCTCCAGGATTCTTTCATGTGTACAGCCTTCTTTTATGATTCTTGAACCAAGTGTTAGCTATGATTAAGTTATGCTCTGTGCAAAATTCTACCAGACTGCTTCCTCTTTCATTTCTTTCCCGCAATCCATATTCACCTACTGTGTTTCCTTCTGTCCCTTTCCCTACTCTCGAATTCCGGTCACCCATGACTATTAAATTTTCGTCTCCCTTCACTACCTGAATAATTTGTTTTATCTCATCATACATTTCATCAATTTCTTCATCATCTGCAGAGCTAGTTTGCATATAAACTTGTACTAGTGTAGTAGGTGTGGGCTTCGTGTCTATCTTGGCCACAATAATGCGTTCACTAAGCTGTTCATAGTAGCTTACCCGCACTCCTATTTTTTTATTCATTATCAAACCTACTCCTGCATTACCCCTATTTGATTTTGTATTTATAACCCTGTATTCACCTGACCAAAAGTTTTGTTCCTCCTGCCACCGAACTTCACTAATTCCCACTACATCTAACTTTAACCTATCCATTTCCCTTTTTAGGTTTTCTAACCTACCTGCCCGATTAAGGGATCTGACATTCCACGCTCCGAGCCGCAGAATGCCAGTTTTCTTTCTCCTGATAATTACGTCCCGGAGATCCGAATGGGGGACTATTTTACCTCCGGAATATTTTACCCAGGAGGACGCCATCATCATTTAATCATACAGTAAAGCTGCATGCCCTCTGGAAAAATTACGGCTGTAGTTTCCCCTTGCTTTCAGCCGTTCGCAGTACCAGCACAGCGAGGCCGTTTTGGTTAAAGTTACAAGGCCAGATCAGTCAATCATCCAGACTGTTGCCCCTGCAACTACTGAAAAGGCTGCTGCCCCTCTTCAGGAACCACACGTTTGTCTGGCCTCTCAACAGATACCCCTCCGTTGTGGTTGCACCTACGGTACGGCCATCTGTATCGCTGAGGCACGCAAGCCTCCCCACCAACGGCAAGGTCCATGGTTCAATTTTTATCTACATCCAGTTATTTAAACAGTGCTTCAGATTATGTACATAAGAGTTAATTTTTTATGTTAAACAGATAAAATTGTACTTGTTTTTAGTGAGAATATAAAGGAAAAAGTCATTGATTTCGGTGCAATGTGACTTAACAGCAAAACCCAAAGTTCATAACTTTCAAAGCACCAAGATTTTTGTCTTCTTTACGCCTCTGTTTAGAGCATAAAAGTGTCGCTATGTGTCAAGAATCAGGCTTCACACGGAAATTAAGTAGATAATTTAAAATTTGAGTTTCCTTAAAATTTTCGTTTCTTGGAGAAGAGGCGCTTTGGTAATACGCTCTTCAGTTGTTAGTGCTACGGAAGCAAATGAAAATGCGTCAAAGAATGAAAAGTTACTTTTCAACATAGAAGTCCCATAAAGTTCTAGTCATGATTCTAATTCTAATAAGAGGCGCTTTCTGTACTGAAATATTTTGAGACCCAGTGTAATAAAGAGCTAATACCGTAGGACTGATTTATGCGAGTGCATTGCCATGTATTTACGAAACCAGTTCTAGATAAATTTGGGAATGTGCTGCCAGTTATTCCATACACACTTCGAGTAGTTTTCACCTGCATACAAGATTTATATATAACAATCAGAGTCATTTTTCCCGTATTATGTAGATCGCCAAGCATTTGTTTTAATCTAAAGTACTCACTGTACTACTACTAGATTGCATGTGTTATAGGGACTGATTATGTGCTATAACTATTATTAACATTTTTGTTTCCCTGAGAATGATCAGAGATTAAAATGATTGTAGCAGATAGAAGAAACTGAAGAATTTCGTCCAAAAAATTTTTCAAAGTGTGATAAATCGATAATGTTCTGCATGTCGTAGCTTCAAATTAGAAGTTATTTAAGGATTTTTTTTACTTTGGCGAAATAGCAAACCTTTTCACATATAAATTCACGTTGTTAACATGCCTATGATTCACGGGTACAAAAATCACGATAGCCGTGACCGGGATCTGTCTGTAATAACGATGTTAAGACATTCAGTACCTGCAGGGCTCTCACTGGCAAACCTTAAGCCCTACCGTAGTCACGTGACTTTGGAGGCAATGCAAATTGGCGGCAAAAATTCTGTTCCGAGTATCTGGAAGCTCACTCCACAGATATTCATCCCTTTGCATTGAACACAGATATAGCCTGCAGACAACCACTGTAATATTATTGGGATTTTCGTCGTATGAAAGCTGTGAGTACCCTTGGAAAGGCATTAACCTAGATGTGTATTAAATGATCATCTAATGAGATGAGACCTATTCTTTGAAAGACATTTGTTTTATGTAATTCACGTAACTGTAAAGATGCGCATCTAGCGCGGACGCTAATACATCGATTGCGCAGTCAAAGAAACATTTTAACAGAAGCTGAACTGAACGTTCCGCTTCGATCTAAATAAAAGATGACAGTAAAACCTTTTGTAGATCTTCAGATTTTATCGTACTTCTGCTCGTTATGTGAAAGCGTAAAGAAGGTCGCCTTTGAGCCAAAAAAGTGAGCGGTCTTGCCAGCGTGCAGACAACAGTTATTGATTAGTAAAATTCAAGTAATTTATGTTCGAGACTGTAAATCGGCAAGTTATTGTTATGAAGATATTGAACGGTGCAAGAATTGTCTCGAAGGAAGGAGAAAAGTAATGACTGTAATGTGTGACAAAAACGTGAACCAAGAAGTCAGCACAGGGCATGCTGAAATCTGATCGCACCACACAGTTAGAAAATTACTTATGTAAGTTATACTGTTTATAAATAAGCTCTAATTGCTTGTGAGAATTATTTGAATATATTTAGTGTTTACCAGATTTCTTATTCTATTCTTTTCCTTTATTTTTTTACCTCCATGTCATATTATTTTTATAAATGTCAAACAGCCTTTACTACAGCAGAGAATACTGCGGCATCCCGGTCGTAGACAGATGGCCGCTCCTTGTCTTGTATACAACGCATAGCTGCCCCATTTATTAATGATTTAATTTGCAAATGCAATTTTTTATTGTTCATTGTTAAAGGTCCCTTAGGTAATTATAAAGTTCATACTTATTACGTAAAGAAATCCGGCTTGTTCTTTTCCGAATAATAGAAACCTTTGCGTAATCAAAAAAACTAGCCTTCTTCTGACAACGATCAGGAGCCGACCAGAAGACGGACGTCTTCTACCGCTTTCGTGTTTCCTGTGCCAAAGCTGTGCCAAACTGGGAACACGACATTCTAGTATGAAACACAATGTATACTAATTATCAGATTAAAATTGAAAAAAAATTTGAAATATATTTAACTTATACATTTTTTTTTCTTTTATCATACTAGGCCACCTCAACACGTTTCTCAACGGCTTTTAAGTCTTCATCCACTACATACATAATGTAAAATAATATACAATTTTGCCGAAGGGTACGCAAAAGAAACCTACCTTTTTTTAACTTCTTTATTCACATTTTAAGCACAAACGTTCAATCCGCTTCAAAGTACTCCCCACTTGCACTAATACATTTGTCTAATCTTTTATTCCATATTTCAAGTCATTGTTTAAATTCATCTTTTGTGATGCTTACAAGCGCCTCCGTCGTTTTATTCTTTGTCTCAAGCATCATCACCAAAATGCTTTCCTTTTATCTCTCTTTTCATACTAGGAAACAAAAAAAGTCGCACGGGGCAAGGTCGGGTGAGTATGGGGGTTGAGGAACAGGGTTCATGCCATTTTTGGTCAAGAATTGTCGTACAGTCAGGGCTGTGTAAGCAGGGGCATCGTCATAATGGAAAATCCAGTCAGCTGACTCCCATGAATGAGGCCGTTTCCACCGCATACTGTTGCACGATGTTTTCAAAACTTCCAAGTAGAAAGCCAGGTTAACTGTCTCACCCAGCGGAACAAACTCTGAATGGACGATTTCTCTTACATCGAAAAAAAAAAGAAAGAAAACAGATCAGCATTGCCTTAACGTTTGATTTCCCTGACGAGGTTTCTTGGGACGAGGCGAACTTGAAGTCTTGCACTGGCTTGATTGTTGGTTTGATTCAGGATTGCAAGCACAGCACCAAGTTACGTCAGCTGCGATAAATTTTGAAGAAAATTTTGGATCATTTCGGGACTCTTCTTTCAAAGCACAGCATGCTTTTACGCCACCTTGTGTTCGCTCAGCAGTCAGAAATCGTGGCCCGAAACTGGCAGCCACCATTCTCATTCCCAAATCTTCTGTCACAAATTGCTGCGTTGAACCCCAAGTCACTCCCTACAACTCCACAGTTTCTTCAATGGTCCATCGTCGACCTTCGTTGATGGCTGCATGAATGTTTTCAACATTTTCATCTGTTCAGGCAGTGGAAGGACGACAGGAATGACGTTTGTCATCAATTGACATTTCACCATTTTCGAAATGAGAAAACCACCGAGGCACTACAGCTTTCCCCATAGCATCGTCCTTGTATGCCGTTTCTAACATTTCAAGAGGTTTTGTTCTACTTTTTCCAAGCAAAAATCAGAAATTCACCGTCGCACGCTGTTCGCAAAAATCAGCCATTGCAAAACCAACACTCACACAAAATAGTTGTCACTATAAACTTCACCGCAATTAGTCTTGTCCTTCAGCGACGGCAATCGGACCACTGACTCTGGTATGTTCGCTCTCTCTTTGGGCTTCTAGCAGCAAAATGCGGTACTACAAAAGCTCAGTCCACCAACAAATTACCACAGTTTCTTTTGGGTACCCCCTCGTACGTCTATGGTATCTACTTACTTACTGACTTACTCCTTGTCGCTACAGTCCATGTAGGGCCTTGGCCTCTCTGATGATCACAGCCCAATCCTGACGATTTTCTGCTCGTTTCCTCCGTCTCCTGACTCCAATCTTTCTCAAATCATTTTCCACATCCTCCAGCCATCGTTTCCGGGGTCTCCCTTTGCTCCTTTTGCCACCTGGATTTCCTGTGTAAACCTTTGACAGCTCAATCCTCCGACATTCGCTGCACATGGCCCAGCCATCTCAATCTGTTGCACTTAATTTCAGTCACATAGTCAGGATTTCTATACAGTTCTTCCAGTTCCTTGTTTCTCCTTATCCTCCATTGCCCCACCTCATACACGGCTCCAAAAATCTTTCTTAATATTTTCCTCTTCCATGTTCTCAAGAGCTCTCCTTCTGCTACAGTCATTGTGCATGTTTCTGAGCCATACAGTATCACCGGTCTTATGACTGTTCGATAGTCACCTTAGATTTTCTGCTCAGGCTACGTGACTGAAGGATCTTGATCAGGGCCCAGTTAGCTCTGTTTCCTACCCTATACCTCAGAATGTCAAAAATCTGTTCTTGGTTATAATTAGGGCGAGAGTTACGTGTTTTCTTCGAAAAGACGAAATTTCTTGTATATGGAAAAGTTGCACACTTGAGAACTCGCTAGCCCAATGCCTTACGCAGCGGAATTGATAACGCAGTGAGAGTTGTGGCACGCATTGTTGTTGGCACAGCAGCCCAGTATGCTCACCGAGCGACGTGGCGCAGTTGCTAGCACACTAGACTCGCGTTCTGGAGGACGACTGTTCAATCCCCCGCGTCCAGCCATCCTGATTTAGGTTTTCCGTGATTTCCCTAAATCGCTTCAGGCAAATGCCGGGATGGTTCCTTTGAAAGGGCACGGCCGACTTCCTTTCCCATCCTTCCCGAATTCGATGAGATCGATGACCTCGCAGTTTGGTCTCCTCCCCCAAATCAACCCAACCCAACCCCAGTATGCTTGCTGTCAGATTCGAGCTAATTTAAGTAATGCCTAAACGCACAAAGATGTGTAACTGATAACTGCTTCCACAAACTAACAAATAATTATAAAAACAGAAACTACATTTCATTGGTTGTATTCCGTGGAGCTGGTGTAAAAATGGTCTGCTCAGGCGGCTTAGCATCTAAAGTATTCCCTGCCCCTAGTAACCACCACGAAAATTTCCTGTCAGAACCATGATCCACCCAAGTGCCTGATTTATTTTCCTATTGGCAGGGTCAATTTATGTCCTATCTTTCCGCTGTGTCACATTTGCCGCGCTTAGAGAGACGTGTGAAAATATACGACAAAAAGGATGCTTTACAAAGAGTACTCAGGTGAGAGTCGTACTTGGATAAAAAGAAGCAGCTCTATTACAGATTTCATATGTACAGACAATACTATAGCCCGATTGAATACTAACAGCACCGAAAAGATGACAAAGAGAGCGTAAATAATCACACATAAACAAAAGAACAATTCTGGTAGACACTGCCCAGATAACTGAATTAATACAAACTTACTAGTGTGCAGAAAAACTAGATAACGGGGACAGAGAGAGAGAGAGAGAGAGAGAGAGAGAAAGACTGACGGACCATGACTCACTGATAGTGGAACGTTTGGTGGTTACGTGAGCTGCAGTGGAACTAACCTCGTCTTCGATGAGACGTGATGACGTGATCGTCCATCCGTGCTATTCCCGTTAAAGTTGAAGTTGTTGTGTCGCAACTCGGGAGTAGTAAAATGTCTATCAAAACTGTTACTTTCATGCTGTTCTGAGGCTTCAAAACTCAGTAATTACTTAAACTGATAAGACTTCTAAACTGTAGCTTCACGTGGCCTAGTTACAGACTATACCAACCGCGGAAGCACATGTTACTGCTTGAAGTCCAGCTAAAATGTGTGAGGTGTCTATTGTCTCTGAGTCCCATTTAAAGACTCTCCTCTAGAGAAAAACGGTCGAATATTGAAAGTGGAACTTTTGGGAGCAATATAACTTGGTCTTTTTGCAGCAGATTCTGAAGAACCCGCCCTGTGATGTTACATTATTAGCCTCTGACAACTTTTTATCACTAATTTCTCCTTGCAGGGCGATCAGTGCACGTGAAAGCGTGTTCACAAATACAATAACTGGTATCTTACTAACGCTAATACTTACTGAACAAGAAAACGAGGGAAATTTTCCCTGTAGCTAAAGAACTTCATTAAACGCTAAATTATCTCTCAGTCGCCATGGGAGCATGCTATACAGGGTGTTTCCGTAAGAGCGTGAAAAAATTTAATAGGACATAGAGGTTGCTCCACTGAAGAATTTGAGGTAAGGAAATTGAGGTTGGAGAAGGCAGCTTAAGGAGATAAAATCGCATTACTGCAAATAAAACCACATTACTGTGTACTTTTTTATTTGCGTTAGTTAACTGCAAATACCTTCACTGACCCAGTGAACCTACCATTTGTACTGTATCTTAGAAAATGTGCTGAATCTGAGGCCATTAATCTCAATGCACGCTTGACATCAGTGAACAAGATTTTGATGCTCCATGACAAATATCGCTGGAGCGTTTCGAATCACATCACAGGCAGTTACAATTCTGGCAACTAATTCCATCTCCGTATCCACTGGGGTCCCATATAGAAATGACTTTAGATATCCCCATAGGAAACAATCAAGGGGATTCAAGTCAGGTGATCTCGCAGGCCATGGAATAGGATCTCCCCTTCCAATCCAGCGACCAGGAAATACTGCTCCATCGCACTGTACTGTACGTCTCTGAGAAGCGCTGAGTAATCAGTGGATCTGTCGTTGATTCATGGCATAGGACGATGCAAATATGATAAACAGAGACACCTTATGGACAAGTAAAGTAAACAAAACCTGCATCATAACTTTCTGGTAATCAGGCTCGTCCTCCTTGTTTCCTTGCAGGAGATAAAGAATGTTTACTTAAATAAATAATACAATACGTGTAAACTTGTACGTAGTTAGTTGTAAATGCTAGACAAAGCGGTAGACAAGTTTACTTCCATACCTCCTTAAGCTGGCTTCTCCGACTCCAGGTTCCCTACCTCAATTTGTTCAGTGGCGCATTCTCTACGTCCTATTACATTCCTGCACTCTCTTACGGAAACACGCAGTATACAATTGATATTCAAAGGTACTGAATAAGTAATAAAACTTTTAATATAAGTTTTTTAGCTCAGTGCGTTTCTCATATTTTTCTTTAACCAATTCAACACACAAACAACATATCTCAGCCTCTTTATGGGTTTGGAACAACGAAGAGTCTCTGTATATTGAAATGAAGTCAAAAATATGCGTTTTGCTCAAATACAATACATGTAATGACTTAACATTATGAGTATTAATGTATTAGAGTGCTAATATTCATTGTAATATAACACAAACCATTACTTTTTGACAATTTCTGGGAAGTTGCTATTCAGTGAGATAGGAGGAGATGCACAAGATAAAATTCTATTACAGCGACGTCTATCACAAAGCGAAAAAAGTGGTCCAACTAAAACATTCATATTTCTTTACGTACTACACGAATATGTAATAAAAAAATGAGGGTTCCTATTTTAAAAAACGCAGTTGATATCCGTTTGACCTATGGCAGCGCCATCTAGCGGGCCAACCATAGCGCCATCTGGTTTCCCCCTTCAAGCTAGACAAGTATCGTTCTTTGTAGTTTTCTCGTTTGACGCTTATTTCGTGAGATATTTGGCCCGGTCACGATCAATGGACCACCCTGTATATGTTGCATACGACAGACATCCCCACAACATCCTATACGCTAATGACACAGTCTTGTCTACCAAGCACCTTAACCCTCGGTTTGTGCAATGGAGACTTCAGATGGCGATAAATCGTCTTGGCGACAAAATGGAGGATAGCTTTAGCCCAAACAAGACGCAGGTTATCTTCATTATGAAGAGGGTAGTGTCAGTAGTTCTGCCAGCAGCCATCGTCAGAGGAACAACTGGAAACTGGACATTATCTACCAGACACCTTGTTGTCATGCTGGACAAACATCTAACGTGGCGCCAATATCTAAAATAATTACGTGGCATGGCCCTTGGACGACTCAGAGACCTATATCCAGTTCTCAACACACGATCTACTCTGCCCACTCACGACTGTGTTAACTATATACAAGTGCCTTTTACGACGTCTCCTGGAGTACGCAGCGATTGTCTGGGGCAACGCTGCCGACACCCACATCTGTCAGCTGCTACGAATTCTGAACAGGGCTTTTTCATTGGCGCTCCACTTTCCTCAGGATTGCCCATCGCGAGAAATGCACCTACTGGCTGACATACGCGACTGAAATAAAGAGGTCGAGAAACTCCAAACAAGTTCTACAACTACTGTGCTAGCTCTGCAGATATACATATCAGAAACCTGGGCAACAAATTCGAGTACCAACTCACTCCACAATGGTCACACCACCTTCGAGACCAATTTTCTGCAATAATTAAAAATAAAAACCAGACAAGTGCTATTAGGATTGCCGCTCAGAGGGTTCCACACAAACTTGATTGTGCCTACAGATAATAATAACAGTTTCGTGCGGATCAATGTCCTGGTGCAAGTCTTTCTACTGGACGCCACTTCGGCGACCTGTGTGTTCCTAATCTACACCAGTTATCCAAATGGGGAAGGGGATATACTGCTTAAACCGGGATCCGAACAATGGTTTATTTCTGGCAGCTCCTCACATAGTTGAGAGGTGAAGACTAACAATAAAAAATCGTGATTCGTCCAAGGTTCGATCCCGCGATTTCTCTGTTTCCAAGCACGCACTTTACCGCATTTTTTCCATCTTGCTCGTTATTGTTCTAGGTATCTGATCTGGACGAACGTCACGTGACACCCTTTCAAGATCATCGTTGAATGCTTCATTCAGTTTTTCTTATTACAGAGGGCAGCCAGCCCTCTGAATGAACACTACCACTAGACCACCAGGACTGATACATACAAAGATAGCTCATATATAGATTTTGATGAGTGAGTTTGCATCAAAATATGACATATGGGCTGTATCTTCTGATTGCATTGACTTAGCAGCTTACATTATTAATGCATTCAAGGGACCATACAACTTAACGCCTGACATACGAGGGGAAGACAAAAAGTGAAGGGACTTCTACAACTTCTCGCCGTAGCGCTTGTAACAGTGCCAGTATCCAGCCCTTAAGTACTGTCATCTGCAACAATTCTATACAGCATGTAACTCTTATTTTCCCTCGTTGGTCGTTGTATTCTAGCAGACTATGAAACATCACAGCTCCATTATCGATCTGCACCAAGGAGCAAATGAGGGCAGTGATTCACTTTTTGTTTGCAGAAAGTGTTAAACCTTAGGAAATTATGCAAGCGCAGCTGTTTATCACGAAGCAAGATCTACGTATGGATGCAAATGCTTCAAACGGAGGAGAACTTCTCTCTGTGACCATGAAAGACTGGGCAGGCCATCAATGTCAACAACTGACAAGGGAACCTCCCCATCGCACCCCCCTCGGATTTAGTTATAAATTGACACAGTGGATAGGCCTTGAAAAACTGAACACAGATCAATCGAGAAAACAGGAAGAAGTTGTGTGTAACTATGAAAAAATAAGCAAATTATACAAACTGAGTAGTCCAAGTGTAAGATATGCAACATCAAGGAGCATGTAAGCTGAGGAGCGCCGTGGTCCCGTGGTTAGAGTGAGTAACTGCGGAACGAGAGGTCCTTGGTTCGAGTCCTCCCTCGAGTAAAAATTTTACTTATTTTATTTTCGCAAAGTTACGATCTGACCGTTCATTCATTGACGTCTCTGTTCACTGTAATAAGTTTAGTGTCTGTGTTTTGCGACCGCACCGCAAAACGGTGCGATTAGTAGACGAAAGGACGTGCCTCTCCAATAGGAACCGAAAACATTTGATCGCAAATTCATAGGTCAACCGATTCCTCCACAGGAAAACACGTCTGAAATATTCTATACGACACTGGTGACGGCATGTGCTTCACATTACAGGAATATGTTGTAAGGTTGGTTGGTTGGTTTGGGGTAGGAGACCGGACAGCGAGGTCATCGGTCTCATCGGATTAGGGAAGGACGGGGAAGGAAGTCGGCCGTGCCCTTTGAAAGGAACCATCCCGGCATTTGCCTGGAGCGATTTAGGGAAATCACGGAAAACCTAAATCAGGATGGCCGGACGCGGGATTGAACCGTCGTCCTCCCGAATATGCTGTCGACCCACCTAACTTGCACACTTGGCGAATGGGTAAAAAGTTTCTTCTACCTTGCCCGATTTAGGTTTTCTTGTGGATGTGATAATCACTCCCAAAAAAGTGATGAAGACATAAGAGTTTGTCACATAAACTGCAACAAATGAATGCAAGTTTCACAGTCGCACAGTTTTCCCTGTGCTCTGTCAAAACATACCTTTTTAACGTTTTCAAGTTTTTCCGTGTGTAGACCGTCAAATCCTGCATGTGTCCAAGCAAATCTGAACATGTCCTGGAATTTTGGAGAGCGAAGTTGATCATGTCTGAGTGCATGAACTTTGATAATTGTCTGAAAATAAAAAATTAAAACTTTTCACTCGAGGGAGGATTGAACGAGGGACCTTCCGTTCCGTAGCTGCTCGCGGTAACCACGGGACCACGGTGCTCATCAGTGTACACGTACCTTGATGTGGCTTATCTTGGACACGGACTACTCAGTTTGTATATTTTGCTTATTTTTTTCATTGTTCCATACAACTTCTTCCTGTTTTCTCGATTGATCTGTGTTCAGTTTTTCATGGCCTATCCCTGTGCCAACTTATAACTAAATCTGAGGGGGGTGCGATGGGGAGGTTCCCTTGTGAGGAGAATTTGGAACTTGTTGGGGTTTTGAGATGGAAAACAGATGAATTACAGTAGATGAAATCGCCATTACTTTACATGTCAGTCATGTTTCAACGTATTTCATTTTAAACGACAGGGTAAATTTTCGGAAAGTGTGTGCAAGGGGGCTACAGAAAGAACTGTCAACACAGCATAAGGCGCAAAGGATGGACATCTTTCGTAAACAACTGGCCCGTTATCATCGTGAGGGAGATGGATTTTTTTCAGCAAATCGTTACTATAGATGAAACGTGGGTGCATTATCACGAACCGGAAAGTAAGGCTGTGTGCTTCGTTTGGTAACACCCGTCATCACCAGAAGTTAAAAAATTTAAACGTCAACCATCAGCCTTTAAGATCATGCTAACACTATTCTGGGACATGGAAGGTGTGGTAGTCGTTCATTTCAGCCCAAAAAGCGAAACTGTGAACAGTGAGAACTATTTTGCGAACTAAACTGAAACCCGCAATCAGATCTAAAGGTCGCGGGAAACTGCGAAGGGGTATCATACTGCAGTAAGATAACGCTCGGCCACATTCTGCCAAACGAACGGCTGAAACAATGAAGGAGCAAAGATTCGAACTGCTGGGACACCCGCCATACAGTTCAGACATGCCTCCAAGCGATTTCAATACGTTTGGACTATTGAAGGAGGCTCTCAGAGGAAGAAGATTTGCAATCGATGCAGAAGTTACTGATGCAGTGCATAATTGATTACATGTGCAACTAAAAAACTTTTTTCCTGATGGAATCAAAAAACTTGTGAAGCGTTGGACAAAGTGCGTTGAAGTGCATGGACAGTATGTAGAAAAAAATGTATGTTTCAGTTTTCTATCATTAGAATAAATATTCCTTACTTTTTGACTTCCCTCTTGTATTTTAACTTGTTACCTGTACCCGTCGTTTAGAAAAAGTTGTTTTAGACGGACAGACATAGAGAAGGAGAACACATGGCAAAAACATATTTTTATGTGATGTATTACAAATTAAGAGTTTCCGGACTTTCTCTTAATTTGTACAGTGACATTTTGCTTCTTGCCTAATTTTGTGGTTCTAGATCAATGGGAAGTACCATATAGGATTCGATGAGTTTGCGAATGTCAAAACAAGTTATATAAATGGCCATATCATTTGATTGCATTGACTCAGCTTACATTCATTACACCGCTAAGAAACCGTAGACCCTAGTATGTGACAAGTTTCAACTCGATACCTCTAACCGTTCCTTAGAAATGTTATACAGACAGCGGCAACAAAATTTTTACCGATTGGGGTACAGAACCATAAAAACTAATAAGAAAAAATAAAGTATAACAAAATAGTTACTTAGCAGCACAAGGATAAACTAAATATGATGCAAATAATGGCAGCCACACGTAAGGATCAGACATAAAACCACGGAAGAAGCCTGGAGGTAAAACAGAAAGTGTTAGAACTTCATCTTAAACTGGAAGTTAAGAGTTTCAGTGCTGAAACTCGCACCGTTGTCGACCTGCTTTAATGTAATAGTAACCAGTGCTGGATTACAGGCAGTGTATAGTTGAAATCCCGCACCTCTGTTGTAAAGATTGTCTGCTGTACAGGTATGTATGGCCTCCTTCAAAACACAATCTTATTAAAAAAAGATGTGGAATTTCAACAAAGCACTGCCAGTAATCCAGCACTGGCTGCCATTAAATACAAGCAGGAGAAACTAGATCCTCCGAATTATGACCAAACGGAGAGCGCTGCAGAGAGTTAATTCAGCTTTTAACAGGAGGAGCGTGAGGTAGCACAATCACTGCCCACTTCGCAAGCGCGGAAGGCTCCTCTTCGACTCACGGTAGAGGGCACTAGAGGGGTCGCTTCCATCTTATGGATGGACGGATGGAGAGGGTTTTAAGGGCGCACGACGGCAAGGTCTTCAGCGCCCGCTCAGTAACAGATTGAGATGGGCGTCAAGAAAAGACTCAGAACAATAAGATAAAACAGAACGTAAGACACAGGAAACTAGCTTGGAAAAATGTGTGCCTACCCACACCGAAGCGTGGGACGAAGCACATCGCCAGCAGTAAAACATGGACAACCCAGGAAGAAAGTGGTAGAGGGAGGTAAAACAATATAGCAGATGGTAGTGGCTGGCTGACCGCAAAGAAAAAGGGAGGAGCCAGTCACTTTGCAATACACTAAAACCTCCAGCCTAAAAGCTAGGCCAGAGTCCAGACATATCACAAAACTTTAAAACCCTAGACACATACGTTTCATCATTAGCTAAAACACAGGGTAGATCCCCATCAACTTGTGCTTCTGCCCTTGCATCACGGTATAAAATGCAGTCTGTTAAAATGTGCCGGACAGAGATGTGCGCAGCACAAATCGGGGCATCCTCCCGCCGTTATAGAAAGCTATGTGTGAGAGGACTGTGCCCAATTCGAGGACGCGTGAGGGTCACTTCTTCCCGCCTGAGCACCCGGCAGGAGGTACGCCACGGCCGAGACGTTGACTTCACCAACCGCTGTTTATTGGCCGTCACCGCCAGCCATTCTTCCTCCCACATCTCCATGCACTTCTTGTGGAGTGCAGAAGTGACAGACTGCAAGGGAATAGGACGCTGGACCACATCCTGCTCTCTGCAGGCCTCCTTGGCAGTCCGATCGACCTGTTCATTGCCCCATATTCCTACATGACCAGACACCCAGCACAAGGACACCTCCTTACCCCGCGGTTGGAGCAAGTACAGTTGGTCATATATCAGCTGGACCATCTCCTCAGTTGGGTACAGATTCTGCAATGATTGTAAGGCACTAAGAGAATCGGAGCAGAGGAGAAATCGATTGCCGCGAACACGATTCATCCGTTCCAGTGCCTTCAGGATCGCGTGGAGCTCCGCTGCGAAAACGGTATATTCATCAGGGAGGCGAATCCGGGTAACCTGATCAGGTAACACTACAGAACAGCCAATGAAATTCTCCTGTTTGGAGCCATCAGTGTGAACGACGGTAAAACCGTGGTGTGCATCTAAAATGTTAAAAAACTAGGACTGGAATGTAAAATCTGGTGCACTATCTTTCTTAAAATTAGTCAAATCTAAAATAAGTCTGGGTCTCCGGAGGAGCCAAGGTGGAAATCTGCTCCAACCGCGACGGAAAACATGAAGACCAGCCATATCCATCGCTGAGAGGCAGTCCTGTGCGTGAATCCCATAGGGCCGCGTCGCTCATTGCCGTTTATGAAATAGCCGTGCCTGAGGAAGCTGAGCAACGGTATGGTATGCAGGTGTGTATGGTGTGGACAAAGTTTTATACGCCTTGCGCACCGTAAGTAGCCGCCGCCGCATATGAAGTGGCGGTTCACCAGCCTCTGTACGGAGGCTTGGTATGGGGCTAGTTCTGAATGTCCCAGTGGCCAACCGAAGCCCTTCATGGTGCACAACGTCAAACATCTGTAAGTAAGAAGGCCTCGCAGACCCGTACACCGTGTACCCATAATCGATCCGAGATCGGACAAACGCCCTGTAAAACTGGAGCAGACAAGTCCTGTCGGCTCCCCTTGTACTGTGGCCAAGGTACTTTAAAATACTTAAATCCTTAAATGACCGTCGTTTCTGGTCTTTAAGATGAGGTAACCACGTAAGCTTCGAATCATAAATGAGCCCCAGAAATCTCACCGTGTCTTTAAAAGCGAGGACAGTGTCCCTTATCCTCAACTCAGGAAAAGTTAAAATCGAACGAGAACGGTGAAAAAGAACACACACGGACTTCTCGGTGGAAAACTTAAAACCACTCTTCTGCGTCCAGTCATCCAAACGTCTAAGAGTAAGTTGCAACTGACGCGTTGTCGTTGCAAGACTTGAAGAAGAGTAAAACGAAGAGAAATCATCCACAGACTAGGAACACTGGACAGGACTTTTCACTATGGAGGTAATGCTATTAATAGCGATGGCAAAGACAGTCACACTTAAAACGCTACCCTGAGGGACACCGTTCTCCTGCTCAAAGCGGTCAGACAGGACGTCACCAATTCGGTATCTAAACTATCGTGGCGAGAGGAAAGACTGAATAAAAAGAGGAAGACAACCACGAAAACCCCATTCGTGAAGCTGCTCCAGGATGAGACGCCTCCAAGTGGTATCGTAGGCCTTCTCGATGTCAAAAAATACACCTAGAAGGTGATGACGGCGTAAGAAAGCTTGTTGTATAGCCGCCTCCAGGAGGGCAAGGTTATCGAAGGTGGAGCGAAACCTCCTGAACCCACACTATGAGGGGGGTAGCACCTTCATCCTGTCTCTCCGACTGGGTGGGGAGGCTGCAGCAGGCGGAGGGGCAGACGTGGGGCGAGATGATTGCCCCACACATACGTCGTACTCCACCAGATCTGGGGAAGAGTCAGATGAAGCCTCACATAAAACGACATCTGCATGGTCAGACGGTTTACCACGTGATTTGATCCGCTGTTGCTGCTGTATAAAAGCTTTCTGCGGTTTGGTGGGCTTTGGGGGAGCCAACGTGGGAGGGGTAATGGCCGTACTGGGCTTAGGAACAGCCTCAACTGTTGGAGGCGCCAGGGGCTGGCCCAAATTCGCCACTGTACGTTTGTCTGCCGTTCGAGTAGGGGCTACAGGCTCTGAAACACTGGATGCGTTGCAAGTGCACTGACATCTGCTGGTGTTAGTGCCAACACTCACCACCTCTGTCTGCGTAGAGGCATCGGCTTTTGGAGTAGGCTTCTGAACCATGGATGCAAAAGACGCAGCAAATGTGGGAGGGTGCATCGACTTGTACATCCTTTTGGCCTCACCATAGGGGATACGCTTAGTTGTTTTTATTTCCTGGACTTCGCGTTCCTCCAAAAATATTTGGCAATCCCTACTCCATACAGGGTGGTTCCCAGAGCAATTGATACATTTGGCTGGAGACGAGCAACCAACTCCTTCATGAGCAGCCTTACCGCAGTTGCCACAAGTCGCTTCGCCTTTACACCCTAAAGTGGTATGCCCAAAACGCTGGCACTTAAAACAGCGCATTGGGGTCGGGAAATAAGGCGTCACACTAAGGCGAAGGAAGCCAGTTTTAACATGTTCAGGAAGTTTCGTGCTACTGAAGGTCAGAATAAAGGAGTCGGATTTGACAAGATTGATATCAACCCTCTTCATGATATGTTGTACATCAACCATACCTTTCGGAGCCCACTCACGTTGCACTTCTTCCCTGGGAATGTCGGCTAGATCCTGGCATGTCACAACACCTTTGCTATAATTCAAGGTGCTGTGCAGTTCAGTGTCTATGACGTACTCCCCAAGGCATTTAGCAGACTGGAGGTTAATTTCTTGCTGGGAAGTAGAAGTTTCCACTAGCAAGGTCCCATTACGCAAGCGCTTCACTGATTTTAAGGAGCCACAGATTCCCTCCAAACCCTTTTGTATGTAGAAGGGCGAAACCTTCTCGAAACTACCCTCCTTCCGTTTCACAATGAGAAACACGTTCTGATTACCAGAATGCATTCTGTTACCAAAACATTTACTTGTCAAAGAAGTGCCGGAGTCAGTGGGACTGACTGCACGAGCCCTCTTGAGAGACTGGGTGTTAGAACCTTCCAGAGGCCCACCCTTTCCGCTGGGAGGAGGAAATGAGAATTTCGAAGGATCTATCTCGGTCCCACGAGCAGCTAGGGAACTAGACGTCCACCTATACAGAGCCCCAGGTGCCTAGGTAAGTCTTATACAACTGAGGTGCGGCAGATACCCCAGAGGTTGCCCGCTAACGACTGTTCCACCTCAACAGCCATCATCTCATCAGCACGCAGCACACCTTGAGATTGAGGGGTTGTTTATAGAGGTTTATTCCATCCTCGCGATCCGAGCGATCAAGCCGAGATCCCCATTCCCTGAGACACCAACGTTCCACCGCCGCGCTGCACAGTGGTCGCTGAAGTATGCCCAGAGGTTACGGTGACAGGGGACTGGTGGCGCTTACCAGTCCCCAGCTTAGGAACCCAGGAGTCGCCAAGCCCGTACCATGCACCTGAATGCCGAGCCCCTGGGGGCGCTTCCATCTTAATGTGAGCACCTCCCCATGCATGTATAATTCCTGTTCCTGGCCTTACAAAATTACAACACCGACACGCGGTTATCTCCAGTCACGTCTTGCAGCACCTGAAGATGTCAAACAGTTATTTCAAGGAAATATTGTGGGACTTGCAGAATGTTATCCGGCGCCAAACCCGAGAAATGTATTTGCAAGAGATCCGTCAGAAAAGTCTAAGAAGTCACATAATATGCTGGTGCTCTCACAAATACTTTCGTTATGTGCATCGGCAACATCTGGGGCCCTATTACATTTGCTTGTGATACATCCGAAAATATTCCCTTTACTACTGTACTTCTGGTTAAATATATGCCAGTAGGTTATTACAGTCATGAATTTTCTAACCAGTCAAATATTTATAAAGATACGCTGCATAACTGTACCTAGGTTATCAGTCGACAAAGGGATGCAGTGTCGGTGTATCCTTCGTCATTGCAGCAGACTGGTATTTTGAGAAAATCTGTAGACGTGTTATTATAATGAAAAAACTTCCTTTAACGGGATGACCTTCTGAACAGTATTCCTTAGCCCCTGAAAAGAGGGCATACACACGAAAGGTGTAGGGCAAAATATCCAAAAACTGCGTATTTTCCACATAAACACTCGGTGATGTAAATGAAACTGCACTGTTTCAGCACACTGTAGCCTTTAATTTAGGAAACACGCCTAAGCACACTAGAAATTACTTCTCCGTCTATGAAGGACTCTTAATTTTTGGATATTTGGGATATTACGTCAATCTCTACCTGTCTAAAAGTCATTATATTGGCAAGTGAATCTTATATTTTTAAAGGTGCTTAAGTCAACAGACACACATTTGTGGGAAATTTAGAAAAGCTCTTTAATCTAAATAATAAGTTTACGTGCTCTTCTTTATTGGCACTGTTGTGTTCTATGATGCAAAAGTGATTGCCAGACAAAAGATTGACTTTGTAATGTTATATTTTCATAATGTAATTAATAGCTGGAAACTTATATCGTTTAAAAGAAGGCGTGTAGAAAATACTAAAATCGCACACAACTTTCTATGATAACATTAACATTATCTTGATTATAACAATAAAACATGTACAGTTCTACATTTCAATACTGATGCAGTGAATTTACTTGAAAGAATTCTGAACCAGCTATAGGAACAGGGTGGCGCTACAGTTGGTCGGGACGCGTGTAGGCTGCCACGATTGGTTGGTTGGTCGGACGATAAATTAGTATGTATGTAGGGGCCAAAAACGGCAACAATGCACAGCAGTCAAAATAAATGCAGAACGTTGTTTTCTTGTGAACGATACTGTGATGCATGAGTCATTGACTGATGCCCTTATAAAAATATTGTTTTTCAGTATTCCGTAGATGGAACGCTGACAGTGTGTGCCCCTTTAATGGCAATTTGTGCAGTTAAAAACGTAGCGTCTGAAGCAATAGCAAACTCAAAATCACGAAATTACAGACTGATGCCCGTCTAAAAATATGCGATTCAAATCTGGTTTAATATCCGATGCGAACCTGTCCCCCTCAGCAGAAGTCGATGGGGTGGTGTCGCTATAATGCATTTTAAGTCACCGATAATATATCTGGACAGAATACTGTCCTTGTTCCGTTACTTAAATTATTTAGGAAACTTACATCTAAGCATACATATACCACATTACATCAGAATGCGCTTTATTATCTTATTCTGATGAGTGATCTGGCGTCTGCATCTATGACAAGATAAAAATAGGCTACATAAAAAGTCTGACTTTAAGGTTCTTGTGATTTATATCATTTTGATTTTATATGAGTTTTCGTACCATTTTTGGGAATAGAGTAAGGCTCAATTCCATGCGTCTGCTTTAAATTGGGCCGGCCGTGGTAACCGAGCGGTTCTAGGCGCTACAGTCTGGAACCGCGTGACCGCTACGGTCGCAGATTCGAATCCTGCCTCCGGCACGGCTGTGTGTGATGTCCTTAGGTTAGTTAGGTTTAAGTAGTTCTAACTTCTAGGGGACTGATGACCTTAGCAGTTAAGTCCCATAGTGCTCAGAGCCATTTGAACCATTTGCTTTAAATTGGAAATTTGTGGTAAGTTCCTATTGGACCAAACTGCTGAGGTCATCGGTCCCTAGGCTTACACACTACTTAATCTAACTTACACTAAGGACAACACACACACCGATGCGCGAGGGAGGACTCGAACATCCGACGGGGGAAACCACGCGAACCGTTGCACTGCGCCTAGACCGCACGGCTACCCCGCGGGGCGTCTGCTATGACCAATGATGTCATATTACGCGTAAAGACGATCATTTTCCTTAGTTAATAAGACAACCACAGATAACATTGAATAATAACATGTAATAACACTCCGATTACGTTATTCAAAATGGCGACAAGACAGACCATGATATTCATAAACAAATGTAAAAAAACCCGCAAATATTTCAATCAGCAAAGGAAATGAAATTAATGGGACAACCGCGAGAATGAAGGGTTTTGGGCGGGGCCAGAGCAACGAAAACATCGAAAAACAGAACACGCTAATTCATCTGGAGTAAACGGAACGAAAATGTACAGAAAATACAAAACTGGGCTCAAATAATACCCTTCACCTAATAGCTCAAGTGAAGACAGAGATACCAGACACCCCGCCACAAATGATAATCGAAAAATGGCACACACGACTTCTTCCAGAATAAATGGAACAAAAAATTACAAAAAAAATGTACAATTAGACTCTTAATACTTCGCTTAACCCGACGTTTATAGCTAAAACGCAGAACGATAGATTCCCCGTCCCCGAAATGAAACTAACCAAAAATAAATTCGAAAGACGTCATTTCAAGGAGATTAAACAAGCTCAATGACAGTCTTCCGAACCATAGACAATTCCAAATTAAGCAAGGCTGGCCACAAAACACAGTACACACACACACACACACACACACACACACACACACACACACACACACACACACACACATACATACATACATACAAACCATCCGTATATTTGAGAGAACAGGAATATAAATATAATGGCTACTAGTTTCGGTAACAACAGTTTAATCTGTGCTCTCAGTTCCACCCTAATCACACCCTCGTAAATCACGACATATTTGGAATAAACAGCAGTTTTCAGACAACATAGTTTAAACCAGTTACTAAGACAACCACAGACAAATCGGTAATTTCCAAGAATGATTGCCTATCGAAGTCACTGGGTACAAACGTTACATATCGTACGTGCGATCGTAAATCGATCATGCGACTCCGTTGTCAGGCATTGTATGTTTACGGTCGTCACTACAGCAATGACGAAAGAAGAGCGTTACAAAAATACTTGTAATTGCAAAGGAGACGACTTACCTTACTCGTCGTCGGTGTTGTCATGTTAAAGTCCATTACGCTGATCTGGATGGATAATTTGGAAGAGTCGAACCATGTATTCTTCCTTATAATCGTTCGTCCGCAATGAAATTGTAACGGTATTTCAGCAACGAAACTGTTCTTACGAAGTTTAACACACTTCGCACCACCACAGTCTACACAGTCCCTTCTTTCCTCGTCCGGTAGTACTCCACATTTGCGACAAATAGTCAAACAATTTTCTACGCTGTATAAACATGGAATTAAACTTTTCCATGTGAGAGAATCCGCCGAAGAAACATCAAGAACACCAGACATCCCACCCACTAACGGCATAAATCGTCTGGGTTTCCCTAGCAACTCACAAATAATTCGCGGAGGTATGTAATTTAGAGCAACTACGGGAACAACGGGAAACAGATAAAAATGGCAATCACAAATAATTGATCACAACGACCGCCACCGGAGTCGTATGATCGATTTACGATCGCATGTTCGATATGTATCGTTTGGATCCAGTGACTTCGATAGGCAATCATTCTTGGAAATTACCAACAAATCTAATAACAGACCGCTTACATCCTTCGCATCGTGGACTCATGACGTCTCACAGGACGTCATGGGTTAAAGCTGACGGTTGAAATTGGACCTTGCTCTTGGCCCCATTTTTGAGCCATTGTTTACGGCTTATGCACATGGTCTTACATTGTTTGCCCTGCCCTACATCATAAATAAATAAATCCACGTCTACATCATCAACATAAACGCTCTAAATTCGCTCCGCGTCGGCTGTCATACCTACGGAGGGCAGACGATGGGTTCCAGATCTGTCTCCCAAATCTACAGCTGATTTCTTTCCTTGCTGACTGGGACGGCTCTGTTCCTGGTGAATGGACTGGGGAGCTCGATTTCTGGCAGTTTCCGCAACGAGTGCTTTTAGTACAACGCGTACTCACCTGGCGAGTCGATGGCGTCGAGTTTGGACACGTCGGGCTGGAGCTGCATGTAGAGCCAGTAGTCGCCGCTGCGGATGCAGCGCGCCGGGGACTTGTCCCAGCGGCAGGGGTGGCCGCCTCGGCCTCTGTGCTCGTCCACCGTCAGCCAAGAGACTCGCTCACCAGAAAGTGTCTCCCGCACATCCTGAAAGCTGTGCTGCACGTACGACATCGTCGCCGCTTCCAGAAAGCCAAGTAAATTCCACCTTCGTGGTATTACGGTAACTGCACTATACTTCCGTGAGCAAAAAGTTTGTCGTGAAAGGCAGTGTAACAAATTTGGGCTCACTCTTCATCAATAGGTGACGTCTATCGCGAAGACTCGGGCTTCGGAAATTTATGAGCCTACAGATGAAACAGTGGTGGATCCTGCCAAAGAGATTTTATAAAAGTGGCGTGTGCATGGCTCTTTGTTTAATCGTATCTCTCTGACTTTATATATAGTTGCAGTCTACGACAAATAGCCGCGAATGCAACCATTTGACAGCTGAATCGAAGTTCATGCTCTAGGGAGCTACCATGTAATAGCATGAATGACACGATATAAATCGAGAACTTTGTGTTCCCAGTCACTAGAAGGTGGTATTGATGTTTTCAGTGCGAATAGGAAAACGTGCAATTACTTAACGTAATATCCCGTCTCATGTTGTTGTCAACATATAAAAAAAATCTTAGTCGTGCCTAATATACATTGTTTACCTTAACGGACTCGTAACTCTACCATCAAAAATTCCTTAAGACGAGAAATGAACTACAACCTAATTTGTTTAATTTCGGAAAAAATTGATTACATGTGAATTTTATCCATAGTGGAGGCTGTTGAACTCCGTGACTGTTCCTTTATAGGGTGTAGAAAAATTTCCGCTACCAGTCACAATAAAAGATTATTTATTCGTCACACGACCGGTTTCGGGCTTGTGCCGATCCTCAGGTGTTTACATATTCACGTACATGTTTATATTGCTGGAGATCAATAAAGATGAAGCATCATTATTATAATTACGCTGTGGTGACAATTTGTCCATTTAAACAAACTTTATGAAACTGAAATATGGACGTGAAAATGATAACAAGTGTGCAACTAAGTCGAAACATTGTCACAACAGCGTAATTATAATAATGATGCTTCATCTTTATTGATCTCCAGCAATATAAACATATATGTGAATGTATAAACACCTGAGGATGGGCACAAGCCCGAAATTGGTCATGTGACGAATAAATAATCTTTTATTGTGACTGGTAGCGGAAATTTTTCTATAACCTAAATTGGTTACAATTACAGTCACGTGCGAGTCACGTAGTTTCCGATGCTTTGTGCTGGTTGTAGTTCGTTTCGAAGGTTAATTTGCGGATTTCATATTCATTTTAAAACATTCAAAACTGGGCACTAATTTTACATTCTTAGAGATTAGCTGCTACTACTTTTTATAAACGCCCTTTTGGTTTTGTCGTTGCAACTATGCCTTACGTGTACCTATCATGTTAATCTTTTCTGATTTCCAAGTATCAAAATGTGTATCTTACAGCTTCTCCTTCCTGAGTCTGTCATTTAGTCCTGTATGTGCAGCTCTGACGCTTTCTTCTTACTCACGTGCATATCTTAAATTACAGCTAGCACATGTCCCATTACATTTAGTATTAAAAGCAATTCCTGTTCATTTTCGGCCACCACTGTTATGTCACCAATGAATCGTATTGTAATATAATTGTCGTGAAGGAGGTAGGCGACCATTATTATAACAATCAGTAACCCTGCATTCAACCTGACTGGGTCGCAATGATAAAAGTCAAATACTGGGCAAAGAATGACTTTATTACTCAGGTGACGCGTTTAAGACTTTATCCGTCATGAGATATCTACAAAAACTAGGATACAAAACTATTTTACAAACATAGTAATGTATAGCTATAGCACTCTGCTTTGACTGAAATCAGCTGGCACACACTGTACTACACCTGTCCAGGAGCGACTGCTACACGTAGATATGGCGTTTCAAGATGTATCTGAAACAAACATTCGCGACACAGTTTTGCAGAGTGCAGAACAAAAAGACATTTTTTCCACCATATGGCATTACAAAATGTATAGTGTCGCCAAGGCGCATCAGCTAATGAGCATTTATTATACTGTGTGTCTGATGGCTGTCAACCAACTTACTATAAAAGAAATATTTTCTTTATACAAATAGTAATCACGTCTTTAAGGTGATAAAATGTTACACAAAATATTTGTTTAAATTCGGGAGCATGATGCGGGACCACACATCGTCAAAAGCTACAATCACAACAACTGTACGATATGACACGCGGCATGAAATTAAATATGAAGTAGGAATACAAACACATGGTATAAATTTAAATACACAGTAATAATTACAGTCATAACTAACAGTTCCCTAGATGACTTCGGCAGAGCGGTATATTCATGTACCGCATGAAGTTCTTATCTATTTCTCGTGTTTGTGTAAGCAGTGCACTGATAAAGGGCTTAAGTCGTACTCTTATCGCGGAGTAGGATATCCCATTACACTGCACACTTGCAGAAACAATTTTTACTTGGCAATCAACACTTCTTTTCAGAAAGACGGGGTAACAGTTTTTAGACAAGAGACAGTCATTCAGTACTCCACACTGAAGTAAAGAACTGTCACAAAGGCCGAAACACAACGGAGCAGACAGCGATCGAATGCAAGCTGCAAATGATGATTGCACTTTCTACTTGCAGATTACAAGGTGCTGCAGTAAGACTACTAATGGATTACAAAACATGTGACCTGATACAGAAGAGATGCAGATCAGCAACTCACTTAACAACTGGAATTTGGCTCCTTGACACGGTGTCTGTGTTTCGAAAATTTTGTATTGTCTACCTACAGTGCCACATTCAGATATGGAGAATTCTCAGCGTTCAGCAGAATATGTCTAAACAGGGTGTCCCAAGCGGAATGGTCGGTGTTAGGAATATGACAAGAACACTCGTTTGAAGCATAAAACTTCAAATGGACATACGCCCTATACCAAATATTTCCGAGGCAGAATACACTCAATGTAAATTTCCTTTTGGGCTAGTGGCGCACATCGTGTGTCTTACCTTATCCAAAGTCTTCGACGTTTTATTTTAGCCCAACCTACCACATTGTATTCAACCTCTTTGCTCGGGATGTCTTTCTGCCATTAAACTAGTCCGCTGAGCGCCCATTTGTTCATGGTCTGTTGTGAGTGAAGGATTTCGAGGGACTGAGAATGCAACAAAGAGAAGCACCGGTTAAACGTGTTTGTTCACGGGCTGGGTAAACTGCCAAATATCTACACTAATGAAGAATACACAGATATGGAGGATTTTTACGGCTTCTGCGATGGTAGAGCTCCTGCTGCTGTACACTGGACTCGCATTCGGGAGGACGACGGTTCAATCCCGTCTCCGGCCATCCTGCTTTAGGTTTTCCGTGATTTCCCTAAATCGTTTCAGGCAAATGCCGGAATGGTTCCTTTGAAAGGGCACGGCCGATTTCCTTCCCAATCCTTCCCTAACCCGAGCTTGCGCTCCGTCTTTAATGACCTCGTTGTCGACGGGACGTTAAACACTAACCACCACCACCACCACCTGCTGCTGTAGAAAAGTGCCATCACAGCTTCCCGAAACGTCGAATTCTTGATCGAAGTGCTTTTACCAGAGTTGTCAGCACATTGAGTGAAACAAGTATTCTTCAAGGTTCTCGTTTATGTTATCAACATGTTGTTCAACAACCTTTGCCTGAACAGCAACACATTGTTGAAATGGTGCAGCGTAGTTATACTACCAGAAAACGACGTTTCAGTGCCCCATAAACATGTGTGTAGCGAACATTAGATGCGGAAAAATTGTACCCATTTCACATACAGCGTGTCCACAATCTTCACGTTGGCGACACTGCCTCACGACTTGAATACTGTCACCGCTTAAATGATTTCATCGTTTGCTTCTATTGATGCTATTCATTCATGAAGTCATGTTTACACGGAATGAAATCAAAAACACACGTAACTGTCATGTATGGTCGCAGGAAAACATAAACGCCACAGTGGAAACGAATTTCGTTTTTCGATAAATGTTTTGGTGTGATATAATCGGTAGCATGTTGATAGGTCCAGTCATTTTAGAAGAACGATTTACGGGGCAGAATTACTTGCATTTACTAGAAAATTCTTTTGTTGAACACCTTGATGACATTCCTTTGGCTATGTTGACTGCAGTGTATATCCAACATAACGGAGCCCCCCTACATTTGACCAGACTTGTGAAGGAACATCTCAACCGCACTTACCGTAATCGCTGGATTGGTCGGGGTAGTACAATTAACTAGTCACGAAGATCGCCAGACCTTATGCCACCAGATTTTTGTTTATGAGGTTGGATGAAGTCTGAGGTTTACAAAGGAAAGGTGAATATG